>NC_133409.1:155232812-155835000 GCF_049350105.2 Macaca mulatta | reverse complement strand
AAAGGTCAAATATACAATTTTGAACAGTACATATGACAGAGTGATGACTATATTAATGAATAGGAATTTAGAACTGATGAAGGAGTGGGATTCAAAATGTTATAAGTGAAAAAGGAAATTCATTACATGTGACAAAAGCTAAATAAAGAGTGAATGCCTAAAACGACATTGTTTCGTAATTATTACATTTTGGAATATGAAAACAAACAGTACTAAAACTCAAAACAGCAAGAACAATATAAGATGGAAAGGTATTAAGCTCCCTTATAATAAGGTAGGAATTAGAAGTGTACCCAGTATATACCCTCGACCAGTGGTGAATGGATGAATATGAAAAGCAATATTTTCGTGAGCCATAGTCAAAGCCAACAGCATTGCTTCTTTAATGAAGGAATACTCTTCCAGCATATAACAGTATATCTGATTTTGTTTTAAAAATAATTATTGGCCGGGCGCAGTGGCTCATGCCTGTAATCCAAGCACTTTGGGAGGCTGAGGCAGGTGGATCACCTGAGGTCAGGAGTTCAAGACCAGCCTGGCCAACCTGGTGAAACTCCGTCTCTACTAAAAATACAAAAATTAACTGGGCGTGGTGGTAGGCACCTGTAATCCCAGCTACTCGGAAGCTGAGGCAGGAGAATCACTTGAACCTGGGAGGCGGAGGTTGCAGTGAGCCAAGATCGCAGCATTGCACTCCAGCCTAGGTGACAGAGCGAGACTCTGTCTCAAAAAAAAAAAAAAGAACAATAATTATTAACATTTTGTCACGAAATTTTGGCCATCAAATTTAAAAGTTAATATCATTGTGCAGCACTTTCAGCCAATAGATTCTTTTTTTTTATTAACACTGTTGCACAGTAGAGTGATTGATGCCCTATCCTTTTCACCTAACATTGAATCTCATTTGTCTCTGTTACTGCCTTTTTAATCTATTACTTCTTTTTTAATCTAGAAGAAAAATTATTCATTGTTGATGAGATCTATAAAGCAACTAGTTTTTTTGTTTGTTTCTGGTTTTTTTTTTTTTTCTTTGAGACAGAGTCTTGCTCTGTCACCCAGGCTGCTGTTGCCCAGGCTAGAAAGCAATGGCGCAATCTTGGCTCACCACAACCTCCGCCTACCAGGTTCAAGTCGGGAGGCTCAGCCTCCCGAGTGGCTGGGATTACAGGCGCATCTTTTGAGTAGAGACAGGGTTTCACCATGTTGGCCAGGCTGGTCTTGAACTCCTGACCTCGTGATCCACCCGCCTCGGCCTCCCAAAGTACTGGGATTGCAGGTGTGGGCCACCACGCCCAACTTAAAGCAACTGTTTGAAGGCACTGATGAGCTGTCAACCCAGGCAAGCCTTGACAAACTACAATCCTTGAAAGAAGGGAATCACATGATATGAGTTTGCACATTCGAAGGTGCTTTCCTCCCAAAGGTGTGTTCTGTATTGCACCATTGTGGAATGGACCTCATGTGGAAAGAGGCAGTTGTACTGCATTAAGGAGACACTGGTCAGAGTTTGGGGCTACCAAAGTGCATAGAATTTGATGGTCAAAATTCAAGTGATGAGGGAACCACAGAGAAAGATCTCAAATTTGTATTATAAATTCTCTTTATATTACTGGCTAATTCCTAAGTTGTACCTACACAGGAAGATGTTCCAATACAGGAAAGAGCAACTGGAGGGCTAATGATCTGTGGAGATCCAGCAGCTGCATGATTCTAGGGAGACAGAGGTTGATGTTCATGCTTCTCCCAGTTGGAGCCCCATTGGTAAAATGGCTGTTGTTTTGAGACTTAAGAAATACTAACCCTTAGCGCTAAGTGATAAACCTTTAAGTGATAAACCTTTAAAGGACCACATGAAAGGCGTAAGGCTATGCCTTCACAGCAAGGAAAAACTAAACTAAACAAATTGTAACAAAGCTTCAGTCTTTGTTGTATTCCGGAAAAACTACCAGAAGACTATGAAAGTTTGGAAATAAAGCAGTTTGTGTCCTACACTCTACAGGTCAAAGAAGAAAACACAATAGAAATTTTAAAATATTTTAAGCTGAAAGATAATGAAAATAAGACGTATCATAATTTGTCTAATGCATCTAAAGCTGTTTATAGAGAACAACTTTTACTTTTAACTACATGTATTACAACAATAGAAAGGTTGAAAATCAGCGATGTAACTCAAGAGACTATAAAAAGCCAGCAATTTAAATGCAAAAAGTACAAGGAGCTATTAAAAATAAGTGCATAAATCAATAAAATGGAAAGCAAACATACATCACAGAAAATCAACAAAGTAAAAGTTTGGTTCTTTGAAAAGATTGATAAGACTGATTTTAAAAAGAGGGTAAGATAACATATGAATACTATCATTGGGAATGAAACAGATTATATGTATGTGTATACACATACACACACACACATATATATATATATATATATCCTAAAGATATTTTAAAAACAAGAAAGAGGTATTATAAATGTATTTATGTCAATATACATGAAACATTTGATGAAATAGATACATTCCTTGAAAAACACAATGTGGCCGGGTGCAGTGGATCACGCCTGTAATCCCAGCACTTCAGGAGGCCAAGGCAGGTGGATCACCTGAGGTCAGGAGTTTGAGACCAGCCTGGCCAATATGGTGAAACCTGGTCTCTACTAAAAATACAAAAATTAGCCGGGTGTGGTGGCACATGCCTGTAATCCCAGCTACTCGGGAGGCTGAGGCACAAGAATTGCTTGAACCTGGGAGGTGGAGGTTGCAGTGAGCCAAGATCGTGCCACTTCACTACAGCCTGTGCCACACAGTGAGACTCCATCTCAAAAGAAAAAAGAAAAAAAGACAAACAATATGCCACAACTGACACAAAAAGCAATAGGAAATCTTTATTGTCCTATACTTATTGGAAAAATTAAATCCATAATTTAAAGAGCCACTCGTATTAACCTCTAGGCGTAGGTAGATTCTCTTGTGAATTCTCACATACAAATAAGAGATAAATAATATCAGTCTTTCAGAAAGCCATTTAGAGAACTGAAAAAGAGAAAACATTGTTCGGCTAATTTGACTACACAGACGTAATTCTGAAACCAAAACTCAAAAAGAGAGTACAAGAACAGAATATTACATGCCAATATTTCTTTTAAACATAGACTCAACTTTTAACCAAAATATCAGCAAAGTAAATAGGGCATATTATTTTAAAACTCAAAACATTATGTTCAAATGAGATTTACTCTAGAAATGGAAATTTGGTTTAACCTTTTAAAATGTAATTTACCACATTAATAGAATAAATATAAAAACCAAATTTTCATCTAAGTAGACATAGAATAAGCATTTGATGAAATTCAATAATTCATGATTTAAAACTCTCAAATGAGAATAAAGGGGAATTTCGTTAGTCTAATAAAGCTTAACTACAAAACACCTACAATGAACCTGAGTTTGGGAACATGACAAGAATGCCCACGATTATCACTTCCATTCAATACTATGGTGGCAATAGTAGCTACTGCAGTAAAATAAGAAAAATAAATGATTGATATTAATATTGAGAAATAAATATAGCCTTCATTATTGGACGATAACTTGATTATGAGTGTACAAAACTGAGAAGAATCTAAAAAATGATTGGAATTAGTAAGTTTAGCATGGTACTGACTTCATAGTCAATATACAAAATATCAAATATACTCACATATACTAGCAACAAACAAATGAAAAATGAAATTTAAAAAAGTCAATTTTTGAGGATGAGTGCGGTGGCTCCCACCTGTAATCCCAGCACTTTGGGAGGTGGAGGCAGGAAAGTCTCTTGAGCCCAGGAGTTTGAGACTAGACAATATAGTGAGAGCCTATCTCTACAAAAACATTGTTTAAAAAAATTAGCCAGGTGTGGTGGTGCACACTTGTGGTCTCAGCTACTTGGGAGGCTGAGGTAAGACGATCGCTTGAACCTGGAAGGTCAAGGGTGCAGTAAGCCATCATCATGCCACTACACTCCAGCGTGGGTGACAAAATGAGATACTGTTTCACTAAACAACAGCAACAAATATTCCATTTACAACAGCATTAATAAATGTAAAAAAAGTGTGCAAAAAACTATAATAAAAACTAAAAAACATTATTGGGATAAATTAAAGAAGACCTAAATAAGTGAAGTGATTTATCAGGTTTACATTTTGGAAGATTTGATATTGTTAGGATATTAATTTTTCCTAAATTGATCAATAGATTCAATGAAATCCCAATCAAAATCCCAGTATGTATTTTTGTGGAAATTAAGTATATTTTTGTAAATGCAAAAGAATTTGAAAAATCATGTCTATATTGTAGAAAATTAGCTAAGCTTGAAAATTTATGCTGCCAATTTACAAAATAGGTTATAGGTCAATTCAGTCAAGTAAGAATGATCTTTATAATCACATTGAGTAAAATAAACCTTGATTCCTATGTCACATTATAAACAAAATTATTTTATTATATAATAGACATCAATGTGATAGAAAAAAAGATACAATTTCTAGAAGAAAACACAGTAGAACATCTTCATGAACTTGGGCTAGGCAAAGATTTCTCAAACAGTACATAAGGAATATAAATCATTAAATAAGATGTGTTGGGCTTATTTTAAATAAGGGATGTATTGGCTGCAAAAGACAGCATTAAAAGAGTGAAAACACAGCCAAGAAACGGAGAAGGCATTTGCAATATCTGTATCTATATCTATATTTATATCTATATCTGAAGCCATCAAATTATTAATATCTAGATTGATATCCTATATCGCCTAGGCTGGTCTCTAATTCCTGGGCTCAAGTGATCCACCCACCTCAGCCTCCCAAACTGCTGGGATTACAGGCAGGAACCACTGCACCAGGCCCAATCTGGTTGGTTGGTTGGTTGGTTTTTGAGACAGAGTCTCACCCTGTCGCCAGAGCTGGAGTGCAATGGTGTGATCTCGGCTCACTGCAACCTCCACCTCCCAGGTTCAAGCAATTCTCCTGCCTCAGCCTCCGGAGTAGCTGGGATTACAGGCGTATACCACCATGCCCGGGTAATTTTTGTATTTTTAGTAGAGACGGGGTTTCACCATGTTGGCCAGGCTGGTCTCGAACTCCTGACCTCAAATAATCTCCCTGCCTCGGCCTCCCAAAGTGCTGGGATTACAGGCGTGTGCCATATTCCAATCACTGTCCACAACACTTTCACTTTTTTTTTTTTTTTTTTTTTAGACGGAGTCTCACTCTGTCGCCAGGCTAGAGTGCAGGGGTGTGATCTCGGCTCACTGCAACCTCCGCCTCCCGGGTTCAAGCTGTTCTCGTACCTCAGCCTCCCGAGTACCTGGGACTACAGGCGCACGCCAGCACGCCCACCTAATTTTTGTATTTTTAGGAGAGACCATGTTGGCCAGGATGGTCTCAATCTCTTGATCTTGTGATCCGCCCGCCTCAGCCTCACAAAGTGCAGGGATTACAGGCGTGAGCCACCGTCCCCAGCCGCACCCAGCTAATATTTTGTATTTTTAGTAGAGACAAGGTTTCACCATGTTGACCAGGCTGGTCTTGAACTTCTGACCTCAGGTGATTCGCCCGCCTTGGCGTCCCAAAGTGCTGAGATTACAGACATGAGCCTCCGCGCCCAGCCCAACTTTTAATTTTTAATTTTCACTTGTTTGTTTTTAATATACAAATACATTTGAATTTTTGTATCTTGACCATAAAACCAGCTACCATGCTAATTCTTTTATTAATTCCAACTTTCAGATTTTTCGTTTTACTTTAGCCTCAAGGAAACCCTTTGTTGGCTGGGCACAGTGGATCATGCCTGTAATTCCAGCACCTTGGGAGGCTGAGGTGGGTGGATCACCTGAGGTGAGGAGTTCGAGACCAGCCTGGACAACATAGTGAAACCCCGTCTCTACTAAAAATACAAAAATTAGCTGGGTGTGGTGGCGGGCCCCTGTAATCCCAGTTACTCAGGAGGGTGAGGCAGGAGAATCACTTGAAACAGGGAGGCAGAGGCTGCAGTGAGCCAAGACCATGCCACTGCACTCCAGCCTGGATGACAGAGCAAGACCCTGTCTCAAACAAACAAACAAACAAAACCTTTATTATGTCTTGTAATACACGTCTGTTAATGACATACTGTCTCAACTTTTGTTTGACTTAAATTATCTTTATTTTTCACCAGTCAGATCGGATTAGGGCACCTTAATGGTCTCATTCAAACTCAATCACTTATTTAAAGGTTCCATCTCCGCATCCGGCCATATTCTGAGGTACTGGAGGTTAGGACTTCAACAGGTAAATTTTGAGGGGACACAATTCAGCCTATAACAACTTCAGACAAAGCAGGCAAACACTATGCAAAAATGGCTTCATTGCTGAAATCTTAAAATGTTAAGGAAGATCTAATATACAGGAAATAGAAAAAATGAAAACTCTTCACAATTCATTTTATAGGGCCAGCATAATCTTCATACTAAAACCTGACAAGGAATTACTAAAGAAGAAATTACAAGTCAATCTTTGTGTTAAACATTCTAGATATAAAACCACTAAACACAGTAAGAGCAATCAGACCCAGTAATATGCAGAAAGAACAGTCAAATGTTAAGCTGTAATGTGTGTTTCAGTAACATGAATTATTTTAATATAAAAAAATCACTTTAAATTTACCACAAAGTGAAAAAAAAACAAATAATCTTACCAGTAGATGCAGTAAAACTATTTGACAAAATTCAACACTACATTGGTTTAAAAAAAAAGGGCAGTCTATGTATGGAAAGGAAATTTCTTAATCCCAGAATGCATATATACAAAATCCTGCATTTAATATCCTAATTATAGTAAATATTTAACACTTTCTCCCAGATATTGGGACCAAGACAAACATGACCACTATCACCACTGCTATTCAACACTGTATTGGGGATCATAGGCCATTGCATAAGACAAAGTATTAAAAGATATTAAGATTGAAAATGAAGAAATAAGACTGCCATCATTTGCAGATAATGTATTTATATATTTGAAAAATCTCTAAACTCTAAAAATTTTTAGAATCATTAAGTGAAAATAAGTTTACAGGGTACAAAAACCAATATTCAAATATATGTTCTATTCATATATACTTTGAAAAAATAGACAATACATTTTTAAAATGTGATTTATAATATCAAGAACACTATCAATAACCTACTAATAAATACAATAATAAATGTAATAAAAATATGTAAGAGTGGTACATTAATAGCTACAAATCACTGTGCACAGAATTTTTAAAATATCAAAATAAATGAAGGGATATAACATATTCATTGAAAGGCTCAGATTCAATGTAATCAAAATAAAATATTGAAACAGGACTTTTGGTAGAATTGACAAGTTGTTTCTAAAATGCATGTGCAACTGGAGAGGACCTAGAATCACCAAGGAAATCTTGCAGAGGAAGAGCAAATCTGAAGACTTTCACTACCACATAATGAGATTTCTCTTATTCTAAAGATACACTGATTAAGAAAGTGTTACTGACATAAAGATAGAGACCAATGAAACAAAATGAATCTACCTTTGTAAAACCACATAAAATGCAATTCAATCGGGGAAAGAGGTAGATTTTTCCAAAGGTGGTGCTGAATCAACTGGATATACAAAGGAAGACAATGTAGGCACTGACGTCTTCCTTAAATTATTCCCTAAAAAAATTCAAGATGGATTAAAGATCCAAATGTTCAAGTTACAACAATGAAATTATAAAGGAAAACAATGAACTATCTTCATGAACTTTGGGTTGGCAAATACTTCCTGTTTAATAAGCACCAAAAGCAATAACTATAAAAGAAACAGATTGATAAATTGACCTTCTTTTAGACTTCAGAACTTCAGTCATCCAAAGACATCATCAACAATGTGAAAAGGCAACGCACAGAATAGAAGATATTTGTAATACATATTTATGACAAAGGATCCATGTCTAGTGTGATGGTTAATACTGAGTGTCAATTTAACTGGATTGAAGGATGCAATATTGATCCCGGGTGTGTCTGTAAGGGTGTTGCCAAAGGACATTAACATTTGAGTCAGTGGGCTGGGGAAGGCAGACCCACCCTTAACTGGGTGGGCACCATCTATATAAAGCAGGCGGAAAAACTTGAAGGGACGAGATGGGCCTAGCCTCTCAGTATTGGGGTCCGCGTGTTTCCTAAACAAAGGAATGAACACACAAGACAACACAGGACAAGACATACATGGCGGCCGCCCTGAACAGCACACTCTGCTTTATTTTATCCAGCCCTTTGTGGAATGTTGCCAAGTCACGGGACATGTGTTGCTTCTCTGACCTTTCCTTGACTTGCAAGATCAGTAAACATTGACCAGTTCCCAGAGTCCGCTGTTTACAGCTGGCTCCTTTATCCTTCTTGTTTGCAGAGAAGGAATGTCCTGCTTTGTTTGCAAGAGCAGGGCTTATTGGGAACATCTCGTTTGCGAGCACACAGTCCTCTACGTCTCCCCCTTCTTTATTTACAGGTTTGAATTTTTTTTTTAAACCATCATTACATATTGGGCTCACTGGGATTCGGTGTTTGCCCTTTGGCACCGTTTCTAGTAGACTGTGAAAATGACAAAGGCAAAAACAACAATCAATACATTACTAGAAACAGAAGTCAGTAAAGCTTTTACAGTACTCATAGGGTTTAAAGATTTCAGGCTTTGCGCAATACCAGTCATTAAATCTGCACCAGTCAACAATGGTAACTGATTACAAAACGTTTTAGAAATATTGTGTGTTAGTTCTTGTATTTCCAGGAAAAGATTGTTATGGCCAATTAAAAGTCTTTTTATCTCTGTCCAATTATGTACAGTGCTGTTAAAAGGAACAGGGGTAATACAAAATTGAGTAGTATTCCAGTCACATTTTAACAAGTCTCGAGTATTTAACACTGTCAGCTGATCCCCTATCCAAGAAACCACTTGTTCTAAGTTATCTACTTGTTCAGTCAAATGAGCATCGATGTCTAGTTGTTGTTGCCATAACAAGTGAGATTGTTCATGCTATTGCTGCACGAACTCTGCATTTTGGATACTCTGATGTAACGCCAGTCCAGCAACAGCAGCGGTGGAAGCAATGGCCACAAGTCCCACTACTGCTGTTACAACGATCCCAACCGCTCTCCGGCTGCGGTGGACAAGATCTTGCATTACTTTGTAAATCTGAGTAACCCCAGTAGATTCACTCCAGGTGTGTGTCAAGTTCATAGGTAACCAGGTTTCTTTTTTAGCTCTTAAAATATATATATCGGAGTGAGTCTCATTCCAATTATTATGCCACCAAGTAGTATTTATACAGCTTAAAAATGTACAATTGTCTGTACAGTTAACTACTCCTGTATTATTATCCCATTTAAAGATTCTTGCTAACAACAAGTAAGGTTTTTTTTTAACACAAGCAATGACATATCTAGATCTGTTTCGATGTAAAGATATATGGAAAGGATTAGAAAGATTAGTGATATTTAAGGACATGTTTCCTGTAAAAGTAGACATTGGTTTACCAGCAGCTAGTAACTTCCCTATATGACTTTGTATTTGTGAGGTGTTGGCCAAATGTGGCATAGGGGGCGACGAGCCACCATCATGTCAAATAATAGTTTCATTACCATCAGCATAAATGCTGTGATTATTTCTATGCCATCGTAGGCTAATGTGGCTAAACTTAGTCTGAAAATCTCCATGCACACTCTAGTCAGTGACAAGGTATCTGTAATTCCTACCTTTTACCTCTAATAATAATTGTGGTCCACTTTCTCTACATTTAGTCCACTCTAATTGGGAAACACCTCCGGACACGTCAGGAATAGGACATAAGGATAATGTAGTAGGCAAGGTTTCATTAAGCAGAGCAATATGATTATATTTAAAACTCTGAGTAACAACAATCATAGTAAAGGCAGCAACGTGACTATGATTTTAGCGCACAGCCCAAGCCTCATGAGAAGGATGTAAACAATGTGGACTGTTCCCAAGACATATAGGTAACCCTTCCATCCCAAATTGATATGAACTGTTTACTGTACCCGTGTCTAACTCAGGATCCTGGTTTTAAAAAGGTGATGGCATCCAAGTAGTATCATTAGTAAATACTAAAACTTCTTTGTCTCCCTAGGCCACACCTTGATATAAGGGTGGAAAGGGAATATAAGTCCAATATGTGAATTCTCCAGTTGTTATTTGGCAATTCACTACAGCTAGTATAGCCAGAAATAAGGTCAGTGAGGTTTTGGGCTGTCCAGCTTGTTGAACAACCCCTTCAGCTTCTTGAGTAAGTTTTTTCAGCTGACCCTATGTCGGGGGTTCCGCTTGACGAGTTTCGTAGGTGAAGGTTTTCTGAGTACTTAGATTTAATTTTTGAAATGCTGCCAGGAAGTCTTCCGGCCGGCTCCTCTTCGCCATGGCACTGCTTTAACCGTCGGGATGGGAACCACTTATCTCCGGCACCTGTACGAACGAGAGCATAACCTCGACCCCACTGTAAAACTTTTCCTTTTAAATATTGGCCTTGTAATGAAGGATAGTACACCCACAAATTGTTAGCTTGTGGCTTTTCTAATGGTTGTTGAAAATGTTTTATTGCTGTAGATTGCTGTAATTGGCGCCAATAGTTAAGAAAATTTAAAGTAAAAAGAGCTTTCAGAATTTGATGTTTTGGGGAATCTCGTCCATTTCCCCCTGTTTGTTTTAAAAGTTGTAATTTTAAGGTAGTATTAGCTTTTTTAATAATTGCTTGACCTTGACTGTTAAATGGAATGCCAGTGGAATGACGAATGTGGTAGGAAGAGAGGAAGGCAGCCAATTTATGAGAGTAATAAGTAGGAGCATTGTCAGTTTTTAATTTAGTAGGAACTTCTATAACTGTAAAGGAAGTAAGTAAATGAGTAATAACAGAATTAGCTTTTTTAGAGGGTAATGGTGTAGCCCATTGGAAGTGTGACTAAGTATCAATTGTACGATGAACATATTTTAAATGACCAAAAGAAGAAATATAAGTTATATTTATTTGTTAAATATGATTTTGTGGAGTGTTTTGGGGATTTATACCTGGACTTAAAAAGGGTGCAATAATAGGAGCACAAGATGGACAGGTTTTGACAATAGTTTGGGCTTGATGGCGTGTTATAGAAAATCACCATTGTAATTTTAAACTGTTAGTATGATGTAATTGATGTTTATGTTGAGTCTGTTGGACATTATCAACAAGTAAAGAATTAATTTGGCTATTACCAAAAGTTAAAGGTCCTGGTAAAGCTGAATGTGAACGAATATGAGTGATAAAAAGGGGGATTGTACAGGAAGTAAGAGTCAAGAACAATAAGGAAAATAGTTTTTGTAAAGGGGTTTTTGGGAGTAATGGTAAAGAAGTTTGAGAAATATACTTAGTCACATATACAGTATATTGGGAATTACTAACTATATTATAAGGGGTTTGAGACCAATTTTGTAGTACCATAAGAATGGCAAAAAGTTTTTTTTGTTGTACAGATTTAAATGGATAGTGAGAAATTTTTGAATTATTTGATGTCCAGTATTTAGTTTTTTTATTGTTAGAAGTATTAGTAAAAAAGGTGGGACCTTTAACCGGAGTATAAGAAATAGGATTATAGGGCAGGAAAGAATATTGTTGTAGAAAAGTAAATAATCTATGATTGGGATAGTGTTGAGAAAAGGAACCAATACACTTAGTGTAAGTCACTTGTTATCTTTTATGAGTTTTTAGTAGAGATTTAATGTATTGATTAGATAATTGGGTAATAATTTTTATAGGGTTAGTTCCAAGTAATTGACGAGTTTTATGTTGTCCCTTAATAATTAATTTAGCCAATTTATTAATATAAGGGTAAAATTTTTAATGGCTTTATTAGTCAAAAATAGCCACTTTAGAATGTTATTATCCTGATGTAAGATGGCTGTTGGTGAATGAGGAGTATGAAAAAGACATAAAGAGAGTGGAAGATCGGGTATAATATAGTTAAGATGAGCTTTACTAATTTTATTTTTTATAAAAGACAATTTTTTTGTAGTAGGGGATAATTGCTGAGAACTGTTTAAATCTGAATTTCCTTTTAAGGTAGCAAACAAATGTTGTAATTTATAAGTAGGAATATTTAAGATGGGACAAAGTCAATTAGTATCTCTCAACAATTTTGAAAATTATTAAGGGTCACAAGTTGATTTCTCCTAATTTGAACCTTTTGTGGGCGGATTTGTTTTTTAGCCAATAGATACCCCAAATATTGAACGGGGAACTGAGTTTGTACCTTCTTAGGAGATATTTGTAAATTATAATGAATTAACTGTTGTTGTAAAACCTTAAAAACTTGATTTTGGAGGGTTACGTCAGGGGTAGCCAATAAAATATTATCCATAAATGATAAATTTACACAGTTGGAAACTGATTTTTTACAGGATTTAAAGTCCTATGTACGAATTTTTGACATAAAGTAGGGCTATTAAGCATACCCTGGGGAAGAACCTTCCACTGATATTTTTGAAGGGGCTGCCCATTATTATATTTAGGAATAGTAAAGGCAAACTTTTTACAATCTTGAGGTTGTAATGGAATAGAGAAAAAACAATCTTTGAGATTTATGACCATTAATTTTTAACTTTGTGGGATAAGGGTAGGATTAGGAAGACCAGGCTGTAAACTTCCCCTAGGTTGAATGTAAACATTTATAGTTTTAAGATTAGTTAATAAACGTCATTTTTCACTTTTTTTTTTTTTTTTAACATGACAAAGACAGGGGAATTCCATGCAGAAGTACTTGGCTTTATATGCCCCTCGGCCAATTGTTTTTTGACTAACTCTTTTAAAGCCCTAAGTTTTTCTTTAGATAATGGCTACTGTTTCACCTAAACAGGAGCAGTAGTTTTCCACTTTAATTATAAACATTGACGCTGGTGAACAGTGGCTATGAGTTTAAAGGATTGTAGCCCATTTTGAACATCATATTTTTGGCAGCTGAAGAAATATGAGGAATGTTTAAAAAAGCACCAAATTGTTGTAAAAGATCTTGTCCCCAAAGATTAATATTGATAGGAACAATATAAAAAAACACTTGACCTTGTTGACCTTTAGGACCGACACAGGTTAAAGGTTCTACGCTTTGATAAACCACAGAAGCAGCACCCAGCCAGTGAGTGTAACTGAAACTTGTCTTTTTTTCCCATTGCATAGGCCACTGATTTAAACAAATGATAGACACCTCCACCCCCATGTTAATTAACCCTTTAAAAACTATTTTATTAATGTGTAATGAACATAAGGGCTTTTGATCAGAAACTAAAGTTTCCCAAAAAACAGTGTTTTTTTTTGTGCTACTGAACCCTCCCTGTCAAGATATCTCCCTAGATAGGAACGGAAAAAAAGGCAATAAAAGTAATTGTGCAATACACTCCCCTGCCTCTAGGCGTATAAATTGTGAGACTTGTACCATAGTAAGAATTTCATTAGTAACATCAGGATCAATGATTCCTGGAATCACCATTAACCCCCGTATAGCACTGTTGTTTTGACCTAACAAAAGTCCTACATGTCCTTTTGGCAAAGGGCCACACACTCCAATAGCTAATTTATATACTCCTCTATTAGGAGACAAGGTATAAGGCTGAATAATAGTTAAGTCAGTAGAGGCACTCTGCTTAGTTGTCGCATAAAGCTGGGAAACTGGGGTAAGGTGTGGGATCCTTAAGGAGGACTCGAATTTATTCCTTGATGTTGTAGGCCATTGCTCAGTGGGTATTGTAGTAGGCTTGCATTGTAATTGTTGGGGCCCCAAGACTGTGGGGCCCGGCTCCCGTTTCCCGGGAGAGGAGACAGTAAATCTCCACTTTTATCAGTTTTGGAACGGCATTCATTTGTCCAATGTCGACCTTTGCCACAACGTTTGCACACCTCTGAAGGCAGCTTTCTGCCTTGAGGGATAAAAGTGTTCAATTTTTTACGACATTCTTTCTTGAAATGTCTAGGTTTACCACATTGAAAGCAAACACCTTGTTTGTTATTTTTTTTTAAGGCTGTAGATAGGGCTCCAGCAAATAATTGAGCATTATAAATAGCCCCTCCAACACCAGCACAAGCTCTAATATATTTATCTAAATTCGCCCCACTGGCCTTTAATGGTCTCAACAACTTTTGACAGTCAGCATTAGCATTTTTAAAAGACAATGTTTGTAACAAAATTTTTGAAGTAGGGCCAACACCCACAGTTTTTAAGACAGCATCTTGAAGATGGGCTACAAAATTTGGATATGGTTTATTTGTGCCCTGTAAAATCTTCACAAAGGAGAGGGAAGATTTTCCTGCTATTTTTACCTTATTTCAGGCCCTTAAAAACAAAGTCTTGATTTGAGTAAGGGCGACATCATCTAGGCCAGCCTGAGCATTAAGAGTAGCATATTGGCCCGTGCCTGTGAGTTGTTCCTCAGTGGGTCCTGGGGGATCACACGTAGCATTTTTTCTAGCCTGTACATGCGCCTTGTCCATCCACCAGCTGTGCAATTGTAACCACTGAGAACGATCAAGAACAGCCTTCCCCAAAGTCTCCCAGTCTATAGGAATCATCAAATTTTTTGATGAAAATGCATCAAGAAGACCAAGGATAAAAGGAGATTGAGGTCCATAGTTAGAAAAGGCAGCTTTTATTTCTTTCAAAAATTTAAATTGTAAGGCATTAAATTGGACATTATTGCCACCATTTGGAAACTGAGCATTAGGAGCAAAAGAAGCACGAATAATTGGAAACAGATCCAGCTCCTCAAATTTTCTTATCTTTTTTTTTTTCCCTCCCCCAGTGGCAGGAAAGGCACTGAGAAAACTTTGCCAGACAAAGGTAAGGAAGCTGGGGGGTTGGAGGCTCTGGAAAATCCCCTTCTAAAGGGGCAGAAGGAAAAGAAACAGGGAAAGCTCACAAAGGTGAATTAGAAGAATGTATCTGTAATATCTGTTGAAGCATTTCCATAATACGCTGCATGTCAGAATTTCCCTTAGAAGAAGGAAGAGTTGGCTGTTGCCCAGGTTGGTCTTGGATGCCTGGCCTCAAGTGATCCTCCCACCTTGGCCTCCCAAAGTGCTGGGATTACATATGTAAGCCACCACACCTTGCCTAAGTAAATTTTTAATTGACCTATAACACAATGTTGATGCAGAAAAGTATATAAACCATAACTATACAGCTCAAGAAATTTTCACAAAGTGAACACACCTATGAACCCAGAACTCAGACTGAAAAATAGAACCATTCCCACGATCTCCAACAAGTCTCTTCATGGCCTTTCTCAGTGTAACCACCTTCAACAGTCACCTTCCTGATTTCTAACACCACAGATTTGTTTAGCTTGTTTTGAGCTACAGTATATATAAACAAAAGCATGTATGCTTTTGTGTATGGCATCATTTCAATATTATGTTTGTGAGATCCTTCCAATTTGTGTGTAATTAAATTCTTTATTCTTATTGCTCTACTGTTCCTTTGTATGGAAAACAACTATTTATCTTTTCTATTGTTGATGGACTTTGGACTGTTTTCAGTTTGGAACTAATATGTCTAGAATAGTTTTGTTTCCTACAAGTGAACCCTGATTCATTTGTTTTACATGAATCTATTCTGCCATGCTTTGGTCCACACATACGAATGAGGAGAAAAAAAAAGATTGAAGCCATCACAGGTCTCTGTTCATTTTATTCTAAGCAAAACAAGAATTGATTCAATAAATTCAGTTCATATTAATATTAATCACAGCAAGTTTCCTTTTGTGCTGATTTAAGCATGAAAAGTCTGTTATTTCTTTAGTACTTAACTCCCTTCAAACTAGAGTTCTGAAGGAATCTAATTAAAATGTTATATGCCTGTTAAAATGTGTAGACCAAATAAGAGGGACATGATATGACTGTGGAAACACCTTCTATCACAACTTATATTTTCCTTTAAATTTGTATTTAGTCATTTCATAACTTGACACGATTTTTAAAGGTTTATGTGACTGATACTCATTTTAACAAGGAAGTTTAAATAACAGACTCCTCAGTTAAATATGGAATCTGGTTCTCTTACTCCAAACTCAGCTTAATACTCCCCTCAGAGCAGACTCCCTTTCGTTGAACCATGGGATTTCTTATAGTTGATTTTATTAATATTTCCATAGCAAAGCAATATTTCTTCACTCCCCCTTACCCTGCCTTCACTCTTCTCTTCACCCCTCTCCTCTCCTCCGTTCAGATGTCACAATTGACCCCTCTGTCATCGTTCTCTTCCCTCCTCTGCCCACTCTCCCTTTTCTCCTCTTCCTCTACCTCTGTTTCTTCTTTAGAAAATTAGATTAAGACTCTCTAAGCGGGGTAGACAAAATCACTCTCAGGTCTTAGGAAAACACTGTTATTGAGATATTAAGGTCAAAATGTACAAGGGAGAAAAAGAAAATCTGCTGAATTGACTAAATTTAGAGCAACGGGGGAAGCCCCTTTGTCGGCCAAAACTCAAACCAGATTCTGAGCCTAAAAGACTTAACAATGTCACAACGAAGTGACACAGAGGAGACTTTTCTACATAATTTTTCGCTCCCTCCACCTAAGACACAAATCAGCGGAAGCGATTCCGTGCCTGGAATTCCCCTACGAACACTGTAATTCACCGAGGAGCTTTGGGCTCCGGGAAGTCCGAACATCCCGGATTAGGGGAGAGTTGGCCATGACTCCCCGTCGGTACCGGCTAGGTTTGGTACCAGCTAGGTTTGGTACCAGCTATGGCGAGTACAGAAACCTGGCCGGTCCTGGGGCAGGCAGGCGCTCGCCAGATGTTATTCGACTGACTGGATATTTGCTGGAAACGTTAATGCTTATGCGATGAGGACTCTCTCTAATTGCAGTGCTCTCAATTACCAAAGATGTTCTGACTTCCTTTCCTAGAATTCTCATTTCACCTTAGCATTTCCAAAAAACTCACCAAAGACAAACGTTTGCACCCATCACCTGACACGTGATTTCACCAATATATCCAAGTCAGCCATTATACAGCTGTAGTCGTGGCCGAGTGGTTAAGGCGATGGACTAGAAATCCATTGGGGTCTCCCCGCGCAGGTTCGAATCCTGCCGACTACGGAATGTTTTTTGCTCCAAGTGAACAAACTTAATCAACCCATCGGTTTGACAGTGTGAAATTACCTAACAAGGAAATCCTTACCACCCATTTCCTACCACAAGGGTGCAAACTTCTTGACTGTCCTGATGCCTCGCTCATTCAAACCTCTACCGCCACTGGGTTCCCATCGTGCCAGGGATCCCGACATTAATTCTTATTTGTCTAAAAGTAAGCAATATTTTCTATGAGCAAAACGCAGGTCTTGGCGATGCTGCCTCACTTCCTGTCTTCGAACCCCGTGCCTCGAATTTTCCTCATGGAATTGCGCCAGTGAAGAAAACAAATATAAGGTATCTCTCATCTTTGTGTTCACAAATATGCCTCATTTGGAAAACTAGGGCTGGGCGCGGTGGCTTACGCCTGTAATCCCAGCACTTTGGGAGGTCGAGGCGGGCGGATCGCTTGAGGTCAGTTCAAGGCCAGCCTGGCCAACATGGCGAAACCCCGTCTCCACTAAAAATACAAAACTTAGCCAGGCATGGTGGCGCGCGCCTGTAATCCCAGCTACTAGGGAGACGAAGGCAGGAGAATCGCTTGAACCCGGGAGGTGGAGGTTACAGTGAGCCAAGGTCGCACCACTGCACTCCAGCCTGGACAACATAGAGACTCTGTCATAGAGACAACGTAGAGACAACATTGAGACTCTGTCTCAAAAAAAAAAAAAAAAAAGGTAGGTCAGCCCCCTCAATTTGAATTTGTCTGATATTTCCTCTGAGTTATATTCAGGTTATTCTGGCAGGAATACCACAGAAGTGAAGCGAAGTCCTTTACCGTTCTTCAAATCCAGAGGCACATGATGTTAATTAGTACTGATACTCACAACTGTGATGAATTCAGATGATGTCTATTAAGTCTCTCCACTGTCAATTTACCTTTGGTATTGCTCATTACGTGATTTATGTAGCTTACTTATTTTGCATTATATTTGGTTATTTTGAAAAGTGTAAGTTAAAGGAAGAAGAAATTGAAGAAGTGCATTGAACTCTGGTGGCTTTTCGGTGAAGCCACCGTTGAAGTCTGTAATGGAGGAATACCCTTCTTGCATATAAAATAAATCTGGAATGTTAATCAACATTTTAATTTAATTTTTAATTATTACCATTATGTTATTTAAATGTTAGTGTTTAAAATGTAAAAGGATTGATATTGATATTATTGTGCAGCAGAGTTATGCACAATTATTTCTTCAGTCACTCTACCTCACATTTGAAATAATATGTAGATGCTCACTTTCAGCTATAATTGAACATCATTTGTCTCTGTTTCTTCTTTTATTTACTGACCATATCCAAAATGTGTATATGCATAAGTGGAAATTAAAATTAAAATACTCCATTCCCAATAGCAGCAAACATTTTAGAGTCTGAAAATAAATCTAACTGCCAGGCTTAGTGGCTCACGCCTGTAATCCCAGCACTTCGGGAGGCCGAGGGGGGTGGATCACGAGGTCAGGAGTTCAAGACGAGCCTGACTAATATGGTGAAATCCCGTCTCTACTAAAAATACAAAAATTAACCGGGCGTGGTGGCATGATCCTATAATCCCAGCTACTCAGAAGGCTGAGGCAGGAGAATCACTTGAACCCGGGAGGCAGAGGTTGCAGTAAGTGGAGATCATGCCATTGCACTCCAGCCTGGGCGACAGGGCGAGACTCTGTCTCAAAATAATAATAATAAATTAATTAATTAATTAATTAATTTAATTAAATAAAAATAAATCTAGCAAAAGATATGCAAGAAATCTACACTTAAAACTATAAAACGTTGCTGGTGGAAATTAAATGGAGGAAGTTGAGGAAAAATAACATATTTATGTCTTGTTAGACTCAATTTCATCAAGATGAAAACTATTTCCAAATTAATCAATAGGTTCAATGAATCCCAATCAAGTTCTGAGCCTGTATTTTTTAAAGTTTAGCAGTTTCAAAAATATATTTAAAAGGTAAAGCAACTTTAGAAAACAAGAAAAACTCTAGTTTACAGATTCAAAGAGAGGAAAAAATAGAGAAAATAAAAAGAAAATATTAAAGAAGATAGTAAAGTTGGAGGACTTATACAACATGTATATCATGACTTATTGCAAATACAATTAAGAGTTATTAATTATTTATAAATATTAACACTTTTTAAATTTAAATTTTATTTTTAATGGATACCAAACATTATCTTCACTGCTATGGTATCACCTTGGCCAGGCTGAACTACATTCCCCAGAATTTCTTTTTCTGTGTGTCTCTGGTTAGGATGGTCCCCAAGAGATATTCTTGCAGAAGATTTGAGAAAGAAAGCTAAGTAGCAGTCATTTTGTAGCTCATGCTAACTCACCTGCTGACTTATCTTGTCACATGGCAGTATTTGTGCCTGCAACTAACTACCCCACCTTCCTGTGGGTTCTCCTTCAACCTCTGTAATTTCTGAACCGAATGTTTGTGTTTAGCTTCAAGCAAAGGACCCTGTCTTCTATAGAATACTACAACACCAAGGAGAGGCAACAAGAGCTGACACGGATTTCAGTTCATCCTGTGGGGCTCCCAGTTCATGCTTGTGGGTTCCAGCTTGTTCTATTATTCCTCACTTTACCTCCTTCTTCCTTTCTTGATAATCTGCCCCACAGTCTTTATAATGCTGAAGCTTGAAGTGCATCCCAGTGGTTCTGCTTCTTTTATTGAATCCTGACTGCTACATATCAATGACTCAACTAAATGATCAAAAGCTTGAACAAACATTTTATAAAAGAAGATATTCATGTATCTAATAACCAATTTTTCATGGGCCTGTTGCAATTGTTGACTCTCACAGTGTTAATTATGAATAAAATTAGCTGCAATAAAGTGTATAGTCAAGAAAAGGATCATGGAGGACAAGGATCAGTAAACACAACTCAAAGGAAAGGATGATATCCCACCAGGATTTAAAATCAAATTGGTCATTTTTCAGACCAGTGCCAAAAGGACTCCTGTTTCTTCCCCATGGTAAAGTAATAGAAACCAGACTTACCCTATCACCTTAAACAACTGGAAAACTGTACAAAGTATATGTAACAACTTTTTTCAGACAGACAATAGGCAGTGACTAATTTTGATACCTGGGAAAAGGGAACAAATGAGAAAGAAATTGCCCTATTTACTGCCTATAATCAGATTAAGAGGAACATTTCAAAATGATAAAGAGGTCAATACACCAAGAAGCCACAATAACCCTACATGTATGCACCTACAAATAGTGCTTCAAAATATGTGTAGCGAAACCTGCTAAACTGCAAGGAGACATAGAAAAATTACTCAATTATAGTTGGAAATTATATTATTATTATTATTATTATTTTTGAGACAGAGTCTTGCTCTGTTGCCTAGGCTGGAGTGCAGTGGTGCGATCTGGAGTGCAGTGGTGCGATCTCGGCTCACTGCAACCTCTGCCTCCCAGGTTCAAGTGATTCTCCTGCCTCAGTCTCCCAAGTAGCTGGGATTACAGGTGCCCACCACCATGCCCAGCTAATTTTTGTATTTTTAGTAGAGACGGGGTTTCGTTATGGTGGTCAGGCTGTTCTCAAATTCCTGACCTCAGGTGATCCACCCACCTCGGCCTCCCAAAGTGCTGGGATTACAGGTGTGAGCCACTGTGCCAGGCTGATAGTTGGAAATGTTAACACTTCTTTCTCAGTAATTGATAGAACAAATAGTCTGAAAATTCAGTACGAATACAGAAGATTTGAACCACATTACCACAAATTTGACCTCATTAACATGTATAGAACGCTCTTCTTAGCAATAACAGAAAATTTTCTTGTCAAGTGCTTATAGAATACTTACCAAGACAGACCTTATTTTGGGCTAAAAAATAAGTCACTGTAAGCTCAAAAGGACTCAAATTACAGAAAGTATATTTTCTGACCACAACAGAATTAAACCAGAAATCAATTAACAGAAATTAAACAAAATAGCCTAAAACCAAATAATATATCACAAGGGAAATTTAAATTATTTTGAACTAAATAAAAATGAAAACAAAATATAAAAAAATACAGCTAAAGCTTTTCATAGAAAAAAAGCTTATATTATAGAAGAAAAAAGTGGCCAGGTACTAGGGCTCATGCCTGTAATCCCAGCACTTTGGGAGACTGAGGCAAGAGGATTGCTTGAGCCCAGGGATTTGAGACCAGCCTGGGCAACATGGCGAGACCGGTCTCTACCAGAAGAACAGGAAAGGAAGGAAGGAAGGAAGGGAGGGAGGGAGGGAGGGAGGGAGGGAGGGAGGAAGGAAGGAAGGGAGGGAGGAAGGAAGGAAGGAAGGAAGGAAGGAAGGAAGGAAGGAAGGAAGGAAGGAAGGAAGGAAGGAAGGAGAAGGAAGGAAGGAAGGAGAAGGAAGGAAGGAAAGAAGAGAGAGGAGAGAGAGAGAGAATGAGAGAGGAAGGAAGGAAGGAAGGAGAAGGAAGGAAGGAAAGAAGAGAGAGGAGAGAGAGAGAAAGAGAGGAAGGAAGGAAGGGAGGGAGGGAGGGAGGGAGAAAGAGAGAGGAAAGAGAAAGAGAGAGAGGAAGGAAGGAAGGAAGGGAGGGAGGAAGGGAGGGAGAGAGGGAGGGAAGGAGGGAGAAGCCGGGCTAGGGGCTGGCGGGTGCCTGTAGTCCCCAGCTACTCAGCAGGCTGAGGTGGGAAGAATGCTTGAGCTGGGGAAGTGGAGGTTGCAGCAAGCAGAGATTATGCCACTACACCCCAGCTGTCCCCCAGCCTGGGGGACGGAGCCAGACCCTATTAAAAAAAAATAATTGTCTATCAATCATCTATAGTTTCACCTTAAGAAACTAGAAAAATAAGAGTAAATTAAATTCAAATTAAAAGTAAATGTAATTAAATTAAAAGTAAATGGAAGAGAACAAATATTAAAGAGCAAAAGGGAATGAAATAGAAAAACAATAGAGAAGATCAATGAAATCCAAAAACCAGTGCTTTGAAAAGATGAATAGTATCAATAAATCTCCAGTCAGACTGGTCAGAAAATAAATGCAGCAGGAAAGAAAGAGGGAACATTTACCCAGATTATACAAAAAATAAAAGAATATTTTGGATAATATGCCAATTAAATTGACAAATTAGATGAAATATATCAATTTCTCAAAAGATAGAAACTACTAAAGCCCACTCAAGAAATAATCTGAATCGTAATATAACTATTAAAAATATAATTTATAATTATAAAATTTATAATTTAAAACCTCTCAAAAAGAAAACTCCAGGCCTAGATGGCTTCATTGGTAGATTCTACCAAACCTTTAAAGAGGAAATAATATCATGTCTACGTAAACTTTTCCAGAAACTGGAAAAGTAGAGAACACTTTCCTACTCAGTTTATGAATTGAATATTAGTTGACATCAAAACTTGGGGGGGATGAAGGGAAACAAAGAATATAACTGTATCTGTTTCCACTGAACTGTACACTTAAAAATGGTAAAAATGGTAAATTAAACATATATATTTTACCTCAATAAAATAAGCTACTGTAAAAAATAAAAAATGAAATAGCCCTACCTCAGCAAAAACAAAGCAAACAAACCAAACACCAGATCACAGTTGGAGGGGAAAAAAAATTTGCAAACCAATGTTCCTCATGGAAATAGGTGTAAATATTCTTAACAAGTGTTAGCAAATTGAATCAGCAATTTTTAAAAAGGATGATATGCTGTGACCAAGTGGGATTTATCCTTTGAATGCTGAGGGGACTGTGCCTTTCTGTTCTTAAAGGTGCCATTTTCCATCTCTATAAGGAAAGAGTAATAGATACAGAGTAAGATACTTTGATTTCAATACTCAGTAGCCCTGTGAATTACAAACTTCTCTTATCTGAACATTTTTCTTATTGTAAAAGTGGGTGGCAGCACCTCATGGAACTGTTATGAGAGTTACATGAGGTCCTGAATATGAAGGCGTTTTCTAAAATGTGAAATTTAGAATAGTTAGATGGTATCATTTTTTTTTTACTGGTTCAATATCCATGCCACACCACTCCGTATTTCTTCAAACAGATAACAAGGTACTACAATCATCTTGTAGTCTTAAGGAAGTGTGGGAACACTTTAAGTAGAAATACAAATAAGTACTTATACTTTGCTTGAAAATTTGAAAGAGAGAAGAGCTAAAAGAAGAAAACGATGAGGAGCTGTGATTCAACACCTCGGATAAATTAGTATTAACTTTTTTGTTTTTACACAACCAGGTTTTAAATGCATAAATATGCAATGGCATATTTTAGCCTGTTTTTCCACTTTTAATTTTCCAGTTACATAAATATTGCAGTACCTGTTTTTCTATTTTTAATTTTCCAATTACATAAATAATGCAGATTATTTTTATGACAAATGTAAAGAATACAAACGTAATCGAAATTGATATTTTAATCTCTCACATTCCATTTTGCTGTTTTATTAGATTGGTGAGTGTCCCTTCGGATGTTTTTAATGGACTTTAATTTGGGGGTTCATTCGATATAAATAGAACTATTTATGTTCGCTATTTTGTGTATTAAAGTTTACACATATTTTCCAAATAAAACGATAAGAATCTAATTCTTTAACAGCTGCATGGTACCCTATGACAGGAATGCATCACACCGTTCCCTTACTGGTTAGCATATTTATATGCTATATACAAACAATGCCACAGTGGACATCTTTGCATTGTAACCATTTAAATCATGTAAATCACCAGCTGTTTTCGCCCAGTTTCCACTTCGATCAAAGTGCTGATTTCACACAAGTTATGCAATCTTCCACTCTGTCTTCAATTACCTACGAGTGTCCAGGACTATCGAAAGACGGGATGTTCAAAGGCAATGGATGAGTGGGGGCCATAAGTTAGAGTCTCACTCCACTTCGTAATTAGCAAAGTTTAGTTCCATCTGCAGAGACTCCACTGCCAGAGCTCAGATCACAGCCTACTTTCGGGCGCCGACGGGAGCTCGCTCACCGTTTACTAACGTGAAGTTTGTATTGTTTGCTTGGAACGCTGATGCTGCTCATCCTCACGCGGGAGGACTCTCATTCCAGTGCTCTTGTCCAGGTGGCACAGGAAGTTGGCTTTTTTTTTTTTTAAACCAAACTCTCGTTGTATCTGAAAGTTTACATTCAACTCACAAAGCCAATTTTCTTGTACCAATACGGTAGTTATCCTGATTTGCATTTTTTCATGTCTGTAACGTGAAAAAAAAACGTGGTGAGGCCGTGTAGTCGTGGCCGAGTGGTTAAGGCGACGGACTAGAAATCCACTGGGGTCTCCCCGCACAGGTTCGAATCCTGCCGACTACGAGCTAACAAGAGAAGGTTTAGAAGAAGGAAATTTAAACCAACTCAGGTATTGCGAATTGAGTTTGGTACTTCCCCGATCCTGAAACCCCCACACAATAATGGAGGGTGGAAGTTATTGACTACTTACTATTTTCATTAAGATTATGGGTGCCTTAATTAGTAGATACCTAATCATTTTCCCTTTAGCGGAACCTTTGCACGGTTTTCTGGGACGCCTTGCGTTTCCCTGCCTTCCAAATCCTCTTGAAGCCTATACTTGTTACAAGTGTTGATAGTGCTTTCCTCTTCATGGAAATTTAGTCCTAGTCTGAGGTCCAAGTCTGTGGTCAGTTATCAGTTTCTGTGGAATCAGTGGTTCAACTGCTTTTGTCACCCGGTCTCGCTGGTTGCAAATGACTAGAAACACTGTCAGAGATATCGACACCATCACAATCAAAAAAGCAGGCTGTCCTGACAGACCCCGTCGTTTCGACTGAGGCGGCATATTAAAGTGTAAATTCGCCAAGTATAATCAATTTAGTACAATACAAACTTAGACTTAAAACAGTGGACGAGAGTACTTCAGTTTATGAGAGGTAGTCAAAAAAGATAGTCTCAGGTCTTCCTCGTTAGTATAGTGGTGAGTATCCCCGCCTGTCACGCGGGAGACCGGGGTTCGATTCCCCGACGGGGAGAAAAGCAGCTTTTTGCATCTTTTGCCCACTGATGGCCCCTACCTGGCTCTGAGGGCAGAGCTGCGGTGGGACCCACTTGCCATTCCTTCTTAACTGTCATTGGACCCTCTCGACTTTCCTCACTCCTAAAACCAGCTGCTCTGATCACAGAAACATTCCAGGCAATTCTGAAAACTCAAAGTCACAGTTAGTTTAAGGCCCTAAGGAGAATCTAGGTTTAAATGACACAAAATGTACTTATTAAAAGTTATCGAGAATACAGTTGTCTAGCATCTGCCTCTTATTTGCATGGTCAAAAAGCTCATGTAAATGTTCAAATCCTCCATCCTTCTAGACATGAAATCCTGGAACGAAGATATTGACATGGTCCAGCTGGGGGATTGTGTATGCTCCAGCTGCACTAGCTGACCTGGGCAACTCCAAATTATAGAATCCACAAGATGTCAATCAAACGTATGAGGGAAGATGACGAAGCGGCCACAGACTTTTGAGGAGATTCCCACGTTTCAGGAACACATGAGGAATGTCAACATTGCTACTTTCAACAATATCTGAAGCTTCAGGCAATGTGTTAGTGAATGTATGTCCGATTTAAAATAAAAATCGAGCTTCCTGAAAGGTGGGGGTGGGGGGGGGACTTAAAAAGCCATAGCAATCAGGACAATGTGATACTTGCTCAGGGGGTGTAAATTGGCTCAACCACTTGCGAGAATGACTTAGCATTATATATTAAAGCTTGAATGTATACATGTACTGTGACTCTGCAATTCCACTCGTAAGTATATCTCTCCAACAAAAATATTTATTTATATTCACTGAAATACATGTACAAGTATATTCATGGCAGCACTAGTTGTAATGGCCAAACTGGAAATAATCCAAATGTCTCTGTGAAAGTGTTGGACTTTAAGAAGCGCCTTGACATCAGGGGCTGATTTCAAAGAGTGGAGAAAGTGGAAAGTTACTTGTCAGAACAAGAGCAAGGGCATTTAGGGGTTGCTAAGACAGAGGAAACTCAGAATAAAAGTGGCCAAGAGGGGTGAGAACATTCCTGTATTTGGCACCCTGCTAGCTTCTCTTTTGTTCCATTCCTTCCATCTCCTGGCCTTTCTCCTCTCTTCCGTTTTCTTGTTTTTCCGTATCTTTTCTTCTCCTCCCTAGACCTTTTCTTCCCAACTTTCTTCTGTATGAGAACCAAAGTACTGAGTGTCTGAAGTTACACCTTGTTTCCTGAATGTACTGTAAAGCCCAGATAAGTGTTCTTGGTCTTTGAATGTGCTGGAGAAGATAGGAAGAATAGACTGGGGCCAGAGAACTTCACCTGGAATTTTTCTAAACTGTAAGATGAAGGCATTTAACAAAATCAATAGAATAAAAATAATAAGGGCTTGGCAGTCAGAGGTTAGCTTTAACATCCACTTCCTGTGGTTTAATAAACCTTTCCCATTCTTGGGCTCTCGAATTTTCAGGCCGAGAAGATACAATGTGTGTGGTACTGTCTACAAACCAACCATTTATATTGAAGTTAGAATCACAGTTGTTGTTATTATTGCTGCAAAACAGGTAATGCCTTATTGCTGTTGAATGACAGACAGTCCCTAAACTTGGGGTAACAAAACACTGAATACACAATAGGCAAAATCTTCACACCCCAGACAAGCAACTTAGACTTATCTACAGAGAAAACTCCATGGAGTCTGACTTCAATTCTCAGAGTTTGTCGGTGAGGAAAAGAGAATTGCCTTCCTCAAATTAGGATTAACGTTAGGTGGATTAACGTTAGGTGGTGTTTACACCACAATAGATTCTCTCTTACTGGAGACACAGTTGTCTCTGGTGTTGGAGGAGGAGGTTAATGGACTCAAAGAGGCAAACTATAAGGCAAGGTTACCTACAATGATGACAGATAGAACGCAGAGCACAAGGCAGGGTTACCAAAGGAGATGACACAACTGTAATCCAGGAGACTCAGTTGCCTTTGGGGTGCAATTAGAAAGAAACTATTTGGGAGAAGTCAGGCTAAAACCGTAGCCGGCAGGATTCGAACCTGCGCGGGGAAACCCCAATGGATTTCAAGTCCATCGCCTTAACCACTCGGCCACGACTACACAGCCGTATGGGGTTCTTGGTTACAGCTTTTGAAGATGTGAGTAGTGTGCCATTCTTGGGTAGTATAGTAAGTAGATACTACGGTAAAAGATGTTTTGGTGCCTGGTTACTAAGTCTAGTAACAAATAATTTTCTAGGTGCATTAAGAGCTTCCAGCTTTTAGATGAAATAAGTCATCCATAGTGAATTGGAATTCAGTTGAGAAATGTGGAGTTCAAAGGAGCATTCTAAGACAAGAGATTTGGATTTTCTCTCCCCCTAGAACCCCACTTGCTAGTCATGGTTGAGGCACCTGTTCACAGGTATTTGTGAGATACTAGCAGAAAGGGAGTTTGGAGCTGAGGGTCTGATCCTAGTAGCTTCACACCCTCAAATGACAATGGCACAGGAAACCTGCTAGAAGAAATTTGAAGGAATTATGACCTTGGAGTCATTTGCTTTTGCTTTCAGTATTGAATACTAAGCCAGAAGTATCTTCAACAGCTTTGAACTGCTTTGTCCTTTCTCTGGCTTAAAGAATTCGTTGAAACCCAATTTGAGCAGGGGTGCAGGATGAGAAGGGGCAGGGAGGACCTAGCCTTCGTGGACTCTCTGAAGAAAAAGTTGATGGGAAGGTCTCCATCCTCTCAGGAAAAGCTAACTCCTTTTCACCTTCCCCAGGGAGGAAAGCAGGCAGTCCCAGGAGCCAGGGGAATATGGAGAACCTTAGATAACATGTTTTCCAAAATTTTCCAGCTTGAGAACATTCTTTGTCCCTCCTAATGCAAAAGAGCTTGTGAATGCCACACTAAATCTAGCTATATTAATACCTTTTTTCCCCCTAGGATTAAAGACTGTTGGTTCAGGGAAACACTACAGAACCAGGCTTTTATTGTTTATTCTTTAATGGGGAATCTCAGGGATTACAGCTTTGAGTTCTGGGAATTGAAGTGCTTGACCAAAGTACCAACAAGTAGATTCAGACAGACTTTCAGATACAAATGGGAGAATTCCTTTACATTTGAGACCCTCAAATTCTCTTGCAGATACAGTTCTCCCACACTCGTTTTCATTTAGGGCAGACAAAAAGACAGTTGCTCCTGAAGTGAATTGCACTGTGTTGCTCAGAAAGATATGTTGATATCCTAACCTGTGGTACTTGTGAGTGTGACCTATTTGAAAACAGTCTTCGCTGATTTAATCAAGTTAAGAGGAGGTCACGCTGGATTCAGGTAGGCTCTAAATCCAGTAATCCAGTGACTATTGTCCTTATAGGAAATGGGAAATTTAGAGACACAGTCACCAGGACAAAAGCCATGTTGAGAGGGAGACAGAGTGGAGTATGCAATTACAAACCAAGAATGCCAAGGATTTTCTTCAATCATTAGGAGCAAGGAAAGAGGTCTCAGATTGTCCCTCAGAGCACCTAGAAAACAACCAACCCGGCCAAAATCTTGATTTTAGATTTCTGACTTCTAGAGCTGTGAGAGAATAAATCTGTCTTTTTAAGTTACCCAGTTTATGGTTGTTTGGGCAGTCTTAGGAAACTAATCAGCTCCCTTACCCATGTTCTTGGAACAAGATCCTTTCTGTTGCTGCCCTAGCACTTCTCCATTCCACCAGGAAGCTCGTGCAAATGGTGACTCACTTTTTTTTTTTTTCTCTTGAGATGGAGTCTAGCTCTGTTGCCAGGCTTGGAGTGCAGTGGCGGGACCTCGGCTCACTGCAACCTCCAACTCCCTGGTTCTAGCGATTCTCCTGTCTCAGCCTCTTGAGTAGCTGGGATTACAGGTATGCGCCACCATGTCCAGCTATTTTTTTTTTCCTGTATTTTTAGTAGAGACGGGGTTTCACCACATTGGACAGGTGATCTTGAACTCCTGGCCTCGTGATCTGCCCGCCTCGGCCTCCCAAAGTGCTGGGATTACAGGCGTTAGCCACCGCACCTGGCTAACTCACTTCATTTTGAAGAAAACTCAACTTAGCGAAACAATCCAAACTAAAAGAAATCATTTATGTTCAAAGACACTTATGATATTTTGTTATAATAATGAAATAATTAAAATAACAAACATTTCCAACAATGGGAGGGAAGATGATTATGTAATATAGGTTATATCTACCTGGAAAAATACTACCAATAAAAATGATATTTTGCAGCTCTTACTAGTGGATAGCAGAAATAAATAAATAAACTAACAGTATTTTTGAAAAGATTGTGATAGTTCAGGCGAGAAGCATGTGATATAATGTTAAGTGAAAAGAGGAGAATTTTAAAAATGCATATACTGTATAACCTCACGTAACATTTTTGCATTATACATATTTGGGAGATGTGGCAGAATACACCAATGCATTACTAGTTGTGTCTGGGTTGTAGGATCATAGGGTTTTTTTTTTCTTTGTTTTTCTATGCTGTGAAGCAAACATCATTATTTAGGTTTAAAAACGAAGGGCAGAAATAGCATTTTATTGCTGGAACAGGGAAAAAGTCGTCCCTAGATACAAGAACTTTGATGTTACTCAGTAGTCAAACATTTGGCTCAAGTGGTCACATTGTTCAAGGGGACTTCTGGTTAAAATGGTAGTGAAACCCAGGGCTTTATTTTTGCTTTCTTAAGATGCCCACAAGTTGGCAATAAAAGCAATTCAAAAAATGTGTAAACCTACAGTGATGAAGAGAGCATGAGAGCAAATAACGGATAGTACAAAACATTGTTTGCTTCCCAAATTAAAGTAGCTTGATGCAAGGGAAATTTACGAGTTTTTTTTTTTTTTTTTTTGAGATGGAGTTTCGCTCTTGTTGCCCAGGCTGGAGTGCAATGGCGTGATCTCGGCTCACCGCAACCTCTGCCTCCCGAGTTCTAGCTATTCTCCCGCCTCAGCCTCCCGAGTAGCTGGGATTACAGGCAGGCACCACCACGCCCGGCTAATTTTTTGTAATTTTAGTAGAGACGGGGTTTCTCCATGTTGGTTTGGCTGGTCTCAAACTCCCGACCTCAGGTGATCCGCCCGCCTCGGCCTGAGATTTATGTCTTACTCATGTAACAGTCGATTGCAGATTTTTGTGTCAGCAAAGAAAGAGGAACCTGTTTTTTTTTCCTTGTGGTGATTCAAGGTTCCAGGCCCCTTCCATCTTACGAATCTATTATCCCCTAAAGCTTGGGAAAGTGCACACTTCTTAAAGGTCTGGAGAAAAACATGCTACTTGCATTCATGATTTATTGATTATAACTAATCATATGGCCTCACTGAGGTGTAAGGAGTCTTGGTAAGTACAGACTTTGGCTGAGTAGCTTAGTCCCACAGACAACACTGTACTATGGAGGAGGAAACAGGAATTTAGGTGGATACCACAGTTATCAACAAAATTTAGGAGACAGAAGGGAGTTGGATAAATAGTAATTGAATTAGAGTGGATAAAGCTGAAACCTGTTTGCAAGGTGGGAAGCCAACAATAATAAAGTTGATATCACAGTTTCTTGGAAAGGCTTAAGAGTTGGAAGAACCTGCCGGATACGATGGCTCACGCCTGTAATCCCAGCCCTTTGGGAGGCCGAGGCAGGTGGATCACGAGGTCAGGAGTTTGAGACCAGCCTGACCAACATGGTGAAACCCCGTCTCTACTAAAAATACAAAAATTAGCCTGGCGTGGTGACACGTGCCTGTGATCCCGGCTACTTGGGAGGCTGAGGCACAAGAATTGCTTCAACCCAGGAGGTGGAGGTTGCAGTGAGCTGAGATCGTGCCATTGCACTCCAGCCTGGGCGACAGAGCAAAACTCCATCTCTAAAACAAACAAACAAGAAAAGAGTTGTTAGAATCATGTAACCTTAGGCTCATTAGTCTGTACTGCCCCTCCTTCACAGAGGGTTTACTTTGGGGAAAAAAAAGCTCCAGAGATGCTCTTGACTTAAGGATACCAGGTATAATTGAAATTGGGAGTGAAGCGCATATTGAAAATTGGGAGATGGAATGAAAGTCTCTATAGGACACTTGAAGCTCCCTTTCTGTTTCAGAAAGTATGGACAGCTAAGCTTTCTCTACCTCTAGCCCTAAACATGCAGAAGACTGAAAGACTCTGCTCCCCAAGAAAATTGACCATTATTAAGAAAACTGACCCATAGATATGGACATATCAAGGGTCTGGATTGAAATGGCCTATCATACACAATCGTTCTAGAATGAGGCCTATTTGTTTTACCATACCCATAGTACCAATTAGGTTTTGGGGTCTACCTCCTAAATATGACTGAACTGCTATGTGCCACCAGAAATTGGAGAAAACACAGGTACCAAGGCAAACAAATGAACGAAAGACAGCCTGGTAGAAATAGAGATAAATAGGTAACAGAAGCAAAAACAAAAACAAACCTCACAAAACAAAAACCTATCATTATTATTCTCAGGGAAATAAGAAAGCATTCTGTATATATGAGAATAATAAGATACTATTCTATTATTATTATTATCGTTTCAAGACAGGGTCTCACTCTGTGGCCCAGGCTGGAGTGCAGTGGTGCTATCATAGTTCACTAAGATGCTATTACTTTTTAAAGAGCATTAAGGGGAACAAGAACCCTTGAAAATAACAAATATGGGCATGGGGCGGGAGTATCTCAGCCAAGAAAATTATGTATGTGTTAGGGAAGCTCTGAGAGTATGGTTGTGGAAGTGCGCCACTATGGTTTGAATCCACAGGGTATACTGATCACCCTGCCCATGCTGAAGGTATTAAAATGCAAATTGAAGGTGAAGGTGTAAAAATCTCAATTCATTAAAAACAAAAATTTTCAGAAGGTGTCTGACCAGAAAGGAACCCCCAAGTTGCTGCAGGCAGAAGCTGAGACCGCTAAGTTATTTTCAAGACTGTCAGTAACCTTTTTCTCATGTTTCCATCATTCCCCTCCTTGGCAATCTCCACAAAGATGACAACTGAATCTTTATCTCCAGGCCCGACTTCTCTCCTGAGTCTTCCTAGTGGACAGGTCCACTTGAATGTACTACAGTTACATCAAAGGGCAACATCTAAAGGAGCAGAAGAAATGTGCTTTTCCCTTTGGCCACCATTCTAATTTTTAAAAAATATTTCCTTTTAATCCTCAATAAATATCTCCAAGGAATAATATTTAAAAAAAAAAAAAAAAGGAAAATAAGCCTGGGCAACATGGCAAAACCCCATATTCATGAAAAATACAAAAAAAATTAGCCAGGTGTGGTGGCGCACACCTGTAGTCCCAGCTACTTGAGGGGCTGAAGCAGGAGGCTTACTTGAGACTGGGAGGCTTAGGCTGCAGTAAGCTGAGATCACTCCAGCCTGGGTGACAAAGTGAGACCCTATCTCAAAAGATAAAAGAAAATAACAAATATGACAGAAAAAATTTTAACAGAAGGGTTAGAAGACAAAGTTGAGAACATTTCCCATAAAAAGGGACAAAAAAGAAAAATGGAAAAATAGAATAAAAGATAAGAAAATTAGAAGACAAATCTAGAAGTTTCGACAACATGTGATTGAAAGTTTCGTGGAAGACAACAAAGAAAATAGAGAGGGAAAACTATTAATGAATGCAATAAAATATTCTTTTCTCTCTCTTTTTTTTTTCTTTTTGAGATGGAGTTTTGCTCTTGTTGCCCAGGCTGAAGTGCAATAGTGCGATCATGGCTCACTGCAACCTCCACCTCCCAGTTTCAAGCGATTCTTGTGCCTCATCCTCCCAAGTAGCTGGGATTACAGGCATGCACCACCACGCCCAGCTAATTTTGTATTTGTAGTAGAGATGGAGTTTCTCCATGTTGGTCAGCCTGGTCTCGAACTCCTGACCTCAGGTGATCTGCCCACCTCCGCCTCCCAAAATGCTGGGATTACAGGCATAAGCCAGCACCCCCGGCCGTTTAAATTTTCTAAACCTAAAAAGGATCCAAAGGATCCACCTACTGCCCAGCACAATGAACCAAAACAAACAAACAAAAACAAAAACATGACAAAAAACAAGAATTATCCAGAGTGTCTATTTTAGAATGGCATTTAAATTCATCACCACACTGATAACAAGAAGACAACAGAGTAATGCTCACAGAATTCTAAGATAAAATTGTTTTCACACTAGAAATCCCTACCTGACCAAACTAAAATCATTTATGAAGTTTGAATAAATATATTTTCAGAAATGCATCATATTTTTTAGGTCATAAGCAGGAAACAGAGACCTCATGAGGACTCAAACTCCAGTGTCTTTCATGCAGGGAACTGGTTACAGAGGTGGTGGAAGATCAAAGAAGCCAACTGGGATGAGAGGTAGAAATCTGAACCCAAGAGGTGGGATCTCCCTCTGGAGCAGGCAGGTCTGGCAGGATCTGGAGCCATGGAGGAGACACAACTGCTGCCAGAAATGCTGCAAGTAACAGGGAAGGAAAGCAAGAAATATCCTGACTTTCTTCTTCTCTCTACCTCTCAATATTCCTTCATTGTCTTCTATTGGCTGAATTCAGGCAGAAGTCAGCGGCCATCAGTGGAAATGCAGTGGCAGGGGCCAGCCACTGGCACTACAGAGATGACCAAGGGAGTGGCTAGGAATGCATCTGAGCTCAAACAGGCTTAAGATTGCCAAATTCAAAATCTCAAAAAATTTCTCTTTTCTCAGAAAGCTGTTGGAGGATCTTCTCCAAAAATAGGGAGTAAACCAAGAGATTTGTGACTTAACAAAAAAACCATTCAATACAGGTGAGCGGTAAAGGGGCTGGCTCTTCCGCAGATGGAGAAGCATCAGCATGATCGCTATAAAGCAGACCTACAGATTAACCAGTTCAGATTGGACAAGTTTAAAAAAAAAAAGGAACTGAAAAATGACCAAATTCAGAAGTATTTTGCAGCACTGGAAGAGAGTTGGGGGACAAATTAGTATTAGAAACACAGAAAGGAGGCAAACAAAAGAGGCAGTATTCAAATCAGGAAAAACAAGAGAATGTAGTTATAGTATACAAGTGATCCTGCGGTGAACAATATTTCCATGGACATAATAAGGAAAACACTTAACATTATTTAGCCACAATACTATGATACAAATACATTGAAAGATGAGGGTAGATAAGTGTATTTGTGTTTTAGGCTATATCTTTTCTTTCAGTGTGGGAAGTCTTTAGATATCTGTATCAATCAGGACATGAGCAGGAAGTAGAATGTTTACTTGAACTAGAAAAGTTGAGGATAATTTATTTAAATTATTATTTACAAATAAATGGGCAGCATAGATTACTGGAGCTACTAATCCGCACTACCCTTGAGCTTGATGGGCATAAGATGGAGCCTGGGACCTGCAGCTCTTTGGAGAGGGCTGTGTAGAGAGGTTTCCTGGCAGATGTTGGGACATTTCCTGGGGGATTCAGACTGCAGCCAACAGAACCAGAGAATAAATATAGCAGCTTCACTCTTCACTCTCCCCCTGGATCTCTTGTAGGTATTCTCTTGGCCAAACTCAAGCAGGAGTCAGAGGATAAAGAAGCCCATTGAAAATGTCCATACTGATCAGCGCCAGGGCAGACAACAAGATGCAGAATGGGGTCAGGGGACCTGGATGATATGCAGCACGAGGTCTAAAATTGAGGAACCAAGAAATTGCAGGGCAGCCAGGTGCAGTGGCTCATGCCTGTAATCCCAGCACTTTAGGAGGCTGAGGTGGGTGAATCACCTAAGGTGAGGAGTTTGAGACCAGCCTGGCCAACATGGTGAAACCCCATCTCTACCAAAAATACAAAATTATCCGGGAGTGGTGGTGCGCGCCTGTAATCCCAGCTACTCCATAGGCTGAGGCAGGAGAAAGGCCTAGAATCCAGGAGGCAGAGGTTGCAGTGAGCTGAGATCGTACCAGCCTGGGTAACAGAGTGACACTCTGTCTCAAAAAAGAGAGAATGAGAGAAAGAAAGGAAAGGAAAGGAAGAAAGGAAAGAAATAGAGGAAAGAAAGAAAAGGAAAGGAAAGAAAGAGAAAGAGAGAAAGGAAGGAAGGAAGGATGGAAGGATGGAAGGAAGGAAGGGCAACAATAACAACCGCAATCAGTTGTGCTTACGAAGTGTCAGGCACTGTTCAAAGTTCTCACTGAATTCTCTGAATAACCCGTAAGTGTTCTTCTTATTCCAGTTTTACAGTTGAGGAAACTAAAACACAGAGACATTAAGCTCCTTGCCCAAGGTCATAGAACTAGGAGTGAAAACCAACTGGACAGTTGCCACTAGGAAACCTAAATTCAGTTTAGAGAGAGTTTGGAACAGGAAAATGCTGTGCTTCTTTGTTTTTCTTATGATTTTATTTATATGAAAGATCCAGAATAGGTCAATCCATTGAGACAGCACGCAGACTGGGGTGGTTGCCAGGGGTTGTGAGGGAGGGAGGAAAGGGGAGAAACTGCTTAATGAGTAAGGGGTTTTACCCTGGAAGGATAGAAATGTTTTGGAACTAGATGAAGGTGGTGGTTACACAACACTGTGAATGTCGTGAAGGATATTGAATTGTTCACTTTAAAATGATTAATGGTGAAAAAACAAATAAACAAAAAAAGACTGTGTTCCTTAGCATGCCTGAACAAATGCAGTGTTAATCCACTGAGTACAAGTACTGAGGCATCAGCCTAAATCAGTGGTTCCCAATCAGAGGTGATTTTGCTTCCCAGAGGACATCTGACAGTGTCTAGAGACATTTTTGATTGTCATAACAAGAGATGGGGAGTATACCACTGAGATCTAGTACGTAGGGGCCAGGGATGCTACTGAACTTCGTACAATGCACAGGACAGCCCCCACCACAAAGAATGACCTGGTCTAACATGCCAGTAGTGCCAAGGTTAGAAAACCCTGGACTAGACGATCAAGGACTGAGGGTAGGAGGGGAATAAGGGCCCTGAGGTATAAACCGACTAAAAGAGTTCCTTCTATCACCCAGGAAAGAGGTTGAGAGTGGAAAGGCAGGAGACTGTCCCTCCCTTTCTCTTTCAGAATAGTCCTGAAAATCAGTGCAACCTCGGACATCCACGGTTAAAGTCAGACCCTGTTTTGGAAATGGCTTGGAAGGGCGGCTTTCTGTTCCTTCTCAAGCCCACAAAGTTGCTCTTCTTTCTTTGCTCAGACGCTTTCCTTCTGCGGACTGCCTTTCCTGACAAGAACAGACTCAGATAGTCTGTAGAGTGGTCCCGCCCCGAAGCTGCAAAATAGTGTGCAAAGCTGTCATGAGGTTTCCACTGCACAGTTCCAATGTTCCATTTGCTCTGGCGACAGATCTTTCGGTGACCTTCGAAGGCGGCTTCGAGATTGACGATGTATAAGAATCTGCGGCCGGAAAGCACAGCATGTTGCCCAAGACAGTCCACAGACATCGCAGTTGCCTGGAAGTCACGAAACTACCACCACGTTCTCGCTGCTCCATCGCGCCGCCATCTCCCACTCTCGGCCGCTGCGGCCCCAGGACGGCGCCCTCCCACCCACCAGACCCAGGTCTCCTGGCCCCCTGAGCCCTACACAGCCCGTGAGTCAGCCCTGACATGCCCAGTCCCCTGCTTCTTTGTGTTTTTATAGAAAAAACAAAACAAAACAAAACAAAAAACTTGCCAATCCATTTGGGTTATAAAACAATGTATTGTGCACATTTACTATAATGATAATAATTATATAAGAAATAATTTGAGAGAATGGTGTCCAAAATCAGCTATAGTCATGAGGGTTGCACCTGGAAGAGACTGCCTCTCTGATGTTCAAAGTTTGAGAATTAGTCCTTAATAAATAAATGTATATAGTGCAATTTTGAAGTGTATACTTTCCTTTTGTGAACAGGATAGAATCCGCACTAAACAGAAACCAATACAATTCTCTGTAACAAATTATCTCAGTGGAGGTCCAATTACCCGGTGATAAATATGCACCTGTTCTTCTCCACTGTCTGACCTACTTATGTCTGCATCAAGTATCCCCAAACTGCTCTGTCAGGAATATACACCCCAAGAGCCCTCTGAGAACTGGTTTAACTAGTATTTTGGCTTGTTATGGGTGCACCTGTGACCTAAGTTACAAGACCAATATTAATGAAATGTTCATGTACAATTAAAAGACAATTTTACTTCAGTAGTATGATGCTTAATTTCTGCTTATAGAATTCATTTTTTATTAGTTAAAAATTATGCTAGATGACATACAGAGGAATATCAAATGCAGAGGATTCTTAGCCTGAGATTCATGGACCTCAAGTGTTTCATGAACACCTTGAGATCGTTTTCAAAATGGTGTATGTGTGTATCTAGGGGCATCTTTCTGGGAAAGGGGTTTCCTAGATTTTATTCAATATGATCTGGAGTCCAGAGCAAAAAAATATTGTACAAATCTTGGCTCTACTGACTTTGACATTGGGAATTTGAGGGAGAGGAACTTTCCATCAGCATTTTGTTTTTTGGGAAATAAATAAAATGACTATGAGCAAACATGAAGACCAATTCCCAAAGACTGGTACCAGTAGCTCCTGGTGTGGAACCAACTTCAGCATGGCAGGGAACAAAATAATGTTCAGTTATACTGAGGGCAAAAGGACAATGGGAATCTCCTAAGTTCCCCAAAGTCACTTCTGCCACTCCCTGATGTTTACAGTTCAAAGCAGATACTTGTGATCCCAAAACAAACAACCTTGAAGCCCTGGCCCAATCCATGGTCTCAGTCTATCCTTCAACTTTTTCTCAGCCCTTCTTTTACTTCCACTACGGTATTGCCGCCCAGACAACCAGTCCACAGACTATGCCCCTATCTTGTATCTCATAGTAGGTGAAAAGGTTTGGGCCAACACTGTCTTCTAAATACCATCTTCAATCCCTGCCTAAACTCAAATATCCAGCTTATTTGAGCTTCTCAGCTTATCTAGGCTGTTAGCTTCCAGTCACCTGCAGTTTTCCCTAACTTTCTCTGTGTGAGTGTTAGTTTATTCAGAGTTTTTAGCCAATATCCCATCACTACAAACTGAAATCTCCACAGGCAGGGCCAGTGCTTAGTGTACTGCTCAATTCTGTGTCCACAGCACTAAGGGCAGCAGTGGGCATGGCACAAAAATTTGTCCTTCCTATTTCCAAGTCTGTATACTCTCAGGTCAGTTGCATGCTGTGCAAGCTGTGTCACTAGGTCTGATAATGTGGCTCATTAAGCAAAAAGAGGAGATAATTGTACCGATGCACATTGCAAGCCAGAGTTCTGAATTCGTTTTGAAGAAATAACTTCATTTGTTCACATTTTTGTTCTTATTCCCATGATCAATAGTTTCCATTTAATTGGGAAGATAGAAAGGAGTTCCCATATATCCTCACACTCAGTTTCCCTTATTATTAAAATCTTACATTGGTATGGTACATTTGTTACAAATAATTAACAAATATGTATACATTATTATTAACTAAAATGAATATGCTAGATTTCCTTTATTTTTACCTAATTTCCTTTCTCTGTTCCAGGATCCTATTCAGAATTCCATGTTATTTTTAGTCATCATGACTCCCTAAGCTCTATTGGCTGTGGCAGTTCTTAGACTTTCCTTGATTTTGATGATCTTGACAGTTTTTGAAGAGTATTGATCAGGTATTTTGTAGAATGTCCTTCAACTAGGATTTGTCTGATATTTTTCTCATTATTAGATTGGAGTTAGGGGTTCAAAGGAGCAAGACCTCAGAAGTAAAGTGGGAGTTTTTTGTTTGTTTGTTTTGAGACAGGGTTTCCCTCTGTCATGCAGGCTGGAATACAGTGGCACCATCTCGGCTCTCTGCAACCTCCGCCTCCTGGGTTCAAGCGATTCTCCTGCCTGGGCCTCCTGAGTAGCTGGTACCACAGGCATCTGCCACCATGCCTGGCTAATTTTTGTTTTTTTGTTTTTTTTTTTTGAGACGGAGTTTTGCTCTTGTTGCCGAGTGCAATGGCGTGATCTCAGCTCGCCGCAACCTCTGCCTCCCAGGTTCAAGCAATTCTCCTGCCTCAGCCTCCCGAGTAGCTGGGATTACAGGCATGCACCACCACACCCAGCTAATTTTGTATGTTTAGTAGAGACGAAGTTACTCCATGTTGAGGCTGGTCTCGAATTCCTGACCTCAGGTGATCCGCCCGCCTCGGCCTCCCAAAGTGCTGGGATTACAGGCGTGATCCACCGCACCCGGCCTAATTTTTGCATTTTTCTTAGAGACAGGGTTTCGCCATGTTGGCCAGCTTGGTCTCGAATTCCTGGCCTCAAGTGATCCACCTGCCTCGGCCTCCCAAAGTGCTGGGATTACAGGCATAAACCACCATGCTTGGCCTAAAGTGCCATTTTTATCACATTATATCAAGACTATATACTATCAACATGGCTTATCACTGCTGGTGTAGTGGTTTTGGGATTCATTCACTGCTTACTTTCCCACCCTTTTTCATACTGTATTCTGTAGAGCAATCACTATGCAGAGCCCACAATGAAGGGGTGGAGTTATTTGGAATTCTGCTCAGGAGATTCCCTGAAAAACTGAGATTTGTTGCACGTCAGGGAAGCTGTAGGGATTGGTTTAAATCTTCTATTTATTGTTGCTCAAATTGTTTCAGCTTTGACCATTACAGGCATATATTTTTAATTTTTTTTTTTTTTTCAGAGAGCACAGAACTTGGTACAAGCCCTAGCCCTTAGAAATGCTCATCTTAAAGTTGTTACCGGGACCTTCAGTTTTTCAAAAGCCTGCAGTGGGCTAGATTTTTGTTGAAAATACTTAGGATCCTCATGCTTCTTGTTCCCAAGGCTCCTGCAAACCACTTTTAGTTATGCCGTTTAGCAAGAGGGTTTCATTCTGTCTTGCTTTCTGGTAGTGAGCGGATCGGAAAGTCATAGGGCTGGGAGAAGATGTATTGGATGAGATATGTACGGATACTCTCGTTGCCACTGTACAGCGGCCGTTGTAGCTCATGCCGCAGAACACACGGCCCTACGGGCGGGGTTAATTTTAACCTGGTAGCGACAGTGCCGCCTCATTTAAGCCGGAAGGATTTTTGTCCATGATACCAGACGTCTCTAAGTAATGAAGTCATTTTGGCAGATGCCGATACCTCTCATGTGATCTTGTTGGGAAGGTTCAGATCCTATCAACTGCGATTATTTACTCTTAAGGACCCTCTGCCTCCTTCCTCAGCCTTTCTATTTGACAATATAAGATCGCTTTTGTCTCCTGCAATGAACAGTCCTAGACAAGTCACGTCCGGGTCTTGGCATCCGTAAATTTTTACTGCTGAATATTTTGGGAGAGGCTCATAGTTAATACCATTGAAAAAGACCAAGTCAAAGCTTTATCAGTGAGAAACTAATTACAAAATCCTGCTTTGCAAATATTCGAGCTTTTAACAGTGCTTTACCCTTTGGTATCCACGAGGTGGAGCCTTCCCGTGAAGCTGAAAGCATCTTTCGGTGTCCTGTTTTTTGTTTTTTACCCTCGTCAACGCCACAGCTAGGACTAGTTGACATGCCACCTCAACTGAAGTCATCCATAATTTATATGTTACGAAATCGAACTTTCAAAAGTGTGCCTAGCATTAGGAGCAAAGAACCCCGGACAAACGCTCGGGAGGCGGCAAGCCTCGCGGTTCTTCCAACAACGCAATCTGTCAGCGCCTCTAGGTTGGTGCCCTCTGCCCCTGCGTCGGGGCAGCCCGGTTGAGGGCGGCCGAACCGAGGCTAGGGAACCCCGAAGGTTGCAGAAGGCAGAGGGACGCTAAGAGTCTAAGGGGGACACGGACTTACCTTATCTGTCCCTGGAAACCGATTTGCTCTTGGATTTTGCACGAAGAGCCCTGTGCGAAACAAAAAGGGAACTTGTGTGGTGGCGGCAGATAACGAACATTAGGGTAGACACTTAGGTTCTTAAAGGGAAGACGGCTTGAATTTAGAAATGAAGATATATTCCATCAGGAAGGAGTGCTAATGACAACAGCTGTAGTGAGGTTCCATGGTGTAATGGTTAGCACTCTGGACTCTGAATCCAGCGATCCGAGTTCAAATCTCGGTGGAACCTGAGGTTTTTGGTTTTTTTTTTTTTTCTTCTTGCTTCCTCACTATTTTTTTCTTTCTAAAATAAATTTCCCTCTTAGATGTGATTGGCAGGGAATCTCCAGTTCATATGAACCCCAAGTATGACGCAGACTCTGTATGGGGCCCACTGACTCTATGCTCTATGTTCAGAGCAGGAGACCATTCCTCATACCTCCTTCCTTTTAGTACCCTCCTCACCACCACCTAACAGATATTCTAATGCCCAAAATAATTTGAGTTGAATTAAACTTTTTATTTGATTTATTGCCTTATGAAATGCGGTTAATTCACTTCAGAGGACAAAAAGGACTCAACAGATTTGAGGGAGAAGAAAGATTCTTGTATGTATCTTTTTCCCAAGAGAATGAGGCTTTATAATGCCTTTCAGGTGCAATCACTAGAATTTACAGGTGTTTCATTTGCCAGTGAGAAACAAGGATTCGTGAAAATAAATCTGTATTTTAAATAAAAATTGCTTAAACTCTCTTAGGTATTTGAACACTATTGGATCTTCACATGGTAACTTCAATCACTGTCAACACGGTAAGTAAATACCCAGATACATCTTCTAAGTGCTTCCATGGTGCTCTGTTGGTCATTTCTATGACATTAACCTACCACACAGAATTGCTGTCAATACTGAATATGTCCCATAGAATGATACAGCTTTAAAATTGTATCCTAGATGTCTCTGTGATTATTTTGTCTTCATAAAACTAAATGTCTCCTGTTGCAAGTTAATTTCCTGGTAAATGTTTGGATTTGTCACAACTTAAGGTAAGACAAAGAAGTTACTGGGTCTCTGAAGAAATAAGGCCAAAGTGCTTTCCTTAGTTTAATCTTATCTATTAGTATTTATAAAATTGTGTATTTTAATTATGGATACAGGGTATCAGGCTATATATTATAATCTTTTTTCATTTAATCATATTACTAAAATTAATCATCTCTTTTGTTGTATGTAGCTACCATTCATTCACTGATTTCCTGTTAGCTGCTGTGTAATATGAACATGCCACAGCTCATTCATTCATCTTTCCATTAATGGGAAACCTAGAGTTATTTATAATATAAATTTGATTTTGAATTATGGCAATTCTTGAGTCACAAAAATTAAAAATTATGTTACTGCAGAGGAAATTCCTGATTCTGCAACCATACATTTGGTGGAGAATTTGAGCTGTCATTTTCATTTTCCAAATGCTTCCGCACATAATGATTATTCACCCTTTTATATTGTACTACCCATTCCTTCTGATTCCTCATGCATTTTCTGGTGTTAACTGCTAGCAGCATTATGTTCCCCAGCATGGAATGCCTTTGCTAGGCCTTATGCCACCACTGCCTCTAAAAGCTTAAATATCTACCTGCTTTTAGCAGATATCTATTCATTACCCTTACCAAGGCAAATGTTGCAAGAAAATAGATGCCACCTTTAATTTAGAAGCAAATCCCTAATTTGCTTCTAAACATTTCTTTATAGACTTTATTATACTTGCATAAAGATGTATCATGATATAATACATAATTTTGGAGTTTTCCCCCCTTGTTTATATACATGTTTCTTCTGAAAGAAGAAATACATCTGATTGGCAAAGCTTAGGGCACATGCCTGCCATCCTAGCTACATAGAAGCCTAGGAAATTGTTTTAGACAGTTTGGACTACTATAACTATATAATGTTTGTTGACTTAAACAACAAACATTTATTTCTCACAATTCTGAAGGCTGGGAAACCCAAAATCAAGGTTCCAGCTGATTCAGTGTCTGGTGAGGCCTCCCTTCTTGATTTGCAGCCTACTGTCCTCTTGCTCTATCCTCACATACTGTGGGGAGAGAGAGAGAGAGAAAGAGACAGAGACAAAGGGAGAGAGAAGGGGAGAGAAAGAGAGAGAGAGAAAGAGAGAGAGAGGCTTCCACATATGAATTTGAGGGGGACACAAACATTCAGTCCATAGCAGAAATTTAGTTATGACAGTACCATTGAGGATGCATAGTTCATTGGTAGAGAATTCTCCCTAGTCATATGAAGTCTTAGGCGTATTAGACCACTATGTTCATCAATATGATTATCTATAATTTCTTTTCTTCCTAAACTTTTCTTTTTCCATCAATTTTCTCTTTCATTATGATTCAGCCACAGAATCTATATAGGCCGGGCACAGTGGTTCATGCCTTTAATTCCCACAGTTTCAGAGGGTGAGGTGGGTGGATCACTTAAGGCCAGGAGTTGGTGACCAGCCTGAGCAACATGGTAAGACCCTGTCTCTACAAAACTAATAATATATTTGTTAAAGAATCTGTTAAAATATTAGTTAATAATTACTAAATTTTGAGATATAGAAACAAAATGGAACTAAAATGATGAATAACAATAATTCACAAAATGGGATGTTGTAATAAGGATCAAATTATACTCGAGTCATTTATCATAATAAAAGATAATTTTTAAACTGTTTACTGAAGTTATAATTCATGCAAATGCTGAATGAATGACTATGAAATTAGTACTTGTCTGAGGTCATGGCCAAAGCTACACTGTAGCACCCCTTTGCTGTGAATAAAATGTCAGGATGTAAAAGTTTAAGAATTTTATTGAAAAACTAATTATTATTAGCATTGTATTTAATGTGTTATATTTTATATCAATATATTACTATAAGAATTGTGTTGTAATCAAAACTTTACTAGTCAAAATTTCAAAGGTTGATATTATTGTGTATCAATATCATTTACTAGATTTTTCTTCAGTCACTCTACTGCAGAGTTGGGCCAAAAAATGGATGCCCACTTTTAACTTAGATGGACTTCATTGCTTCTAAACATTTCCTTTTCTTCAAAGATTTTATTATACTTGCATACACAAAGATTTATCATGATATAATACAAAATTTTGGAACGTTTCCCCCTTGTGAAAGTTTAATGTGACAAAATAGACATTTTGCTTTTAAATTATTTTGACAAAATGAAAAAAGTTATCATATAGAAATTTTGTTTAAAGACTCAAGGCTAAGATAGAAAATAGTTTTTGAAGGTATTTTTAAATATTCTAGAAATGAAGTATTAAGATGTAATTACAACTTTATTATTCTTCATTTTATTCTAATGTAAATATTTATATTTGTTGAGAATAAAAGTATATGTTCTTCCTATACAGCAATCTAAAGAACTCTTATGTTTATATTAACTTCCTTATATTAAATTCAATTTTAATCTTAATATTACATAAAATGTAAAGTTTTTCACAAATTATTAATTATTGAAGCATTTTATCCCAAAACAGTAAAAATCCATTCATATTTCAATGATTGATAGTATCTTAACAAATAAAGCTCACAAGGAGATTTTCACTCTATGTTTAATAGCTAAAATTCTTATTCTTGTACTAAACAATGAGTACTAAAAAATAAATAAATAAATAAAATAAGACAACCATACTATTCAGATATTAAAAGTAAACCTGGCCTTTTCTGACCATGGACGCTGCTGAGAAAACACTGTTAAATGTCTCTCTTCCCACTGCCATCATATCTAAGTCACAGTCTCCTAAAGAGCCTGAACAACTGCTGAAGCTTTTCGTTGTCATTGGAGGGTTGAGCTTTTTTTTTTTTTTTTTTTTTTTTGAGACGAGTCTTCTTCTGTCACTCAGGCTGGAGGAGTGCAGTGGCACAATCTGGGCTCGCTGCAACCTCCGCCTCCTGGGTTCAAGTGATTCTCCTGCCTCAACCTCCCGAGTAGCTGGGACTACAGGTGTGCACCACCACGCCCAGCTAATTGTGTGAGTGTGTGTGTTTTTAGTACAGACAGGGTTTTACTATGTTGGCCAGGCTGGCCTCCCAGAGTACTAGGATTACAAGCATGAGCCACTGCACCCGGCCAGGAGGATTGAGCTTTGAAACAACTGATGAGAGCCTGAGGAGCCATTTTGAGCAATAGGGAACGCTCACGGACTGTGCAGTAAGAAAGATCCAAACACCAAGCACTCCAGGGACTTTGGGTTTGTCACATATGCCACTATGGAAAAGGTGGATGCAGCCATCAATGCAAGGCCACCCAAGGTGGATGGAAGAGTTGTGGAACCAAAGAGAGCTGTCTCAAGAGAAGATTCTCAAAGAACAGGTGCCCACTTAACTGTGATAAAGATGTTAAAGAAGACACTGAAGAACATAAACTAAGAGATTATATTGAACAGTATGGAAAAATTGAAGTGATTGAAATCATGACTGACTGAGGTAGTGGCAAGAACAGGGGCTTTGCCTTTGTAACTTTTGATGACCATGACTCCATGGATAGGATTGTCATTCAGAAATACCATACTGTGAATGGCCACAACTGTGACTTTAGGAAAGCCCTGTCAAAGCAAAAAATGGTTAGTGCTTCATCCAGCTAAAGAGGTCGAAGTGGTTCTGCAAACTTTGGTGGTGGCATTGGAGGTGGTTTTGGTGAGAATGACAACTTTGGTCATGGAGGAAACTTCAGTGGTTGTGGTGGCTTTGGTGGCAGACGTGGTGGTGGTAGATATGGTGGCAGTGGCAGTGGTTATAGAGGATGTGATAATGATGGAAGCAATTTTGGAGGTGGTGGAAGCTACAATGATTTTGGCAATTACAACGATCGGTCTTCAAATTTTGGACCCATAAAGGGAGGAAACTTTGGAGGCAGAAGCTCTGGTCCCTATGGTGGTGGATGCCAATACTTTGCCAAACCATGAAACCAAGGTGGCTATGGCAGTTCCAGTAGCAGCAGGAGCTATGGCAGTGGCAGAAGATTTTAATTACTGCCAGGAAACAAAACTCACCAGGAGAGGAGAGTCAAAGAAGTGACAGGGAAGCTGCAGACTACAACTGATTTGTGAACTCAGCTAAGCCCAGTGGTGGAAGGGCCTAACTGCTACAAAGAAGACATGTATTAGACAAATACTCATGTGTATGGGCAAAAAACTTGAGGACTGTATTTGTGACTAATTGTATAACAGGTTATTTTAGTTTCTGTTCTGAGGAAAGTATATATCATTCCAACAAAGGGTTTTAATGTAGTGGATTTTTTTCCTTTTTTTCTTTTTTTTTTTTGGCAACCATGCTGTTGGATGCCAAATGTAATAGTCTAATCACGACACTGAATAAATGTGTCTCTTTAAAAAATGTGCTGTGTAAAGTTAGTCTAGTCTGAAGCTATCTTGGTAAATTTCCCCAACAGTGTGAAGGGAATTCCTTCAGGGTGATGCCATATTCTATTTGAAATTGTATACAACCTGCTTCAGTGGAGAAGCCATTGTCTTCAGTAACCTTGGTGTAGTTGAACTGATAGTTACTGTTGTGACTTGAAGTTCACCATTAAAAGAGTTCACCTGGCCAGGCGCGGTGGCTTTCATTTATAATCCCAGCACTTTAGAAGGCTGAGGCAGGAGAATCGCTTGAACCCAGAAGGCAGAGGTTACAGTGAGGCGAGATGGTGTCATTACACTCCAGCCTGGGTGACAAAGTGAGACTCCACCTCAAAAAAAAAAAAAAAACAGAACAAAATAGGCTCAAGGATCCCAGAAATAACATGGAAGTAGGTATCTGGCTATTTGACTTTCATTCTGGCCTGGGGATAGGGGGTTCTTTACAGCCTGGGGCAATGAAAGTCTCAGCTCCCTATTTTGCTTTCTTCAAAACGTGCGAGCGCGCGCGTGTGTGTGTGTGTGCGAGTGTGTGTGTGTTGGAGGTAGAGGGAAAGCACCTTGTTACAGCCTGATGAAAGTCTAGATTCCCCACTTTGCCTTTGCTGTCCTGTGTGAAGGTTTCGACCACAGGTTTTTTTTCCTCTTCCAGCTTCCCAAGAGCAGAAGTCCCTAGAAATGGAGTTTGTAACTCCACTGAATACATAAAATTAGTTTAAAAAATCATAAGTCATAAAACAAAACAAAAATTTTTTAAATATAAAACTTTTAGAAGTAGAGTCAGGCTTCGGCCGGGTGCGATGGCTCATGCCTGTAATCCCAGCACTTTGGGAGACTGAGGGCGGATCACGAGGTCAGGAGATCGAGACCATCCTGGCTAACTCGGTGAACCCCGTCTCCACTAAAAATACAAAAAATTAGCCGGGTCTGGTGGCGGGCGCCTGTAGTACCAGCTACTTCGGAGGCTGAGCCAGAATGGCGTGAACCCGGGAGGCGGAGCTTGCAGTGAGCCAAGATGGTGCCACTGCACTCCAGCCTGGGCAACGCAGCGAGACTCCGTCTAAAAAAAAAAAAAAAGTAGAGTCAGGCTTTGGTCCAATAACTCATTAAAAGATTATTTTATATTAGGGAAGTGTCCTCAGCCTTCTGTTCATATGCCCTTGCTTATTTGGATTCTATGTATTATGCAGCACAAACATTCACTGCCTTTTCTTTTCTTTTTTTTCTTTTCTTTTCTTTCTTTCTTTTTTTTTTTTTTTTTTTTTTTTGAGACAGACTCTCGCTCTGTAACCCAGGCTGGAGTGCAGTGGTGCGATTTCGGCTCACTGCAACCTCCGCCTCCCAGGTTCAAGCGATTCTCCTGCCTCAGCCTCCTGAGTAGCTGGGATTACAGGCGCCCACCACCACGCCTGGCTAATTTTAGTATTTTTAGTAGAGACAGGGTTTCACCATGTTGGTCAGGCTACTCTTGAACTCCCGACCTCGTGATCCACCCGCCTCGGCCTCCAATACTGCTGGGGTTACAGGTGTGAGCCACCCCGCTAGCCTAACTTTTCTACCCTTAGGGACACTATGCTGTATTAACTATCTTCACAGCTCTGTAGGTTAAACCCCTTCTGCTTCAATAGCCAGATAATCATTATTGTATGGTTGTCACCCATGTTTTCAACTTAAAAACACATGAATCATCACGCAACCATTTTACAACGTCATCTGCACCATAGAGATTTTTAAAACATATATCTCAAGAACTCATATAAAAACCAGAAATTTTTAGCAATTATATGTCACTTTGTTTCAGAGACTCCTTGAACACTCATACCACTCAAGCCGGGGTCCTCCTTGCCAACTTGGCAATGAGTAATATAGTTGTCAAATCACATTTTACCATCTGCTTTCACAGACCTCTTCTGATACCAGCTGTGAAAGTTTGGGATATCTGGAAAGCAGACACTAAGATGTGTTAGAAGTGCAAGAGGTTATTGACAATAATGCCCATAACAATAAACAAAGAGGAGAAGGAAAGACGAATGCAGGAAGAGCTTTCAGACCATGATGTGGGTCAGGCATGGGCAAAATTAGAGAAGGAAGAAAGTAGGATTCAGTAGAAAAAGCCTGAGGTTTTCGCACAACTCTGAGAAAGTCTTGTCCAGCTTTGGTATAAAGATTGCCCATGGATGAGAGTGGAAATGACCAGACTTTAGCGTACACCCACTGTGCTCACCAAGAAGAAAACAACCTCAGTTTGAACACTGTGGAAGATGGCAAAAGTGCTGTAGCTGAAGATGGTAAAAGTGCCTTGGAGGCTGTCAGCTGACAGCATTTCTTGCAACTGAAAACAAGTTCTTCCTTGAAGGAAGATCTGAGCAGTGCACCTCCATGGCCACAGAAATTTTACAATACACATTTAATGAAATTTCAGTATAGATAAAGATTAAACAAATCAATTTACCTAAATGACAAATATAGAACACTATACTCAACTAAAAATATATATATTATTTATTTATTAAAAGATATTGTATTGTGTATATTTGATGTTTACAACATGATGCTATGAAATATATGTAGATAGTAAAATGATTGTTCCAATGAGGCAAATTAACATCTATCATCTCAAACAGTTACATCTTTTTTGGACAAGAGCACCTAAACTCTACTAATTTAACAAAAATCCCCAATTTAATACAATTCAATTCACTAGAGTCCTCATGTTGTACCCTACATTTCCATATTTCTTTTCTCCTCATCCACCCCTGGCAACCACTTTTTAATTCTGTCTGTATGTTTGACCTTCATATATGTATATGTGGTGTGTGTGTGTGTGTGTGTGTGTGTATATATATATATATATCTCCACCTGTAAGTAAGATCTCACAATATTTTTCTTTCTATGTCTGGTTTATTTCACTGAGCATAATATCCTCCAGGGTCATCCATGTTGTGGCAAATGGCAGCATCTCCTTTTTTAAGGCTGAGTAATATTATACACACACACACACACACACACACACACACACACACACACACACACAGATTCTTTATCCATTAATCTATTGACAGACATAGATTGCTTCCATATCTTGGCTGTTGTGAATAGTGCTTCAGTGAATGTGGGAGTGCAGATGTCTTTATGAGGTAGTAATTGTATCTCCTTTGGGTTTATATCCAGGAGAGGAATTGCAGGGCCATATGGTAGTTCTATGTTTAATTTCTTTAGAAACATCCATGGTGTTTTCCATAATGACTGCACAAATCTACATTCTCACCAACAGTGTTCTAGGGTTTCCTTTTCTCCACATCCTTGCCAACATTCGTTGTCTCTTGTCTTTTTGATAATAGCCATCCTAACAGGTGTGAAGTAATATCTCATAGTGGTTTTAAATTGCATTTTTCTGATGATTAATGTTGTTGAGGACCTTTGCATATGCATATTGGCCCTTTTATGTCTTCTTTGAAGAAATTGTTCAGATCCTTTGCCCATTTTTCATGAGACTGTAGTGCTACCAGCTGTGCTCAGAAGATAAGTCTCCTTGACCATTTTTTAATCAGGTTATCTGTTTTTCTGCTATGGAGTTATAACAGTTCTTTATAAATTTTGAATATCAACTCCTTTTTCCCAGTCCATAAGTTGCCTTTTTTTGTTGTTGATTGTTTTCTTTGCTATGCAGAAGTTTTGTAGTTTGGTGTGGTCCCATTTATTTATTTTTGCTTTTGTATCCTGGACATTTGGCATGATATCCAAAAAATTATTGCCAAGGCCAATGACAAAGAGCTTTCCCACTGTTTTCTTATGGAAGTTTTGTGTTCAGGTCTTATGTTTAGGTGTTTTGTCCATTTTGAGTTGATTTTTGTGTATAGTAATAAGAGTCTAATTTCATTCGTTTGCATGTGGAAATCCAGTTTTCCAAGCATCATTTATTGGAGATTATTCTTTCCCCCATTGTGTCCTCTTGATGCCCTTGTCAAAAATTAGTTGGCAGTATATGTTTGAGTTTATTTCTGGGATGTCTCTTCTGTTGCATTGGTCTGTTTCTGTTTCTATGCAGGAATGTTTGTGCTGCTATCAGAACAATATGTCTTGATTATTATTTAACTTTATAATATAATTTTAAAGCAGGGAATGTGTTGCCTCCAACTTTGTTTTTCTTTCACGGTATTGCTATGGCTATTTGGGGGGGGTGGTGTGTGTGTGATTCCATATGAATTTTAGGATTGTTTTTTCTACTTCTGTGAAGAATGTCCCTTTGGAGTTTTGATAAGGACTGTACTGAATTTGTATATTGCTTTGGATGGCATGGACATTTTAACAGTATTAATTATTCCAATTCATGAACATTGGATATCTTTCCATTGATTTATGTTGTCTTTAATTTCTTTCAACATTTTATAGTTTTCAGTGTAAAAATCTTTCACCTCCTTGGTCAAATTTATTCCTAAGTATTTTATTTTTGATGCTATCATAAATGAGATTGTTTTCTTGATTTGTTTTGTAGTTAGGTCATTATTTTCGTATAGAAATGCTACTATTTTTATATGTTGATTTACATATTATTTTTAAATACCGTTGGTGGGCCCTAATGCAAGTCTTTTAAAATATACAAGGATTGAAATGACACAGAATATATTCTGTGAGTCCAGCATAATAAAAATAAAATTAATTTCAGAAATAAAATGGAAAACCCCCAAATGTTACTAAATGAAAAAACACTCATCCAAAGCCATAGCTTAAAGAAATCACATTTAGTTAAAATGAATGATAATCAAAATAAGATATATAAAAATTTGTATAATGCAGCTGAACTGTGCCCATAGTCTAATTTATAGTTCTACTTGCATATATTAGAATAAAGACGTTTTAATATTTGATGTTAAAGCTTTTTTCTCAGTAATTTAGAGGAAAACAGCAAATTAAAATATTAGAAGCAAGATTATAAAAAGAACACACACAGAAAAAAAAACAAACAGAGAACATCAACAAATCAAAAAATAGGCATTTATGGAGGATTGACAAAATTATTGTTCTAAATCAAGGATTGTTCAATAAAAGGAAGAGAAAACAGAGAATACTAATACCGGGAATAAATATAGGATAACATTACATTTTAGTATATGGACATCAAGAATATACTAAGAATACAGTATGAACAATGTTTTGTAAATAGATTTGACAATTTAGGACAGATTCCCTTGAAGAGATGATTTACCAAAACTGACAGAATAAGAAATTAAGACGTTGAGTTTACTCCTCAGCTCTCTTCCTTCTAACTGGAAACCACACTGAGTAAATTCTACTATTTGTTTCCCAGAATCGTTTGTGAAGCTCAGGTAAGCATTCAAGGGGCGTTTAAATAAGTGGGAACTTAAAAAAGAAAAAAAAAATGGTAGTAAAAATGTACCTTTGATTTGAGATGCAGGGGGAGTTGTTTACTGGAGGTCAAAGGGGGAGTTGTCAAGGGGAAAAGATGAAGTTTCTTAGAGGCAATACCAGGCTCTCAAACTGGCAATAAGTGGATTTCTAGTGTATCCTCTTAATGCACTGGGCTACGACTGAAATACTAGTGTATTTCCTCTCAGTAAATAGAAGTGCATCTCATTCCTTTTATCAATTGCAGAAGCTTCCATTACGTGAATCTTCCAAAATTTATTTTAAAAGTCAAATATCAATGGCCATTTGAGGTTGTTCAAATCATCACTGTAACCCAAAATTCTGCAGCAGATGTTAGAGCGTGTCGCAATTGTTGCGGGTATCTCCTGGAACACCATCAGAAGCGGACGGAGCAGGAAGCTTGGTCTCTGGGAATGCCTTCTGCGTAGTCTCCTTCCATCAAAACATCAGAATAAGGGGTCCTCCCAGGTCCGAGGATAAAGTGTTACTTGTCAGTTTGCCACAACAGCATGATAGTCATCTAACTGATGTCAAAAAATAAGAAACATTGAGAGCGAATTCACTTTTTAGCAGAAAATTTGACCTTTCCAAGGGAGCTAAAGTTCAGTAAGGTGACTTATGCTAATGAGCAAAGGATCCTTCACGTAGTCGTGGCCGAGTGGTTAAGGCGATGGACTAGAAATCCATTGGGGTTTCCCCGCGCAGGTTCGAATCCTGCCGACTACGGTCCGTTCCTTGTTGGAAAAGGAGTCTACTGACACCTTGCCAGGTTGAAAGTCTGTCATTGGCTCTCAAGAAGAAGCCTGCTTGTTCCAACCTATAGGCTTTTCCTCTTTATAGGGACCCACTAAAAATACTCCATGTCTTTGAAACAATGAGGAAAAGTCATACAAAAAAATACTTCTATCACAACCTTATTGATGTTTTCCTTTGCCCTAAGAAGAGCTCAGGGTGATGTTTTTCTGTTTCCTGCAACAGATGCCCCATTTTGAAGATAGCTTTCCTTAGAGAAAAAAATTGCTAGGAGTGTTTGTGTCTCACAGAATTGTCCCCTTATTAGGGATCTTCTCCAGTCAAGCAAACGCCCTGGTTTAACGTAGAAAAGGAAATTCCAGGAAATCCATGATCAAATACAGGTGAAAGCAACCCACAGGCATGGTCACCAAGATGAGAATCTATATTGGGCATTTATAAGCAAACCACTACATAATAAAAGATAATTGAGTAAAGCAATTTTTTTCATAACCCAATTTTTAAAAAATCAACGATGTCAAGTGGAGTGGCCTGTCCTGGGGTCCAGGACAGTGGTGAAGCAAGAGCAACTAAAACCGAGATGAAGTTGTGATTATATCCTGAGCACAGAAAGAGCCCCAGCTCAGATGCAGAATCTCATTGTGATGAACAACTATGCGTTAATGTATTGACCAAAAGAATGTTGACCACAGTTGAGTACCTTCCTAGGAATTCCTAGGGGAATCCATGCATCACTGCCTTGGCAGCTTAAGTGGAGCAGCTTGTCCTCACCTCTCTTCTTCTAATCTTCAAAGAGTTGTCGTGATTTATTTTACCTCATCCAAGAATGATTCTAATATATTTTCATAAACAGAGTGCCGGCCCTGTTGATAAAATGCCAGATCCTTTCTTCTTTTATGTGTCTCTTTAGAGCATTGCATTTCAAAATTAGTGAGGCAGTGACAGTAAACTGCTGCAAATGCTCTGCTGAGCAGTGCAGGCAGGAAGAACAAGACTTGTCTTAGTGTACGGAGATTCAGATTTCCAGAGATGGAGACTGATCGGTTCTCCTACCCTCTCCCACATCCAGCATGCAGGTTGCTTTGATTCGGAAAAACAATCTAATAGAATTCTAGAATGTGAAAGCTAATGAAATGCTACAGCCCTTTTGTGGAAACAATTCCTAATAGTACAGTTAAGTATTCCATCTGACATGTAGGTACAGAAATTAAAAATGTAAATTTGTTCAAAAAGATCTCTTAGATGGGCGGGCACAGTGGCTCACGCCTGTAATCTCAGCACTTTCGGAGGCCGAGGCAGGCGGATCACCTGCAGTCAGGAGTTCGAAACCAGCTTGACCAACATGGTGAAACCTCGTCTCTGCTAAAAACACAAAAATTAGCTGGGCGCGATGACGTGGGCCTGTAATCTCAGCAAGACAGGAGGGTGAGGCAGGAGAATCGCTTGAACCCCAGAGATGGAGGTTACAGTGAGCCGAGATTGCACCACTGCACTCCAGCCTGGGCAACAAAGCGAGACTCCCGTCTTAACAATGACAACAACAACAAAAACATATCTTAGAGAGAAGTGTTGGTAGCATAAATAGGAGCTTCTCTCCTTCTGGATGCTTTTTTTCTGGACAAGCCCATGCAGACTCAAGTTCAGGTTCTGGGGCTGCAGCAGGGTCTTGAGCAAGGATTGATCTCACAGAATTTTGCCTTGTAGAAGAACAGCATGTGATCTAGTTTCTGAATAATGCCATCGAGTTCTAGAAGGGTTTTTGTTTTGTTTTGTTTTGTTTTGTTTTTTTCTCTTCCCACCACTAAGGAAGAGGAAAGGTGTCTTATAGACAAGAAAGTAACATGGAAAACGAGACACACTAATGGACAGTGTCATGATCAGCACAGAAAAATAAGAAAACACAGTATGGTGCCTATAGTATATAATACTGTAGTGTATATCTCTTTAAAAAAAAATTTCTTAATTGAAATAGAGATGAGGTCTCCCTGTGTTGCCCAGGCTGGTCTCAAACTTCTGGCCTCAAGGGATCCTTTCACCTTGGCCTCCCCAAGTGCTGTGATTACGGGCATGAGGCACCTTGTCCAGCCACATAGTGTATATTACAAAATAAACAGAAGAGAATGTTCTCACCACAAAGAAATGATAAATGTTTGAGGAGATGGATATGCTAAATACCACGATTTGATCATTATACAATGTATAAATGTAACAAATCATCATGCTGTACTCTGTAGATATGTATAATTATTATGTGTCAATTAAAAACAAGATTAAAAAATAAAAAATACAATGAAACAACTGTTCCCTTCTGTGAATACTTGGCTACTAAAAAATTGTCAATAAATCATGAACATGTAAAATTAATACGTAAATAAATGAAACAGGTACATGTCTACCTAAAGTAAATAACTTTCAAGTCCTTGCCTGACTCATGCTGCTAAGGGTATTGTCAAACTGATTTTTATTTTTTTCTTTCCTATTTTACTATATTTTGAGAACAAACAGTACCACTTTAGGGATCTAGTTCTTTAAGCTGCCTTTTCACTGCTCCATCTTCAGAGCTCACAGAATAATGGAAGACACTCTGTGGTTTTATTTGTCTTCCACCTCAACTGTGGACTCCCTCACTGCTTGCTTAATTTTCACTAGAGGGGCTCATGAATCAGATCATGGCTTCACATGTCATTTCCTCAACTGTCAGGTTGTTCCTGCCTTTTCTTTTCTTTTCTTTTTCTTTTTTTTATTTTTTATTTTTTGAGACAGAGTGTTGCTCTGTTGCCAGGCTGGAGTGCAGTGGCGCAAGCTCGGCTCACTGCAACCTCTGCCTCCCAGGTTCAAGTGATTCTCCTTGTCTCAGCCTCCTGAGTACCTGGGACTACAGGTGCGCACCACCACACCCATCTAATTTTTGTATTTTTAGTAGAGACGGGGATTCACCATGTTGGCCAGGATGGTCTTGATTTCTTGACCTTGTGATCCTCCCGCCTCGGCCTCTCAAAGTGCTGGGATTACCGTGTTCCTGCTTTTGAGTGTGATGATGTCAAGATAGAAGGACATCACCCTTAAAGGGAAAGCATTAGAGAAAGAGTCATGGAAAACACAAGAGTTTAAAATACTATTCTCATATTTCAGGCTTTATGGAGAGTTTTTTTCTAAAAGAGTTTGAAACTTACTTGGGAATACTGTTCTGTGATCTGAACTGCTGGGCAGCTCCTACAGGGTCCTTCCAAGCTCTGCTGCAAAAAATGCTTTCCTTGCTACCAAGAAGAATAGGAGATACACCAAGAACTGATCATTATTGTACCATCAATGGCAAAGAAAAGGCAGGAAAGAGTAGCAATCCCAGATTATTAGCCTAAAGGGCTGTGGGGAGAAGCAAATGGCCTTTACTAGAGTAAAGAATCACAGGTCTCAGAATTTGACCCTACCCAGCTGGACTCCAGTGCATGCCATAGCCATGATGCAAAGACGGTTTTATTGCATTGTAAATTTTCAACTGTTAAAGAAGGCATTTCCAAGTGTTCAACTGTCTGTGACTGCTTGGAAAAAACCTATGCTGCATAAAGAACTTCATACTATGTGATTCGATGGATAGTGGTCACTGGTTTAACAGAAGAAAATGTCACTGTCTTCCCTCCCCTACCCCACTTCTTGACCTTCACCCTCACACCCCAGGGAAAGCCCATACATTCCTTCAGAGCACCTTGGCCCACTTGCCTACTTGGAGGCAGACAGTAGAAAGAGGATGTTCTGGTAAGTGGGATTTTTTTTTTAAGCTGATATTAAAGAAAGGAGTTTAATCATTCTTACCCACAGTCTGAAAGATAAAAACATATAAAGATCAATTTTAACATTAGTTTTAGGTTACAGTGAATTTTAAATTTAATTCTATCTGACGTACTTACAATGATCACCTTCTATACAGGATAGGCTCTGGACTGTCTGCAATCGATATATAAATAGGTTTGATCTAGCAAATCAAGAAAACATTATTCTACATAAATACGGACCAAGAATGTAGAGAAGGAAAAGAATTTCTCCAATAGAAATTTAAAAACCAGAGCTTGCAGCATGAGGAGTACAATTTTATCTCCTTCAGTAATTGAACTGCCTTCTCACACCCAGTAATAGCCAGTGGCCCTGTGGGCAGCCACTTGACTGGCTTAGAGCTGTTCTAACAGAGAATGTAACTTAGAAGGAGGATGGAGAATGAGATGAGTAAGAATTTGAACTGAAACAATCAGCAGATTGAAGTAAGGCAATATACTAAACTAGGTTCTTACTGTGAGCTAAACATTCAGTTAGGAGCTCTGAGAAGGTCATTCTTTCTATAAATAGTAGAAAATAGGCTGAACTCCGTGGCTCATGCATATAATCCCAGTAGTTTGGGAGGCTGAGGTGGGTGGATCACCTGAGGTCAGGAGTTCGAGAGCAGCCTGGCCTACATGGTGAAACTCCATCTCTACTAAAAATACAAAACATTAGCCAGACGTGGTGGTGGGCACCTGTAATCCCAGCTACTCGGGAAGCTGAGGCAGGAGAATCGCTTGAACCCAGGAGACGGAGGTTGCAGTGAGCCCAGATCGTGCCGTTGCACTCCAGTCTGGTGACAAGGCGAAACTCTGTATCAAAAAAAAAAAAAAAAAAAAAAGTAGAAAATATTAAATTTTTATGGTGGGCCAGGTGTTGTGCTCAGTGCTATAGACACAAAGGTAAACAAAACACAAGCACAGTTGCTGACCTCATGGTGATTGATGTCTATTAGGAGGAATATTCTACAAATATAAACAAGCCCATACAGGGAGAGTTTAAGAAAACTACTTGTGGCCAGCAGCATAATGGCACAAAGAGGGTGGAATACTCAAATAAAAATGAATACTACAATTTCCAGGTGGATGAGCACTGGAAAGTTTGATTGGGGAAAAGTGTGAGTCTACCATTTCTCGGGTACAAGATTTATGCTTGTGGGCCTTGATCATTAAAGGAGAATGATTAATTCTGGAGGGCAACAACATGAAAGAAAAGGGAAAGATTAAGTTTGGCAATGAGATTAGCAGTATGGCTCAGATAAAGGCTGGAAAGTCACGTGCTTTGGGTATGCATGTGCCTGCATTGGTCTGTGAATATCAAAAATATACTTGGACCATGGCACTGAGCACAGCAATTTCCAATAATGCTTTTCACCTTGGTAGAGTAGTGGATATAACTTTTTCACTGGGGAAACAGATGTTTGGACTGTCTCAGAGAATTCTGTAACAATTAGAGACACCTGTCTCTCATATATGTATTTTAGGCATTTCCCAAAACAACAGCAAGCAGTTGGCAATTCTCTTTTCCACTTCATGGTCATGAAGTTATTAGGAAAGAGATTTTTAAATTCTTAAAAATTCCAAGGCACAGCCAGATAAGGTACTATATTTCTCTATAGTTCCAGCTTCTTGGGAGGCTGAGGCAAGAAGATCACTTGAGCTCAGGAGTTGGAGGCCAGCCTGGGCAAAATAGAGAGACTCCTGTCTTTTTAAAAAGAAAAATAAAAAGTCCAAGCCAAATAGAAAAAAAGGTGTGAACTCTCTCACTTTACATGCCCCCAATACAAAACAATTGGAGAAATCGTTATCAAGAAGTTCACAGAAACTGTGGATGACCATGGATGCTGAGCAGGGAGTCACCTGCCTTTTGAATTTCCTTCCATGTCAAGCAATCGAATTTAACTAAAAGGTTCAAAATCACCAAACATGATCTTAAGCATGAAGCTGCTTTAAAAATATTACCTTTGAGGCTGGGTGCAGTGGCTCATGCCTGTAATCCCAGCACTTTGGTTAGGCCGAGGCAGGTGGATCACATGAGGTCAGGAGTTCAAGACCAGCCTGGCCAACATGGTGAAAGTCCGTCTCTACTAAAACTACAAAAATTAGCCAGGCATGGTGGCATGGAGCATCTGTAATCCCAGCTACTTGGGAGGCTGAGGCAGGAGAATCACTTGAACCCAGGAGGCTGGAGGCTAGAGGTTGCAGTGAGCAGAGATGGTGCTACTACACTCCAGCCTGGGCAAAAGAGCAAGACGTCATCTCAAAAAAAAAAAAAAAAGAAATTGGATTAAAAAAAATCACCTTTGAATTGTGGCCATATGATTCATTAATCTCGGCCTTTTAAATTAGGAGGCCAAAAGTACACACACACCCAAAGCTGAGATCCTAGTCAAACCAGTTCTTTGAGTTTCTCTCTCTTTTCTGAGAGAGCTTATGGATGTTGGTTCCTCACATTACCCTTTGGGACATTAGAATGACATATATATAGGTCCAGCAGAAGGGAATAAAACCTGGCTGATTAAGGGATGATTAAAACCTCTACTTAAATTCCTTTTCAACCCTTACTGTGAGACCTCCACTCAGAAGAAGCCCTCAATTTAGGATATTTTTCCTTTCTTGTTGAGAAAAGAAGCAAAAGGGAGACAGAAGCAAAGTAATGCTCTTTTTCTTAACACTTTATGAGTATTCTGAATTCTGTGTAAATTTAAGCCCAGATTTTTTCACTGAATGTTATCTTGTTTATTGTGCCACTGGAAGGTGATACTTGCCATTGCCAATTTATAAATATTTCATAAGCAGCATTTTATTTAGAATTTCTTGTTGCTTTGGAAAACAAAAAGATACAGGGAAAAAATAAGCTTCTAAACTTTACGAGGTAAAATTTAGGAACTCCTAAAATATATAAGGTAAAAATTAAAAAAAAAAAAAAAAAAAGCCAGGCGCGGTGGCTCACACCTGTAATCTCAGCACTTCGGGAGTCCGAGGCGGGTGGATCACAAGATCAGGAGATCGAGACCATCCTAACAAGGTGGGCTAAGACGGTGACACCCCGTCTCTACTAAAAACACAAAATATTAGCCAGGCGTGCTGGCAGGCGCCTGTAGTCCCAGCTACTCGGGAGGTTGAGGCAGGAGAATGGCCAGAACCCGGGAGGTGGAGCTTGCAGCGAGCGGAGATCGCTCCACTGCCCTCCAGCCTGGGCGACAGAGCCAGACTCTGTCGAAAGAAAGAAAAGTCGCAATCATACTTAGAAATTTTAACACAATATATATCCCTCAGAAACTAATTAAAAAGCAGAAGAGGGAAGGAAAACAGTAAAGACGTAAAAAATTTAAACACAACTATTCCTGAATTTTACCTAACTTACATATGAAGAACACTACACACTTCAACTTTTTTCTTTTTTTTAACTCTGTTGCCCAGGCTGGAGTGTAGTGGTGGGATCATTGCTCACTGCAGCCTCGACCTCCCCGGGCTCAGTGATCCTCCCACCTCAGCCTCCGGAGTAGCTGGGAACACAGGCGCCTGCCACCATACCCGGCTAAATTTTTTGTAAAGACTGGTTTTCACTATGTTGCCCAGGCTGCTCTGGAACTCCTGGGCTCAAGTGACCCGCCCGCCCCAGCCTCCCAAAGTGTTGAAATTATAGGGATGAGCCACCGCTCTTAGTGGCATCTCAACTTCTGAAGACAAATTTCTTTTTGAAGTATACATGGAACTAAACAAACAAACAAACAAACAAAAACAAAAACAACAACAAAAAAAACCCTTTTGCCTTGCCGGTTTTAAAGTAAGTTTCCAAAATTCGAACAGTCTAAGAGATAAAACTAGGGTCTAGCCACAGTACAGTTTGCTAGACATTAATTAGAAATCGAAAATTGTGTTATGTTTAGAAGTTAAAAAGTGTGCGTATGGCCGGGTGCGGTGGCCCACGCCTGTAATTCCAGCTCTTTGGGAGGCCGAGGCAGGAGGATCACCTGAGGTTGGGAGTTCAAGACCAGCCTGACCAACATGGAGAAACCCCGTTTCTACTAAAAATACAAAATTCGCAGGATGTGGTGGCGCAAGCCTGTAATCCCAGCTACTTCGTAGGCTGAGGCAGGAGAATCGCTTGAACTCGGGGGCAAAGGTTGCGGGGAGCCGAGATCGCACCATTGCGCTCCAGTCTGGGCAAGAAGAGCGAAACTCCGTCTCAAAAAAAAAAAAAAAAGAAACAGAAAAAAGAAAAAGAAAAAGAAAAGAAGAGAAAGAAAAAAAAATGTGCATATGGTTCCAAGAAAATATCTAAATGGTAATTAAAACATATTCAGAAGAATGACATTGAAAATAATACTTATGAAATATGTTTCATGCAGTCCAAAATGCACTTGGATGCTTAAACTCTTAAATACATAATTAAGAATAAAATAAAAGCTGAACATCAATAATCTGAGATCCATTGGAAGAAATTAGAAATTAGCAAATTTTACCCAAAGAAATCTTAGGGAAGGAAATGAAGAAGAAAATAGCTGATTTAATGCAACGAAATAGAAACATAAGATGGAAATAAGCAGAAAAAAAAAAAAAGCCAAAATTTTGTTTAAAAAAAAAAAACTAATAAAATTGCTAGATCCTTGGATAAACTGATTGAGTTTATCCAATAAGGCACAAATAACTGATCTCAGATATAGAAAAAGGAGAATGGCAGTTCTAACAAATAAAAAATAAGATGCAGCAAGGCAAGAAGTGAGGATGAGCTCCACCAAGCTTCCAAGGGAGTGATAGAATTCCCCTAGGAATTCCTTAAAAATTACTCAACTGTGGCTAGCATTCCTTTGACCAATGCATTATTTAACCCATAGTTGTTAATCACACAATGTGATTCTGCACCTGAGGTGATTATCCTTCCGTGCTCTAAATATAGTCACACATCACTTTCTTTTCAGTCCCTCTTGCCTCATTATCGTCCTGGACACCTGGACAAGCCAGTCTGGCTTGAAGTCGTCAATTCATTTTTACATGATTTCAAGGAAAATTGCTTTACTTAATATATTTAATTGTTTAGTTGTTTGCTTAATAATGCCCAAGTTATTCCCATCTTGGCGACCATATCTGAGTCTTTGCTTTCACTTGTATTTGATCCTGGATTTCCTGGAATTTCCTTTTCGGTATGAATGAGAATATTTACTTGACTGAAGTAGATCCCTAACAAGGGAACAATTCTGTGAGACACAAACACTCCTAGCAACATTTTTAAAGGAAAGCTGCCTTCAAAACAGGGCATCGATTGCAGGAAACACGATAGCATCACCTTGGCTCTTCTTGGGGGTAAAACACCAGTAAGACTCTGGTCGAATTAACTTTTTTTTTTTTTTCAAATAAGTACACATTTTCCTCATTGTTTCAGGAAGGTGGCAGAATATTTTTAGTGGGCCTATAAAGAGAAAAAGTCTGATCAGGCTTCTTCCTGGAAGATATCTGATAAGGTGTTACATCCCCTTTGCAAAGGGAAACGTTATCGTAGTCGGCAGGATTCGAACCTGCGCGGGGAAACCCCAATGGATTTCTAGTCCATCGCCTTAACCACTCGGCCACGACTACATAAAGAACGCTTTGCTCATTAGCATAAATCACTGTACTGAACTATAGCTCTCTTGGAAAGGCCAAATTCTCTGCCAGAAATTGTATTTGCTGTCAATGTTTCTTATTCTTTGGCATTAGTTAGATGATTATCATGCTGTTGTTTCAAACTGACAAGTAACACTTTATCCTTGGACCTGGGAGGACCCCTTCTTCTGACGTTCTGATGGAAGGAGACGAAGCAGGATGCATTTCCAGAGATCAAGCTTCCTGCTCCTTCAGGAGATGGGGATGCAGGAGACACCCGCAACAACAGGGACACACTCTAACATTCGCTGCAAATCTTTGACTTATAGTGACGATTTGAACAACCTCAAATGGCCATCGATGTTTGATGTTTAAAATAAATTTTGGAAAATCCATAGAATGGAAGCTTCTGCAAGTGATAAAAGGAATGAGATGTGCTTCTATAATGCTGATATGATATGTACTCCAGGATATTCTTTTAGCAAAATCACGTTAGTCACTAACATGTATATAAGACCTCACATTTTGCAAAATACTCTCATTTTATATCTGGCCTCATTTAGTCTTTACATCACAAATAAGGAAATGAGGGGCTAAAGTAAGTATGCAAACCTACACAGCACCTGAGAATTAGATTTAGATCAGTAACCTAGGCATCTTAGATGATGTTCACTGCTCTTTGCTCATGGACTCTATTTGTGCCTTCAGCATTATTTCTAAGTGCTCTACAGAAGCAATATCAACAAGATTTTAAACATGTTTCCCAGGTATCCATTTGTGAAACTAAACCGGTAAGCAGTGTATGCCAACAGTAAGCCTTAAAAGGGCGAGGCAATTGCCATCATCCAATATTTGTCAGTAAGCCAAACTGTAATTTCTCTATGTACCAGGATGTTACCTTTTAAGGAAGAGTACTCCACAAATATGAAATATGCAACGGGGGAAAAATTAGCTGATCCTGGTGTTAACCATTTTGTACTATCTGAAGCAAGAATCAACCTTATTAATTTAGCTAGATTTATCCTGACATTTATGTGTTTCCGTCTTTTTGCGTTTTTCCGTGCTGGACTCTCCCTAAGATTTTTGGAAACCTGGGTTCTGAATTCTTCCCTTTCCCTGGGCTCGAGTGGCTGGAGGCTTTGGCTCTTAGAAATGGTCTCGCGTCCTTCACCAGAACTTACGGGAATCATATTTGGCTGAAGAGTAGGAGACCTCTCCAGAGTCATATTTTCCAGTTAGGATAGAAACGAAGCCCCTCCTCACCTCGCAAGCCCGCGCCAGTCTGGTTTTAGCCGTTCCTTTGGAAGAGCAAGTCAGTTGAACGACATCGAAGAGACTCCTGATTTAGATTTTAACTGTACGTAAACGCAGATGACTCCCCACTCTCATGCCTTCCCTTATTTCCCGTTGCTTCTCCCACTGGCATTAACAGGCTTGAGGTTGCTCGGACTCTCAATTCAATACTCCCTTTCTGCGGGTTCGTGAGAATTAGATGTGAACGTGGTGTCCGCGGATATCAGCGACAGTGGGCAAGCTCCAGCGCCCAGGAACTTTGAGTCGCTTGTCTAGGAGTCCTGTATTAAATTGAAACACTAAGTACAATATTCTGGTTCTTGATGTGCTCTGAACGAGCTCTTTCACTCGTGAGGAGAGACCTGGACAAGACTGTGAAGACTGCTTCCCAGCGCTCCACGCATCCATTATGAGTTCACCGCAGGATTTTACCTGCAAAAATTTTGCCTAGATTAAGTCATGCTTACTGCCTCTTACTTTTGTCAGTGAACATTACGTCACAAACATTTTCCCAGAACTATTACAGTCTTCCAGCATGTCGTTTCTAGTGGCTTGGTAATGATCTATTACGCAGATGGAGCAACAATAATAATAAAGAACTCCCATTTTAATATCTATTTTTCACTATCACAATTAGAAATAAAAATAAAGGTTCCTGTGTAGTATATGTTTTCCTTTGGTTAAGCTTATTTCCTAGCTGGGTACAGTGGTTCACGCCTGTAATTCCAGAACTTTGGGAGGCGGAGATGGAAGTATGGCTTGAGACCAGGGGTTTGAACCAGGAGTTTAAGACCAGGCTGATCAACATAGCGAGGCGCCCCATTTCTATTTATAAAATATAAAACAAACAAACAAACAAATAAAAAGGTTATTTCTCTAGGAGAGTGCTTCTGAAAACTTCAGTGGGCATCAGAACCACCAGGATGGCTTGGGGTTTTTTTATTTTTATTTTTTTATTTTTATTTTTGAGACAGTCTTGCTCTGTCTCCCAAGCTAGAGTGCAGTGGTGCTATCTTGGCTCACTGCAACCTCCGCCTCCTAGGTTCAAGAGATTCTCCTACCTCAGCCTCCCTCGTAGCTGGGACTACAGGAGCGTGCCATCAAGCCCAGCTAATTTTTTTGTATTTTTGGTAGAGACAGGGTTTCATCGTGTTAGCCAGGGTGGTCTCAATCTGCCGACCTCATGATCCACCTGCCTCAGCCTCCCAAAGTGCTGGGATTACAGGCATGAGCCTCCGCGCCCGGCAGGATGGCTTGTTAAAACAGATTGCTAGACACCCTCCTCCTCCCCCGCGCCCCGCCCCCCTCACCCCCCCAACCTCCCCCCCGCCCACACACACACGCACCACACCACTCTAGTTTCTGATTCTGAGATCTGAGTTCAAGCCCAAGAATATGCATTTCTCCTAAGTTCCCAGGTGGTGCACAGGCTGCTGGGCGAGGACAACACTTTGCGAAGACTGCACAGGGACAAAGAATTTGAAAATAAATTTGCTGTGTCAAAGGTTACAAACCGTTTTTAGCAAGTGCCGCAGAAATAAGACCAAATAATATTTGCAAGACTACAACGAAGGGAACACATTTCTTACTATTTTAGAGGGAAAAACAAATGTGGGCGCGCTTTCACTGTCAGAGACATTGTCGGCCTCGGTCATAGAGATCACTTTCCCTGGAATTCGTAGACTTTCCCCCTGACTTTTGTCTAAAAAGAAATCTGATTTAAGTTTACCCTTATTATCCCACTCTGACAATACTGTAGTATCTGAAGCAAGAATCAACCTTATTAATTTAGCTAGATTTATCCTGACATTTACGTGTTTTCATCTTTTTGCGTTTTTCTGTGCTGGACTCTCCTTAAGATTTTTGGAAACCTGTGTTCTGAGTTCTTCCTTTTCCCTGGGCTCGGGTGGCTGAAGGCTTTGGCTCTTGGGAATGGTCTCGCATCCTTCACCAGACTGACGGGAATTACATTTACCTGAAGAGTCAGAGACCTCTCTAGAGTCATCTTTTCCAGTTAGGACAGAAACGAGCCCCCTCCTCAGCTCGCACGCCCGCGCCAGTCCGGTTTTAGCCGTTCTTTCGGAAGAGTAAGTCAGTTGACTGTTATCGAAGAGGCTCCTGATTTCTATTTTAACTGTACATAAACGCAGATGACCCCCCACTCTCGTGCCTTCCCTCATTTCTCGTTGCTTCTCCCATTGACATTGAGAGGCTTGAGGTTGCTTGGACTCTCAATTCAATACTCCTTTTTGCTGGTTCGTGAGAATTAGGTGTGAACGTGGTGTCCGCGGATTTCAGCGGCTAGTGGGCAAGTTCCAGCGCCCAGGCACTTTGAGTCTTTTGTCTAGGAGTCCTGTATTGAATTGCAATCCTAGGCACTAAGTTCTGGTTATTGATGTGCTCTAAATGAGCCCTTTCATTCGTGAGCAGAGGCCTTGACGAGACTGAAGACCAACTGCTTCCGAGCGCTCCACGCATCCATTATAAGTTCATCATAGCCGTCAACTAATATACAGGCGGGTAGTCGTGGCCGAGTGGTTAAGGCGATGGACTTGAAATCCATTGGGGTTTCCCCGCGCAGGTTCGAATCCTGCCGACTACGGTTTTACCAGGTACAGTTACCACCTTTCCTTAGGTTTCCTCAGCTAAATTAATCAAAACTTATCCAAATTCCTGTGCTCCATTTGCTGCTCTCCTAGGCAATCCTCCCACTGCATATTCAAATGATATCCTCTTTACTCAGTGAATGGAGACTACCTTATGTTGCAGTTACTTCAAAACTGGTATAAATCCCTCTGATCACAGCCAGCAAGACTTCAGCTTGTCCTGCACTAAATAGCATCTTTGTATCCTTATAACTACTGTCAACTCAAAAGAAGTCAGGATTCACAAAAAGCTTTACCACTAACAGGTAATTTTCATTAAATACTTAGTACGTTCCAAGACATGACTTAAGCACCAACAGCATATTTTCATCTGCATTTTACAGATGAAGAAACCACCCAATGTTACACAATGAAATGGTATTTTAACTGAGGACTTCCAGATGGGGTTGTGAATTCAAGTTCTATAAATTCCACTGGGGGCATCCCCCAAATTATCAGGTTGTTAGCAGATTCAAAGTTAGATTTATTAGTACCCAAAAGGGATAAATAGTAAGTCCTATTTTTCAAGTACTTACTACACATCACCATCAAGGTCTTTACATGGTTTGTAATTTGTAAACCCTCACAACATAGTCATTATACAGACTGGAAGGTCCACAGGCATATATATGTGGCCAAGGTCTCACAGTGAGACGGCGGTAAGTTATAACTTGAGTATCGCTTGATTTTGACTCCAAGACCACGGCACCCAACAGGGGTCTCAGTCTTCCACCTGTACCGGCAATTAACACCACCACCACCACCACCACCACCACCACCACCTATCTCTAAAATTCAGAGTTAGTTCACTGTTCTGACATCATTCTATTTCTGTTGGTAATGAGGCCACAAAGTGGTATGATTTTAGCCGTTGGGTTTAGCCTGGGGTGGGATATTGCTGCCCATGGGGTGTTTGACGCTTGAGTTATCTTTGATGTAGGGCATACCGCTCATCAGTCCACGGGAGTTTGTCTGGTTTTGAGCAGGGTGTTTCTTAACAGTTTTTAAAGAGCTTGCCAACACATTAGACCATTTAAGCTACTGAACACTGGAGCTTGATAGCAAAGAATACTTTTTCAACCAACAGGATTTGAATGCACAGTACAAGGCTGGTTTGAGAGAAAGTTAAAGACTATCTTGGCCCGAGAGATGGAAAGAAATTGTAGTTATGCTACATATATTAGAAGTGAGGTAAAAACAACGACAAAAAAAAAAAAAAAGAAAAGAAAAGAAAAGAAAAGCAACTCCACAAAGCAAAGAAATACAAAGTTGCCCAAATTTTGCATTCGTAGTCATTAAAATCTCAGCTCTCCTGCATAAAGACCCAAGAGCAGATTATTTTTATCAGCACTTCCCACTTCAGAGGACAAAAATGTTTCCGTGGACTTCACAAATTATTGAAAGAAACAATCCGTTCAGGACAGGTGCGATGGCTCACGCCTGTAATCCCAGTACTTTGGGAGATGGAGGCGGAAGGATAGCCTGAGCCCAGGAGGTCTTCGAGACCACCCTGGGCAAAATAGCGAAAACTCTGTCTCCCTCCAAAAAACAAACAAAAACAAACAAACAAAAATTTAGCCGGCTGTGGTGGTGCGCACCTGAAGTCCCAGCTACCTGGTATCACCTGAGCCTGGGGAGGTCGAGGCTGTAGTGAGCTGTGATCCTGGAAAGTGGATTCTATTCCACCTCCTCACCCAGAGGCAGGTATATTGGGACTTGCCTGGCTTCTTGGCCTTTTGACCAAGATCGAGTGTAATATCGGGAGTTGCAGGAATTCATGGAATATATCAGGCCGAAAATTGATTTTGGTAATTTACATAGAGAACGTTTTCCCTGGGGAAACGAAAGGTAGAGAAAATTTATACATATATCCTTGAGTAGGTTCCACCGAGACTTGACCTCGGATAGTTGGATTCAGAGTCCAGAGTGCTAACCATTACACCATGGAACCCCTCTTGGTACTGTTTACCCAACAATTGCTCATGCTGGGTTACAGGCTTTCTACTGCACGCATTTAATGTATCAAAGCAAAAATCTTTAGTTTATGCCCACTCACAACACCCTTTCAAAGAAAACCCTGGGGGATCTATTTATTTATTTTTGCCTATTAAATTGATCCACGAAGTCTCCCTTCCCCCTAACCCCCAATTAACTCAGAAACTTGGTGGTCCTGAGCCTTGCTTTCTTCATTAAGAAAAATTGAGCGACTTTTATACGTATCGGAACTGGACTGAACTTCTTCTATTGTTTCTGCAATTTAATGCTTAAAAGCTAGGTTAAGTGGGCTCTTATAGTCCCCCATAAAAACGGGGAAATTAAGTCTTGGAGAACTCATGTCTTGGGAAATTAAGTCTTGGAGAACTCGTGTCTTGTCTGCAACTCTGCTCAGTTTCAGACACGGGATATTTTTCTCCACATAGGTGAGTTATCAGGTTTACTGCCTCTAGGAAAACAACTTTTAATATCTTGATTCCAGGAAATTCACAAAATTATTGAAGGTTCCGTGAGATCGACTGAGAATTATTTAAAGTTGGCCTTCTCTCTATCATGTAAACTAGTTGTAACAATTAAGAAAAAAAATTACTCAAGTGAAATTAAGCATAAAGCTGCTAAACAAACATCTCTTCAAATTGAGGCTACGTGATTCACTAACCTCAATATTGTAAATTGGAGGCAAATCTGCACCCACGCATGAAGCTATAATTCTAGTCAAACCAGTTCCCTGTGTCTCTCGGGTCTCGGAGAGGTTATGATGATACAGTTTTGGGAGACTATAGACACAGCCATTTGTAGGACAGGTGGAGTCAGCTAGGTTAGGAACTAGGCTCATTTTAAAGCAGAGATTGATTGGAACCTTTACTGCAGCTTCTACTCAGCATCATCCGGAGTTTCTCATAAGATAAATTGTACTTGAATTATATTTTCATCATTTATTTTGAGGAAGGAAACATGTAAAAGTATGTCTAAATGAAAGTATTTATTTGAAGTCCCAATGGATATTCTAAAGCCTGTATAAATTGAACTCAGATTTTTTTCTCCTAGGCTTTTCTTATTGCAGTTGTTCGCTTGGAGGTAGTGTCTGGTATTTCCAAATTATAGCTGTTACATAAGTCATGCTGTATCCAGAATTTCTGGCTTCTAGGACATAAAGAGATAGAGAGGCCACGCACGGTGGCTCACGCCTGTAATCCCAACACTTTGGGAGGCCAAGGCAGGCGGTTCCAGAGGTCAGGAGTTCGAGACCAGCCTGACCAACATGATGAAACCCCGTCTCTACTAAAAACACAAAAATTAGCTGGGCGTGGTGGCGCACGCCTGTAATCCCAGCTACTCAGGAGGCTGAGGCAGAATTGCTTGGACCCGGGAGGTGGAGGTTGCAGTGAGCCGAGATCATTCCACTGCACTCCAACCTGGGTGAGATAGTGCCACTGCACTCCAGCCTGGGCAACAGAGCGAGACTCCACCTCAAAAAAAAAAAAAAAAAAAAAAAAAGACATGGAGAAAAAAAAAAAAAAAATCCCGGAGTTCGTGGAAGTAAAAGGAGCAGATAAAACCACAATTATAGTGTAATACTTTAGTGTAATATATCTCTCTGAAAAACTAATAAAAACGTAAATGGAAAAATAACTGCAAAGAAAAGTAATGCAGTTCATATAACATACCTATATAGAGAACAGTGCACATATCGACTTCAGGATTCAAACTTTTTTCAGACACACATCAAATTTTCTCAAATTTGACATTTTACCAGACCACGAAGCAATGCTCCAGAAACATAACAGGGTTAGATACATGCTATTATTTCACAGCAATAAAATTGTGCCAGAAATCAAAACAGGAAAATTAAAAATCATATTTATTTGCAAAATGATAAAACACTTCTAAATAATTCATGACTTTAAAAATATCCATCAAAATTAGGACCTATTTTTAAATAAGTGATAATAAAAATAGTACATATCAAAATACGTAGTATGTAGCTAGAAATGCATTAAGAAATCCATAAATACTATAGTATATAAATAAAATAAGATTAGTGATCTAAGCATGTATTACATGAAATTAGTGACCAATCAGTAATTTACTCCCAAGAGAATTATAGAGAAAGGAATAATGAGGCAAAGAGCAGATATTAATGCATTATTAATGCAAAGAGCAGACATTAATACGAAATAGAGATGATCAGCAAAGTCAATAAAGTGGCCATCTTTTTATTTTTTTTATTTTTATTGTGATAAAATATACAAAACATAAAAGTTACAACTTCAACCATTTGTACAGTTAAGTGGCATTAAGTATGTTGCATTATTGTGCAACTATCCCCACCATCTATCTCCAGAACTTTTTATATCTTCCCTATACCTGTTAACCAGTAAGTCCCCATTTCTCCTGCATTTTTAGTAACAATAATATCAGGTTTTTGGAAAGAGATTGATAAATTCAGTAAAAAATAATATGAAAGTGAAAAGGACCAAAGTAGCCTAACTCATCTTGAAAAAGGAAAGCAAAATCAGAAGACTTACTTTACCAAACAGAAAGATAGAAAGGTAACGTAATTTTTAAAAACATGACATTGCCCAAAGATAGACAATCACTACACAGAATACAGTCTTTGAATAGATGATAAATATGTAGAAGAAAAAAAAGTGATCAGATGATTATCTACAAGCAAAAAAATTAAATTTACCTTTTTCGCATTATCCACTAAGTCAATTCCAGATTGACTGTAGATCTGAATATGAAAGTAAGCAAACAAAGCTTGTAGAATACAACATCGGGAAACATCTTTAGACTTTGACCCAAGGAAATATTTTCTAGACTTGATGCTAAAAGTGTTAGTCATAAAGGGCAATCCTTCCCATGTAGATCTTCAAGTCCTTCAGTTTTGAGAATTTTTCTTATATTTCTTGATAAAATTATTCTCCATTTTTCCTTTGTCTTGCTGGAACTCCCAGTAATCAGATGATACTGAATCTCTGGAATGGGTTGTTCAATCTTCTTTCCACTACTGTTTTCCATCTTTGATGTTTTCCTACTGTTTTTGAAGTAATTCTAAACTGTAACTTCCAAATTTTTCATTAAATGTTTTTCCTTTCCCCGCTACTTTATTTCTAGGAGATCTTGTTTTATTATCATAAAAAAAGTATCTCAAGTTCCTATTTCCAGGTGAGATGAAGTGTGTTTTACCATTTTTCTCCTATCAAATAACGCTATAAGTTATGGGCAGAATGCATGAGATAACTATTTGAAGACTCTGATAATAAAAGAGTAAATAAAAGAGTGTAAGGATGGAAAAATAACCAGAATTACCCTGTGTATTCTCCCCAAATTGATTATAGATGTAATGCAATTGCTATCAAAATTCCAGTAGAATTTCTTGGAGACAGAGAAAAGCTGATTCTAAAATTTCTATGGATAGACAAAAGAATTAGAATAGCTAAATCAATTTTGAAAAAATGCAGTGAAAAATCACATTACCTGGTTTTAAGATTTCATACAAACTTCAGTAATCAAGATAGTAAGGTATTGGCAGAAATATAAACATGTATATCTACTGATCAGGACAGAGATTCCAGAAATAAACTACACAAATATGGCTAATTGGTTTTTGACAAAGGTGCAAATAAAATAAATGAAGAAACTAAAATTGTTCAACAAATAATATTGGGACAATAGGCTATCCATATGCAAAGGAAAGAAGGAAAGCTGAGAAAAGGAGAGAAAGAAATGAAGGAAAAAAAACGTAAGGAAGGCCTGGAAGGAAGAAGTGGAAGGAAAAGTGGAAGGAAGAAAGAAAAGCAATCCTAACATAAATCTCACAATTTATACAAAAATTAACTAAAAATTGATCATACATGCAAATGTAAACATAAAACTATAAAATTGTTAAAACATAACAATATCCACATGACCTTGAGTTGGGTGATGAGTTCTTAGATATGGCACTTTCCAAAAGAGAAAAAAGAAATACATTGGACTTAATCAATTTTTAACACATTTGCTCTGCAAAAGAAACCGTTAAGACACTGAAAAAAATAAAGACTGGCAGAAAATATTTGTAAGTCGTGTATCTGATAGAGGAATTGTATATAGAATATATAAACAATCCTTAAAACTCAACAATAAGAAAACAACGCAATAAAAATTGGGTAAAGGCATAAATACTTTACCAAAGAGAGTATAAGGATGGCAAATAAGCACACAAAAAGATATTTGACATCATTAGCCATTATGAAATACAACTTGTTTTTTTTTTTTCACAATTGCCCCAAACTGGAAACAAATGTCACACAACACAAATGTCCTTCCATGAGTGCATAAACTGTGGTACATTCGTGCAATGGAATTCTTTTCAAGAGGAAAAAGGAATGAAATTTTGATATTTGTAACAACTAGGAAAAATCTTTTATTATTATTACTATTACTATTATTTTTTGTGTGTGTGACGGAGTCTCGCTCTGTCGCCCAGGCTGGAGTGCAGTGGCGCGATCTCGGCTCACTGCAAGCTCCGCCTCCCGGGTTCCCGCCATTCTCCTGCCTCAGCCTCCCGAGTAGCTGGGACTACAGGCGCCAGCCACCACGCCCGGCTAATTTTTTGTATCTTTAGTAGAGACGGGGTTTCACCGTGTTAGCCAGGATGGTCTTGATCTCCTGACCTCGTGATCCGCCCGCCTCGGCCTCCCAAAGGGCTGGGATTACAGGCGTGAGCCACCGCTTCCGGCCGACTTGGGTAAATCTCAAGGCATTATGCTAAGTAAAGGAAGCTAATCTCAAAAAGTTGCATACTGTATGATTCCATTTCTACGACATTTTCCAAAAGGCCAAAATGTACAAATGGAAAACGTATTTACGATTGTCAGCTGCTATGTCTGGGATTTGGATGAGACTATAAAGGAACAGTGCTAGGGAGGCTTATGGATTGATAGAACTGATGTGTATCCTGATATGGTAATGACTATGTGTATATACATATAAGTGCTTTTTAAAAGTCAATTTTACTTAATAATTTTTAAAAATACAGATAGCTCCCATTTGTGGCATAGACTGTATACACTCCATGGTTTCTCTGAGAAACACTTTCACCAAGCTCTTGAAAGAGCTTACTTTGAGCAGGGTTTGGAGGAAAGAAAACCCGGTGAGACCCTGGAGCACTGCACATTGCCAGTGAAGGAGGATTACTGAGGTTACTAGTTCATTAAGTAAACGAACTAGCGACATTTTGACAGCAAACACATACACCGCCAGGGTAGAATTAGAGAGGGGCGAACGATGATATAAGTACTCCTGTACGTTCCGTCTTACATTAACCAGAGGGGAGAAAGATGATACAAGTGCTCCTGTACTTTTCGTATTACATTAACCTGACCCCATTTTAGGGTAAAATTTCAAACGTAGTCGGCAGGATTCGAACCTGCGCGGGGAGACCCCAATGGATTTCTAGTCCATCGCCTTAACCACTCGGCCACGACTACAGACATGGCAACCAGACTACAGACATGACAGAACTTTGGAAGAACTAAGATGACCATATCCACCACACAAGCATCTTTATTTCGAACAAACCGGATCAATTCAACAACCAGCTCCCCTGGGGACAAATTTGCCTCCTTGCTGGAGTCCTCGAAACTGAAAACAAATTTACTCACCAAGGAGGTGGAGCCAGGCCTTAATCCTACTTTTAAACCTGGGACCTTCTGCTAGACTATGGGACCTTCTGCTAGAACCCCCAGGAGACCAGCCTCCTGGCTGAATGACACTGTTGCTTAATGGATTTCAGAGAAGGAAATGCTCCCTCGTGTGGGGAAAAGAAGGAGAGATCAGACTGTTACTGTGTCTATGCAGAAAGTAGACATAAGAGACTCCATTTTGTTCCGTATTAAGAAAAATTTTTCTGCCTTGAGATGCTGCTAATCTGTAACCCTAGCCCCAATCCTGTGCTAGCAGAGACATGCGCTGTGTTGACTCCAGGTTTAATGGATTTAGGGCTATGCAGGATGTGTTTCGTTAAAAAAGTGCTTGAAGGCAGTATACATGTTAAAAAGTCATCACCATTCTCTAATCTCAAGTACCTAGGGACACAATACACTGCGGAAGGCCGCAGGGACCTCTGCCTAGGAAAGCCAGGTATTGTCCAAGATTTTTCCCCTTGTGATAGCCTGAGATATGGCCTCTTGGGAAGGGAAAGACCTGACCGTTCCCCAGCCCGACATCCGTAAAGAGTCTGTGCTGAGGAGGATTAGTAAAAGAGGAAGGCCTCTTTGCAGTTGAGGTAAGAGGAAGGCATCTGTCTCCTGCTCGTCCCTGGGAATGGAATGTCTCAGTGTAAAACCCGATTCTATGTTCTATTTACTGAGATAGGAGAACACCACCCTAGAACTAGAGGTGAGACGTGCTAGCGGCAATACTGCTCTTTATTGCACCAAGTTGTTTGTATACGTACTTATCAAGGCACAGCACCTTTCCTTAAACTTATTTATGACGCAGAGACCTTTGTTCACACGTTTTCCTGCTGACCCTTTCCCCACTATTACCCTATTGTCCTGCCACATCTCTCCGAGATGCTAAGATCAATAAATACTGAGGGAACTCAGAGACCAGTGCCGGCGCGGGTCCTCCGTATGCTGAGCGCCGGTCCCCTGGGCCCACTTTTCTTTCTCCATACTTTGTCTCTGTGTCTCTTTTTTTTCTCAAGTCGCTCGTCCCACCTGACGAGAAACGCCCACAGGTGTGGAGGGGCTGGCCACCCCTTCACCCTCAGCTAAGCTGAGGGAGAAAAAAACGATACAGAAAACCTCTGGATCTTATCACTTGGTGTCCCTAAGCCCCAAAATGTAAACCTAAAATATTTATTTCATTATGTTTGGGAAATTGTTTTGCAAATGACAATGCGCTTTCACTTTCCAGACGGGTTAAGAAGAAATTTGCAAGTAAAGCTGGCCCATGAGTTCTTTTCCTGTGAAATCCTAGATCCTAATAGATCCTAGTTTACTTTCTAAAAAATTGACTTCTTGGTTTAATTTTGTGAACAATGCAATGGTTGATCAAACCAAATTTAACCAATAAAGCACATTTCCAGTTCTCTTTTTACATTTGCAACTCACCAGTTCCTTTAGCAGAATGTCCAGATGCTCTATAGAAATGAAATGAAAAAAACAAAAACAAACAAAAAACGATAAATGTGGATGCCAGATCCCAAGATGCGTAGATGTGCAGGTCTCATTTCATGGTCAGAAAAATGTTAATGGGCAAAATGAATTTGATGCATCTTGAGAAAGCTAATTGTTTGGTTTTAATATATTATATTTAACCAAAAGTAACAAAGTGCCTTTTACATAGCATTCTATTTAATTCATGTATCACTGAGAAAGGTTTTTTTTCCAGAAAACTAAATCTTTTTCAAGATCAAATAATTTCCTTTTATATGTACCCAGAGAAGTTTAACTATGTCATGACTGATAAACAGAATAAATGTGGTCATGGAAAGTAAGAATGCATCACACTTACTTTCTATATATAGATCTTTATACAGAACCAGAGCATTACTTATGTGTTTTTCTACTGGCCATCTTTGGAAAATGTCCAGTCATTTGCTTTAAAATATTGTTTAATGTATTTCAAATCTTTATTTTCAGCTGGGCCCTAATGTTTTTGTATTTTTAGTACAGATGGGGTTTCACCATGTTGGCCAGGCTGGTCTCAAACCCCTGACCTCAAGTGATGCGCCCCCCTCGGCCTCTCAAAGTGCTTTGATTACAGGCATGAGCCACCAGGCCCAGCCTCAACTGCACTTTTGAATACATAGTAATCCTTTGAGCTAGGGAAGAAGCAGCCCAAGTTAATGCCATCAGAGTCACAGTCCCAGATGATGAGAAAATGAGAGTCAAACCACACTTAATTGGAAAGAAATTGGATTTTTAAAAATCTACAAGCAAAACTGAATCCACTAAAAATTAGATAGTTCAAATTTCTTTTCTTTTCTTTTCTTTTTTTGAGGCGGAGTCTTGCTCTGTTGCCAGACTGGAGTGCAGTGGCGATCTCGGCTCACTGAACCTCCATCTCCTGGGTTCAAGCGATTTTTGTGCCTCAGCCTCCCGAGTAGCGCCCACCACCACGCCCAGCTAATTTTTGTAGTTTTAGTAGAGACGGGGTTTCACTATGTTGGCCAGGACGGTCTCTATCTCCTGACCTCGTGATCCGCCCACCTGGGCCTCCCAAAGTGCTGGGATTACAGGTGTGAGCCACCACGCCCAGCCTCAAATTTCATGTTAGTAAGAATTATGTCAAATGCCTCCCTTCTGCAGCCTAGAGACCACAGAGGGAAATTCTTTGATGTAATCTGTACCCTCTCTACCTTGTCCATCACTTTAGAGAATGAGAGCCTTTCTGTGGGCTTCATAAAATACTCAGTAAAAAGCAAAAGTAGATTTGGAGGCTTATTGTCTGGTTTTCAATTCTGAAGAAGGAAGGGTGGGAGAAACGTTCCTGGTGAGAGGAAAGAGATGGAACATCCCTAGTCACAGAAGCTCCCAGTGCCAGCCAACTGCTCTGGCTCAGCCAGAGTCCCTTGAAAATCAATCTCTCTCTGTCTCTCTCTCTCTCTCTCTCTCTTGCTCTCTCTCTCTCTCTGTGTGTGTGTGTGTGCGCGCCCCTCTCTCTCTTTTCCTCTCCCTTTCCCTCTTTCCTATTGTCAGTCAAGAGCATCTTCATTAGAAGTTTATGAGATGTTAGTTTATGAGAATATATTAGGATATCCTTCCGTGAGATGATCACCCAATCTAGATGATTCTACAAAATTGTGTTTATTAATTTTGGGAAGTAGATGGAATATTACATAACCAAACTAGCGTTTCAGACTGGCCATGATATATTAACATTTGTATTATTGCTGATTATAACTAAAGTGGCAGGAGCAAGAACCATACCTCATATGTTCAGTTAAAAGAAATTGGTGATCTAAGATAATGAATTAAGTTCTTTTTTATTGGTGTTTTACGTATCTTGGCAAAGTAGTGCTTCCAAGTCTATTCTTTTCAGGAAAACCAGTGCCCTTGGAGGGAAAGAGAAGGGTCTGATAAAACACTCTCCAGAATGATGTAGATACAGTCTTTTGGTGTGGGGGTTGGGGGGCTCAGAAAGTAAGCCGTTATCGGAGAGGATCGTGGGGACAAGAAACAATTTGACTAAACAACAGTATGAGGAAGGGATGAGGATAATGAGGCCTAAGGAAACGAAATAAACTTGAACATCAAGCAACTGGTAGGGAACGAGTCTGAATTGTACCTATCTATATCCGGCAGCCAATGCCCCCACCCCAATCACCATGATTCTACTCTGCCTTTAATAGTATTTTATGCATATTTTATACTAGCTATAGTAGTTTACTGCCAAATCAAATATTATAGACAAATAAAACAAGAAAAAATCTCCACCTTTTGAGAGTTTGCCCACACAGAAAATCGTCTGTACTAAAAGATTTACAATTAGTATTTGGAGTGTTTGGATTCTCTCCCGTAAAAAAAACAAAAATCTTGAAGCTATTAAGTAGAGAGAACTACTGTGTTACAGAATGGAGAATGAACAGTGAATGAAAATTGTTTACCGTCGCCAAGGTTTAGTACCTTGTAAAAAGTAAAAAAGAAATCACTTATAACTCAGAAGTGTTTACCAAGTGATTACCAAGGCAAAGAGATTTCTCCTAATTCTTAGTCTTATATATACCTCATATTCTATGTCATATAATATATATCACTTTACATTTACTTCCAATGCTTTTCCTTCGTCCATAAGAAAAAAATAAAGGGAATAACTTATGAGAGGGAGGGAAGAGGAAGTCTAGATTGTGAAGAAAACTGAAGGAAGACGTCTTCTGGGGACGCGAGGAGGCAGCGGCACTCAAAAGCGTCTTCTGGGGACGCGAGGAGGCAGCGGCACTCAAAAGGAGTGTGGATTAATGCTCAGTATACCTGTCATGGGGGGCAGTTAAAATACTGAGAGAGGACTGTACAAGGGACCTTAAGCGTTTCTCAAGGGCACCCTCTTCATTTATCTTCATTTGAAAATTAATTTGTAAGAGAAACAAGTCAGCACCGCGGTAAATTGGCTGGAAAACATTTCAGCAGCCTGGTGCTGCTGGTAGATTTACCTCCCATCTTCTCATTCCTTAGGTTCCCTGAAGTCTCTCCAAGGAATTGAGGGCTCCATGGGCAGTGTGGTCCGTGGAAGAAACCGAGTTCTGAGAAAGCGATGCCGGCCGGGAGGAGAGAGGGGAATGGGAAGCGAGTGTGCCCCGAAACCTGCGATAAGTAACCTGGGCTTCGAGGCTCTAGGGATGCAAGAACTTTTCCCCTCAGCTCAATCTTCATTTCCGGTTTAAAACTCCTTTCTGCATTGCTTTTTTTTTTGTTTTGTTTGTTTGTTTGTTTGTTTTTTGTTTTTTGTTTTACTTTTTAAATGGTTTTATTTTATGTACAAATAATGAACATACATTGTATCCATAAATTCTACTTTCCAAAAACAGGAGCTTTTTAAAAGAAAACCACATAATAACTTTTAAAAGGCACTGGGATTCCTCTGCTTCTAGATCGTTGCTGGGCTAGAAAAATAAAGTTTGTTCTACCAGGAATCACAAGTGAGAACTGAATATTCTCCAAAGTGGAAACTCTAGAGTGTAGTGTCACTCCAGGCAAATATTATTCAGTTCTCATCCCCAACATCCACAACTACCTATCAGAAGGGTTAAACCAGGTCAAAACAGTCCAGCATAATTCAGGCTTCATCAAACAATGTCATTATGCTCTTCTAAGATGCAAACAAACCAAAACAAGAAATACTAAAATAAAAATAATATCTGACACTGCCATACAAATTGTTAGTTCCTTTTTGTATCTCCCCCTTCTATAACATTAACAAAGGGAATACTTTACTGCAAATAATATTTTATTTTATACATCACTAGCCATAAATTTTTGCCATTAGTTACTATACAAATGCTGCCTACTGCCATTATCCAAATGCCACAACCATTTTACATCCACAATTCACTTCTATAGTTACAAGTAGAATTTTCATGATTTACTTAAGTACATCTATCAGTGAAGATTTAACACTGAGATGCAATCTAACATCTGTAATATCTGATGTTATGTAGATGGCAATGTAGGAAAGATATATTTTAATCGCTTTTCATTTAAGTGACCTTATGTAAAAAATAAAATAATTTAGCAGTTCCAAGTATCCAAAGGGCATTTTCAAATGTACACAAAAGAAATGGTTACAGAAATTTTTAAGGAGCATCTTCCATGTCCATATCCTCTTGTAACTGCTGTACCATTTTCTCTTCCAACTGCTTCCCTTTGCCTGCAAGAGGGGCTGGGATAACATGGATGTTTTGCTTGACTTCTTTGATTTCCTGAACTTTCTGTAGCTCTTTATTTTTCTTCAATCTGTTCATTTTAAATTTAGCTTGGCGTTTCTGTTTGATCTCTTCAACTCTCTTCATTGCATTAATAATTTTATTCCATAGCTCTCGCTGGCATTTGATAGGTTCATTTCTACGTTTTTCAAATTCAAATGAATTATCCACTCTAAGTTATTTACCAGCTGCTTTCCGGAATGCTTTGGTCCACGAGGATTGTGCTTCTTTTTAAAGTTTTTATGACATTTAGATTTGCAAAATCTGAACACCTTGCAATCGTTGCGGACGAACATCATGCCATATCCAGGCTAGATGGGCCCTGAACAGAAATAACACTTCTCAATATGCATGTTGAACCCGCGTGGGACCCCACCAAACAAACGCCAAGCTTGAGAGGAAGTCTGCCTTGCGTTTTTGCAAACAGTTCAGAGTTCGTATTTTGCTTTGTTTTGCGTTCTGCAGGTTTCAGAATTAATTACAGTATTTTCTTTTCTGGATGCGACATAAAGTTGGGAGGTCATCGGGCCAGAGAAGTTCCTCACTGTCTATTGTTAAGTAGCGTATGGGGACGAATGAATGACCTTAAGGTCTTAACCCTAGGATTCGATCTCGCCCTGGAGGCATGGAATCTAACCCTCCAGTGACGGTCGTATTTGTTTCTGTCACGTTGCACCAAGCCATCTTTGGGTCGCGGATCACCTGAGACTTCTTCTCTTCCCTCCACATTTCTCCTCCCGTTTCTCAGACCACAAATGCTCGCCCGTTCCACAATGCCAAACTTGGATTCTCCCGCGCTTGAGCGTCACCTTCAACGACTTCATTCCTTTCTGTCCAGGACGACAAGAAGAAACTTAATTGACCTCCCCTAACGGAGCAAGTACTGCTGGGCCACACTGTCTCAACGAAAGGCGGAAAAGCAAAGAAAATGGTGTTTTTACATCTCAGCCCAAACAGCTGCTAAAAGAAAATTCCCAAGTTAGAAAACCTGGGAGCATTCTAAAGCCACCTGGACGCAGTAAATTTGTGCCACAAGGTCATCGTTTGCTCTGTGAGCTTGTTGACAAAACACACGAAACTCGTTCTTAAACACAAACGAGAAAGACAGACATGAAAAAGAACAAACAAGAAAGGCTTATCTTTCGAGAGAAAACTCTAGACTGGAGCTAGAGGAAAGGGACTTACGGGACTCGGATATGTATTAAAAATACCATCCAACGTCAAATGTTGGAAGTTCCTCAAATTCCATTCTGTGAAATCAACTGTCCCAAGCATGGAATTGGAGAGGCCAGATTAAATGAGATATGGATTTTGATCCTTGGTCAAACTATTCTTTTTTCCCCCACTTGTACATTTTTAATAACATGAAAGCTATGAAACATGCAAAAACACAAAATGAACTTAGTATCCCTTTTACACCCTAATATTAGTGGAGGCAATGAACACACAACTAAAGCAATAAAATGTCATAGGAAAACAAGAAGGGAAGGGCCCAAGCTTGATCAGAGAAACCCAACAATTGCTAAAATATCAGTGCAGCATTTAGTGAAGTCCCTTCTGCCAGTGGCTCCCGTATGTCCATATCTTGGAATTCTTTTGGCTGGTGCTTCAAGAACAGACCATGGACCTGGCCTCCTAACTTCCCCAAAGTAATTCCTGCAGAAGACTATGGGAAAGGCTTCTTTGTGATCTTCTTTGTTTGGAATGATGGAAAACATGAGAAATGAAAGGCATCCTCTCATCCCCAGAACACCACCATCATAGTGAGGATAATGACTCAATGGAGTTTCTTTTTTTAATTATATTTTATGTTTTTCTAATAACCTTAACATATACATTTTTTTTCTAAAAACCCTAAAATGGAAGTTTCAAATTTGCATAGCGCTTTATACTTTTTCAAAGCATTTTCACGCTATTTTATTTTATTTTATTTGTTTGAGATGGTGTCTGGCTCTGTCGCCCAGGTTGGAGTGCAGTGGTGCCATCTCTGCTCACTGCAACCTCTGCCTCCCAGGTTCAAGCGATCCTCCTGCCTCAGCCTCCCAAGTAGCTGGAGCTATAGGCGTGCACCACCGTGCCCAGCTAATTTTTGTATTTTTAAGTAGAGATGGGGTTTCACCATGTTGGCCAGGCTGGTCTCGAACTCCCGACCTCAAGTGATCTGCTCGCCTCGGCCTCCCAAATTGCTGGGATTACAGGCATGAGCCACAGCGCCCGGCCTTGTGTATGGTATTTTAATCAGGTATTTAATCCTGTTGTCACCTTCTCGGACTTCTCACTCTCCATATCCAGGCTACTTGTCAGTTCACAATGCAATCTAACTATAGATATAGTTTTCAAAAGGAGAAAAATACAAATCCTTTTTTGACAAGTACATAAAGATACAAAAATAATTGTGGCACTCTTCTTTATTGCTTGTTTATGGATGTCTTTCCCAGATGAAAACACACTGCTGGAGAATAATCTTGCTGGAATAATTCCCCAGTCCTGCTGGGGAATAATCCATTGAACTGTTATTTCTTTGTACACAGAAACAGAATATTCCTTAGTAATAGCATGACCCTCACACCAGAAAATTATTTGCTAAATATTTCCCACTGTCTTCCAGCTTGATCTGTCAATTTTTCCCAGACATAAAGTATCTGGGCTGGTACAATAAAACACAGTAAACTAAAAAAGATGTTCCCCAGATGTAGAAGATGACAGCTGTCCTCAGGAGTCTGTCACGGGGCCAGCTGGGGGCATTCGTATTTCCCAAGACCCTTTTCCAGCTGCATCTCACCATAGCTTTTATATGACCAGATAGCTGCATAAATCGCTAAAAAGATAGCCATGGAGAAGTCGTGGTGACTCCATGCTATGTGGTCATGTGATGGTTTTCAAGGCCTGCTCATAGAAAATGGGGTGGGATGATCCACTTCCGGTGTTTTCACTCAGATGAAGGACTTCACACTTCTTCAGTGTAGGACTCATTCTCTCCTCCAGTGTGACAGACACACCACTGAGTCCTCAGCTTTAGGAGAAACAATTTGTAGAAATCCTGCTCATACCAGTTCTGTCTTGCAAAGAGTTACTGGCCCCAAATGCTTATTTAGGGAGGTAACTGGGAGAAAATCTTATTCCATGACGGGTTTAGAAAACTCTGGGTAAATACTCTGTAGTCATGTAAACTTACAAGTGAGAATCAGTAGAAAACGACCAGAGACAATAACAGCAAAATCCCAACTCTGCATTTCTTTTTTCTTTTTTTCTTTTTTTTTTTTTTTTTTTTTTTTTGAGACATAGTCTTGCTCTGTCACCTAGGCTGGAGTGCAGTGGTGCAGTCTTGGCTCACTGCAACCTCTGCCTCCCTGGTTCAAGCGAATCTCCTGTCTCAGCCTCCCGAGTAGCTGGATCTACAGGGGCGCACCACCATGCCTGGCTAACTTTTGTATTTTCAGTAAAGATGGGGTTTCACCATGTTGGCCAGGCTGGTCTCAAACTCCTGACCTCGTGATCCTCCCGCCTCGGCCTCCCAAAGTGCTGGGATTACAGGCGTGAGCCACCGTGCCCGGCTCCAGCTTTGTATTTCTTAAAATTATCTTCGGCGTTTAGGACATCCTGTCACTCTCAGGATCGCCTCTCCACTTAGGTTTCTCTGCCCTTCCGGTGCCTGCAGAGTGCACTTGTATGTTCACGGGTTGCAGCTAGTAGTGCTTCTGATCTTCAGGGAATAGGATCTTTCACTGGACCCCGGAAGAGCCATTTTGGCCCTTCTGTCCTCTGAGGCGCAGATCTTTCTGGGGTGCCTCCACCCTCTCTTCACCGCCTTCCAATAGCTTGATCCAGGAGACCATGTAGGGCATCTGCGGTTCCCAGGGGACCGTGCAGGGCAGGTCCACATCCTCAGAGCAAGCCACCTGCACCTCCCATGTTGCGGGCTTCAGGCTATAGGGTTTACTGGTTTATTATAAAGGATATCGCAAAGGATTCAAATGAAGAGGCACGCAGGGCAAGGTATGGGAGAAGGGGCGCCGAGCTTCCAAGCACTCCCTGGGTCTGCCACCCTCCAGAAACCTCCACGTGTTCAGCTGTCCGGAAGCTCTCCAATTATTCTTGAGACGGAGTCTCGCTTTTTTTTTTTTTTTTTTTGAGACGTAGTCTCGCTAAATTATTCGTTATCTCATGGCACAAGTGAAAATAGTTGTTGAAAGGCTTAGTAACTCCTCCGTGTCAGGGATTGTGTGTACCCCTTGTGTTGTCTCATTTTTGTGTTTATTGAACTCTCACGGTGACTGGAGCAGAATGTTTTCAGGAAACGTATTACTTGAGTAGTCAAATTAGTTAGTAACCTTAGGGCGAAAGGTGGCGCGCAAGCAGGCTCTGTGGCGCAATGGATAGCGCATTGGACTTCTAGCCTGACTCGAGAGATTCAAAGGTTGCGGGTTCGAGTCCCGCCAGAGTCGGATCTTGCGTTTTGTGATTTGAGTGGATACTTGCGCAAGTAATTTCTCCTCATATTAATTAATTGGACGTTTTCTCCAATCAGCGAATCCCATTTTCCTGTAATTCATTTTCTGCTTTTAGTGTTAACATCTGAGGAGCTTCTTCAGAAACATTGCCATGTATAGACGTCTACAGTCGCTAGATGACCAAATCAAAGGGAAAATAAAACAAGTTGGATATTAAAATGAATACTAGTAACTGTTTCTTCCTTATGAAAAACAACTTTCTGGGGCAGATAAACTTATTGTTTTCCCAGCCTCTGCTTGAGAATTACTGGCAGATGTTCTAAACTGTGCCTGTAAGAATTCTGTCCATTTGGAAACACGCCAGTTTTCTAGCTGGTGAAAACTCAAGCCTCAAGTCTGCTCTTCATCTCATCGTCAACCTCAATAAGTGATCGTTGGTAGTGCAAATATTTCAGCTCTAAGAAATTAATTAAAATTAAATTCGCTTTTAAATGAAATATTATGGATGAGGATGTCTAGCACTGATTTTGATCCAAAACAAAGATCGGTAAAAGTCCTCCCCCCACTCAATTGTACAAATAGAGCTGGAAAATGTCTCCTTTTCATCCTAGAACACTACTTTCTTAATTCCCTCCATTGGTGCCTAGTTTCAAGTATCCTGTGTGTCTTCCCAGAAATTCTATATGTATGTTAACATTAATAATACGTAATATATTTCTGGGAAGATGCATATATATGCATATATGTATACACACATTATATATATACATATAGATGTATATCTCCACTCATCTTTGTAGTGATATCATTTAATATATGTAGTGTTATATAATTCTTTATATAAATTACATAATATTCCACAGCATGGATTGTACCATTATATTACAAACACGTCACACCTTAAATCCAGATTGCCTGCCATCAGGCGGTCTGGCCCACTCTCACTGAAGGTCTGGGAGAAGGCTCTTCTGTTTGTGGAGGGTGAGAAATAGAGGGAAGATACCTTCTTGTCGACTACAGACCTGCTGTATTTCCAGTAATGCCTGTGCCTGGCATGCTTCCATGTGAAATAAAGAGAGAATTGATCAACCTCTGCCTTTGCTTGCTTAGCAAAATAAATCCCTCAATAAAGCCCTTTTTAAAAACCATGCCTAGCCGGGTGCGGTGGCTCACGCCTGTAATCCCAGCATTTTGAGAGGCCAAGGCAGGTGGATGACGAGGTCAGGAGATCGAGCCCATCCTGGTTAACACGGTGAAACCCTGTCTCTACTAAAAATACAAAAAGTGGCGGGCGCCTGTAGTCCCAGCTACTCCAGAGGCTGAGGCAGGAGAATGGCATGAATCTGGGAGGCGGAGCTTGCATTGAGCCGAGATCGCGCCACTACACTTCAGCCTGGACGACAGAGCGAGACTCCGTCTCAAAATAAATAAATAAATAAATAAATAAAAATAAACATGCCATTTGACATGGTGAATTTTCCCCTTACTTTGCACAACAATTTGGCAATGACGTACCCTTTCACTAAGATCAGTTAATGTCATGATTGACCATATGTAGAATATTTATTATCCAGTACATACTCCTTTTCTTATGACATAAATTACCTCTAGTCAGGTCAGGCAATGAAATAGGGTGTGATAGATTCACAGCTTCTTACCCCTATTTATTCCTGTATACATTTCTCAGTAAATGATACTCCCTTACTCTAGCTGCAATGCCACCTTTATCATGTATTAAATTTACACATATGTGCAGATGATTTCTGAGCTCTCTATTATATGACATTTTGTTTATCCTTGCACCAACAATGCATGCTCTGAATGTATTAAGACTTCTAGTAAGACATGATACTTAGTGTGGTAAATGCCACTATCTTTTCCTTCTTCAAAATTCTCTTGACTGATGTAATCACCAGGTTCACATTTTCTGTTTCTCGTCTCTCAAGTGTTACAAGCTGGCATTGCCTGTTTCCAAAACACTGTTATCTAAGACTGTATTAGATATTTTTTCTATTTTTCTAGTTTTTTATAGCCAGAGGACAATTCTCCTAGCAATTCATTTTTCATGAGTGGAAGCAGAATTTTCATTTTCAAAACATGCACCACGGGCCGGGTGAGGTGGCTCACGCTTGTAATCCCAGCACTTTGGGAGACTGAGGCTATTGGATTGCTTGAGCTCAGGAGACCTGCTTGGGCACCATGGTGAAACAATGTCTCCACTAAAAATACAAAAATTAGTTGGTCGTGATGGCACATGCTTATAATCCCAGGTACTTGGGAGGCATAAGAATTGCTTGAATCTGGGAGGCAGAGGTTGCAGTGAGCCGAGATTGTGCCACTGCACCACTCGAGACTAGGCAACAAAGCAAGATTGTTTAAAAGAAAAAAAGAAGCACCACAGAGATCATCAATTATTTTGAATATCTCATAGTATTTTGTTAATTTTTTTGATTACTTAATCTAAGACCATCTTAATCAATTGATTAATTTCTTTTTATCTACATAGCCGATTCCCTATGTCATTCTTTTTCATAGGAAACTAGTCTAATGAATTAAATGTTTACAATTTATGACAATGTTTTCTAGAAGAGTATGTAATGATATCTGGTACATGTCTTTTTATATTCTATAAATTATATTTTATGTACATATCATTCAATTTCTGACTTTTTCCACAATGATTACTTTATTTATATAACATTTAAATGCCAAAACCAGTACCTCATAGTATGTATCTGTGATTGTTAATTTTATGAGACACCTTGCATGAACCACAGGGTACCCAGATTAAGCATTATTTCTGGGTATGTCTGTGAGGCCATTCCTGGATGAGATTAGCACTTTTCCCTCATCCTCTCTCAGATCTCTGCCAGTTTGGCCTAAATTATCTAAATTAATTAATTGTCTAAATCAATTAATCAATAATATCAGTTATGCATATTATTTATGAAATTACAAGTCTGTAAATCCAGTAAGAAAAACAAATGTTAATTTTGTTGGCATCTACCTAGGGTGACTTGAGAAATCAGGGGACAGTGCGGCTTATATATTTCCCAGCAAACCTTCTAGTAATACTGTACATTTTGAACTACTACAAGGATACTAGAGGAACTTCTAGTGGGACATACAGAATGCATTGGTTTTTATTTTTAATGTTGGGAATACTTACAAAGATGTTATAAGGTAGGAAAAAACCCTCAGGAATAGTTCTCCAAGACAAGTAATAGTAGGGATATCGCCCCTGTATAAGAAAAGGCATGAGGATAGTTTAATTACTTGAACCTAGAAGTATAGAGTCTCGAGGGCTGCCTTAAAAGGAAATGTGACCTCCAGTGCAGGAGTGTGCCCATCGGTTACCAATAAATACCAGTTTACAGTGACTCTCGGAAAGGTTGTTACTGTGCTTTGTTAACGACCACTAAGGCAAGTCTTACCCAGAATATGCAGGATAATGTGAACAACAATTGATTTTTCTGGTCGGGTTACATTTATCTCTTGTCAGAATTTTAATGCGAAAAAGAAGAACAAAGTTTTACATTCTTAAAATGTGATTTCTTTCCGTTGTTGATTGCATTACACGCTGCATTCCATACACGGCCATTAGAGGGCAAAGGTCTTATAGGTGGAGTTAGTAGAGTGGTTCTATTCAAGCAAGGAAAGTCTGCCCTTGTCTAGAATGATGTCATCACATTGATTAGAGTCAAGAGGGGACATCAGTCATATGGGCCTGTTGGCGTTGTGAGGCAACGGTCTCAAGAGTCCTCGAGAGAGAGAGGTGTTGCCCCTCCCTGAGGACAACCGGACACTAGGTGTGGAGCCAGCCGCTAGGATGGGCGACGGCTGTGGGGCCAGCAGCGGAAGTAGGGATAGAGCACACGGTAAAGGACTCCTGCTACTGCTCCCCCTTTGCTGTCTGGTGCAGACCCGAGGTGGCCTCGAGGTGACACCGGTGGTGAGAGCCGCCGCATGAATCCACACTGTGGATGAAGGTTAAGAATTGGCGGTGGCCCATCGGTAGCCAGAGACCCAAATCGTGTCTGATTTGAGTGAAGATCACCCCAGATCAGTGCGTCAGTTCCGTTTTGACGGCCGAATTTCTCACGATCCCATGTAAGAAATGCCACACCCGTCAACAGGAGCGACGCACGCGCTGGGCCTCTTTCTCGGATCGGGTCGCCACCCCCATGCCAGGGCTGTGCTAAAGACTAGAGTCTCAGACTTAGAATTTCGAGGAAAGTGTTCCAAAACGCTGCGCTCGCTGCGGCGAGGGGCAAGAGCAGAAGCCCGGCTAGCCCCGGTCCAAGGACAGTAGCTGGGAGGGGCGTGGCAGCCGCTTAGTTTGAAATCTTTCAGATACCCCAGCGGAATATCATAAAGAGCACAAACAACTTTTACATAGGAACAAAATAGAGAATATACAACACCTTAAACGCCTGATAATTTCACCATGCATGCCTAGGAAACCAAATAGCAGTCAAATCGAGTTATTTCCCAGAGAAGAGGAAACGCAGAGGAATCTGATAGGGAGCAGGCTTCAGAAGTATTGAGCTGCCTCTCTCTGCTATAAGGAGAGAACCAATCCTGAGCTGAAATTTCTGCAAATAGAACTGAGATGATACCAGACAATGTCACGGCTGAAGGAGGGTAGGAAAGTTTAGAAAGTGCTTGTGTAACCGGGCGCAGTGGCTCACACCTGTAATCCCAGCACTTTGGGAGGCTGAGGCGGGTGGATCACCTGAGGTCAGGAGTTCGAGACCACCCTAGCTAACATGGTGAAACCCCGTTTCTACTAAAAACACAAAAATTAGCTGGGCGTGGTGGTACGCACCTGTAATCCCAGCTATTTGGGAGCCCGAGGCAGGGGAATTGCTTGAACCCAGGAGGCGGAGGTTGCAGTGAACCAAGATCATGCCACTGCACTCCAGCCTGGTCAACAGAGCCAGACTCCACTCTATCTAAAAAAAAAAAAAGCTTGTGTTTGAATTGGTGCTTCGTCTTGAAACATCAAGGCAATACCATTCATTACTTTTGTCCATGAAAAGAAGTCTAAGTATTTCAGAGCTATGGGCAAAAACCCTCCAGACCTGGGCTAGGTTTTGAAAGCCAAGAGAAGCATGATTGCAGAGGTGCAAACCTCAGGCTTTTATTGAAACAACACAATAGAGAATCTTTGACATCTGAAGTCTACAAAGTTACCCTGCCTTCTCTGCTCTCACAGGGGCCTATGCTACTAGTTCAGGAAAATCTGTCTCACTTACATCTGAAGAGAAAATGAAGTATGCTGGGCCAGGCACGGTGGCTCACACCTGTAATCTCAACTCTGGGAGGTTGAGGCCAGAGGATCACCTGAGGTCAGGAGTTCAAGACCAGCCTGGCCAACATGGTGAAACCTGATTTCTACTAAAAACACAAAAATTAGCCAGGTGTGGTGGTGCACATCTGTAATCCCAGCTACTGGGAGGCTGAGGCAAGAGAATCACTTGAACCCAGGAGGTGGGGGTGGCCGTGAGCCAAGATGGCACCATTGCACTCCAGCATGGGTAACAGAGTGAGACTGCATCACACACACACAAAATAAGTATGCTGGTATCCACAGATAGCTGCAATAAAAATAAATATAAAACTTGCAATCTAATCTTTCTATATACAAGTTTGCCCAAAAATATGGCTACAAAGAAGAATATAAAATAACATAATTCATGATTAATTTATTAAAAATATTATAAGGAGGTATGAAAGGAAAATAAATACCAGGATCCCAAAAATCACAAAACCGAGGGAAAAGTCAAGCTGGGAACTATGTCAAGCAAACCTGCCTCCCATTTTATTCCTGAATAAGATAGGTATGAAAATAAGAAGTTACATACCTCCCTCACAATTTGCCCACAAGGAAATTCCTTGTGGACAAAGAACAGAGAGAACTCAAAGTCATCCCTCTGAGGCTCACCTGAGACACATGTGTATCAGATTGCTTCCTCTGCCCTATTGTTTACGTAAAAATGCAGATTCAAGGAGCCAGACTAAATTGTGTTTTCAGTGGAAGGCTTATCAAGGTCTCAAAAGAATGCAACCTTTGTCTCTTATGGACTTCTAACCTTGAAGCCCCTACTTTGAGTTGTCCTGCCTTATCACACCGAACCAATGTACATCTTACACATACTGATTGATGGCTCATTGTCAGAGGCACTGGAACAACGGCGACTCCACCTTGAAGGGGCTGGGTGAAATAAGGCTGAGACCTACTGGGCTGCATTTCCAGGAGGTTCAGGCATTCTTAGTCACAGGATGAGAGAGGAGGTCATGACACGGTACAGGTCACAAAGACCTCACTGATAAAAGGATGCGATAAAGAAGCTGGCCAACACCTACCAAAACCAAGATGGTGACCAGAGTGACCTCTGGTCGTTCTCACTGCTCATTATAGGCTAATTATAACTTATTAGCATGCAAAAAGATACTCCCACCAGCACCATGAATTTACAAATGCCATGGCAACCTCTGGAAGTTATCCTATACGGTCTGTATGATCTGAGGAACCCTCAGTTCCGGTAATTGCCCACCCATTTCCAGGAAAATTCATGGAATAATCCACCCCTTGTTTAGCATATGATCAAGAAATTATTATAAGAATAAGCTGCAGAGCAGCCTATGCTGCTGCTCTGCCTATAGAGTAGCCATTCTTTATTCCTTTACTTTCTTAAAAAACTTGCTTTTTACCCTACAGACTCTCCCAGAATTCCTTACTACACGAGATCCGAGAATCCTCTCTTGGGTCTGGATTGGGACTCCTTTCCGGTAACATTATGTCTCCCTAAAACGTATAAAAGCAAGCTGTACAGCCGGGCGCAGTGGCTCACGCCTGTAATCCCAGCACTTTGGGAGGCTGAGGTGGGCAGATCACCTGAGATCAGGAGTTCGAGACCAGCCTGATGAATATGGAGAAATTCTGTCTCTATTAAAAATACAAAAAAAAAACAAAAAAAAAACAATTAGCCAGGCATGGTGGCATATGCCTGTCATCTCAGCTACTTGGGAGGCTGAGGCAGGATAATCTCTTGAATCAGGGAGGCAGAGGTTGTGGTGAGCCGAGATCGCGCCATTGCACTCCAGCCTGGGCAACAAGAGCAAAAACTCCTTCTCAATCAATCCATCAATCAATAAATAAGCAAGCTGTACTCCGACTACTTTGGGCACATGTCCTCAGGACCTCCTGAGGCTGTGTCACGGGTGTGTCCTTAATCTTGGCAAAATAAACTTTGTAAATTGATTGAGACCTGTCTCAGATACTTTTGGGTTAAACAGAAACAATAATGGCTATAAAGAAAAAAACACAAAGCAGAAACACAAGAATTCAGGAAATACATTGCCAGAAATAAATATTTCATGACAAGAAAAATAAAGACTGTGAAACAGAAAAATACAGAACTCATAGAGACAAAAGAAAAAAATATTCAAGATTGAAGACTAAAATTACAAAAAGCACAAAGCGGGTACCACTGATAGCATATAAGTGGATAGTGAGAATAGACATGAAAAATAGAAGAACAACAAAAATATAATCAAACTAATTATAAAAATAATTATAGATATAGAGCAGGTGTTGATGCTCTACAGCTATGGACCAAATCAAGCCTACCACCTATTCTTGTGTGGCCTTGAACTAAGAATGTTTTTTCTATTTTTAAATGGCTCAAAAAATGAAAACAACTTTATAACATATAAACAATGATATGAAATTTATTTTCAGTTTAAAATTCAAATTAGGCTTTATTTGAATAAAGGTTTTTGGAGCACAGTCATACTCATTCATGTACCATTATATTATATGTTGCTGCTTTCATACTACCCTTCTCAGTGCCAGAGTTGAGTAGCTGCAGACCATATGGCCTGCAAAGCCTAAAATATTTACTATCTGATCTTTTACAGAAAAATTTTGCCAACTGCTAATGCAGAATATAGGCAAGGGAGATTTTAAAAATACACAGATGTGTGGAGGGACATGGTGGCTCACATCTGTAATCCTAGCACTTTGAGAGGCCAAGGCCGGCAAATCACACGAGGCCGGGAGTTTGAGACCAGCCTGGCCATAATGGTGAAACTCCGTCTCTACTAGAAATACAAAAATTGGCTGAGCATGATGGTGTACGCCTGTAATCCCAGCTGCTTGGGAGGCTGAGGCAGGAGCATTGCTTGAACCCGGGAGGTGGAGGTTGCATGAGCCAAGATCTTGCCACTGCACTCCAGCCTGGGCGACAGAGTGAGACTCTGTCTCGAAACAACAACAACAACAAACCCACATAAGTGGAATTTCCCCCTCCAAAATAAGAATTATTGAAACAGTGGAGAATTTGCATTACATGAGAAAATATTTATAATCTAAAAGAAAATTTGAATATATCTACTGAAAGATCACAAAGCATACCAGAGAAAATTGATCTCAAATAGGATAATTTCTAGTACTGTTATTTGACTTTGAAAATAAAAAAAATATTTGGGTAGCAGCTACAAAGGTCAAGTCAACGCTAGGGGAAAGAAAATCATGTTGGCATCTGATTTCTCTACAACAGCATCAAATGCCTGAAGACAGTAGAGTAACACCTACCATACACTCAAGGAAATATAGGGTGAATAAGGGGTTGTATATATTCAGAAAGCTGCATTTTTAAGTCAAATATTCTGGATAAACCACTTAAAAATGCAAGAAGTCAGGATATATTGATCACATAGACTTTCCTTCAATAAACACCTACACAAAGTATTATTCTAGGCAAACAAACAAACAATTAAAATGACTGGGGAAACTGGAGCAAAACAATTAACATGGGGCACTGAATGTATTAAACTGCAGATCACCAAAACAGTGAGAAAGATAAGAGTAACTGAAGAAAATGGAAATGGTATATGCTCTGACAATATTGAGATGATATAACTAAAAATTTGAAGGAGTACGGAGCAATACTGGAGAATTTAGGTTCACTGTACAATCTCTAATAACTAAGATAAAAAGTCTTATTTAAGAATGACAAACGTTCTGTGCCTATGATTATTTAACTGAACCAAAGCAAACAGTGAGAAACTAAAATTTGGTTGGAAATAAGATGGAAAGGAGAGAAGAGAAAGCAACTCTATTCTGAGTTAGTTCCAAAAGAAATCTGAACAGCCAACCTTCAGAACAGAACTCTGCTAAGAGCTGAAAACATTGTGAGTAATGTTAGTAGTCAATTACAACAAAGGCAAATGCCTTTGAATGACTTCCCCTGGCTCTTGATGTGTGGATAGATATTACCAATACTGCTTAGTTTACTTGATAATAGGGAATGCTGACTTAGAATTTCAAGTAACTGAAACATTATTCCCTCCAAAAAATTTCATTCTTTTCATTAGTGGGCCTATACTAGAAAAAAATTTGCTCAATTCTATAGTTATATTTTGAATTTTGTTAAAAATGTTGTTTTCTCAGCTGAGTGTGGTGGCTCACGCCTGTAATCCTAGCAATTCCGGAGGGCAAGGCAGGTGGATCACCTGAGGTCATGAGTTCAAGACCAACCTGGCCAACATGGTGAAACCCTGTCTTTAAAAAATAAAAAAATTAACCCGGCTTGATGGCGGGTGCCTGTAACCTCAGCTACTCAGGAGGCTGAGGTAGGAGAATCACTTGAACCTGGGAGGCAGAGGTTGCAGTGAGCTGAGATTGCACTATTGCACTCCAGCCTGGCCTACAGAGTGAGACTCCATCTCAAAACAAACAAACAAACAAATAAATGTTGTTTTTTCTCTTACAATTTAAAACTTACAGAATATCCTTGAGTTTTCCTCTTGACCCATCTGGTCTTTTTACAGAAAACATTGGCTGACTCATAACAACATAGATCATGTTGGACTAGGGTAATATGAAGTAAGGCAGGAATACTTGAAATTGTCAGCTACTGGAATTTGATGACATTTCTAGGAACAAGAAAATTTTACCTTTTAGAGGAGTTCATTTGGGGGACTTGAATTCAAACTCCTAATATTTGACTCAAAGTTCTCATGGTATTACTTCTTTACATTGTTTCAAAGTAATATTCTGGGTATTCTATCTGAGAAACAAACAAATTTAATTAAGTAGGCAAAGTTTCAAAGTAATATTCTGGGTATTCTATCTGAGAAACAAACAAATATAATTAAGTAGGCAAAACCAAGCAAACAAAACACCACCAGATCACCAACCACACACAAAATGGGTAAAATTAGATACCCGATTGCCAATTGTTGCTTGTAATATTTGTATTATCTTTCATGGGAAATGAAAGCCTCTGAAAGCTACTAATTAGAGGGCTAATAAATACAAGTATGAAAACTGACCAGTGCATGAACATCTTTCACCTTAATCAAGTCAGGAAACCACTTGTGATAGACTGAATAGTGGCCCCTCACAGATGTCCACATGCTAATCCCAGAAACCTATGAATACGTTACCTTACATGGCAAAAGAGATTTTGCAAAGTAATTAAGTTTTGAGATGAGAAAAGTATCCCAGATGATCCAGTTGGGCCCAATATTATAAAAGGGAAGTCAAGAGTGAAAGAGACAGAAAAAGAATATGTGATGATGCAACCAGAGGATAGAGTGATGTATGTGCTTTGAAAATGGAGGACTAGCCAGGTGCAGTGGCTCACATCTGTAATCCCAGCACTTTAGGAAGCCATGGTGGGCAGATTACGAGGTCAGGAGTTTGAGACCAGCCTGGCCAACATGGAGAAATCCCATCTCTACTAAAAATAGAAAAAATTTAGCTGGGCGTGGTGGCAGACACCTGTAATCCCAGCTACTTGGGAGGCTGAGGCAAGGAGAATCACTTGAACCTTGGAGACAGAGGTTGCAGTGAGCCAAGATCATACCATTGCACTCCAGCCTGGGCAGCAGTGCGAGACTCTGTCTCAAAAAAAAAAAAAAAAGAAAAAAAAGAAAAGAAAGGAAAAAGAAAATGGAGGACTGTATCCCTTGAATCAAGGGATACAGGTGGCTGCTAAGAGCTGGAAAAGGCAAGGAAACAGATTCTCTTTTGAAGCCTCAGGAGGAACAAAGTCCTGCTTGATCTTAGACTTCTGACTGTATGAGAATAAATTTGTGTTAAGTCACCAAGTTTGTGGTAATTTGTTGCAATAGCAACAGGAAACTAACACATGACTTATTACTCAATAGTGATTACAAAACAAAGGGAGAGGTTCTTCCTAATCCAGGGTTTCTCAATCTCAGCACTATTGATATTTTAGGCTAGAGAATTCTTAGTTGGTTGCAGATGCTGTCCCATGCACTGTAGAATGTTTAGCAGCATCACTGATAACTAATCACTAGATGCAAGTAGCACCCTTCCCCAGTGTGACAACCAGAAATATCTCTAGACTTTGGCAAAATCACTCCTAGTTGAGAACCACTGTTCTTGTTCTTCTGACTCTCACATCTCTCTTATCTTAAGCCATAGAATGTATCACATCCCATCTCTTTACTTCACCCACTATACAATTAGGCTATCAAGAAGAAATGAATGAGAGGAAAAAATGAGAGAGATAAAAGCCAGTGAGTAAAGTGATGGGGAGAAGGTATATGAGGAATGAAAGAAGAAGGCCAGCAGGTGAAGAAAAAGAAGCAGCTCTGGTGAGAACAATGGAGAAGGAACGACATGCAGAAATATGGAAGAATACTCAAAATGCCTGCCACTTACTCTCACAGAGAAGTTAAAGGTCTGAAAATAGGAACAAATAGCCCTCTCCTTATCTATATTTTAAGGCCTGGATTTTAGGACTGAGCTATTACTATTATTCCATGTAGAAATTTGTAAATATGTAATTTTTATTGAAAGGACAGAGGAAAGAAGAAAGAGGGAAAGGATTTCTAAACCACACTAGTCCAAAAAGAGCTGAAAGAAGGGCAATGTTCTAATGAAGAAAGTGAGGAAGAGCAACATTTGGTGCGCCTGCCAAAGAATTTTTTAAAAAGAGTAGGGTAGTAAAACAGTTAACATGAGAAGTTGCAGATCTTGAATCTGTGGCGTATGCAAAATAGGTATGTCAGAAGTGGGATTCAGACCCATGCCTCCATTTGGAGATCCGAACCCCCAGAGGGGGAAGCCTAAGCTTGAGTCTGGTGCCTTAGACCACTCGGCCATCCTGACACCTGCATGGAGTGGGTGGTTCAATCATCTACTTACTGTAATCAGTAGTCAATCTGTTCCAGAGACTGTGTTCAGTTGTACAGTGAAAACTAAACTAATTGCAAAACAGAAGAGGAGTAAAGCTGAGTTTTGATGGAAGTAGAGACTATCACTATGGCACACAGTTAAGGCAGCCCCAGAGCCAAGGAGCCGGGTGTATTGAGACCCCGCTCCCGCCCACACCTCCCCTTAATTCGTTGCCCACCAAGATTCCCTCCTCCCACTCACCCACCAGCCCCACAATCCAAGTCAGTCCCCACGGTGTGGGAATTTCACATATCTATAGATCTTGTTAGTGATGGCTGTGGAGACCTTTTCTGCTAGCTTGTTTTGATGCTTACACTCTCTTCTCACAATTAAATTGAAAAGTAACATAGGTAAGGAGGGAGCCAGTGAGAAAGGCTTGAACGCCCCCCTTTAAACCTGTCTTCCAGCATCCAAATCGTCCTTCTAAGTTTAGGTGGTGGCATATTGCACACTCTTCCTGTGTTTCTCCCCAGATCCCACACTTGTTCCAGCACTTTCTTCACCCACTGGCTTTTATCTCTCTCATTTTTTCCTCTCATTCATTTTTTTCCTGATAGCCTGGGTAAAGGGGATACGAAAGTGAAGGGATGTGATATATGGTTCGATATGTGCTAATAGAGGTACGAGTAAAAAGGGTTAATGGCTATTACCAAGCAATAAACTGTATCTGCCTTCCCTTCTCCCTCCTTTCAGTGATGAAGGTGAGAGGCTCACAGCTATCCCTGCTTTTATTTTGTAGCGAAGGGCTTCCAGCATTACAGACACATTGTAAATCAGTTATCGGAGAGTTGCAGGCTATTTTGTGAATGGATAATGGCCAAAGAGAAGTTGGTCTTGTTGTTGTTTACTTGTCTGTCATTTTAAAACAACAACAGCAACAACAAAAACAGGGTCTTCTTTGGTTACCCAGCCTGGAATGCAGTGGCTATTTACAGGTGTGATCATAGTGTACCGCAGCCTGGAACTGCTGGTCTCAAGCAATCCTCCTGCCTCAGCCTTCCAAGTAGCTAGGACTTCTATTAATAATTTCTTGATCTAGCTGTAGCATGTAAAATATTTTAACAACATTTAGAGATGTGGAAAGAATGAAAACCTTGAGTCAGATATCAGTGGGATTGAATTCAGGCTCCACCCTTATGAGAACCTTGCAGTGGTCCAGAAAAAGGTGATGATGGTTTGGACTAGATGATGGTGGGCGTCAGATGCACCACATGAGGAATAAGAGCCAATAGCTTTATCCACAGGGAAGAGTAAAAGGATGTGAACCATGGGCAAGAAGCCTATTTAACAATCAATAGACTAGGTTCTACCCCCTACAAGGCCATCATCGCAATTTGTCAGCCCATGCTCACAATATCACAAGCCAAAATTAACAGACTAGAGAACTAAATCAAAGTAGAAATTCTCACCAGTGAAAGAACGTTTTAAATGCTTAAAGAAGGGCTTTTTTTTTTTTTTTTTTTTTCCCGGAACCAACACAACTGGAGGCAGGCTTTGGCAGATCTATAATATCTAAATGATGGAAGGTAGTGAAACATCCAGAATAGTTTTGAGCAGGACTATCAAAAAGTTTATTATTGGCCGGGCGCGGTGGCTCATGCTTGTAATCCCAGCACTTTGGGAGGCCGAGGCGGGTGGATCACAAGATCAGGAGATCAAGACCGTCCTAGCTAACACGGTGAAACCCCGTCTCTACTAAACAAAAGTTAGTCCGGCTTGGTGGCGGGCGCCTGTAGTCCCAGCTACTCTGGAGGCTGAAGCAGGAGAATGGCATGAACCCAGGTGGAGCTTGCAGTGAACTGAGGTCGCGCCACTACACTCCAGCCTGGGCGACAGAGCGAGACTCTGTCTCAAAAAAAAAGAAAGTTTATTATTTATAGAATCTTCATCTAAAGGAAATTGTTCCATTTAGAAAAGTGACCTATTTTTTTCTTTAAGTGAGAATGCCTCTAATCTATAACGACTTGATGACACTCACATGAAGATCAGAAGTGATTGGATTAGATCTCAAATGCAGCCAATGAAGTGACCTGTGAGAGGGTGTGAGCAAAAGCTTCAATGTTGAACACCAATGGGATTTTCTCAGTTAAGTAGACCAAACATATTTTACTATTTTTTTGGCTTTCAAAGTGGGAAATACTGAGAGATATGGTCACACGGTAGAAGAAAATGTGACTTGACAAAAAAAGAAGACATGAAAGAATTTACTGATTCATTATTCACTGTTGCCCTGAGTATAAATCAGGAAACTCTTATTGTTGATGAAGGTGGTAGAAGAATCCAGCATGAATCCTAACAGATTAAGAGTGCTTCCCAGATGAAATGTGGCTGACCTAATTTTAAAACTCCCACTCATGCCAGGTTTTGCTTGGTAATATAAGGAGAGGGTGGAAGAAGAGAGTATACACCAAGTGGATCGGCTTATGAGCCTGCCAAGAAAGGCAGCATGTTGCCCTGAAAGAAAATAGCCTGCTTTATTCCAGCTATGCTAATCCAACCTTTCTGGAAGCCAGGCATATGGCAAGATTTGTTGCTTTCTTGGCCTGCCCTGCTCAGGAATGTAGCCTTTTGCTTTCTTGTGGGCAAAGCTGACTTTATTGATTTGTTCATTCATTCATTCATTTCACAAATATTTGTTGAATGCACAGCCAAGTTCTGATTCTGTAATTGGTACCAAAGATACAGAAGTGGAGCAGTGCAGGGAGACAGAAAAATACGTAAAACTGATGGGTGCCAACGCACTCTCACCAAAGGCCGCCAGGGACACACCTGGAGTTGGGTTTATTACATGTTGCAGTGAGGGAGAACACACACAGTGGAAACCACGGGTGTCTCACTAATAGGGTGTTAGAAAAAAAATTATAAAATTTAGACTTTGGCGGGGTGATTTGAGACAGGCTTTAAGAAAGTAGGGCTTTGCCGTGCTTTGGATACTGTCAGGAAGTAGGGGTAATTTTTGTTGTTGTTGTTGAGACGCAGTCTCGCTCTGTCGCCAGGTTGGAGTGCAGTGGCGCGATCTCGGCTCACTGCAAGCTCCGCCTCCCGGGTTCACGCCATTCTCCTGCCTCAGCCTCCCCTTCTGCCCACTACTTCAAAAAATAGAAAAAAATAGCCAGGAGTGGTGGCAGGCTCCTGTAATCCCAGCTACTTGGGAGCCTGAGGCAGGAGAATGGCCTGAACGCAGGAGGCGGAGCTTGCGGTGAGCCGAGATCGCGTCACTGCGCTCTGGCCTGGGCGACAGAGCGAGACTCCGTCTCAAAAAAAAAAAAAAAAAAAAAAAAAAAGAAAAGAAAAAGGAAAAGGAAAAGAAAAAGGAAAAGGAAAAAGAAAAGCTGGCTTATTTATTTATTTATTTATTTATTTATTTATTTATTGAGATGGAGTCTCGCTCTGTCGCCCAGGCTGGAGGGCAATGGTGCGATCTTGGCTCACTGCAACCTCTGCCTCCCGAGTTCAAGCGATTCTCCTCCGTCCCTCTCCCGAGTAGCTGATTACAGGTGCCCACCACCAAGCCCAGCCAATTTTTTTTTTTTTTTTTTTTTTTTTTTTTTTTTGTATTTTTATTAGAGACCGGGTTTCGCCATTTTGGCGAGGCTGGTTTCAAACTCCTGACTTCAAGTGATCCACCTATCTCAGCCTCCCAAAGTGCTGTGGTTACAGGCGTGAGCCACGGTGCCCGGCCTAAAACAACAGGCCGGGCGCGGTGGCTCAAGCCTGTAATCCCAGCACTTTGGGAGGCCGAGACGGGCGGATCACGAGGTCAGGAGTTCGAGACCATCCTGGCGAACACGGTGAAACCCCGTCTCTACTAAAAAATACAAAAAACTAGCCGGGCGAGGTGGTGGGCGCCTGTAGTCCCGGCTACTCGGGAGGCTGAGGCAGGAGAATGGCGTAAAAACCCGGGAGGCGAAGCTTGCTGTGAGCTGAGATCCGGCCACTGCACTCCACCCTGGGCGACATAGCGAGACTCCGTCTCAAAAAAAAAAAAAAAAAAAAAAAACAATAGAGTTACAGTTCTGGGTTAGGCAGTCCAGGTCTGGCACAGCTCCTCATGGAACAAGTCTCTTCCTGTCTTCCTCTTCTGCCAAATTTGCTGTGGGGTTTTTGTCCCCATGGTCCCTCTTTACAGGTGCTCAAAATATCTCAAGAATTAATGAATACTGAACAAACCACGAGCACTATTTCCTGAACTCCCAGGCCATTCTTGTCTTTGAATGAATTGGGGCTCCAGACAAAATGCGAAGAGAAAATTAGAGGGGGACTTGTATTTTTATTTCCTCCTACCTCTGAAGAACCTAGACATTCCACTTCTGAAAGTGTGGGAAAAATACCAAATGGAGCAACAGAGAACCTTCATCTTCTTTCCACACTTTTTAATCCTCTCGAGGATTCTCCTCAGGCCAATCGTTCCTTAAAACCGTCTCCACCTCCTGGTTCCTCCCTCCAAGATGGCGAGGGAGCCCGCAAATTCGGTCTCCCAGGACCCCTCTGTCCAGAGCAACGAACTCCCTTTGGCAATATAGGAATAATCTTCATTCTCCCTGCAATTGTGTACATGAATAGGCTGTTTAATGAAAGTACAGTGTGGAGGTTAAATTATCTGCTTGGTGATTAAATGGCTTAGGTGATTGAGCTCCAACCCTGGTAGTTTCTGAAACCATGGATTTCCTGCAGCTTTTCTTGGCAAGCCAATTACTGATGGGACTACATTATTTAAAGAATGAAGAAAGCTATTGCACGAGGGCCTGGGTAGCTCAGTCGGTAGAGCATCAGACTTTTAATCTGAGGGTCCAGGGTTCAAGTCCCTGTCCAGGCGTTAAGCATAGTTTTGATTTCTGCCACACGTAGAAGTCAAAACAGAAAACTTCTGCCGTATGTGTCGAAACAGTCCTACCCTCAAACCTTTGCTAGGTTTAACTTACTTATACCCTCCAAAGACTAAATCACATATTTGTAAGAAAATTTAGGATTATGGTAAAGATACTATAACAAGTAACTTGCACTGGAGTTACTGGATAGCTACTTTCAAATTCCCTTACGTGGTGGGGGATAACTACCTCATTCTAGAGGGTGTTGCAGTTTGGGAGCACCCTAGTAGTAGCATGTAGACTGAGAGCAGTGGCCTTTGTCTTGTTCATCTCCGAGTTTCCCAGGTCTTAGACAAGATGGTAGTACACAAAACCCTGCAAGAAACACGAACTAAAATCCAGACAGATTTTGAAATTGTCAGTCATCCATTTTGTGCTTTCATTACAAAGCTACTGTCCTCACCTTAAGATATAATCTAAAAAAAAAAAAAAAAAAAAAAAAAAAACCAGAAATGGGCTTCTGTGCATTTTTTCTGTGTACAGCACTATAGATTTTTATAAGACTTGAAATGGGTTTTAGACAAAAAGTCGAGGTTTTTACCCAGTGGATACTCTGAGCACAGTAAGTGCATATTCTTTATGACTGTTCCCTCATTTTCACTAAGTCATATGTACTCTAGAGAAGAGGAGTAAAGCTAACAAGATTTCTATTAGAGAAATTCTGTATTTGAAAAGTTGTGGAAGTTTTCCCGCCTTCAAAGTGGACCTCAGAAATCAGTAGGCAGGGCAGCAGGAATTGTCAGTCCCTGGTTGCACCTGACATAAAAATGAAGTATTTTTTTTTAGCAGAAACAGGTATTGAAAGGTCAAAAGTCTGCTGTTCCCCAGACTTAAACCTCCAGCTCTCTCTTAGGTCCTAATTCAGCTGGTGAAATGATGAGATCTGTAAGAAGAGTGAGAGGAATTCAGGGTTTCAAAGACTTTCAGGGTCTCCCAAAGTGTGTCTCAATCACCTGGGGACTCATGTTTCTTCCTGAACTTGAGGAGATGTGTCCAATTTAGTAATGACTGGAGTGAACAAGGTTTCTTCTTCAGAGGAATTAAAAGATACAGAAAGAGGCCAGACTCAGTGGCTCATCCCTGTAATCCCAGCACTTTGGGAGGCCAAAGTGGGCAGATCACTTGAAATCAGGAGTTCAAGACCAGCCTGGCCAACATGGTGAAGCCCCATTACTACTAAAAATGCAAAAATTACCTGGGCGTGGTGGCATGCGCCTGTAGTCCCAGCTACTCAGGAGGCCGAGGCAGGAGAATTGCTTGAACCTGGGAGGTGGAGGTTGCAGAGAGCCAAGATCACGCCACTGGACTCCAACCTGGGTGACAGAGTGAGACTCAGTCTCAAATAAATAAATAAATAAAAATAAAAGATAGGGAAAGCAGAATGAAAGTTATAACTTACAACACAAGACAGAGGATTTAAATCTGTTGTCCCCTTCAACATTCTTTCTGCACTTTCACAATTGGGATTTCCTGGGTTATTTAAGGTTGGGTGGGAAGTGGAATGACTGCCCACTTCCAAGGGTTTTGCAGGCATAGAAGACCATTTCCCATGTCTCTCGTGCTTCTCCCTTTTTAGCACACCCATCCTAATGCTAACTTTTCCTTTCTCCTCTCCTCCACCTTTCCCTAGGCCCTTCTTCTTTTCCCTCTTGTCTTCTTTTTTCTTCTACCTTTCATTCTCTGTTACCTCTCATTTGCTACTTAAGTGTTTCCTTTCCCATCCATAAGGGCAAAGTTGAATGAATCACTTGGTAATGCATCACCTTGAACATCAGAGATTCCATATTAATCCATGTCCTCTTCTAATATGTTTCATCACATCTTATCTTAAGGTCCATCTCATTCAAAGACAAGAATGACCTGGATGTTGAAAAAGTAGTATTTGCTGCCACGGTCATATTCGACCTTCAGTCATGCATGAGCACCTTTGCAGAGGAAGAAAGGAAGCAATGAGGTAAGAACCAAGACAACAAGAGACTTCACAATGTTTCCTGCAATAATGTCAGTTTCAAAATAAGTAAATAAATAAATAAATAAACAAATAAACCAAAACCATGGAAAATGATGAAAGGCTAGATTTTGTCAGGTATGGGACAGGGCAGGAAACAGAAAGCAGTGGCTGTGATTTACATAAATGGTGTTGTTCTTCTCTCCTGGGGGACTCAGAGTTGGGGAAAACAGAATAATTTTGGAGTCCACAAGTGCCATATTGAAAATATTAGTATGGTTTCACCCATCGAGGTCTGTGTTGTAGGTCCAGCATACATCTGCTGTGCAATCTAACTTTGCATAAGGTGCCAAGAAAACAGTTCTATGGATTCACATAAATTCATTCAGCTCAACACAGAAGTACAATTTTATTCTTCATTCTTGATTTATTTTCCTTCTGTTTTCATTCATTTCCTCCATCCCCCTTCCTTTCATCCCAAGAGTCTCCTGCATTTCTTTCTTCTCTGAATATTATGTACTAGCAACCTCTGGCCAAAGAATGAGATGGATATGAGGGTGAGTGCAGGCATAGCTCTGAGCTTGTAAAGGTGAAAGCTATACAAAGCGAAGTGGAACCCAAGTTAATTTTAAGATTTCATGAGTTTTCTGTAGCCTGGGAACATTAGATTCAGGTTTTTCTTCCTTCCCAAATTTTACATTCTCTGACTTTTTCTGCTCAAGTAAGCATTTCCCTTGTCAAAGTGAGTATTGTGGAAATTGCTTTATCAGCATTAAAAGATGGTAGAAAAGAGATTTTAAAAAGTGCTACATGTAATGGGATATTTTGACTGTATATTTAATTTAATATAAATTAAAACAGGACTTTCAAGTATTAAGCCCATTGTATAAGCTCTGTTTAGAGAAGGGGTGATTATCCCTACAGTTTCTCATTGAGCAGCCCAGGTTAGCTTGTTATTAAACTTGGAAAGCATGAATGCCTCCTAATGGAAGATTACTGCAACCTTAATTCCATGGTCCCACCCATTAAGGTCCTTATACCAAATATTATTGTAATTACTGACACCATCTAATTGTTAACTGATATATACTCTGTAGTTATAGATTTGTCTACTACGTTTTGTTTAGTGGCTATTTCAATGCCTCAAATCTTCTCAGTTTGTCTGCATCTGTGAGGGAACACAGTACACTTTTACCTCTCTACCATGGATTATCTCATATGGCTTGCCATAGCACATGATCTTTGCCAGCAAGATCTTAACTGCATCCAACTTTCTCCAGAAATATAGGTGTGATATTTATTGATGGCATTCTTCTCTGCGGAGACTTATTTGACACACACACTCACTCAAGACATACAAACATTTGGCTGAATGCGGCGGGTCACACCTGTAATCCCAGCACTTTGGGAGGCCGAGGTGGGTGGATCACCTGAGGTCAGGAGGTCTAGACCAGCCTGCCCAACATGGTGAAACCCCGTCTCTACTAAAAATAAAAAAATTTGCTGGGCATAGTGGTGGACACCTGTAATCCCAGCTACTCAGGAGGCTGAGGCAGGAGAATCACTCGAACCCAGGAGGAGGGGGTTGCAGTGAGCCAAGATTGCATCATTGCACTCCAGCCTGGGTGACAAGAGTGAAACTCTGTCTAAAAAAAAAAAAAAAAAAAAAGACATACAAACATTCACAAAGGACCTCACAATAAAGGGATGGGTTATTGCCCCTCATGTGCAAAAATAAAATTATATAATTATCTCCTCTATTATTGGATGTTGAACTTTGACAAAATTATTACCACTTTCTAAGACACTCTTAAGAATAGTTGGATAGTCCTTTAGCATTATAAAATACATACACCTCAAGCCACAAGCCAATCAACATCTTGCTTTCTTACTCATCCTTCAACCTAGCACTCCCACTTTGAAATATTTATACTTAGGATACATTTCCAACAATATGAAACTATCTACACACATTAACTGCAGGACTACTTGAAACTGCAAAATACTGGAAACTACCTAAACTACCAAACATAGGATATTTATTGAATGAACTATTGTTTCACATGTAATGGTGTAATATGTAGTTATAAAAAGGAATGAGGGCCAAGTGCAGTGGCTCATGCCTGCAATCCTGGCATTTTGGAAGGCGGTGGCAGGAGGACTATTTGAGCACAGGAGTTTGAGACTAGCCTGGGTAAAATAGTGAGACCCTGTCTCTTCAAAAAATAATAATAATAAATTAGCTAGGTATGGTGGCGTATGACTGTGGTCCCAGCCACTAGGGAGGCTCAGGTGGGAGGATTGCTTGAGCCCAAGCGGTCAAGGCTGCAGTGTGAATTCCTTCAGTCACTTGGATTGCAGAGCCTTAGATTGGCTGTATCTCTGTACTGGCAGATTTTGACTGTCTCAGTTGACTCAGTGGACTTTTTGTTAAACCTGGACAACAGAAGCAACATGCATCCTGAAATATTAATACCATCTACTGAAGCCTGCTGAAGTCTCTTCATACCACAAACAACAGATCTTCTAAATGAGGGAGAGCAAGTAGGGAGTGAGAGAAGAAAGATCTTGTAGAACTGCCAGAGAATGCATTTGTTTTCACTCATCTTTGTTCATATGAAGTCCCTAAGAAACAGTATAAACTAAGGAAAGAGTAAGACCTTAAAATATCCCATCCAACTGTGGTAATAAAGTTAAAAACATACACTGACCAGATTTACAACTGGATAAACAGAGGGACAGAACTAAGTGACCTGGTTAAAGGTGTCTCTGTCTCTGCTAACTCCTCCTTAATAACTCGATTTGAAATGGTGCATAATAACTTAAAGTTTCATGTGTTACAAAAAATTGTCAGAATCTTGGAAATGGGCAACAGAAATGATTGGGTGTCTTTTCAGTGAAGTGTTGGGCATTCTCTAATAGACCTCTGGAAATTACTTGATTGTGAGTGTGTACCTTTGACCAAATTTTTATTTGTTAAACTGTTCTAGGACTCCGCAGGAGAAAAGCTGACTTGTAGATAACTGATAGTAATGCAAATGATATTTGTCCATACCAACTCAAATACATTTTGTCTGATAGAAATATAATTAATTTCCAGTAGAAAATATAACCCCAGATATTACATTTTACTGTCCTGTATAGATTATTATTTTATTTTTATTATTATTATTGAGACGGAGTTTCGCTCTGTTGCCCAAGCTGGAGTGCAGTGGCACCATCTCGGCTCACTGCAACCTCCGCCTCCCAGATTCAAGCCATTCTCCTGCCTCAGCCTCCCGAGTAGCTGTGATTACAGGCGCACGACACCCTACCTGGCTAATTTTTGTATTTTTAGTAGAGACGGGATTTCACCAGTTGGTCAGGCTGGTTTCGAACTCCTGACCTCGTGATCTGTCTGCCTCCGCCTCCCAAAGTGCTGGGATCACAGGCGTGAGCTACCACGCCTGGCCTTTCCTGTATAGATTATTAATCAGTTTTCCATTTATCATTTACTTATTAATTTCCCCAAGAATCCTAAGATACAAATTATTAAATTCACAGATGGAAGGAGAGGACAAAATAACCCAAGACATCGCCCAATTTGCAAGTGATGCAGCCTAAATGTAAACTTCACCACCCACCCCAGTAGTTCGGCCCTTTCTGCCTCAAAGTCACTCCTGTGGCAGGCCGGCCTCAAACGACTCTCACCAACTAGCATGCTTGGAACACACTAAGGCAAAGAAAAACGCATTTCTTGTTCCCAACCAACCAGTCGAGGAATGAAAATTCCCAATTAGAGATCCTGGCGTGTTTCTAGAGTCAGCTGAACACACTTTGAATACTGGCGCGTTCGGTGACCTCTCTTCCCAGAGAGAAGGTGGCAGTGGACTTCCATCAGATGATGGCTTGCTGCGTGAACCCATTGATAAACCAATACGCAGGAATCAGACCTAAAATGACAAAACCAGGGCCAGGCGCGGTGGCTCACGCCTGTAATCCCAGCACTTTGGGAGGCCGAGGTGGGTGGATCACCTGAGGTTGGGAGTTTGAGGTCAGCCTGGCCAACATGGAGAAATCCCATCTCTACTAAAAATATAAAATTAGCCGGGTGGCGCATGGCTGTAATCCCAGCAGGAGCCTAAGGCAGAGAATCGCTTGAACCCGGGAGAGGGAGGTTGCAGTGAGTTGAGATCGCGCCATTGCACTCCAGCCTGGTCAACAATAGTGAAACTCCTTCTCAATAAATAAATAAATAAATAAATAAATAAAACCAGAAAGAGCTGCTTTCTAAGATTGGCCTTATTAAGGCCTGACTCGCTTTATAACATTGGTATTATAAAGGTTGGAATCAAAAGCATCCACTTGTCTCCCCGTCGGGGAATCGAACCCCGGTCTCCCGCGTGACAGGCGGGGATACTCACCACTATACTAACGAGGAAGCCTTGAAGTGGTGCTAAGAAGTTCATCTATTGAAGTGGTATTCATACATTGACTACTGAATTTTTCCTTGACAGAGGCCCTAAAAAATGCTAATCTTCATATTAAAAAGTTGTTATAAGATTCTATAAAACAGATTTCCCATGTTGCTTCGAAAACCTGAAAACGGCAGTTCTGCAAAAGATTATGACTTTGCTGAAAATAGTTCTAGGTCATGAATAGCAAAGAAATCTTCATTAATAGTAAGGAGCACAGTAAACTTAAAAAACTTCCTCTGCTCGAAATATCCTCCTTTCTTCTTCAACTCAAGTTTATTCATTATAGGTTTACCTCAAGGTCACCGTCCCCCAGGATTTTTTCTCGGACCAATGTGAGTTAGATGCCCTTCCTCTGGTTCTGTTTACCATAATAAAAATATACATATATTAATTTCTACATTTCCTTTCATAAAGGATCTTAAAGTCTAGGTTTTAGATTTTGCAGCATTGACATTAAATACGTGTTTATTTTTGTATAGCCGTTTAGTAGTAGAAATCCCATTCCTAGGAATGTGTTTCAGTGAAATTCCAGCTGAGCTCAATAAGTGGCTTCACAGAAATAAGATATTAATTGTAACAATTTGATGTAAAGGGAATTAAAGGCAACCTGATGTGCATCAGAAATCTGAATAAGTGTGTACTGAGAGAAAATCAGCAAGTTTTCTAGCACTGCTATAACATGTCACAAACTGGGTGGTTTAAAACAATAAAAATTTGCTCTCAGTTCTGTTGTCTAGGAGTCTGAAATCAAAGTGTCTGCAGTCACCCTCTCTGAAGGCTCTAGGGAAGAATATTTCCTTGCCTCTTCCTAGTTTCTGATGTCTCCTGGAAACCTCTAGTGTACCTTGGGTTGTAGCTGCGTAATTCCTATCTCTGTCTCTGTTGTTATGTGGCCTTCTTTTCTCTGTGTCTCTGTATGCCTTCTTTTCTTATAAAGACACCAGTCATTGGATTTAAGCCTCGCCCTAATCCTGTATGACCTCATCTTAACTAATTACGTCAGCCAAGACCCTATTTTCAAATAAAGTCACATTTTGAGGTTCTGGATGGACACAAACTTGGGGCAACATTATTTAATCCACTACAACTAAGAATGAAGAAGTGTTATATGCATGAGCTTAATTAACTACACCAAAGTAAACATTGAGAGCTGTAAAATCACTGATTACAATTGGCTGTGGGTGAGAGGGAAGAGAGGCGGGGAGGAAGAATATGCAATCTTGCATTGTTAATTGTTCAAACTAAGGAAACAAAGAGATTGTCTAAAGAAACACAATAACCAAGCTCTTAAATAATAATGTAATGATGAAGATAACAAATAGATAAAAATTACAAACTTTCTAAAAATATCAGAAGAGGTAGAATGACAAAATAGCTTATTTTCAAAATAGAAACTGAAAACTTAAATAAGTGGAAAAACATATCATGTTTACAGATAAGAAGACTTAATATCTCAACCATATCATTTCTTCCCAAACTGATCTATTGATTCAGTGTAATTTCAACATAAATTCCAAAAGTGTTTTTCCAAGGATTTGATAAACTGGTTGTAAAATTATATGGAAGTGCATAGGAACTATAATAGCAAGAACACTTACTAAAAATAAGGAGAAAATTGCCAACAAACTTGCAGGACTTATTAGACATTCCAGAAATTCATATATTAAAACACGTAGATATAAAATCTTGAGTTGACAAAATACAAAAAAGAGCTCATTAAAGAAAAACTCATACATATATAAACTCTGGTATATTGACTGAGGGTTATGCCAGATCATAGGAGAGTTGGGGGTATTTAATGAATGAAGCCAGGAATATAATATTCTTATAGAGGGAAACACGAAGTTGGGTAAAGATTAACACCATGAGCTGGGCATGGTGGCTCACGCCTGTAATCCCAGCACTTTGGGAGGCTGAGGTGGGTGGATTGCCTAGGTCAGGAGTTCAAGACCAACTTGGCCAACATAGTGAAACCCCGTCTCTACTAAAAATACAAAAAATCAGCCGGGCTCGGTGGCAGGCACCTGTAATCCCAGCTACTCGGGAGGCTGAGACAGGAGAATCGCTTGAACCTGGGATGTGGAGGTTGCAGTGACGCAAGGCAATGTCGTTTCACTCCAGCCTCGGCAACGTCGTTTCACTCCAGCCTCAGCAACAAGAGAAAAACCCTGTCTAAAAAAAAAAAAAAAAAAGATTAACACCATGAAGATCAAGGACATAAATGTCAAGAACAAAATTTGCAATTCTTACTAGTATTTATACAAATCAATCAGGACTGCGTATACACTAGTTAGGTAGTAAGATGGAGACATTTAATACAACAAATTGGCTACACTAGTGATAGAGAAACTGATATGACAAATGGGACAGAGATTAGCAAGAACTGGAAATCACTAAAGGCCAAAAGCCTCTGCCACCTGGAAGAACCTGAAGCCGCAGCAGGCTTACCCTTCAGGCTCTTGACACATTAAGATGTAGCAGAAGCCCAGGAGGGATGGGTAATACCCTGTTTCCACTTTTCCTTCTTCCCTTTCATCTCCATTCAGTGCCTAACATTGGTTAAGTCCAGCCAGAAGTCAGTTGACAAGGGAGTCTGGGAAACGCAGTTTACGTCATTGCAGTGTAGAGCAAAAAAGAGCATGGGTGATGAGTAAGTCTGAGCAAAAACAGCTAAGTGAACTCTACCTCTTTTGCTACTCAACATCCAATCTCAGCATTTTACCAATATTTAACTCACATTCAAAAACTAATGCTTTCTGCACATGAAGAGATCCTTAAACTCCCCCAGAAAAGAAAAGCAAGTACCATCACACTTTCTGGAAGAGACAGCATTATTAGAGCCTAGGAATTGAAATTATCTGGCTTAAGGTTTAATCGTACTTCTCGTGTCCAGTGAGAGCTAAAGTGAAGGAGAACATGCAGCTGTTCCCATAGATGGTGCCCAAAGCAGGCAGACAGTGGTAGAAATTATCTGACTCCTTTATTCCTTTTACTCTCCTATCACCCACCAGTGCATTTTGTTGACTAAACTGAGCTGCAGACAAATGTGAAGCAGGCTTGGGAAATGCAGTCGGAGTTCAACCCTCTTTGATGTGGGAAAAAGGTGAAGGAGAAGGGTGAAGAAAGAATTTGAGAAGCAAGAGGCAGTGGTTACCACATATATGAGAATATGTATTGGAAGTAGTAAAGATTGGAAACACTGGTTAAACAAGACACAAAAATGCCCCAGGTTTAAGAAAACCTTGATAATTATGAAAGTAATTACAGATTAAATTGAAAACACAAGTTACTCTGAGAAAGATTAAACTGCATCCAAATAATTGAATTGAATTGCAAGGGATTAGATAAGGAGGAAGATAAAAAAATGTAGCAAGACTTCCACATGTAAATAAGTCAAATATATACATGAAATAATCAAATAGATAAATAAACTGACATTTAGAAGAAAATTCAAATGTATAAATCAAAACATATGTAGATATGTTCAACCTCATTGTGATAAAGGAATACAAACCATCACTACAATAAGATACTATTAACCTTCACTTGATCAGATTAAAATGAAATGTGCAAAAATAATAGCAGTTGACTATTTAGATATGTAGTAGTATCCCTAATACATTGCCAAGAGAGGCATCCATTTTTACAACCCTGAAAAATGGTTTGTCATTATCTCAAAAAGTTAAACATTTACAAAATCTAACAAATTGACAATTTTTCTTCTAGGAACACACACACACACACACACAAAACACTTGTAACTCTGCACCATGCTGTATGTGCATAATTGCTCATAGAACTGTTAACAATATTAAATATGCCTGGAAACAACTCAGATGCTCATTGGTTGATGTGTGAAAGGCCTGATGCAAAGGTTTTTGAAGTCTGCACTCTGAAATGAGAAAATTTCCCACGGTATATGCATAATATATGCATGAAAATTATTCATATATTAGCTGCTCCTACCCCACAAAAAAATCCTCAATATACTCTAAAATATAGAAATAGTAGAAATCAACATTTTCTGACCTTTGAAAATTATAAAACTTTCTTTTAAAAAGTAGGGCCGGCCGTGCACTGTGGCTCATGCCTATAATCCCAGCACTTTGGGAGGCCGAGGCGGGTGGATTACCTGATGTTATGTGGGGAAAAGAAAGATAGATCAGACTGTTACTGTGTCTGTGTAGAAAGAAGTAGACATAAGAGACTCTATTTTGTTCTGTATTAAGAAAAATTCTTCCGCCTTGAGATGCTGTTAATATGTAACCCTAGCCCCAATCCTGTGCTAGCAGAGACATGTGCTGTGTTGACTTAAGGTTTAATGGATTTAGGGTTATGCAGGATGTGCTTTGTTAAAAAAGTGCTTGAAGGCAGTATGCTTGTTAAAAGTCATGCCATTCTTTAATCTCAAGTACCCAGGGACACAATATACTGCAGAAGACAAAAGTACCCAGGGACACAATACACTTCGGAAGGCCGCAGGGACCTCTGTCTAGGAAAGCCAGGTATTGTCCAAGGTTTCTCCTCATGTGATAGCCTGAGATGTGGCCTCCTAGGAAGAGAAAGACCTGACCATCCCCCAGCCCGATACCCGTAAAGGGTCTGTGCAGAGGAGGTTTAGTAAAAGAGGAAGGCCTCTTTGCAGTTGAGATAAGCGGAAGGCATCTGTCTCCTGCTCATCCCTGGGCAATGGAATGTCTCAGTGTAAAACCCGATTCTATGTTCTATTTGCTGAGATAGGAGAAAACAGCCTTAAGGCTGGAGGTGAGACATGCTGGCGGCAATATTGTTATTTAATGCACCGAGATGTTTATGTATGTGCACATCAAAGCACAGCACCTTTTCTTAACCTTGTTTAGACATAGAGACCTTTGTTCACATGTTTTCCTACTGACCCTCTCCCCGGTATTACCCTATTGTACTGCCACATCCCCCTCTCCGAGATAGTAGAGATAATGATCAATAAATACTGAGGGAACTCAGAGACCAGTGCCAGGGCGGGTCCTCCCTATGCCGAGCGCCAGTTCCCTGGGCCCACTTTTTCTTTCTCTATACTTGTCTCTGTGTCTCTTTCTTTTCTCTGTCCCACCTGACAAGAAACGCCCACAGGTGTGGAGAGGCAGGCCACCCCTTCATCTGGATGCTCGAGCATGGTCATTGAGGGCAAGTTAATGAGAGATTCCAGAGTACATCTATGGTCAGCCTTGCGGTAAGCCTGTGAGCTCGAAAGAACCTAGGGTAACAATGGGGCAAACTAAAAGTAAATATGCCTCTTATCTCAGCTCTATTAAAATTATTTTTAAAAGATGGGGAGTTAGAGTCTCTACAGAAAATCCAATCATGCTATTTCAAACGATAAAACAATTCTGCCCACGGTTTCTAGAACAGGGAACTTTAGATCTAAAAGATTAGGAAAAAATTGGCAAAGAATTAAAACAAGCAAGTAGGTAGGGTGAAATCATCCCACTTACAGTATGGAATGATTGGGTAATTATTAAAGTAGCTTTAGAACCGTTTCAAACAGGAGAAGATACTGTTTCAGTTTCTGATGCTCCTGAAAGCTGTGTAATCGATTGTGAAGAAGAGGCAGGGATAGAATCCTGGAAAGGAACAGAAAGTTCACATTGTAAATATGTAGCAGAGTTGGCAATGGCTCAGTCAACGCAAAATGTTGACTATAATCAATTACAGGAGGTGATATATCCTGAAACGTTAAAATTAGAAGAAAAAGGTCAAGAATTAGTGGGGCCATCAGAGTCTAAACCACGATGGCCAACTCGTCTTCCAGCAGCTCAGATGCCTGTAACATTATAACCTCAAATGCAGGTTAGACAAGTACAAACCCCCAAAGAAGATCAAATAGAACAAGATAGAGTCTCTGTCACGTCGGCGCCAATCCAAATACAGTATCCACAATATCAGCCAGTAGAAAATAAGACCCAATTGCCAGTAGCCTGTCAATATTGGCCGCCAGCTGAACTTCAGTATCGGCCGCCCCCATAAAATCAGTATGGACAGCCAGGAACGTTTCCAGCACCACAGGGCAGGGCGTTATAGCCTCAGCCGCCCAGTATGAGACTTAATCCTACCGCACCACCTAGTGGAGAGGGTAGTGAATTACATAACATTATTGATAAGAAAACAAGGAGATACTGAGGCGGGGCAATTTTCAGTAATATTAGAACCGATACCACTTGGAGAAGGGGCCCAAGAGGGAGAGCCTCCCCTAGCTGAAGCCAGATATGAGTACTTTTCTATAGAAATGCTAAAAGATATGAAACAGGGAGTAAAACAGTATGGACCCAACTCCACTTATATAAGGACATTATTAGATTCCATTGCTCATGGACATAGACTCATTCCTTATGACTGGGAGATTTTGGCAAAATCATCACTCTCACCCTCTCAATTTTTACAATTTAAGACTTGGTGGATTGATGGGGCACAAGAACAGGTCCAAAGAAATAGGACTGCCAATCCTCCTATTAACATAGATGCAGATCAACTATTGGGAATAGGTCAAAATTGGAGCACTATGGAGCAACAAGCAATAATGCAAAATAAGGCCATTGAGCAAGTTAGAGCTATCCGCCTTAGAGCCTGGGAAAAAAATCCAAGATCCAGGAACCACCTGCCCCTCATTCAATACAATAAGACAAGGCTCTAAAGAGCCCTACCATGATTTTGTGGCAAGGCTTCAAGACGCTGCTCAAAAGTCAATTACCGATGAGAATGCCTGTAAGGTCATAGTGGAGTTGATGGCATACGAAAACGCCAGTCCTGAGTGTCAATCAGCCATTAAGCCATTTAAAGGAAAGGTCCTGGCAGGATCAGATATAATCTCAGAGTACGGAAAAAGCCTGTGATGGAATTGGAGGAGCTATGCATAAAGCTATGCTTACGGCTCAAGCAATCACAGGAGTTGCTTTAGGAGGACAAGCCAGAACATTTGGGGGAAAATGTTATAATTGTGGACAAATTGGCACCTAAAAAACTTACCCAGTCTCAAACAAACAAAATATAACTATTCAAGGTATTACAACAACAGATAAAGAGCCACCTGACTTATGTCCAAGATGCCAAAAAGGAAAACATTGGGCTAATCAATGTCATTCTAAATTTGATAAAAACTGGGCAACCATTGTCGGGAAACGAGAAGACGGGCCAGCCTCAGGCCCTGCAACAAACTGGGGCATTCCCAATTCAGCCCTTTGTTCCTCAGGGTTTTCAGGGACAACAACCCCCACTGTCACAAGTACTTCAAGGAATGAGCCTGTTACCACAATATAGCAATTGTCCCCCGCCACAAGCGGCAGTGCAGCAGTAGATTTATGTACTATACAAGCAGTCTCTCTGCTTCCAGGGGAGCCCCCACAAAAAATCCCCACAGGGACATATGGCCCACTGCCTAAGGGGACTGTGGGACTAATCTTAGGAAGATCAAGTCTAAATCTAAAGGGAGTTCAAATTCATACTGGTGTGGTTAATTCAGACTACAAAGGTGAAATTCAACTGGTTATTAGCTCCTCAATTCCTTGGAATGCCAGTCCAGGAGACAGGATTGCTCAATTATTACTCCTTCCTTATATTAGGTTGGTAAGAGTGAGATAAAAAGAACAGGAGGGTTTGGAAGCACTGATTTGCAGGAAAGGCTGCATATTGGACAAGTCAGTTCTCAGAGAGCAGACTTGTGTGTAAGGCCATTATTCAAGGAAAAAGTTTGAAGGGCTCGCAGACACTGGAGCAGAGGTCTCTATCATTGCTTTAAATCAGTGGCCAGGCTGTTACAGGACTTGTCGAAAAGGCTGTTACAGGACTTCTCAGCATGGGCACTGCCTTAGAAGTGTATCAAAGTACTGTGATTTTACATTGTTTAGGGCCAGATAATCAAGAAAGTACTGTTCAACCAATGATTACTTCCATTCCTGTTAATCTGTGGGGTCGAGATTTGTTACAACAACGGGGTGCGGAAATCACTATGCCTGCTCCATTATGCAGCCCCACGAGTCAAAAAATCATGATTAAGATGGGATATGTAACAGAAAAGGGATTAGGAGAACATGAAAATGGCATTAAAGTCCCAATTGAGACTGACGGAAATCAAGAAAGAAAAGGAATAGGGTGTCCTTTTTAGGGGCAGCCACTGTAGAGCCTCCTAAACCCATTCCATTAACTTGGAAAACAGAAAAACCAGTATGGGTAAATCAGTGGCCACTACCTAAACAAAAACTGGAGGCTTTGCATTTATTAGAAGGAACAATTAGAAAAGGGACATATTGAGCCTTTATTCTCGCCTTGGAATTCTCCCGTGTTTGTAATTCAGAAAAAATCCGGCCGATGGCTTATATGTTAACTGACTTAAGAGCCGTCAATGCCGTAATTCAACCCATGGGACCTCTCCAACCCGGACTGCCCTCTCTGGCCATGACCCCAAAAGACTGGCCTCTAATTATAATTGATCTGAAGGATTGCTTTTTTACCATTCCTCTGGCAGAGCAGGATTGTGAAAAATTTGCCTTTACTATACCAGTCATAAATAATAAAGAACCAGCCACCAGGTTTCAGTGGAAAGTGTTATCTCAGGAAATGCTTCACAGTCCAACTATTTGTCAGACTTTTGTAGGTCAAGCTCTTCAACCAGTTAGAGACAAATTTTCAAACTGTTATATCATTCAGTATGTTGATATTTTATGTGCTTCAGAAACGAGACAAATTAATTGACTGTTACACATTTCTGCAAGCAGAGGTTGCCAAAGCAGGCCTGACAATAGCATCTGATAAGATTCAAACCTCTACTCCTTTTCATTATTTAGGGATACAAATAGAAAATAGAAGAATTAAGCCACAAAAAATAGAAATAAGAAGAGACACATTAAAAACATTAAATGACTTTCAAAAATTGCTAGGAGATATTAATTGAATTCGGCCAACTCTAGGGATTCCTACTTATGCCATGTCAAATTTGTTCTCTATCCTAAGAGGAGACCCAGACTTAAATAGTAAAAGAATAGTAACCGCAGAGGCAACAAAAGAAATTAAATTAGTGGAAGAAAAAAAATTTAGTTAGTGCAAATAAATAGAATAGATCCCTTAGCTCCAGTCCAACTTTTGATTTTTGCTACTGCACATTCTCCAACAGGCATCATTGTTCAAAATACTGATCTTGTGGAGTGGTCATTTCTTCCTCACAGTACAATTAAGACTTTTACATTGTACTTGGATCAGATAGCTACATTAATTGGTCAGGCAAGATTACGAATAATAAAATTGTGTGGAAATGACCCAGACAAAATAGTTATTCCACAAGTTATTGTTCCTTTAAACAAGGAACAAGTTATTGTTCCTTTAAACAAGGAACAAGTTATTGTTCCTTTAAACAAGGAACAAGTTATTGTTCCTTTAAACAAGGAACAAGTTATTGTTCCTTAAACAAGGAACAAGTTATTGTTCCTTTAAACAAGGAACAAGTTATTGTTCCTTTAAACAAGGAACAAGTTAGACAAGCCTTTATCAATTCTGGTGCATGGCAGATTGATCTTGCTAACTTTGTGGGAATTATTGATAATCATTACCCAAAAATAAAAATCTTCCAGTTTTTAAAATTGACTACTTGGATTTTACCTAAAATTGCCAGACATAAACCTTTAGAAAATGCTCTCACAGTATTTACCGATGGTTCCAGCAATGGAAAAGCGGCTTACACGGGGCCAAAAGAGCGAGTAATAATCAAAACTCAATGTCAATTGGCTCAAAGAGCAGAGTTGGCTGCAGTCATTACAGTGTTACAAGATTTTAATCAACCTATTAATATTGTATCAGATTCTGCATATGTAGTACAGGCTACAAGGGATGTTGAGACAGCTCTAATTAAATATAGCATGGATGATCAGTTAAACCAGCTGTTCAATTTATTACAACAAACTGTAAGAAAAAGAAATTTACCATTTTATATTACTCATATTCGAGCACACACTAATTTACCAGGGCCTTTAACTAAAGCAAATGAACAAGCTGACTTACTGGTATCCTCTGCATTCATAAAAGCACAAGAACTTCATGCTTTGACTCAAGTAAATGCAGCAGGATTGAAAAACAAATTTGATGTCACATGGAAACAGCCAAAAGATATTGTACAACATTGCACCCAGTGTCAAGTCCTACACCTGCCCACTCAAGAGGCAGGAGTTAATCCCAGAGGTCTGTGTCTTAATGCGTATGGCAAATGGATGTCACGCATGTACCTTCATTTGGAAGATTATCATATGCTCATGTAACAATTGATACTTATTCACATTTCATATGGGCAATCTGCCAGACGGGAAAAAGTATTTCCCATGTTAAAAAACATTTATTATCTTGTTTTGCTGTCATGGGAGTTCCAGAAAAAATTAAAACTGACAATGGACCAGGATACTGTAGTGAAGCTTTCCAAGAATTCTTAAATCAGTGGAAAATTACACATACAACATACAACAGGAATTCCCTATAATTCCCAAGGACAGGCCATAGTTGAAAGAACTAATAGAACACTCAGAACTCAATTAGTTAAACAAAAAGAAGGGGGAGACAGTAAGGAGTGTACCACCCCTCAGATACAACTTAATCTAGCACTCTATACCTTAAATTTTTTAAACATTTATAGAAATCAGACTACTACTTCTGCAGAACAACATCTTACTGGTAAAAATAACAGTCCATATGAAGGAAAACTGGTTTGGTGGAACAACAAAAATAAGACATGGAAAATAGGGAAGGTGGTAACATGGGGGAGAGGTTTTGCTTGTGTTTCACCAGGAGAAAATCAGTTTCCTGTTTGGATACCCACAAGACATTTGAAGTTCTACAATGAACCCATTGGAGATGCAAAGAAAAGTGCTGCCACGGAGACAGAAACACCACAATCGAGCATCATCGACTCACAAGATGAGCAAAATGGTGATGTCAGAAGAACAAATGAAATTGCCATCCATCAAGAAGGCGGAGCCGCCAACTTGGGCACAATTAAAGAAGCTGACACAGTTAGCTAAAAAACGCCTAGAGAACACAAAGGTGACACAAACTCCAGAGAATATGCTGCTTGCAGCTTTGATTTTATCAACGGTGGTAAGCCTCCCCATGCCTGCAGGAGCAGCTGCAGCTAATTATACCTACTGGGCCTATGTGCCTTTCCCACCCTTAATTCAGTCAGTCACATGTGTGGATAATCCTATTGAAGTATATGTTAATAATAATAGTATATGGGTACCTGGCCCCATGATCGTTGCCCTGCCAAACCTAAGGAAGAAGGGATGATGATAAATATTTCCACTGGGTATCATTATCCTCCTATTTGCCTAGGGAGAGCACCAGGATGTTTAATGCCGGCAATCCAAAATTGGTTGGTAAAAGCACCCATTGTCAGCACCACCAGTAGATTTACTTATCACATGGTAAATGGAATGTCACTCAGGCTACAGGTAAATTATTTACAGGACTTTTCTTATCAAAGATCATTAAAATTTAGGCCTAAAGGGAAACCTTGCCCCAAGGAAATTCCCAAAGGATCAAAAGACACAGAAGTTTTAGTTTCGGAAGGACGTGTGGCCAATAGTGCTGTGATAATTACAAAATGATGAATTCGGAACTATTATTGATTGGGCATCTTGAGAACAATTCTACCACAATTGCACAGGGCAAACTCAATCGTGGCCCAGTGCGTGAGTCCAGCTGTTAATAGTGACTTAACAGAAAGTTTAGACAAACATAAGCACAAAAAATTACAGTCTTTCTACCCTTGGGAATGGGGAGAAAAAGGAATCTCTACTCCAAGACCAAAAATAATAAGTCCTGTTTCTGGTCCTGAATATCCAGAATTATGGAGGCTTACTGTGGCCTCATACCGCATTAGAATTTGGTCTGGAAATCAAACTGTAGAAACAAGAGATCGTAAGCCATTTTATTCTATCGACCTAAATTCCTGTCTAACAGTTCCTTTGCAAAGTTGTGTAAAGCCCCCTTATATGCTAGTTATAGAAAATATAGTTATTAAACCAGATTCCCAAACTGTAACCTGTGAAAACTGCAGATTGTTTACTTGCATTGATTCGACTTTTAATTGATATCACCGTATTCTGCTAGGGAGAGCAAGAGAAGGATCCCTGTGTCCATGGAATCACCATGGGAGGCCTCGCCATCCGTCCATGTTTTGACTGAAGTATTAAAAGGCATTTTAAATAGATCCAAAAGATACATTTTTACTTTAATTGCAGTGATTACGGGATTAATTGCAGTCACAGCTACGGCCGCTGTGGCAGGAGTTGCATTGGATTCTTCTGTTCGGACAGTAAGCTTTGTTAACGATTGGCAAAAGAATTCTACAAGATTGTGGAATTCACAATCTGGTATTGATCAAAAATTGGCAAATCAAATTAATGATCCTTGACAAACTGTCATTTGGATAGGAGATTGGCTTATGAGCTTGGAACATCATTTCCAGTTACAGTGTGACTGGAATACGTCAGATTTTTGTATTACACCCCGAGTTTATAATGAGTCTAAGCATCACTGGGACATGGTTAGATGCCATCTGCAGGGAAGAGAAGATAATCTCACTTTAGACATTTCCAAATTAAAAGAAATTTTCGAAGCATCAAAAGCCCATATAAATTTGGTACTAGGAACTGAGGCAATCGGGGGAGTTGCTGATGGCCTCACAAATCTTAACCCTGTCACTTGGGTTAAGACCATGGGAAGTACTACTGTTGTAAATTTCATGTTAATCCTTGTGTGCCTGTTCTGTCTGTGGTTAGTCTACAGGTGTACCCAGCAGCTCCGAAGAGACAGTGACCATCGAGAACGGGCCATGATGACCATGGTGATTTCGTCAAAAAGAAAAGGGAGAAATGTGGGGAAAAGAAAGAGATCAGACTGTTGCTGTGTCTATGTAGAAAGAAGTAGACATAAGAGACTCCATTTTGTTCTGTATTAAGAAAAATTCTTCTGCCTTAAGATACTGTTAATCTATAACCCTAGCCCCAACCCTGTGCTAGCAGAGACATGTGCTGTGTTGACTCAAGGTTTAATGGATTTAGAGCTATGCAGGATGTGCTTTGTTAAAGAAGTGCTTGGAGACAGTATGCTCGTTAAAAGTCATCCCCATTCTCTAATATTATGTAGCGGACTCCATACGATAGCACTAAAGCAGTAACCAAAGGAAAACTTGTAGACTTAATAAAAAGGAAACAATATATCTACCAATAAAAAGAAAATAATATTGAAGCCAAGACTCTGTCTCAGAGAGTGACTTAGTTTAGGTTCCCAAGAAACAGATTATGTGAGAGAGATTATGTGCACAAAATTTATTACAGAGAACACAGAAGAAGATATAAGAATGAGAGAAAAGCAGAATAGGAGAGAGGAAAAAGTAAAACTGCAAAGCAGTTACAGCAGAGGCTTCAGCCAAGCCATGGGAGCTCTGGTAGGATGCCCTTCAGAGCTGTCCCAAATTGAAGCAAAAATGTGGTCACTGGACACTGTTTGCCCCAGAGAGAGTCTAGTCCTGAGAGAGTACAATCGTTGGCAGAGGCTCTGTTCCTGGAGGTGAAATGACATTTTAGCAGTCAACACTGCTAGAAGCTATGAGAATGGAGCCTTGATACTGTGAAGAGGGGTAGCCCCATCAGATATTAAAATATACTCTTCATGCATCCATAATGAAAGCACTATAGCATTCACAAATGAATAGACAGTCTAGTAATGGAATACAAAGTCCAGAAGTAAACAGAAGTAAAAAAAAAAAATCACATATGGGTATTTAGTATTTTATAAAGCGTGTATTTCAAGCCATAGGTATAAAGACAGACTTTTGGACAAGTAGTTCAGGAACAACTTGTTAGCCAATTAGAGCTAAAACGAAATTCAGCTCTCACTCTTTATGCAAGAATAAATTCCAAATGAATCAGTGATCTAAGTGCAAACACTGAAAACCTACAAGTATTAAAAAGAGTCGTGTGAATTCCCTTGTAGCCTGGATATAGAGTTTCCTAATTATAGTTATACTGTAGATATAATAAAATAAAATTTAATAGCTTTAAGTACCTAAAAATACGGTATAAAGAAACATGATAAGCAGACTCTAAAGAGAGTGAACAGATGGTGGGAATGGGGGCAGGGAGACTATTTGCAATGTGTATCACAGATAAAGAGTTAATATCCTTAATACAGAAACATTTTTCAACAATTGAAGAAACATTTTTCAACAATTGAAGAAAAGAAAACTTCATAGTAAAATGGGCAAAAACATTAACAGATAATTAATATATATATTTGCACATAAGAAAATATGTTTAAATTCTGTAATAAAGAATTGCAAATTGAAACTACGTGAAGATACTATTTCTCTGCTATCAGATTGGTAAAAATTTTAAAAGTATGTCAATGCATACAGGGAACAAGTAGTGTCATTTATTTCTGGTAAGGAAGCACATTGATATCAATACAAGCTTTATGAAGGGGAATTAGACTATGTCTAACAAAATTATATATATCTTAATCATTTCACCCAACAATCCCAAGTCTAACAATTTACCCTGAAAATCTACATCAAGAAAATGAAAATATTCATAAGAATATTTACTTATTGCAGCATTGTTTGTAATTGCAAAATTTTTTGAACAACCTAAATGCTTAAGCATAAAAGAATGACTAGATTGTTACTTCCACACAGTGGAGTACTTATGGAGCTGTACAAAAGATCTCTATGAACTGACATGGAGAGATTTCTAACATATATTGCTAAGCAAAAAAAGTAAAGCAAATCAATATCTATATACTGTAAATCAATATATACACAATATAGTATAATATCTTTAGTCTGAGAAAGAAGAGGACATTTTATAAAGTATGTATCACTGGGCGCAGTGGTTCACACCTATAATCCCAGCACTTTGGGAGGCCTAGGTGGTTGGTTCACAAGGTCAGGAGTTGGAGACTAGCCTGACCAACATGGTGAAACCCTGTCTCTACTAAAAATACAAAAATTACCCGGGCCTGGTGGCGCGTGCCTGTAATCCCTACTCAGGAGGCTGAGACAGGAGAATCGCTTGAACCGGGGAGGTGGAGGTTGCAGGAGCCGAGATGGCGCCATTGCACTCCAGACTGATCTCAAAAAATAAATAAATAAATAAATAAATAAATAAATAAATAAATAAAAAAGTATGTATCTGCCTGCTTATTCAAAGGAGGTACAGGAAGGATAAAAAAAAAGAAACTGGTAAGATGGATTACCTATAGGCGGTAGATGAGAATGAGTTGAAAAAGATGGAGAAGGAAAGAAAAAGAAGCAATGAAGGGAAGTGGTATTTCTTCGAGTATATCTCTTTTGCATAGTTCTAACTTTTAAAATGATGTTATGTTTTAACTATATACAAAAACTAAAATAGGCCGGGCACAGTGGCTCATGCCTGTAATCCCAGCAATTTGGGAGGCCGAGCAGGCAGATCGCCTGAGGTCAGGAGTTCAAAGCCTGGCCAACATGGTGAAACCCCGTCTCTATTAAAAATACAAAAATTAGCCTGGCATGGTGGCGCTCCTGTAATCCCAGCTACTTGGGAGGCTGAGACAGGAGAACCACTTGAACCCGGGAGGTGGGTGTTGCAGGGAACCAAGATCACGCCATTGCACTCTAGCCTTGGCGACAAGAGTGAAATTCCGTCTCAAAAAAATAAAATAAAATAAAAAAATAAGCAAGGTCAGGGAAAAGAGTCAAAATGGACCTAATTACTTCAAATGAATCATATAACTGAAAAAAGAAAGGGCGAGGTCTTACAAAATGGACCCAAATGCAGTGTTTGGACTGAATATTGTCAGGCTCAAGACAAAAGTGACAAGACAAAAAAACTGTCAACAATTTTGAACTCTTAGTACCTTCATAGTGGCGTGGTTTAGCAGATTCAGCACACTGCCCACAGAAGCCATGCCCTAGAAGCCCATGATCAGGGTCATTAACCATAATCCAAATCCCGGGATAATGACAGAAATAATGTAAACCCAGAAAATACTATTTCAGAAAGTGTTTGGAAATGAGTTTTTCAACTGGGAACTGTTGCAAAGTGGTCAAATTTTTTGTGAAAGAAGAGCTGGTCTAAACTCCAAGGAACCACAGAGACAGACTATGCAAAGGTCACTGCTCTTAAAGATTTTGCATTTTAATCAAGACCTTCCAAACTGCTCCCCCCCATGCCTGGATTAATGAACCATTTCAAGGGAGTTTTAAAATGGTTCATTTCCCAGTCATTCCATCACCAGTTTATTATTTTTATATCATGTCCTTTTCCACTTCTCTTGAAATATTGGGGATATGTTTCAAATAATATTGGGAAAGGATAATTTAATGAAGAAAGTGATGCCTTTGTCTGTTTCAGCCTTTGTGATAATTTCCTTCTCCTCACAAGACGTTTCCAAATGGGCTGGGATTTAGACCTAACTAAAGTAAAACTGGTAAGTTTCGCCTGAACAGGGACTTGAACCCTGGACCCTCAGATTAAAAGCCTGATGCTCTACCGACTGAGCTATCCAGGATCTCCATTGCTGTCTCCGTTGCACTAGGAAGTGCTAATAAGGCTCATGATTTCGGTAATTACTCGGGTCTTCCAAGCGTTCTGGTCATATACCGGTGCCTCAGCACTGCAGCCGAGCTTTATTATATTTATGAGCATTCATTTAACCCTCAAACTGTTCATGCGTTAAATATGAAATTATTGTGTAGTATTTATTACAGGGGAAATGAAGAAAATCGGGCTCAGAATAGAGTGGGACCCCTTCGGTAGTGAATATTCCCACTACCGTGTGCAGCTCATTACTGCACACAGGAGCCTTTAGAGATCGTAGCTGGCTGGTAAAGGCGCTTTAGAGCGGACTCTCGGGCTTCTTCATCAGCTTACCAGAAGGTTGGAGGCAGAAAGTACACATTTCAACAATGACTTCAATAAGTGGGAAGAAATTTCAGACGAATAAAACATTTGGGTAAAGAAAGATTAAGTTATGGCACAAGGGAAGTAGTTCAATTCCCGTTGTTTCCTCCGTTTTTATCCTAGCTCTTCAGAGATGAGGTTTCCTGGAATCGTAATGTCAGAGCAACATACATGTGACACCCGCTTCTGTCTGGGGAATTACCTCCTTCAAAACCCACTTCTCCAAGAGTTTTGTAATATCTTTTTCCCGGTCGCCCAACCTAGTCTTCATCTTTTGCTCTTTTTCTTCACCTCTTCCTCAGTCTTTCCCTTCTTCTCCACACCAATCTCTGCTCCTCTACCGCCTTATTTTTCAGACCTCCCGTTTGCAGATCCACTCATTTCTCCGCCTGTGCTTCCGATCTTTCAAAGTGGACCACTAGGTTTCAGAAAGGACCAGGCAGTTAAAACAGAGCTTACTCCCTCAGTCACAGTAGGTCTTCAATTACTCATGACAGGTGTTAAAGCACCTCTGACTAGTGCCAGATCCAACATTTTGGAGGAAAAAAAACACGGAATTAGCAGAGGATGGTTTCGATCCATCGACCTCTGGGTTATGGGCCCAGCACGCTTCCGCTGCGCCACTCTGCTGCCCCTCTATGTTGTTGTGCCTTATATCCAAGTAACTTATACATCTCCTAACACCGCTGTCCAGTTGTGTCAATATATTTTTTTCTTCCTTATCTATTTATTTTCTCTAGTCTGCCTTTCATCCTCGAGTTGTCTCACGTTTCCTTCTCAACATAGTCACCTACGACTTGTTGTTTGCTCCTTTGCAACTTAAGAAAACCTATTGAAATCCGTTCTCAGGAACTTGACATTCAACCCGTTAGGCTCTCATACACTGACTTCTAGGGTTGGAATTAGAACTCAGGGTTTGTTTGCTTGTTTGTTTGTTTGTTTGTTTTCCGCGCCTTCTATAGTGCACATACTGTCTGTATTTGGAACACCTTGGCTCCTCCGTATCCCTGGTAAGGCAGGGGCACTGTGTGGTCGTGAGGCCCTGTCCTCGGCCAGGTTGGAGAGACTAAGGAGAAACTGAAGATGCAGCGAACGGAAGAGAAGAAAATGCATGTACTTCCGAAAATCTTTGCTCGCGGAATTGAGGGAGATGTGGAGACGACATGCCAACTCAAAGAAGATTCAGTTTTCTGTGTCCCCCCACTACAATGAAACTTTTTTCACAAAGATCGCAATGGGTATTCCTAACTACAAGAAGAGCGTGTGTGTGTTGACCACTTGGCCTTTGGACACTGGATCGGAAAACTGAGGCTCAGATCGCGTTCTAGGTGTGTCTGTGGACCCGTTTTTGTCAGTCTTGGTTCTTCCAGCCAAGGAATTGCGCAAAGCCATTTTAAAGATCCTGAGTACAATTTAAGCTCCCCAGTGGGGTGGGCTTCACGGGCCTGAGATCTATGGAGTCGCACAACTTACCACCATCCCCCGAGCACCCCTACACACTCAACCCTACTCTTGGGGTTTAACGTTTTGTAATGGCTCTCTTGAAGTTCTCAATAGTTTTATCCTTAAATTTGTGTTTTGTAAGCTATAGCCAACATGACAATGTAGCAAGCTTAGGCATGGGGGTCAGTTGACTCCCAAGAGTTGGCTCCCAAGAGCTCTGCCTCCCCTCGATGGGTTTTCAGCAGCGAATTAGCCCTGCTAACTGGCATCCTTCCCCACTCTCTTTCCCGACCCCTCTTCCCCACCTGCCTCCAGCAGTAAAGCCCCCTAGGGGGTCTACAGAAGAGGAATTAAGTTCCTGCAGCCTAATCCCGGGGTTTCTGGGGTGTGGCATAATGGCTGTCATTCCTGACACTGGCTGGCAGCCTGGCAGTGCCCAGGTGAGTTGGGAGGGCGTCTTGGTGGCAGTGAGCCTGTAGCTCACACCCATATCAGTATATATTAATAATTACAACAGCATTGTCTCCCTGCTTTTTGAACCAGGGCTCCCTCATTTTAATTTTTCACTGGGCCCTACAAATTATATAGCTGGTCCTGCTTCCCAAATTTCAGCGATGTTTGGTTCTCTTTGCTGGGCTCCCCTCAGGCTTCTTTACTATCTTGTTTTCACACTTGAAAAATCAGACCCTGGTGGCCGGGCACGGTGGCTCACGTCTATAATCCCAGCACTGTGGGAGGTTGAGGCGGATGGATCGCGAGGTCAGGAGTTCGAGACCAGCCTGACCAATATGGTGAACCTCGTCTCTACTAAAAACACAAAAAAGTTAGCCAGGCGTGCTGGCGCATGCCTGTAATCTCAGCTACTCGGCAGGCTGAGGCAGGAGAATTGCTTGAAACCGGGAGGCGGAGGTTGCCGTGTGCCAAGTCGTGCTACTGCACTCCAGGCTGGGCGACAGAGCGAGACTCCAGAAAAATAAAAATAAAAATAAAGGTGGAGCTTGGAGTCCTCAAGGTAAGAATTTGGAGGCTTCATTTTGAAACCCCAATGCTTAACATTGCTGTAAGTTTCTATTTTTACATTATCTAAATTTTATAAAATTCAAGTCAGAAAAGATGCCAAACCGTTTAAATTACTAACACATTTAGATAATATATCAAATAACCTCTAATAATTTAATTACTTATCAGACATTTTTTGAGCAGTGACAAAGATTTCTTCATGACCAAACTCTAGTCAGGTTCCTCTGAAGGCTCTTCTCAACTAAGGCCCCGACTTTTGAACTTACATGTTTGTAGCTCTGCATTGCCCACTTTTAACAATAATTGTGCTAAGTCAGTTTAGCCAGAATCCCTCATCCTCTATTATCTGATCATCATTCATATCTGATCAGGATCCTCATTCTCCACCATGCTCCAGTGATATCATCTCCTTGGCCTGCCTTCAAGAATTCTATCAGGCCAGGTTAACCAGAAACCCCCTTACCTGTGATGTTTCCTTTCAGTAATTTTCCATCCACAGACCTCATCTCCCCACCCTGATCCTTGGCTATAAATTCCCACTTTTCATTGTTGTATGCAAAGTTGAGTCCAGTCTCTCTCACCTACTGCAAAATCCCCTTATAATAAAGTTTTCCTTACTATCTTTAACAATTGCCATAAATAATGTTTTCCTTAACACCAACACCATGTGTTTTGCTTTTTATATATAAATAACACATAATTTAATAAATATGAGCTATGAAAGATGCCAATCAAAATATTCACATTTTTATAAGTTTTGGTGCTGTTGTTGTTTTTGCTTTTTTTGCTTATCTGTTTTTGAGACGGAGTTTTGCTCTTATTGCCCAGGCTGGAGTGCATTGGTGCGATCTCGGCTCACTTCAACCTCTTCCTCCCCGGTTCAAGCGATTCTCCTGCCTCAGCCTCCTGAGTAGCTGGGATTACAGGCGCCTACCACCACGCCCAGCTAATTTTTGTATTTTTAATACAGATGGGGTTTCACCATATTGGCCAGGCTGGTCTCGAACTCCTGACCTCAGGTGATCTGCCCACCTCGGCTTCCCAAAATGCTGGGATTACAGGCGTGAGCCACAGTGCCAGGGCGAGATTTAAAATACTATCTTCACTGTACATTTTGGTATTCCTTTTTTAAAATATATTTTTATTTTTATCTTGAGACAGAGTCTGGCTCTGTCACCCAGGCTGGAGTGCAATGGCGTGATCTTGGCTCACTGCAACCTCTGCCTCCCGGTTTCATGCGATTCTCCTGCCTCAGCCTCCTGAGTAGCTGGGATCACAGGCACCCGCCACCACGCCCGGCTAATTTTTAAAATATTTTTGGTGGAGACGGGGTTTCACCATGTTGGCCAGACTGGTCTCAAACTTCTGACCTCAGGTGACCCGCCCATCTCTGCCTCCCAAAGTGCTGGGATTACAAGAGTGAGCCACTGCACCCGTCCCATTTTGGCATTCTTGATGTTAGGGAAGAAACACGGTTACTTTAATCGTTGTTTGAGGGTAGCGTTAAATATGACTTATACTATATGATAAGGGGTTTTCTTTACACTATAAAAATTGACTTTGATTGTTTATATATAGTGAAAAACTGTATGTAAGCAAGCAACAATTAGAGTTGTGTTCACTTTGACAGCACATATACAAAAATTGGAACTATACAGAGAAGATTAGCATGGCCCCTGTGCAGGATGACATACAAATTTGTGAAGCATTCCACATTTTTTTTTAAAAATAGAGTAACCAATGATACGGAAATGGCCTAGAACAGTGGTTCTCAAACTTTGCACATTAGAATCACACTTCAGGATCTTTAAAAATAGAGTCATACCTTGGTATCTGTGGGAGATTGATTTAGGATCTCCCACGGATACCAGAATCCATGTACGCTCAAGTTCCTTATGTAAAATGGGGTAGTATTTGCATATGACCTATGCACATCCTCCTGTATACATTAAATTATCTCTAGATTACTTATAATACCTAAAAATACAAGGTACATGCTATGTAAATAATTGTTAAACTGTATTGATTAGGGAAAATGACAAGAATATAAGAATCTGTAATGTTTAGTATAGATGCAACCTTCCTTTTTTAAAAATATATTTTTTTTGATCCACTATTGGTTTAATCAACAGATGTAAAACCCACAGACATGGAGGGCTAACTGTACCAATTTTTGTAGGCTTCTACCCCCACTAGACAAACTGATGTCATAGGATTTGGGTGCCAGTGGGCATCAGATATTTTATTCCATTGACCCCTAGCTTACAAGACAATTATGTGACTTTTGCGCAGACAGGTGTCATCACAAACTACCATTTTTATGGTATAAAGGGTCTCTTCAGGAGCTCTTAAAATGACTTCTTTCAAGTACATTGATAGAGTTTGTAGAAAATATGTTGTTACTGCTCTCTATCCTAAAAGGCATCTTTACAAGTGAAAGCTTCAAAAATTTCCCCGAAGAGATTAATATGGAGTTAGTTACTTGAATCAAATTCTGGGGTCTTTAATAACCTTGAGAATATCTCTGGTCTGCTAGATTTTGACCATCTCAACTGACTGGCACATTGTATTGAGCCTAAGAAATACCTTATTCGGGGCCGGGTGCGGAGACGGGCGGATCACGAGGTTGGGAGATGGAGACCACCTTGGCTAACACGGTGAAACCCCTCGCTACTAAAAATACAAAAAAAAAAAAAAAAAATACCCAGGCGTGGTGGCGGACACCTGTAGTCCCAGCTACTCGGGAGGCTGAGGCAGGAGAATGGCGTGGAATCCGGGAGGTGGAGCTTGCCGTGAGCCGAGATGGCACCACTGCATTCCAGCCCGGGCGACAGAGCAAGACTCCGTCTCAAAAAACAAAACAAAACAAAAAAAAAAGAAAAGAAATTCTTTATTCGGACCTTGCTGATTTTGGAGTCCCTTCACACCACATAATACATCTGATATTTTAAGTAAAAATAATCAAGTAGGGAGATACAGAAGAAAGATTCAGAACAAAAGTAAAATAATACATTCATTTTTATTCATGTTGGAAATATAAAGAGTCCATTAGAAAGAATGTAAACCAAGGAAAACATAAAAGATTTTTAAATGTTCCGCCTGACCACAACGTTAAAATTAAATATATACACACCCAGTTGTATAAATGGACAAACTGAAGACTAAGGTCAGAACTAAATAACCTCAAAACAAACAAACAAACAACAAGACTCCATCTCCTTTAACACTCTCCCATGTTTACTTCGAAGCAACTTTTATAAGGTGTCATATGTGTCAGAAAGAATTGTCAGACTTAAAAATCGACAACAAAAATTACTGGGTCCTTCCTTTTAGTGATGTGCTTGGCGTTGTCTGGCAGACCCTCTAGCAAGTATCTAATTTTTTTAGAGCTATGCACCTTTGACTTTCTATTCACTAGGCTAAGCTCTGTGATGGTAGAAGTTAAGTTATAGAAAAGTGATAATAATTCAAGTGATTCATGTCTACATTAACCCTAAGATTTTACTCAGTTGTGATACAATTTTCAGCCTTTCTATTGTGTGTTGTTTGTTCTTCAAATTCATCTTTTAAGGGGTTTTCCCAATTTACTTAGTAATTAGCGAGATATATGAAATCTTAAACACTACATTCATGTTATATTTGTATGAAAGTCAGGTTTTCGGTTTTTCTTGTGGCTGATAACACCAGAACATTTTGGGGGTTCAAAAGAGGAAGAAAGAAGTCCTGACGGGGATGTCAAGTGCTGGATGACGAGCACATGATGGGGTGTGAGGTATAAGTTTGAAATATTTTAATTGTCAGAGAAAAAGGGACTCCGAGCACATTTTCTAAAGTGTTTGGAAGGTAGGACTCCTTGGTCCAGAAATGGCGATACAGCAGAGAATTTGAGTTGTTGCAAATCGGTAAAAATGCCAGAGGCAGCAAATAGAAATACGAAGCTGAATGCTCTCTTGAGCAACTGCTCAAGAGACATGGTTTGCTAGGGAAAGTATTTACGTAAATTATTTTTAATCCCTAAAGGAATTTTTTTTTTTTTTTAACGGAGTCTCGCTCTGTAGCCCAGGCTAGAGTGCAGTGGTGCTATCTCGGCTTACTGCAAACTCCGCCTCCGGGATTCACGCCATTCTCCTGCCTCAGCCTTCCGAGTAGCTAGGACTATAGGCGCCCGCCACCGCGCCTGGCTAATTTTTTTTTTTTTTTTTTTTTTGGTAGAGACGGGGTTTCACCGTGGTCTCGATCTCCTTACCTCGTGATTCGCCCGCCTCGGCCCCCCAAAGTGCTGGGATTACAGGCGTTAGCCACCGCGCCCAGGCCCCAAAAGATTTAAAACAAAAAAAATTTTTTTTTGAGACGTAGTCTTGCCCTGTAGCCCAGGCTGGAGTGCAATGGTGCTATCTCGGCTCACTGTTGCCTCTGCCTCCCGGATGTGATTCTCCTGCCTCAGCCTCCCAAGTAGACTAGCTGAGATTACAGGCGCACGCCACCATGCCTGGTTAATTTTTGTAATTTTGTGGAGACAAGGTTTCACCACCTTGACTAAGCTGGTCTCGAACTCCTAACCTCAGGTAATTCTCCCGCCTCGGCCTCCCAAAGTGCTGGAATTACAGGCGTGAGCCACTGCGCCCTTACAATACCCAAAGAATTTTAAGAATTTTCCCTACATTTGCAGATGAAGAAAAGTTTCACAAATGATCTAAATAAAATAAAACACCATACATTTTACTTTCGGAAGTGATGGAGTTTGAATTTAAACACATATATCTGATTCAAGAGGCTTATGTTTGCTACTATTGCACTTTGCCTTTAAAACAATGCTGGGTTTGGCCGGGCGCGGCGGCTCACGCCTGTAATACAGCACTTTGGATTCCTAGGCGAGCGGATCACTCGAGACCAGGCTGCTCAACATGGTGAAACCCTGTCGGGTTTTAGCTGGGCGTGATTGTCGCAGCCTGTAATCTCAGCTACTCGAGAGGCCGAGGCAAGAGAATCACTTGAACCTTCGAGGCGGAGGTTGCAGTGAGCCGAGATCGCACCACTGCCCTACCGCCTCAACGACAGAGCGACACTCTGTCTCAAAATAATAACAATAAACAAGTTAAATATGAACAGGGAGGTGGGCTCCAGGTTGGCCTACATATCTGGCACACCTAGGAAGAGGGCCATGACAGTTGGGACACGTCATCCGCATCTGAGACTTCAAGAGTCCTTGGACCCTTCTTGCAGTTGAACTTATCTGGCTCAAGCAGGAACTAACAACTCCACAAGGGACTTTCCATGCCATGGAGGCAAGCGGAGTACGGTTCGCTCCAGTTTTGCTTGCTCCAGAAGTAACCTTTTGCTCATTATAATAGTAAGAAACACACCCCTGGAGGGAGATTTAAGATGTTAATGAGACATGCAATGTATGTACTAGCATGTATAGCCACAGCGCATGTGCACCCAGAGGATCACCCAAAACATGCTTACTAGTAACACCTCCTCCTGCCTGCCACTTTTTGAATAAACATATAAGACTCCCGGCCAGGCGCGGTGGCTCACTCCTGTAATCCCAGCACTTTGGGAGGCCGAGGCGGAAGGATCACGAGGCCAGGATTTGGAGACTAGTCTGGCCAACATGGTGAAACCCCGTCTGTATTAAAAATACAAAAATTAGCCGGGTGTAGTGGCGCTTGCCAGTAGTCTCAGCTACTCGGGAGGCTGCGGCAGGAGAATTACTTGAGCCTGGCAGGCGGAGGTTACAGTGAGCCGAGATCGCGCCACTGCACTCCAGAGCCGGATTCTGTCTCAAAATAAATAAATAAATAAATAATTTAAATAAAAGTAAAATTAAAAAAGAATCCCAAAAAGGGGGTATCCCCAGTGCCAGCTGGCGCTGTCTCACCTTCAAGCAGCCTGCTCTGACTTAGCTTTCAGTGTATTTTCGTTTTTGCAATAAACTGTCTTAAGATGGTATCTTCGTTGTTGCTTGCCTCTTGCTTAAATTCTTTTAACCAGGCCGGGCGCGGTGGCTCAAGCCTGTAATCCCAGCACTTTGGGAGGCCGAGACGGGTGGATCACGACGTCAGGAGATCGAGACCATCCTGGCTAACACGGTGAAACCCCGTCTCTACTAAAAAATACAAAAACTAGCCGGGCGAGGTGGCGGGCGCCTGTAGTCCCAGCTACTCGGGAGGCTGAGGCAGGAGAATGGCGGGAACCCGGGAGGCGGAGCTTGCAGTGAGCTGAGATCCGGCCACTGCACTGCAGCCTGGATGACAGAGCGAGACTCCGTCTCAAAAAAAAAAAAAAAAAAAAAAATTCTTTTAACCAAAAAACAAGAACGGAGGACTTCGCACTTCTCAGCAACATTTGAAGTTCTCCACTTGAAGACCAAAAACAACAACAACAACGACAAACAATTCACCCCGATCGTTGGGTACATAAAATAGGATCTTGCAATAGCTGCTTGCCAGTACATTCGAGTATGTCAGGATTGTCTTCTGCGTGTATGTTCGTTGTTTCATTTCTGTAGGAAATGAAGTTTCTGAAAGCTGCTAATTTGGGGCAGTAATTGAAAGCATTACTGTGGAACAGAATGGAAAGTAATTGGATGTAATTGGATATACGTATTGGATGTATGTCTCCCACCTTAATAAAGCAAGAGGGATTCGTGTGTGTGTGTGTGTGTATATATATGTGTATATAGATATACACATATATATATACACACACACACACATATATATTTATTTATTTTTTACTCGGTAGAGTTTTAAATCAAGATGAAGATCTCTCTGTTCGTCCATCAAGGTCTTATATTTCTCTTACGTGCGCCCCATAATAGCCTACATCCTGTCTCTTCACTTCACATCCCTTCTCCCATCACCCACAGAAAGAATCAAAGGGGATCTAGATAAGCGAGGGAGAGGAAGAACGGGGAAACACGGAAAGAAAAAAGGCGGAAGGGGGTGGGGGGAAGAGGTGGTGGTGGTTTGACCTTGAGGAAGGAAACGAGATGATTGTGCAATAATACTCCAGCCTATCCCTTGCAGAAACGATTAAGATGCTGAAAATAATTGTACAGGGAATATGTAAGTGCCACTTACGGGCTTGTTAAGTTCAAATGTGGGCGGAAGCATTGGGGACAGCTCCTGAAAGGTGGTAGTTGCAAAATGATTTTGGTAAAATCTGTATCTCAAGCTCTTGTCTCCTGCTTTTGTTTGTTTTAGACATGAACTCGCTCTGTCGCCCTGGCTGGAGTGCAGCGGCGCGATCATACAACTCACTGCAGTTTCGCTCTCCTGGGCTCTCAAGTGATCAAGCCTTTCTCCTACCCAGGTAGCTGGGACTACAGGGGCGCGCCACCACGCATCGCTCATTTTTTGTATAGACGGCGTGGAACTCCTGGGCTCAAACAATCCTCCCCGCTCAGCCCCCAAATCCTAGTGGTTTTTTGCTTTGTGTGTGTGTGTGTGTGCGGCTTTTTGAGAGGGAGTTTTGCTTGGTCGCCAAGGCTAGAGTGCAATGGCACGATCTCGGCTCACTGCAACCTCCACCTCCCGGGTTTAAGCGATTCTCCTGCCTCCGCCTCTCAAGTAATTGGGATTACGGGCGCCCACCACTGCTCCCGGCTAATTCTTGTATTTTTAGTAGAGACCGGGTTTCGCCATGTTGGCCAAGCTGGTCTCGAACTCCTGACCTCAGGTGATCCGCCCGTCTCGGCCTCCCAAAGTGCTGAGATTACAGGCGTAAACCACCGCGCCCGGTCCCCCAATCCTAGGATTAAAGGGGCAAAAGAGTTGTGTCAGAAGTGGGATTCGAACCCACGCCTCCATGCGGAGACCAGAAGCCCCAAACCTGGGAAGCAGTAACTTGAGTCTGGCGCCTTAGACCACTCGGCCATCCTGACACGTACTGCTAATCCTTAAGTTTCATTATGTAACTCGTATTCAGCAGACTCGGGCTCCGACAGAGGAAAAGACCTCGGATGGGTGGCCTATGCTCCCGGTTTTCAGAGGGGTATTTATTATTTTGCCCGATGCTATTCTAAATGATGCTAAAAATAGTGTCATCAAAATACCTTATGTTGCTATCTTTCAGGTTAAGTCAAAAATGAAATAATAGGGAAAGTGGCAAATACTCAGAACAGTGCTAAGTTTCTATCTAGCTCCGTAACAGTTTCCTGGCTAGAGGGACCCTCAAAGCTCAGTATTCAGCGTCCTAAGCAGGCGCTTTGTAGAGAGAAACAAAAGTCATACATGATTTTTATTTTTACTTTTCCGGTTTCCCCACCTAGCCCAAAATACGCTGTGAATACTTTGAAACAGAAATAAAATCAGTAACAGAAAAATGAACTGTTTCAATTCAAAAGAATGGTTGAAAAAGATGAAGGTGGAGAATGGAGAAAAATAATTAACAATTTTATCATTTTAAGAGGTTTCTAGAGCAAGAAAGAGTGGTAGGTGCTTGTGAATGTGCAGAGGTGAGAAGAAGAGTGAAAAGGTGGAATTATTTATGGAGGCGGGGAAGAGAGGAAGAAGAGACTTCAGGTTTGGAGAGGTAAATTAATCAAACTGTCCATGGCTCATTTTTGTTATTGGTCAACGAAATCTTTCTCTTTCTCTCTCTCTGTTTCCCTTACTGTTTTGTTGTTTTTCTTTGTCATGCCCACTATACAGCCCTTTCCTCTCTCCCAACATACAGGCAACCTCTCTAAAATATTTAAAATTATTATTTTTTGAGACAGAGTCTCACTCTGTCACCCAGGCTGGAGTGCAGTGGCTCGATCTCGGCTCATTGCAGCCTCTGCCTCCTGGGTTCAAGCGATTCTCTTGCCTCTGCCTTCCGAGTAGCTGGGACTACAGGCGCGCGCCATCATGCCTGGCTGATTTTTTTTGTATTTCTAGAAGAGACAGGGTTTCACCATGTTGGCCAGGCTGATCTCTAACTCCTGACCTCAGGAGATCCGCCCGTCTCGGCCTCCCAAAGTGCTGAGATTACAGGCGTAAACCACCGCGCCCGGTCCCCCAATCCTAGGATTAAAGGGGCAAAAGAGTTGTGTCAGAAGTGGGATTCGAACCCACGCCTCCATGCGGAGACCAGAAGCCCCAAACCTGGGAAGCAGTAACTTGAGTCTGGCGCCTTAGACCACTCGGCCATCCTGACACATACTGCTAGTTTTTAAGTTTCATTATGTAACTCGTGGTCAGCAGACTCGGGCTCTGAAGAAAAAGACCTTGGATGGGTGGAGTATGCTAGGTTCGTCTAGGCCTCCCAAAGTGGTGGGACTACATTATTATTATTGTTTGAGATGGAGTTTTACTCTGTCTCCCAGGCTGGAGTGCAGTGGCACCATCTTGGCTCACTGCAACCTCTGCCTCTCAGTTTCAAGCGATTCTCCTGCCTCAGCCTCCGGAGTAGCGGGGATTACAGGCTCACACTACCACGCCCAGCTAATTTTTGTATTTTTGGTAGAGATGGGGTTTCGCTATTTTGGTCAGGCTGATCTGGAAATCCAGACCTCAAGTGATTCGCGCACCTGGGCCTCCCAAAGTGCTGGGATTACAGGCGTGAGCCACCGCGCCCGGCCGAAATTATAATAAACTATCCTTGAAAAATATGTTGTTGATTTGCGTAATTTAAATCCTAACTTCTGACTGGGCGTGGTGGCTCACGCCTGTAATCCCAACACTTTGGGAGGCCGAGGCAAGCGGATCACAAGGTCAGGAGATAAGAGACCATCCTGGCTAACACGGTGAAACCCCGTCTCTACTAAAAATACAGAAAATTAGCTGGGCGTGATGGCGGGCGCTTGTAGTCCCAGCTACTCCGGTGGCTGAGGCAGGAGAATGGCGTGAACCCGGAAAGTGGAGCTTGCAGTGAGCCGAGATTGCATTACTGCACTGCAGCCTGGGCGACGCAGCAAGACTCCGTCTCAAAAAATAAAAATAAATCCTAACTTTTTTCTTTTACTCAACACGGTTTGAAAAATCTACTCATCCTGCTGCATGTACATCTGCTTGGTCACTTGTGGCTGCTGCATAGTATGAAAACCATAGGCAGTATACTGATGGACATACAGGTTGCCTCTAACAATGCTACCTCAAAATGCTAGAAGCACTGTACCTGGCAAGGCCAATCATGGAGCTGAGCTGAAATTTCACTGAGGTGGATTCCTGGAAGTGGACTTACTGGGTAATAATTTAAAAGTTATACAGGAGGAAAACCCAGGTAATGTTAATATTGCAAAAAAAAACCTAGGACCCTAATTTTAAGACCAAGATTTCAATTTACGTAGTACTTCATATAATGCAATTTTTATCTTCAAAAACAAGAGACAGAAAGGATATCCAAATCCGGTAATTCTGAGACGTAATCTCAGAAGGAGCTTTAAACTTAGTTTCTTTTTAACAGGATGAGTGTTTCTTTTTTATCGATGACCCAAACGTGTTTTCAGCAATGTCATAATCTTAGGGGTTCCTTCCTCTTAGGTTTTAGAGCTAACCTAGGAAATCTTTTGGTAGAAGTTTGTAACAGATTATTTTACCTGTGCAGAAAAGTAGTGAAGATTTTAGTAATTTCCCTCACATGACTGATCAGTTGAACGACTAAGGAAAAAGAACAGGGTGTTACCATCGTTGCTACAGCGGTGTGTGTTTACGACGGTTGCTGGTCAGATCAATGTCAGATTCCCCTTTCAGGGAGACAGACGATATACAGGAATCAGGGACGTTCCTACAGGGCTGTCTGAGAACGGAGACCTTTTTCTCGTGTCTTTCTTTTTTCTTTCCTTTTTTCGTTTGTTTAATTTTTGTCAGCTGATTCACAGACCAATAGATGGAAATCCACTGCTTACTTTCTTGCAAGAGAAAGGGATCTCCAACAGTGCTGCGGGACTGCCTCCAAATGGTACTGAAAATATCCCAGGATTCTGTAAGTCAGGGGTTTTCGTTTGTCGATTGGTTTGGTGTAAGAGAGATGCCTCTCTCTTTGCAAGACCCTGTTTGGCGAATATCTGTTGGGGCGGGAAATCTTGGAGATAGAAACGGCTGAACTATTGTGGCATTCCTTGGCGAAACTCGGTACAAATCTGGTAGGGAAAAACAAAATGTCGTACTGTGTCATAAGTGGGATTTGAACCCACGCCTCCATACGGAGACCAGAAGCCCCGAACACAAGCAGCAGCAAGCTTGAGTCTGGCGCCTTAAACCACTCGGCCATCCTGACACTATGACACAGCCGCTGCAAGTACACGTGATGAGTAATGATGACTTACGGCTCGCCTCCCGGCTGAATCCCAGCCGCAAAAGTTATCTCTGGAATTTGCCCGACTAAACAGGAGTTCCAAATTCACTGATTACGGAATGAAAGCGTAGAAGAGTACAACTGTTAGTGCGGAACTGAATAATTTTTACAGTACTAGAGACCAAGATGGGAGTGGGGGAACAAGATATGGAGGAGATGTTTCCACGTCGCCTCTCCCCTTCCTCTAGTAACTCCCTGCGCTCGGCCCTGCCCTCTCCCTCTGACCCAGCCCTCCTGCCCCGCATAGACCTCTGCTTACGATCCTGACCCTGTGGGGTCACTTTGCTCTTTGTTGCTTAAGTCCTGATGCAGCAGCTCCAACATGATGCTGCCCCAGGGCCGGTGGAAACTTTTCTGGACAAGAGGAGGTCATAGCAAGAGAGTGGGGCTGTTCTGTACATGGATTTCTAGGCATTCCGCCTTCTCCTCAACCTATCCGAAATGTGATTTCACCACCGGAAGTCATCCTTACATCTTTCATTTCATTACACAGTTGAGTAAACATCACCGTCTTCTGCCCTGTAGGGTCGCATGTGCTCTATAGTGATAAAGTGATAATCCTGTCTCTCCTCTCTCTAGAGCTCTCAGATGCTTTTCTGCAAATGTTACCCACTGTGGGAGGCAACAGCTATATCTTTTTTCTTTTTTCAGACGAAGTCTTTCTCTTGTCCCCCAGTCTGGAGTGCAATGGCGCAATCTCGGCTCACTGCAACCTCTGCCTCCCGGGTTCAAGCGATTCTCCTGACTCAGCCTCCTGAGTAGCTGGGATTGCAGGTGCCCGCCACAACGCCTGGCTAATTTTTTGTATTTTTACTAAAGACAGGGTTTCACTATATTGACCAGGCTGGTCTTGAACTCCTGGTCTCAAGTGATCCTCCCGCCTGGACCTCCCAAAGTGCTGCGATTGCAGGTGTGAGCCACCACACCTCACCCTAGTTTCAGTTATTTGTGCCTGGCTAGAAATGTATCTATGTCTCCTCAGCTCCTGTTGCTCCCTTTTCATCCTACAAAGGAGGAGGCAAAAGTACTTGTTCCACAAAGTTTTATTATTAGGTATTTCAAAGGTCAACACAGTATTACAATAGCCTTATCATCAGGCATTAGCTGTAAGGAGAAGTGCTATGAATTTTAGTTGAGCCTTGTTTATCAGGCAGTGGCCACCAAAATATTACAAAATCAGAATCTTCTTTTTTCTTTGTATATAAACTCTTAGTCCTACAGAACCAGTTAGCTATCTACTGATCCAAGATTGTACTAATGTATGTAGATATTGTCAGTGGATACATTCTGTTTTGGGGTAAATAACTATGAGGCATAAAACTGTGTAAAGCACAGCCACTCAAAGCGTGGTCTGCAACCCAGTGCTAATTTATAAATGTTAGTTACCAGTCTGGTCTGTTTCAAGATATGGAGCTTATGCCAGAAGGCAAATCAACTATATCACTAAGCATCTTTACTTCCATTGAATGACTGATTATTGTAGGAATAGTTTCTTAGTGAAGGCAGCAGTGCATTTAATTATACTTTGGTGCAAGTTTATCTTATTGTAGACCAGTAACTGGTGTTCCCTGCACAATTTTGCATACCAGTAGTTTTAGAGGGGTATTCCAACACTTGCATGGAGGTCAGCATTTGTTGTTCTTTTTTTTTGGAGTCTAGCTCAGCTGCCAGGCTGAAGTACAGTGGCGCGATCTTGGCTCACTGCAGACTCCGCCTCCCGGGTTCAAGTAATTCTCCTCCCTCAGCCTCGGGAGTGGCTGGGACTACAGGTGCATGCCACCATGCCCAGCTGATTTTTGTATTTTTAGCAGAGACGGGGTTTCACCATGTTGGCCAGGATGGTCTCCATCTCTTGACTTCGTGATCCACCATCCCTGGCCTCCCAAAGTGCTGGGACTACAGGCGTGAGCCACTGCACCCGGCCCAGTATATGTATTTTTAAAAGAGGATTCATTCTATTGGTATAATTAGAAAAATATTTATGAAACATTATTTATATAGTTCATGAAGTCTCCAAGAAAAACAAACTGGGATAACAAAGCCAGAAAATATCACTGCAGCCTTATCAGGTTACTTAGAATGAACCAAGCTATTGCTTAAAGCCAGAAGCTGCATCACATTCTTCCCCAGGCCAGATGCCTCCTCACCCTTTTTTGACAGAAGGTGAGCCTTCTATATACTAGTCTCACTGAGATGCATCTGTTGGGAAGAACCAAGATTTCCTCTGTCATAGTAGTTTATGGCAAACCTACTCATACTTGTCCTTGCCATGGCGGGGCTCCCAATGTGAGAAAACAAAAAATATGTTGAGGTAAATACTATTTTTTATCAGTTACTGAGGCTTCAACTTATCCTATCATTCAAAGTTTATGAAGTATTGGTGGAGTTCCGTGGTTTACGCCTGTAATCCCAGCACTTTGGGAGAGACTGAGGCGGGCAGATCACTGACGTCAGCTCGAGACAGCCTGGCCAACATCACGAAATCCTGTCTCTACTAAAAATACAAAAATAAGCTGGGCATGGTGGCGGGCGCCTGTAATCCCAGCTACACTGGAGGCTGAGGCAAGAGAACTGCTTGAACTCGGGAGGCAAAGGTTGCAGTGAGCAGAGATCGCCCAGCCTGGGCAACAGAGAAAGATTCTGTCCAAAAAAAAAAAAAAAAAAAAAAGTACAGAAATTCATCACCCAACAAACTCCTGGGAGGTATCACTATAATTATAACAACAATCAGATAATGCAGATTATTCTGCATTTGCACTTCCAGATCCATTATTTGCCTTTCTTCTCCCTGGAAGGCTGTATCACTTGGCTCCTGGCTCCCGGCTCTCGTTCGGATTCAGCCAATGGAAGACAGCAGCAGGAGACAAGAGGGCACAAAGAAAGAGAGGCAGATGCATGTACAGTATTTCTCCTACTTGCTCCCGGACAAGCTGTGTTCCTCCTATGGGCACAGCTCCCAGTGGGTGGTTCCTGTCCCGTTGCTGGAACTCATGCCAAATTCTGGCAATTCTGCCCCTTCCCTTTTCCCTTAATGCCTAGGAATATTGAAGATTTCCACTGTTCTGATCCCTGAAGATTTCCTCACATCTTGGTTCTCTAATTCTATAAAGAAGCCCTCCAATAGTCTCTCCTCAATCCACCCTTGGAATGTGCCCTGATAAATATAACCAGATTTACCCAAGTCCACTTCTGAGCCTTACTCTCCTGACAGCAGTGTGGGGAGGCGCTTCAAAGATGGAGCCTAGGTCGGGCGCGGTAGCTCACGCCTGTAATCCTAGCACTTTGGGAGGCCGAGGTGGGCGGATCACGAGGTCAGGAGATAGAGAGCATCATGGCTAACACAGTGAAACCCCGTCTCTACTAAAAAATACCAAAAATTAGCCGGGCGTGGCGGCGAGCGACTGTAATCCCAGCTACTCGGGAGGTTGAGGCAGGAGAATGGCGTGAACCCGGGAGGCGGAGCTTGCAGTGAGCCGAGATTGCGCCACTGCACTCTAGACTAGGAGAGAGCAAGATTCCGTCTCAAAAAAAAAAAAAAAAAAAAAAAAAAAAAAAAAAAAAAAAAAAAAAGATGGAGCCTATAAGAGCCTCAAGGTCCATGGCCTGAATCGTAACTTCCCTGCATTTGTGATTTTCCCTCTTAAACATAACTCTGAAATTAGAAATCGATATAATGGATGCTCTGAAAATACTCATTAAGACATTCTAATTAGACAAAGGTATACTACAATAGAAAGAAGCAGGTTTTTTGTTTTGTTTTGTTTTGGTTTTTTTGAGATGAAGTTTCACTCTTGCCACCCAGGCTGGAGAGCAATGGTGTGATCTCAGCTCACTGCAACGTCTGCCTCCCAGGTTCAAGCAATTCTCCTGTCTCATCCTCCTGAGTAGCTGGGATTACAGGTGCGCGCCACCACAGCTGGCTAATTTTTTGTATTTTGTTTTGTTTTGTTTTGTTTTGTTTTGCTTTGAGACGGAGTCTCACTCTGTCGCCAGGCTGGAGTGCAGTGGCCCGATCTCAGCTCACTGTAACTTCCGCCTCCCGGGTTCAAGCGATTCTCCTGCCTCAGTTCTCCCAAGTAGCTGAGATTACAGGCATGCCCAGCTAATTTTTGTATTTTAGTAGAGACAAAGTTTCACCATGTTGGCCAGGATAGTCTCCATCTCTTGACCTCGTGATCCACTCGCCTCGGCCTTTCAAAGTGCTAGGATTACAGGCATGAGCCGCCACCGGACCATTTTTTGTGTTTTCAGTAGAGACGGGGTTTCACCTCGTTGGCCAGGCTGGTCTCGAACTCCTGACCTCAGGTGATCCTCCCACCATGGCCTCCCAAAGTGTTGGGGTTACAAGCGTGAGCCACTGCTTCCTACTGGAAGTAGGAATTAATAACAATAAAAACAATAAAGTTAATTGTTTAATTTAGTATCACAGAGTCAAAGGGACAGATCCTACATTTACTAAATTCTGAATTATTCGGCTCCTCAAATCACATTTATCAGAAGGTTAAACCAAATACAAATAAATATTACTTCAGCATTTTTTATAATTTAGAAAGTATTACAATTAATCATTTGACTTATACATAAATTCAAAAGTCAACCAATAGCCATCAGTATGTTGATTTATTTCCTTCTAAGATTTTGCTATGCAAATACACTGAGAATGAAATTGTGATCATTCATAAAGTTTTGCCCTCTGCTTTTTTCACTCAATGGTAGTTCATGAACTTTCTCTGTATTATTAAATGCAGGTTTCTTTTAAAAACCTTTAAGAGCTGCATGATATTCCATGTGAATATGGTACAGTAAGATAAGCTTGCACCAAAGTATAATTAAATGCACTGCTGCCTTTACTGAGGAAGTTTTCCTGCAATCAGTGAGTCAATGGAACTGAATATGATTAGTGATATAGTTGATTTGCCTTCTGGCACAAGCTCCATATACAATATATACCTATACACGTACACATATATGTACCTACATATACCTATATATAGTATATAGTATATAGTGTGGTGTTCATAAGTTGAAAAGTAGACCATTACCTATTTTCTAAAATCCAGATTCACAAGCAGAGACTTGAGCCTGGGAGACGGCAGTGCAGTCAGGGCATCTTTGGGAATGTGGCTAACAAATTTGGTAGAGGAAATGTGTACAGGAACAGGCTACCTATCCACTCCTAGTTCCCGCCCTTCAGCATTCTCCCTTTCATCTTTATTTTTCCTTTATGTCTCTGTTTTCTCACCACTGTCCCCTTCCCTCTGCCCCCTAACTTATTAGTCTTCTCTAATTCTGAAAGAGCCCAGAGGCCGGGCGCGGTGGCTCAAGCCTGTAATCCCAGCACTTTGGGAGGCCGAGACGGGCGGATCACGAGGTCAGGAGATCGAGACTATCCTGGCTAACACGGTGAAACCCCGTCTCTACTAAAAAATACAAAAAACTAGCCGGGCGAGGTGTCGGGCGCCTGTAGTCCCAGCTACTCGGGACGCTGAGGCAGGAGAATGGCGTGAACCTGGGAGGCGGAGCTTGCAGTGAGCTGAGATCCGGCCACTGCACTGCAGCCTGGGCGACAGAGCGAGACTCCGTCTCAAAAAAAAAAAAAAAAAGAAAGAAAGAGCTCAGGTTGAGAAAAGCTCTGTAAAAGAGGCCATACCTAATTTTATCAAGAACTGAAGGTCTGTTTTATCTTTGTGTTCCAGACACCATCCATGTAAGTTCCCTGGTGCAAGCCTCTGCTGACTTGTGGAAAATGAAGTGAGAAATAAGAGATATTAAGGCTGGTACTTTTCCAGAATTTCAGTCCTTGCAGGCCCTCGCGTAGCTGCCAAAACACTTGCGATATAATAGTGTGTTTGCAGGTTAAGTATTGTGTGACAAGTGCCTTATGTGGTAGAGATTTGAATGTATGCCTTGCCTACTCTTAATTACTGTGTACTCCTTGAGATAAAGAAGTGACATCCATAGTCTCTTTCCCATAATGATTGCTCATGCATTAGTGAATACTGTATTAAATGAATACCGTTAAGAATCAGAAGTCTTTTTTTTTTTTTTTTTTTTTTTTTTTTTTTTGAGACGGAGTCTCACTCTCTCTCCCAGTCTGGAGTGCAGTGGCAGGATCTCGGCTCCGCCTCCCGGGTTCACGCCATTCTCCTGCCTCAGCCTCCCGAGTAGCTGGGACTACAGGCGCCCGCCACCATGCCTGGCTAATTTTCTGTATTTTTAGTAGAGAGAGGGTTTCACCGTGTTAGCTAGGATTGTCTCGATTTCCTGATCTCGTGATCCGCCCGCCTCGCCCTCCCAAAGTGCTGGGATTACAGGCGTGAGCCACCGCGCCCGGTTTAAGAATCAAAAGTCTTAATCTCAGCAGACAAGGAAAGAAAGAGAGCCCACTGAGATACCGTAAGAGCATTAAAAACAAAAACAAACAAAACAAATAAACAACAACAAAAAAATTAGGCTCAAGTGATTCCTCTGAACGTAATAGACCTGTGTTTCACTGAGGTTATTCTTTTCTTTAGGCACTAGAAATCAGGAGGCGGAACACTGTACCTAAACATAAAACGACATTCTCAAAAACTGCCCTGCACAAGCTTGTTGGGACTTCACGATCCTTCTTGGACCTGCATACCCCTCTTCTCTGGAACTCGGGTGATGACAAGGAGCTTCAGAAGAAAGGGTCCCTTCTACCCAAGGAAGTTGAAGATTTTGGAGAATCTGAACAAACAACTGGCCCCTCTGGGAGGCGAACCTTTGATTCTAAGAAGTTCAGGATGGAGAATAGCGATAAAATTGACCTTACATTCTCTCCACCCTCACTCTGCCGCATTCATATGACCCTCCATTTCTTGTTTTGTTTTCCTATCGTTTGAGTTTATGCCACTTCCGGTCACAAGAGCATTATTTTGCCGGTATGACTTTGGGGAATGAAGGTGGGGATGTGGAATGTGTGATTGTTTTACCCCGTAAGACCTTTTGGAGAGCTGGCTGGATTGCTCTTAAACAGCAGATTTCACAGCCTCTCTTCTGGAAGGGAGAGCTGCGTCCTTGGGATAAGACAGGGACATAGGGCCTGGATTCCCCACTTCCCAACCAGTGGTTCTCATTTTTTTCTGAGTTGTTTTAATGTTACTTGTATTTGTCAGTAGTCGATGACTTTTTTATTTTTACTTATTTTATTTTTTTAAGGGATCCTGTTTATGAGCACAGGGCCCCCGACTTAAGGAGACTTAAGATTCGTGGTTTAGTTTACTTTTTTACCCCGGTCTGCTTGTCCGAGCCGAGTCTCAAATAGCTTTTCTCATGCCCCTCCCAGCCACTTTCCCCTTGCGGAAGAGAACAAATTTCTGGTTTCTTTGCCACAGCGCCGTTGGATGGAACTCTTTTATTTGGATTTCAGTGTCGCTCAGTGGAGAATGAGAAACACGGCAAGGATTTACGCCCTGGGTGGAGGCTCCAAAAGGATACAATCTTAAAGGCGACTCCAGCAGGCGGAGCCTCTCTTCGGCTTCTGTCCCTGGGAGGTGCTTCACGGCCCCCTTCCAGACTGTCTAACCCTTACTCTCACCTATTAGTGTGGCTCTTTTGATTTATGATTTGGGGGAATTTGAGTCAGATGAAGGCACTATTCCCCTAAGGCGCTAAGAACTGAAGTCCGGAATATCTGGGCGTTAAGCAGCGTGAAAAGTACAGCAGACACTGAGGCGTGGCTAAAAATGGCCAAAAGCTAATTGGAGGGGATGCTAAAACTATTAGAGAATGCAGGGATTTGCAATGTTTGACCATAGGCCAGAAAATTGGAAGAAAGAGGAAAATGAAAAATCAAATATTCTAGAAACCAAACAGCAACAAAACTGAGTTGAGAGTGAAAATAGCTTTAGTAAAAGGAAGTAAACCAGCTTTTAACGTGGCCCTGTAGCTCAGGGGTTGGATCGCTGGTCTCGTAAGCCACGAGTCGTGAGTTTAAATCTCACCAGGGCCTGTGCAGGCTAACCCCTGGGTTTGTGGTGTTTGCTTTCGAGGTCTGTGGTTCTTGTGTCTTTATGTTTTTTTGAGACGAAGTCTCGCTCCGTCACCAGACGGGTGCAATGGCGCCATCTGGGCTCACTACAACCTCCGCCTCCCGGGTTCAAGCAATTTTTTCCCGCCTCAGCCTCCCGAGTAGATGGGACAATAGGCGTGCACCACAAAGCCCGGCTAATTTTTGTGTTTTGGGGTAGAGACAGGGTTTCACCATGTTGGCCAGGCTGGTTTGGAACTCCTGATTTCAGGAGATCCGCCCGCCTCGCCCTCCCAAAGTGCTGAGACTACAGGCGTCAACCACCGCGCCCAGCCGAAGGGTGCGTTTATTAGATGCCAAAACCTAAAACTGGAAATTATTCAAATCGATAAGCACCCATTTTAGCCCACCTTCTCAGAATGCAGGAATGTACTGGTAGCAAAAGTAGGAAATGCTAGAAATACACTTCTGGTTCCAAAATGGCAGAAGCAAGCTGGCTTCACTGCTTCCTACTGAAAACCAAAACTAAATACACAGCACCAAAATTATCACCAAAAGTACGGAATTCTAAAATTAAAATTCCTCATAACAGATGGAAATGAAACTGCTGTGCTATCTGAACTGTTGATACAAGAAATTCAGCTGTAGGAATCTTTGAAGATCTACCAATACAAGAATTAGTGGCAATATAAACCAGTTAATAAATGCCTCTTTCTGATAAACTAATTTGTATCAAATCTCAGTCACCTGCAACCTAAGGAGTTCCCACTAATGCAGTCATTGTAGGTCTAAAGAAACTATATTATAATTATTGATTTTATGATGCTTATTTAATGGACTGTAAACTCCCTGATAATAGGCATCATATCTTATTTAATATTGTATCTCAGAGCCTTGCAAAGTATGTACCCTAGTCTCTGCTAAGTAAAGGTTTCTTGAATGAAGCACAGCTAAAGAAATGCAACCAGGCTGGGCGCGGTGGCTCAAGCCTGTAATTCCAGGCCGAGGTAGAATCATTTTAGTCTAGGAGTTCAAGGTTGCAGTGAGCTATGGTCAAGCCCCTGGGTGACAGAGCTGAGACCCTGTGAAAAGAAAAGAAAAGAAAAGAAAAGAAGAGAAGAGAAGAGAAGAGAAGAGAAGAGAAGAGAAGAGAAAAGAAAAGAAAACAGACAATCAGAATGTAATGAGTTTGTAAATACCACAGGAGGTCGAAAATTTACCTGAAGCCCAAGAAATCAAAGTCAGCAAATATAGAGGAACAAAGAAAACAACACAGCAAGCTCTGATAAAGATTCTACCTAAATGTTAAGTGATCAGTCCTCCTGGTCTCAATTTATGCCTCAGAATCGGAACTGAGCTGCCTGCAAAATTAAACACCCAAAGATAACATCTGAGTGGCTCACATAAATTGTTAAAATCAATAATCTATATCAGAGACTAAAATGATGGAGTTTCTCTCCACCACATTTGTTCTAAATACTGAATAATATAATAATGTTCACAAGTCACAAATAGACTCCTCAAAATGGTAATTTGGATTCCTGAAATAATCCAACACTTTTCGCTGTACTAAGTTTGGAAAATCTACTTTAAATTGCTTAAGAATCAGGACAGGCACAGATTATTGATTTCTACTAAAATCCGCCAGAGCAGCTTTTAGTTGCTTGCACTTTAGGACTATCATTCCTTTCTGAAAGCCCTCAGGGTACTTTATGTTTCCATGGCTTCATAGATACTGCTTTCTCTGCATGCAATAATAATTTCATCCCTTCTTCTAGCTAAGTCCTACCACTTCAGAATTCAAATATGTATCACTTTGCCCTCAATCTAGGTGAGAGGTGCTTTTTCATAGCACCATTTGCACATCTTTATTATATTTGAATAATATCTAGTAAATAATAATGTATATTTTCTTTTCTTTTCTTTTCTTTTTTAGAGGAAGTCTAATTCTGTCACCCAGGCTGGAGTGCAGTGGCGCAATCTCGGCTCACTGCAACCTCCGCCCCCCGGGTTCAAGCGATTCTCCTGCCTCAGCCTCCCAAGTAGCAAGGATTACAGGTGCCCACCACCACGCCTGGCTATTTTTTGTATTTTTAGTAGAGATGGGCTTTCAGCATGTTGACCAGGCTGGTCTCGAACTCCTAACTTCAGGTGATCCGCCCGTCTTGTCCTCCCAAAGTGCTGAGATTACAGCACCCAGCCTCTTTCTGTATTTTTGAAACCGCTTTTGCAAAGATTATAACAGTGGGAAAAGTATGACCATGAAAGAGATCTGACCTGACTCCATCTTGGCCTTTGCCTGCAAGCTGCCCTTATTCATTCCTGGCTGTAAGTCGAACTAACTTTGGGACGAATTTAATTTTTAATTATCATTTAAAAGCCCTAGCTTCTGAATTTTCAGGGGGCGTGATTTGAGTAATAGTAAAACTCCAGTCTCCCGTTTAGCTGACTTTGTGTGTATTAAACTCTTTCTCCATTGCCATTCCCCGTCTTGATAAATCAGCTCCACCTGGGCAGCTGGCAGGACAAACTTTTTGGGCAGTTACATTTAGAAGTTTGGTAACCATGAGGATGTGTCTCCATTTTGTTTATCTATTTGTTTTTTCTAAATTCTGGGGTGACCTAAAAGGTATCTCAGTTTTGTTTTTGTTTGTTTGTTTGAGACAGAGTCTCGTTGTGTCACACAGGCTGGAATGCCATGGGGGGATCTTGGCTCACTGCAGCCATCACCTCCCCGGTTCAAGAGGTTCTTGTGCCTCAGTCTCCTGAGTAGCTGGGACTACAGGCGTGTACCACCACATCCAGCTAATTTTTGTATTTTTAGTAGAGACTGTGTTTCTCCATGTTGGCCAGGCTGGTCTTAAACTCCTGGCATCAAGCGATCTGCCTACCTCATCCTCTCAAAGTGCCAGGATTACAGGCATGAGCCACCGAGCCCAGCCACGGTATCTGTTCTGATGGATTGAAAGTACTTGTTTTTTGTGGAACATGGCTTTCTTTATAAATATTTACAAATATTTCTATTGAAGTTTTGTTTCCTTTTCCACTGAAGTTATTCTCAACTTCAGACACAAGTTACCTGATTTTGCTTAGTTCTCCATTATCTTTCAATAAAATTTATAACTATTTTTATATGTTTGTCTTTTTCCTTTGAATTATTTGAAATTTTCACTAACCTTTTCTTGTCACTCAGTTTTTTGGGGAAGGACCAAAAAACTCCTTTACTTGCTGTTTCTAATTTGTTAATTCTGTTATTGTTATAGCACACTCTTTTATTTGCTCTTCAATCTCCATTTTCACTCAATTCTGTTATCTTCTACAGGGGGAAATAGAACTTTTTCCTTGACTTTCTTAGGTTTAGTGAGTGGAGTCTTAGAAATTAAACTGACAAAAAACAGTAATAGGAGAAAAGGCATACAAACTTTGTTTGATGCTAATATTTTAATTTTAATGTGAACACAGGGGTCTCACAGAAAAGAAAGTAAAAACCCAAACAAGTGTTTAGGCTTGAGAACTTATGCACTATTTAACAAAGGGTGATAAATACTGGAGAACTGATGAGACAAATGAAAAGAATTTAGGCTTTTAGGTAAGGTAAATATACAGATCGGGGGAAGGTGTTAATGGAAGTAAGGTTTGTTTAAGCAGATTGTAGGTGATGCATTATAATTGTCTCCTCTTCCCAGTATGTGAGAGGGGAGAGGGAAGACCTTCACAAAAGTAAAATTTATGCTCTGCTCTTAGACAGAAAGGGGGAAGATAGAGAGCATTTCTGGCATCTGATGTTTCACTCAGTTGGCTTCAGCTAAAAACAATTCTTATGCTATAGTAGCATATTTTGAGATGGCATATTTTGATACCCTTCACTTGTCTTTTTTTTCTTTTCTTGAGACAAGGTAACTTTTAAATTTTTTTTGTAGAGACGGGGTCTCAGTAGGATGCACATGCTGATCCCAAACTCCTGTCCTCAAGTGATCCTTCCTCCTCAGCCTCCCAAAGTGTTGGGATTACAGGCGTGAGCCACAGCACAAAGCCCCCTTCATTTGTCTTTGAACTCATTTTCTTTGCATCCAGAGCATAAGCATATGACAAAGAATTCACCAACCAAGTTCATCCACGTCAGGCTTTGATTCAGAAATTGTGGACACAGGCCGGACGCAGTGGCTCACGCCTGTAATCCCAGCACTTTGTGAGGCCAAGGTAGGTGGATCACCTGAGGTTTAGAATTTGAGACCAGTCTGGCCAACACAGTGAAACCCCACCTCTACTAAAAACACAAAATTAGCTGGGTGTAGTGGCTCACGCCTGTAGTCCCAGCTACTCGGGAGGCTGAGACAGGAGAATCTCTTGAACCCGAGGGGTGGAGGTTGCAGTGAGCTGAGACTGTGCCATTGCACTCCAGCCTGGGCAACAGAGTGAGACTCCATCTAAAAAAAAAAAAAAAAAAAAAAAAAAAAAAAACCGAAGGAAAGAAAAGAAAGAAAAGAAACGAAATTGTGGACATAAAGAAGCAGACAGTATAAGGCATCCATTCTGGTGATGGTAGTAGCAAATATGTTCATTTTCCTAGAAAAGCCATTAACTATTGCCTTGTAGTGGCAACAGTGTGTGAGCAGTTCTGTAGTGTGATTTTGGGTGTTGTTTCTAGCTCCATAGTCTATAAGCCTGGTGTTCTGGCTTACTCAGGTGTTCTATGAACTACTTTATAATCTTTAGTGAATTCCTTATCTACTTCTGGTAGAGCTGGTTTAGCCATTTCAAAGTGCCTGCCATACCTGAAGAACTCTAACTTGCCAGTTTTAAATTGTTCTTCTAGCTTAGGTGAAATCGTTGGTTTGAGTGTCTGGAGTGGCGAACTCAATTCTTGCCTCCTAGCAGGAAATAATTTGTCCGAGGGGCATAAGGCAAAGTAAGAGACCAAGGCAAGTTTTAGAGCTTGAAGAAGGCCAAGCGTGCAACTTGAGAGATCCGTGTGCTGTTTGGCCCTTGACTGGGGGTTTTATACATTGGCATGGTTCTGGGGTTTCTGTTTCTCTTCTTTTGATTTTTCCCTTAAGGTGGGCTATCTGCATGCTCAGTGGCCTGCCAGCACTTGGGAGGGGCCACAAGAACTGTGTGTTTACTGAAGTTGTGCACATGCTCATTTGAGATGTTTTCCCTTACCAATCTAGTGTTTCTAGTGTTCCTAGAGGAAGGTCATACACTGGTTAAAGGCCACCGTTTTGCCTCTTAGTGCACATGTTTGACCCCCTCGCCCAACTCCTGAGATCTTACTGGGAGGCTGCTGATCACCAACATAACACCAAATGTTTTCTATCTATTGGGAGACTGCCTCTATTAGGAGACTGCCTTTCCCTAGTGCTGGCTATGACCAATTATTATTTTATTTATTTATTTATTTATTTATGACGGAGTCTCACTCCGTCACCCAGGCTGGAGTGCAGTGGTGCGATCTCAGCTCACTGCAAGCTCCGTCTCCGGGGTTCACGCCATTCTCTCACTTCTGCCTCCCGAGTAGCTGGGACTACAGGCGCCTGCCACCACGCCCTGCTAATTTTGTTTTTGTATTTTTAGTAGAGACAGGGTTTCACCATGTTAGCCGGGATGGTCTCGATCTCCTGATGTGGAGATCTGCCCACCTCGGCCTCCCAAAGTGCTGGGATTACAGGCGTGAGCCACAGCGCCCGGCAGACCAATTATTATTTTAGAGAGACAGTTTAACAAGTGCCTGATCATCACCTACTGGTGACCTGATATTATTGGGGCAGGGGATTGGGGTAGCTAGGCAGACATGCCCTGCTCATGTCTGCCTAGTGCCCTCTCTAACATGAGGTTGTCAGAAAAAATTAGCCTTAGGACCATATCCTACCACTAACCCTATCTTTTCTGATCACCATCCTCACCTTCCTTCTGGAGAGAGAAAGGTGTAATGGATTTAGTGTTCTTATGATCTGTGATGGCAAATTATGTGTGTTAATTTGATTGGGGTAAGGAATACCCAAAAAGCTTGGATAAAACATCATTTCTGGATATGTCTGCAAGAGTGTTTCTGAAAGAGATTAGCATTTCAATCAGCAGACTGAGTAAAGCAGATCCACCCTCACCAGTGCGCATGGACATCATTCAATCCATTAAAGGCCTGAAAAGAACAACAAGGTGGAGGGAGGGATAATGCTCTGTCTTCTTGAGTTGGGACACACATGTTTTCCTGTCATTGGAGCTCCTGGCTTTGGGATCTTCAGACTGTAGGATTACACTAGAGCCTCCCTTCTTGTCCTAGGACATTGGATTCAGACTGAATTATACCACTGACTTTCCAGGCTCTCCAGCTTGCAGACAGCAGATCATGGGACTTCTTGGCCTTTGTAAGCTCACAAGCTAAGTTTCAGAATAAATCTCCTCTCATATATCTAGTATCTATCTATCTACCTATCTATCTATCTGCTATTTGTTCGGTTTCTCTGGAGAATCCTGACTAACACATGGCTTTATATATGATGCTAATTACTCCACAGTGATGAGAGGGAGCTTTAGTGTGATTTTCTGGGCATCTTTATGGCAACTGACCCCTATTTCCACATTATTTTATTTTTTTCTTTGTGTCTTGCCAAGCCTTGATTATTTCTTGGAGATCACTCATTCTGGGTAGTCTCCGAAATCACTCCCAAAGACTCTCCTAACTGTATCCTACAGAGAGGAGATGCCAAAATAATGAAGTTTGACAGCTCTATCTTGTGACAAGTATCCCCGGTCAGTGTTGCGGGAGAGGGTTTTCTAGTATAGAGGGATGTTGTGCAACTTTTTCCTGGTCTGCATTCCTCCACTCCACCCCCTACCCCCTCACCCCCTGCCCTACACAATCTAAATACTACCTGTGAACCTGAAATATCTGAGACAGGTCTCAATCAATATAGAAAGCTTATTTTGCCAAGGTTCCGAACATGCCTGTGACATAGCCTCAGGAGGTCCTGATGACACGTGCCCAAAGTGGTCAGGGTACAGCTTGCTTTTATACGTTTTAGGGAGACGTGAGACATCAATCAATATGTGTAAGATGTACATTGGTTTGGTCTGGAAAGGGACAACTTGAAGGAGTTGAGGGGAGGGGGCTTCCAGGTCATAGGTAGATAAGAGACAAACAGTTGCATTCTTTTGAGTCCTTGATCAAGGACTCAATTCACTGAATACACAATTTACGTGGGGGTAGCAAATTGTCATTTATGCCTTGGTCTCACTCAGGGAAACTGCATTTTTACATAAACAATAGGGCAGAGGAAGCAATCAGATATGCATTTGTCTCAGGTAAGCAGAGAGATGACTGTCTGTCCCACACCTGTGAAGATAAGCTATCAATTTACATTGCCAGGATAAAATTCAACAGACTGTTTTAGAGTAAAGATCTTGAGGCCCACAAGGAATTTCCTTGTGGGAAAACTGTGAGGGAGGTATGTAGCTTTTTCATCTTTGTAGCTATCTTATTTAGGATTAAAATAGGAGGCAGGTTTGTCTGACGCATTTCCCAGCTTGACTTTTCCCTTTGTCTTAGTGATTCTGGGGTCCTGAGATTTATTTTCATTCCACACACTAAATTGGAGACATTTTTTATTTTTTATTTTTCTTGAGACAGAGTTTCACTCTTGTTGCCCAGGCTGGAGTGCAATGGCACAATCTCAGCTCACTGCAACCTCTGCCTCCTAGGTTCAAGCAATTCTCCTGCTTCAGCCTCCAAAGTAGCTGGGATTACAGGCATGCACCACCATGCCCCGCTAATTTTTTGTATTTTTTTGTAGAGATGAGGTTTCACCATGTTGGCCAGGCTGGTCTGGAACTCCTGAACTCAGGTGATCCACCTGCCTCGGCCTCCGAAAGTGCTGAGATTACAGGCACGAGCCACGTGCCTGGCCATGATGACTTTCAATCTCCTCTTCTCTCAGTGATTAATCTCTGGTTGTTTGATGACATTCCTAGGAAAAAAGTTCAAGACAATTGTATTCCTTTTGGAAGAACTTCCTTCAGTCATGTATGGGGAACTTCAGAGACAGCCCCTCCCTGTACTTGTACTTGGAGGGGAGAAACAAGGGAAGCCAGAGAGACCTTAATTTTGAGGCAGCTTCTAAGCCTTCTAGTTTCCTTTAAGTCTAAGAACTCAGCATGCCCAAGCACCATACTTTGGGGTATCCTTTTCTAATCCCCAACACATACATAAATTTTGAAAGAATCACCCCAAAAATGAACAATTAAGGGCACAAATCTAGAATAAAAATTCTGAGAATTAGCTGGGTACAGTGGCTCATGCCTGTAATCCTAGCACTTTGGGAGGCTGAGGCAGGTGGATCACGAGGTCAGGAGATCGAGACCATCCTGGCTAACACGGTGAAACCCTGTCTCTACTAAAAATACAAAAATTAGCCAGGCGTGGTGGAGGGCGCCTGTAGTCCCAGCTACTTGGGAGGCTGAGGCAAGAAAATAGCTTGAACCAGGGAGGCAGAAGTGGCAGTGAACCGAGATTGCGCCACTGCACTCCAGCCTGGGCGCCAGAGCAAGATTCTGTCTCAAAAAAAAAAAAAAAGTTCTGAAAATTGACGTATATTTCAAGGTTCTCTCTCTGTTCACACAGGTGATACATTGATTCTATAAATGAATGCATTTAAGCATCCATTAGACAAAAAACTGAAAACAAGCACTAATATCCTCCAACTCGGGCTGGGCACGGTGGCTCAGCCTATAATCCCAGCACTTTGGGAGGCTGAGGTGGGTGGATCACCTGAGGTCGGGAGTTCGACACCAGCCCGACCAACATGGTGAAACCCCATCTCTACTAAAAATATAAAAATTAGTCAGGCGTAGTGGCCAGTGCCTGTAATCCCAGCTACTCGGGAGGCTGAGGCAGGAGAATCGCTTGAACCTGGGAGGTAGAAGTTGCAGTGAGCTAGGAGATCACACCATTGCACTCCAGCCTGGGTGACGGCATGTGAAAAACAAAAAACAAACACACAAAAAAACCTTTGTTCACCCTGAAATGTTTAAAATACTATTTCAACAATTTCACTTTATTAATATAGCCTTAATTAAATATTTGTGATGAGGAATACACCAAAAGGTAAACAGCATTTTTCTCAGATTTAAAAAGGCTCATCACTTTTCTCAAATGGCAAAGGAGGCACTGCCATATCTGATTCTGGAACAAAATGATTAGACCCTTGAGTCTTGGACCCTTGAGAATCATCTTTTTTTTTTTTTATTATTAGAAAAAAAATTCCCTGCCATTGTTGCACAGAGAATAATATTTTTGAGAGGGAATTTGAGTATATTACCTACAGTTGCTGTTTCAGATGAGTTTAAATAGGACATATCAGTTGCTACCAGATCTTTATCTCCTTGAAAAGTAGTTTAAAGACTTTGTAATTTTTTCTATATTTGTGTAACTATTGTAAAAATAGCACGTTTATTTTCATGTTTTTGTTCCCCAACTTAAAACATAATTTTTTTAGTAGGGGGTGGTGATTCATGCCTGTAATCCCAGCACTTTGGGAGGCCGAGGTGGGTGGATCACGAGGTCGGGAGTTCGAGACCAGCCTGGCCAACATGGTGAAACCCCATCTCTACTAAAAATACAAAAATTAGCCAGGTGTGGCGGTGGGCGCCTGTAATCCCAGCTACTTGGGAGGCTGAGGCAGGAGAATTGCTTGAACCTGGGAGGCGGAAGTTATAGTAAGCCAAGATCATGCCACTGCACTCTAGCCTGGGTGATAGAGCAAGACTCCGTCTCAAAAAAAAAAAAAAAAAGAAAAGAAAAAAGAAAAGAAAAAAAGAAAGAAAACATATACGTATATTTTTTGACAAAAATCTTATTCTGTGGCCCAGGCTGGAAGGCTGGAGTGCAGTGGCACAATTACAGCACACTACAGCCTCGACCTCCCAGGCTCATGTGATCCTCCCACCTTAGTCTTCTGAGTAGCTAGGACCACAGATGACTGCCACCACACCCAGCTAATTAAAAAAATTTTTTTGCAGAGATGGGTTCTCACTATACCAGGCTAGTCTTGAACTCCTGGCCTCAAACAATCCTCCTGCCTCAGCCTCTTAAAGTGTTGGGATTACAGGCTGATCCACCCCAGCCGGCCTCCCAAAACTGGCCAAAACATAATATTAACTACTACTCCCAAAACTACATTTTTTTTTTTTTTTTTTTTTGAGATGGAGTTTGGCTCTTGTTGCCCAGGATGGAGTGCAATGGCGTGATCTCAGCTCACCGCAACCTCCGCCTCCCAGGTTCAAGCGATTCTCCTGCCTCAGCCTCCTGAGTGGCTGGGATTATAGGCATGCGCCACCACGCCCAACTAATTTTGCAGTTTTAGTAGAGACAGGGTTTCTCCATGTTGGTCAGGCTGGTCTCGAACTCCTGAGCTCAGGTGATCTGCCTGCCTCAGCCTCCCAAAGTGCTGGGATTACAGGCGTGAGCCACCCCTTCCTTCGCCTCCCCAAACTACTTCTAATCACTCTTAATGACATTATCAATAGTACCAGAATTTCTATCAGTCAGGATCCCAAGAGAAAACAGGTGTCTTATTCAAATTGCAATAATTTCAGAAGGATTTAATAAAGGGACTGTTTACTAAAGGTGTCTAGTAAAGGTATGGGCAGGCTGCGGGAAGGACAAAGAAGAGGGCAGTACTCTAGGGTTACTGATAGTAGAGTGGTCAATGCCCCAAGACCTGAAGGAGAGAGGAAAAAGCCATTACTGAAATTTGGAGGAAAGGTCCGCTTTGATGAACTAGCCAGAGTTGACCCACAGAAAGAGATTCAGATAAATAAATACTCTAGCCTCTTTCTCCAATCTCATTCTGATCTAATGCTAGTGTTTCCACTAATGAAATTCAACTTGAGGCCAGGATGGTGGCTCACACCTATAATCCCAATCCCAGCACTTTGGGAGGCCGAGGCGGGTGGATCACAAGGTCAGGAGTTTGAGACCAGCCTGGTCAAAATAGTGAAACCCCATCTGTGCTAAAAGTACAAACATTAGCGGGCATGGTGGCACATGCCTGTAGCCCCAGCTACTTGGGAGGTTGAGGCAGGAGAATCGCTTGAACCTGGGAGGCGGAGGTTGCAGTGGGCTGAGATTGCCACTGCACTCCAGCCTGGGTAATGGAGCAAGACTCTGTCTCAAAAAAAAAAAAAAAAAAAAAAAAAAATTCAACTTGAAACCAGAGGCCTGGGACGTCTATTGGTATAGATCATACAGGTCAGCTTTCTACGGCACAGTGGGTAGAGAACTGAAGACAGTCACTTTTTTAACATCAACAATTCAAAACATTCAGCTTTCCATCCACCATTTTCTCCGATCATGATTTTATGCTTATAAATCCTATATTATGTCACTGACCTGCCTCCTGATAAGAGTTGTTTAATATCCAGTGACATACTGTGAGTCCTATAAGTTTTCATCCCTTCAGAACAATAATTCCCCAAATGCTGGCTGTTCATATTTAGATCTGGTTTTGGAATACAAAATCATTAGTATTGTTATGAGGTTTATAGAACTCATTTAGAACAGTGCCTGACCCATGTGTCTTAGTACTTTAGGGCTATATTAACAAAATACCTTTGACTGGATAATTTGTAAAGAACAGATTTTTTTTTTTATAGTTCTGGAGACAAGGAAGTCCAAGATCAAGGCTCCAGCAGATACCGTATCTGGTGAGGGATGCTCTCTCTGCTTCAAAGGTGATGCCTTTTGCTGCATCCTCACAGGGCAGAAGATATGAGAGGGCCAGGCAGCTCTCTAAAGCCTCTTTTACATAGGCAGTAATCCGATTCAGGAAGCCAGAACCCTCAGGACTTAATCACTTCCCAAAAGGCCCCACCTCTTAATATCACAATGGAGGTTAAGTTTCAATATGATTTTGGAGAAACACAAACACTCAAACCGAAGCAACATGGTAAGCTCTGACAAACTGTTATGAGCTACTGTTATTTAGATGGAGCAATCTCTAGAGGTTCAGGCAGAGCCTTGTTGCTCCCTCTGGGACTGTGTAGTGAGAATGTAGGAGCTTCTCAGGAGAGATGGTCATCTACCAAGGAGCCTGTGTTGCTTCTCCCTGCTCCTTACCTTAAGGTGTTATTTTAAACACATGAAATGATCTCAAAACAGCTATGTAATAGACATCAAGATATGGAAGCATTTCCTTTTTTTTTTTTTTAAGTATGGAGAAACTTAGTCACTGGTCTGTTACTCTCAGTCCTGTTTGTTAAATGTTCCGTGGTCAGGAATAGGCAGGCTATTCCTTTTACATAATTCTTCTGGTTGACATAAATTATTCTATAAAAGCCAACAGACTTCATATCTTGTGTGTATGTGTACTTTGACAGCTGCCTTCCCCCGTCCCCCAACCAAATCAAACAATCAAGCAACAAACAAAATTGGCCTTAAAATTGAGGCCCCAGAGATAAAGTCACTGAGCGGGTATATGTCACAGCGGCAAACTTTCTGCAACTGGAAAAGGTCAAGACAGAGGGAGGAGCGCTGGGGGTGCCACTGCCTTGACCTCTGGAACCTGCTGCACAAATAAGAAGTGGTTGCTGTGCCAGTTTTCCCTGAAGAGGTGCCTGACCAGCTGGCTCTGTGAATTCGAATGCAGTTTTCAGGCAGGCTCTGGGAGAGTTTTGGGGAATCCCAATAGACAGCCCAGAGATGCTGGACTGCGAATGCGGGCGCGCTGCAGGCGAGGCTGGGAGGGCAGCCAGGAGCGCTGCTGGTGTCGGGAGACGCGCAGAGGGAGGGGCAGGCGGCGAGCTCCGCTTCTCCGCGTCCTGGATCTGAAAGCATCACAGGCCAGCGGGGCAGTGCGCGGTGAAACTACGAAGAAGCCAAGTAGCTCGCGTCTTCTACAAAAACCCATGTTCTTGCTAGGACGATGGCAAGGAGAAGCCGGAGTCTCTCCTTTTTCTCCTCGGCTTTTCTCGGGCTTTCTGAAAAGAGCACCCGCATATTCCCGGGAAATTTTGGCTCCTGATGGCATGGGGGGAGGATCACATTCATCTTCCAGGAGAGACGCAGATATCTTGATCAAATTGTGTTTTACACAGGAGGCGAGTGACTGCGGAGGGAGGATCCCCTGCAGCTCAGCGCGCTCCCGCTCCGGCGCGAGGCCGGGGTCGAGCGCTTCAGTAGCTCATGGCTCTGTAGAGTGCGCATGGCCAAGATAAAGAAAGCATGCTCCAGTGGCGCAATCGGTTAGCGCGCGGTACTTATACAACAGTATATGTGCGGGTGATGCCGAGGTTGTGAGTTCGAGCCTCACCTGGAGCATGTTTTCTTCCAATTGCGATTTCAGACATTTCACGATAATGCATTTTTCCCTTCTCTTTAAAGTAAAATGCTAAAATGGGTAAGTTTTCCGTGGTGAGCCCATAAAGATTCCTTTGATCAAGGGGAATACTTGGCAGATTTCAGAGAAGGGAAGAAACCCAGCAAGACCCAAATTGAACTCATCCAGCAAACTCATTTCTCCTCAGTCGGGAGGCCTCACAGCCAGGCTGTTCTGCTTCAATGAAGCCTCCTCCCTCCCTTGCTCCTCCACTTAAAAACTATTCTTCAGCTCTTTGGGGACTGAGCAAGGAGGTGGAAAAACTGGGTTTTATTCTCTGCGATTCATGCAACTGTCACCAGGGTTCATCGATGTGCAGAAAGTACTCCCAGGTACCTGAGCTTTGGTATCTACAAGGATGGCAGTGAAGTTGTTGAACTCCACCTGTGAAACCTAAATGTGTTCTGTGTAGAGCTCCACTGTCTACTTTACAAAAACCTGACTGGGAAACAAGAAATGCTAATTTTTCCCCAGCAGTGAAACATCAGACATAAATGGCTGGGTATGTATTTCTTCCTAATTTCATCAAAAAGTAAACAAACTGCCTTGTTTGGAAAAACACATTCATCTTGATGCTAGGGTCTGAAATACATGATTCCAGGTTGCTGTGCTTTTATCCAGTCTTTCCTGGATTTCATTTGGTCTCGTAGAACCTTCCTCCTGTTCCTTAAATATGGATATTCCCCCACAGTTCTGTCCTCAGCTTTCCACACATGTAGTGATATACACATTCTGTGTTAGGGTTCTCCAGAGAAACAGAACCACTAGGATATATAAAAGTAAATATGAGGAATTATGAGAATTGGTTCACAGGATTATGGAGGCAAGAAATCTCACAATATGCTGTCTGCAAGCTAGAGAATCAGGAAAACCAGTGGTGTGATTTAGGCCTGTCTCCCAAAGCCTGAGGAAGCAGTGGGCCAGGGAGAAGGGAGACTTCTCTGGAGTCCCAGATTCTGAAGGCCTGAGAACCTGGAGCTCTGATGTGGGAAAGCAAAAATATCACTCCTGCATCTTTTAAGTCCTTGATGGTGGCACTAATCTCTACAATCCCTTCAGAAATGTAGTGTTGCTTTTGATTTACTATTTTCCTAGGTAGAGGTAGTTCTAATGCCTTCCAATTGTTCTTTCCCACCTTAATAGCCCTCATTCCATAGGTCAGGGAACTAATATGAGGATTCTGCCAGATACTAAGTATGTCTATTCCAATTATGCTTTCTGAAACTGGGGGAATAATCACAGGATGCATTCAGGGACTTACCCGACCCACTGTGAGTCAGATCTGAGCTAAAACTTCATTGGTCACCTAACTTTTATAAGCCCCTACTCTGACTGGAGTACCACAGTGATGTTGAGGTCTCCTGGAATCAATGTCAGCTCAGAACTATAGCCCCTAAAGAGTCTAATTATTTCCTTGCTCCCAGTGCTCAGTTACTCTGGTAAAAGATGGTAGGTCCCTTTGAGGAAGGCTGGGAAAAAGATTAATAGTATAAATTTTTGATAGCGTACCAGGTCCTTCCTCAAGAAGACCCCACTGCCACTCCATTCAAAGGGTTCTGAGTCTATAAACTGGCTCAAGTCTGATGTTGCACGCTGAAAGAGTGAGGGTCCTGATCAACTCAGTATACCACTGGAGGCTATATGAGCAAACAGCAAACTGTTCTCATAAATGCAGAATGTTGGCAAGCTGACAACTGTGTCTGCCACTCAGCAGGAATGCTGAGGGCAGTCACGCCCCAAGTGCAGTGTTGCTTGTGACTAGGCACATCTGAAGCCTGTTAGCGATAATGTGAACCTGTGACCCATCAAACAGCTGACCAATCATTACCTCCTCCTCCCTGCTCTTTCTACCCAATAAATACCAAGGGCTGTAGAAGCTCAGGGCTGCCTTTGCTCACTAGAAGCAAGGAGCTCTCTTCTTCTTCCCCGGACCCCTTCTTTAAAATAGTTTCTTTTGTTTTAAGTTTTCATTTCTGTGTTCATCCTCCTCGTTCAGTCCCATAGTAAATGTGCAAACTGCGGCAGTCTGGGAAGCCATGACTGTATTTTTATCGAGTTAGACTTTTGTTCACTTGATCTGGTAGTTCTCTGTTTATACAGATCAAGTAGTTGATTGTCTTACTTGATAATTTGCCCTGGTAACAACATAATAACTGATGTGTCTCTTTCCTAAATTGCATAAATACTGTGAAATTGCTGTGACAAATTAGAAATGCACCATTGGCATATTTATCTTCCCTTTTATGCATGATGGTAAAATAAAAACATCATTCTGCTAGAAAAAAAAAGAATTTAGTGTCCTTCCTATCTATTTCACTTCTGAAAACACCGTGATTAACTAGCCAATGCCATAGATCTATGAGATTCAGACTATTCTGATTGCTGCTTTGACTCCTCAGTTCATCAGAGTCACTACACTCACCTTTCCTTTGATGATTGAGTGTTTTAGATTTACTATTTTTCTAGGTAGCAGCTCTAATGGCTTCCATTTGGTCTTTCCCACCATAGTAGCCCTCACCCTACCAGTCATGGAGCCAATGTGAGGGTTCTGCCAGCTGCTAAGTATGTCTATGTAATTATGCATTCTGGCACTTGGGAAATGACCCCAGGATGAGTCCGGGGACCCACTGTAAGTTGGATCTGAGCTAAAACTCCATTGATTACCTGGCTTCCATATGCCCCTACTTTAACTGGAGGACCACAATGATGTTTTGGGTCCCCTGGAATCAACATCAGCTCAGAGCCAGTGTCCAGTAGTCCCCGAAATGTCTGATCATTTTCCTTTCCCCAATGCACAGTTGCCTTGGTAAAAGGCAGGGGGTCTTCTTGGGGAAGGGTGGGAAAAAGATTCACTGCATAAACTCTCAGTAATGTAGTGGGGTCCTTCTTTGAGGGGACGTGGCCTCCCCTTTATCCAAAGGGTTCTGGGTCTGTAAACTGGCTCAAATCTGGAAACTGATTGAGGGGCCATGATTCTGTTTTTATAATTCAAATTAGTCTTTTGTCCATTCGACTTAGAAGTTTTCTGCTTGTATAAATTAAGTAGGAATGCAGTAGGCTTCCTAGCAATTTCACTTCTAGGAACACTGTGATTAATTAGCCAATGCCAGACTCCACATGAGTCAGACTATTCTGATTACCGCTTTGACTCTGCTGTCCATTATGGTAGCTATGCCCACCTTGTCTTCGACAGTTGAGTACTGCCACTTGGCCCTTGCCACCTTGCAATCTAATTATTATCATTGTATTTAAGTTTGTAGTTGAGTGACTGTGGTTCCCACTGTTAGATCTGACATACAGAGAAGAGCAATTACAGGGCTCTTCAAAGATGCAGATGCTGCCCTCACAAATCTGTTTTGCAAAGCATGGCCAAGGGTATATCTTCTGGGCCTTCCCAGCTGCGATGAGTAGGTCTAAAGTGACTAATTCACTCCACCTTCACAATCTCCCTGAGCCTTTGGATCCCTTCCTCTACATTAAATGAAGGGAGATCAGGCATTTCCAGCTTGCTCACAGTGGGCCATCTTTGAATCCATATTTCAGCTAACCAAGCAGATAAACTATTAGAACCTTTTTTTTTTTTAACTCCCCGAGCTGCAACATTAAATGCAGAGTCCCTACTTAATGGGCCCAAATCAATAAATTCCGCCCAATCCAACTCTGTTCCACCATCATCCTATACCCTTAAATATCCATTCTCATGCCTGTTCTCCAGATTTCTGTTTATGTAAATTGGAGAACTCAAACAGTTCAAGTGTAGTGCACCTCCTCATGAGTTACACTCTCTTTTTTTTTTTTTTTTTTTGAGACGGACTCTCGCTCTGTCGCCCAGGCTGGAGTGCAGTGGCCAGATCTCAGCTCACTGCAAGCTCCGCCTCCCGGGTTCCCGCCATTCTCCTGCCTCAGCCTCCCGAGTAGCTGGGACCACAGGCGCCACCACCTCGCCCGGCTAATTTTTTGTGTTTTTAGTAGAGACGGGGTTTCGCCGTGTTAGCCAGGATGGTCTCGATCTCCTGACCTTGTGATCTGCCCGTCTCGGCCTCCCAAAGTGCTAGGATTACAGGCTTGAGCCACCGCGCCCGGCCAAGTTACACTCTCAATCTCACCTCCAGGGGCCTACCAGGACTTTAGTCTAGTTATAGGTCTAGAAGCAAACAGGGGTGTTGGGGGTTCTCCTGAGGAGAATCAACATTATTTTGCCTGGCAACTGCTTCAGGGGAGGCCATCACTATTGCCTCAGGCAGCTCAGGGTTTATCTCCTCAGATAAAGGTGGACAGGCTGATGGCAGCATGGGTCAGGGAGGGGATGTTTCCACTACTGGGGATTGGGAAGCTGTTCTTTCTGGCAAAATAGGTTCATCAGAGTTTACAAACTCAGTGTCCCCAGCTTCATCAGGGTCTTCTTACACATCCCCAATTTCAGGGTCCCATTCTTTTCCAATCAATGCCCTCACTTTAATAGTAGACACCTGGTGAGGCTGTGCATGCATCTTTCATTGCAGGTCAGCCACTCGCATGGTAAGAGCTTGTGTCTGTTTTTCCACAATGTCAGCTCTTTCTCTACAGGAGATGAGACTCTCACTCAGGGCAATCTTAGCAGATTTGAGGCTTAGTATCTGCTTCTGAAGCCAGGAGATAGAATCCCTGAGTTCATCATTTTCTTTCATCACTTTGTCCACTGAACTTAGAAGCAACCAACCAGCCTCATTTTGTTCCTTGGTTCTCCACATATGGTCAAAAGTATTATGTATAAAGTCACTAAACTTGCTTCTCAGGAATGGTGAATCAGGAGTGTCAAATTTATTTATTTTGCATAACTCTCTGAACAGTTCATGCCAAGGACTATCAGTGTTCTCCACACTATTAGAAGTAGAGTCCTTAGCATTTTTGTGTCAAATCATATTAAGCAGCCAACTCCAGAAACCCCAAAACCAATGAAAGAACTCCATCCTTAATATTCTGTTCCTCTAGAACCACTCCTGATACAAAAATCTATATTAGTCCGGGTTCTCCAGAGGGACAGAACTTTTTGTTTTACACTTTGCTTCCCTATGTTTGCCTCCATTTCTTCCACTGGTGATCACTTGTTTATCCTTCAGGTTATGGTGGGAACTTCATATCCAACAGGTTGGATCAGACACACTCCTATGAGCTTTATCTGTTGTGCTAGGTACTTGATACGTTATTTTAGTCTTCTTTTTACTTCACTCTCTCATCTATTGCATCATGAGCTCTTTGGTGGGGAAGAGAAAGATTATACCTTAATTGTGTTTGTTTCTTCAGTACCAAGCTCAATTTCTCACTCTGAATGAATTGTAACTCTCAGAATTCTCTCTACCTGTGATATCAGGAAGTGTTTGCACCCTTTTTTTTTTTTTTTTTTTGAGATGGAGTCTTGCTCTGTTGCCCAGGCTGGAGTGTGCAGTGGCGCAATCTCAGCTCACTGCAAGCTCCGCCTCTCAGGTTCACGCCATTCTCCCACCTCAGCCTCCCGAGTAGCAGAGACTACAGGCGCCCGCCGCCATGCCCGGCTAATTTTTTGTAGTTTTAGTAGAGACTTTCACCTTGTTAGCCAGGATGGTGTCGATCTCCTGACCTTGTGATCCGCCCACCTCGGCCTCCCAAAGTGCTGGGATTACAGGCGTAAGCCACTGCTCCCAGACTGTTTGCACCCTTTATACTAGGCATCCCCAACCCTGGGCGGCAGAGTGGTGCTGGTCCATGGCCTGTTACACAGCCGGAGATGAGTGGCGGTCGAGCATTACTGCCTGAGCTCTGCCTCCTGTCAGGTCAGCCGGGGCATTAGATTCTCATAGGAGTGCGAACTCAATTGTGAACTGGGCATGCAAAGGATCTAGGTTGCAGGCTCCTTATGCGAATCTAACGCCTGATGATCTGAGGTGGAACAGTTTTATCCCGGAACCATACTCCGCCCCCGCCCCCGCCCCCGCCCCCGCCTCCGCCTCCACCCCCTATAGGCTGTGGAAATACTGTCTTCCACTAAACCGGTCCTTAATGCCAAAAATGTTGGGGACCATTGCTTTACACCTTTTGTCTCCCCCATTTTCACCTCTTAGGATGAACATTAATTTTATTTATTTTTAGCAAACTAAAGGTTAAGTGTAGGTACTGAGAAATGAACATTAAAAGAGACTGTTGTCTATCGCATAGGTTCTCACTGAAGAATGTGAAGGTCAAAGGTCAGAGAAGGTGCTTCCTTGCGCAGATAATAAAGTAGCAGTAGCCGCGCTGTCTCCAGTTCTTCTCTGCACCTAGAATGCTCTTCATCTTGTCTACACGACAGATTTTTACTCATTTTTCATAATCCAGGGGGGAAAAATCAATGATTTCTTGTTTTTTATTATAAGATACTTCAGGTTGCTCACACCTGTAATCCCAGTGCTTTGGGAGGCCTAGGTCGGAGGACCCCTTGAGCCCAGGAGTTTGAGACCAGCCTGAGCAACATAGGGAGACCCCATCTCTACAAAAAATTAATTAATTGGGCATGTCTCAGCTACTTAGGAGGCTGAGGTGGGAGGATCCCTTGAGCCCAGAAGGTGGAGGCTGCAGTGAGCCATGATCACTCTCCCTGCACTCCAGCCTGAACAACAAAGTGAGACTCTGTCTCAAAGAAAACAACAACAACAACAACTTCATAACACTTAATTCACATTTATTTCACTGTAAAAAAAAAAAAAAAAGAGAGAGATATTTATATATAGAACTGCTTTTCCTACTAGTTTGCTTATCAAGAAGAATGTCACCATATCAGATTCATTACCCAATACATGGCAAATCAATATACTGAGACATTAGATTGCAGCAGAGGAAGAGGTTTAATCATGTACAGCCCAACAAGGAGATGGAGGAAAACCTCAAATCTGCCTCCCTGAGGAGTTCAAGGTAGCGATTTTAAGGGATTTGGAGTGGATCAAGGAGTTGGGATCGTTGATTGGCCCAAGAGTGTTGCGTGGGACAGGCATGGTGGTTCAGGCCTGTAATCCTAGTGCTCTGGGAGGCTGAGGCAGAAGGATCATTTGAGGTCAGGAGTTCGAAACCAGCCTGGCCAACATGGTAAAACCCCTTCTCTACTAAAAAAAATACAAAAAATTAGCCAGGTGTGGTGGCGGGTGCCTGTAATCCTAGTTACCCAGCAGGCTGAGGCAGGAAAATTGCTTGAACCCAGGAGGCAGAGGTTGCAGTAAACCAACATTGCGCCATTGCACTCCAGACTGGGCAACAGAGCGAGATTCTGTCTCAAAAAAAGAAAAAAAAGGGCTAAAGTCATGGGATGAGGAGATGAGAAAACTGCATTTTCTTTTTTTTTTCTTTTAGACGGAGTCTCACTCTGTCGTCCAGGCTGAAGTGCAGTGGCGCCATCTTGGCTCACTGCAACCTCCGCCTCCCAGGTTCAAACGATTCTTCTGCCTCAGCCTCCCAAGTAGCTAGAATTACAGGCGTGTGGCACCATGGCCACAAAGCCCAGCTACTTTTTGTATTTTTAGTACAGACGGGGTTTCACCATGTTGCCCAGGCTGGTCTCAAACTCCTGATCTCGAGTGATCCATACGCCTCAACCTCCCAAAGTGCTGGGATTACAAGAGTGAGCCACCGCACCTGACCCTTTTTTGTAAAATTAAAAAAATTGGGGTGGGGAGGGATAGCATTAGGAGATACACCTAATTTAAATGACCAGTTAATGGGTGCAACACACCAACATGGCACATGTATACATATGTAACAAACCTGCACGTTGTGCACATGAACCCTAGAACTTAAAGTATAAAAAGAAAAAAAAAAATTGTTGCTGTCATTGTTAGAGAGAGGGTCTCACTATGTTGCCCAGGCTGATCTTGAACTTCTGGCCTCAAGTGATCCTCCAATTTTGGCCTCCCAAAGTGCTGGGATTACAGGTGTGTACCACTGTGCTCTGCCTGAAACTGCATTTTCACACTGATTCAGTTCCTTTATGAATGTCAGTGCTAGTTGGTGTTGGCCTTTCTGCTGGAATTCAGGATCTGAAAAGCATCTTAAAAACGCTTATGATTTTCTGGGCGCAGTGGCTCGCGCCTGTAATCCCAGCACTTTGGGAGGCTGAGGCGGGCAGATCATGAAGTTAAGAGATAGAGACCATCCGGGCCAACATGGTGAAACCCTGTCTCTACTAAAAAAAAATATATATATATATATACACACACACACACACACACACACACACACAAATTAGCTGGGCATGGTGGTGCGTTCCTGTAGTCCAAGCTACTCAGGAGGCTGAGGCAGGAGAATCGCTTGAAGCCAGCAGGCGGAGGTTGCAGTGAGCTGAGATTGGGCCACTGCACCCCAGCCTGAGTGACAGAGTGAGACTCCATCTCAAAACAAAAACAAAACAAAACAAAGCAAAACCTTTCAAATAATTAGTCCAATGTAATGATACTTAATAGATGCTCAAAAATATTCTTGGAAGGTCAAAACAGTACAGTGGAGTAAAGTCAGAACTATGGGGAGAGATAAGAAGAATAGAAAGGAAAGGAGGAAAAAATAAGGTGATTTGGATGTGGATGATGAGAAGGGGAAAAAAATGTAAAATGTACTTCTTTTTGGTTATTCCAGATGAGAATATTGGAAATTTTAAGCATTAAAACTCCAAGGTTCTCCTAGATTTGGCATATACTCCTGCCAAATGAAAGATTGATATGTATGCTTGGCTAACAACTAGAATTTGAAGTGAGTTTGTTTTAGTCCCCATGTAGGGTAATATCTACTGTGAGATATCATACCACCACCAAAAGGGGCTAAGTAATCTACTTTTAAAATTTTCATCTTCATGTGAAAATGAGTCCAATAATTTTTTAGATTATTTATGGAATATAATTTCAATAGTAGAAAAATTTTCTCTCTCCCTCTTTTTTTTTTTTTTCCATTTTGATCTTCTGGATTTCTTTACTGTTTGTTTACTTTCTTTTCACCCATATTTCCATTTCTATTTCTGGTATAAACTGAGAAGATCTCTATCCTTAAAATGCTCCCCTAAGTGATTTTATCCAGAGCATAAATACAGTCTTTTCCATCTCTTGTCATTTCTAAATTGTATTTCATGTAATAATGTGTTGATTTTTTAAAATTTTACATAGATAATATGTATTGTTTAAAATTATTTTGTACAAAGCTTACCATTTTTCTTATATCCTAGCCACCCAGTTTTCCTCAGAACAGGCTATTGGTTTCTGTTATTAGTTTCCTAGAAAAGCAGAATTATTTATGTTCTGTTCTTTGTCAGACGTCATTCTAGATTAGTTTCTGAGAAGGAGCCCATCTCTTCCTGTGTAATGAAAAACTGGACCACCTAATAGTAGTGTTTTGTTTGTTTAACAGATACCATTTCACTATGTTGCCCAGGCTGGATTCAAGCTCCTAGGCTGAAGGGATCCCCTGCCTCAGCTTCTCAAGTAGCTGGCACTATAAGTACCCGTTTGGGTATAGTGTACTTTTTTAAGATGAGGCTGGCCACACCCCATAACCTCATCAGAAGTACCAATCATGTGATTTGAATCATGCATTATCAGTCAACCTGAAGACTGAGTTGAAGCAAGACCCTGTCTCAACATAAGACAAAAACACCACCACCAAAAGTATCCAAATTGGAAAGGAAGAAGTAAAATTGGGCCTGTTTGCAGATAACATGACTTTATATAGAGACAGTCCTAAAGACTCCATTAAAAAGAAGTGTTAATACTAATGAACAAATTCAATATATTTGCAGAATACAAAATCAATATTCAGAAGTCACTTGCATTACTATACAGTAACAATAAACTACATGAAATAATAAACAATAAACTACATAGAAAAATTAAAGGACAATGCCATTTATAGTAGCACCCCTTCCCCTTAAAGAAAGAATTAAACTTAATCATGAAGGTGAAATGTTGTTAATGTTTGTTAAAGTTTTCAGTGATGTACAATTAATGCAATCTGTATCAAAATCTCTCTGGCAGTTTTGGCCGGGCGCGGTGGCTCAAGCCTGTCATCCCAGCACTTTGGGAGGCCGAGACGGGCGGATCACGAGGTCAGGAGATCGAGACCATCCTGGCTAATATGGTGAAACCCCGTCTCTACTAAAAATACAAAAAACTAGCCGGGCGAGGTGGTGGGCGCCTGTAGTCCCAGCTACTCGGGAGGCTGAGGCAGGAGAATGGCGTAAACCCGGGAGGCGGAGCTTGCAGTGAGCTGAGATCCGGCCACTGCACTCCAGCCTGGGCGACAAAGCGAGACTCTGTCTCAAAAAAAAAAAAAAAAAAAAAAAAAAAAAATCTCTCTGGCAGTTTTTAGAAAACAGAAAAAAAAGACTATAAAATTCATATAAAACTCATATGAAACTACAAAGAACCCAAAGTCACCAAGTCCATTTTGAGAAAGAACAACAAAGCTGAAGACATCACACTTCCTGATTTCAGCATATACTACAGAGCTACAGTTATTAAAACAGTCTGGTACTAGCAAAAAGACAGGTATACTAACCAAAATAACAGGACAGAGAGCTCAGAGATTAATCCATAAATATATGGTCAACTGATCTTTAACGAGGTTGCCAAGAACACACAACGGGAAAAAAAACCAATCTTTTCAACAAATGATGTTGAGAAAAACAGATATTCACATGAAAAAGAATGAAATTAGACCCTTGTTTACAGCAGTCACAAAAATTAACTAAAATGGATTAATGACTTAAATCTAAGATCTGCAACTATAAAACTCTGGGAGGAAAGCTTTAGGACATCGGTCTTGACAATGATTTAATGACTGTGACATCAAAATCATAACCAACAAGAGCAAAATTAGAAAAACGGGATAATATCAAATAAAAGATTTTCTTTTTTTTTTTTTTCCTTTTTTTTTTTTTTTTTCTGAGATGGAGTTTCATTCTTGTTGCCCCGGATAGAGTGCAATGGCGCGATCTTGGCTCACCGCAACCTCCACCTCACGGGTTCAAGTGATCTCCTGCCTCAGGCATGTGCCACCATGCCTAGCTAATTTTGTATTTTTAGTAGAGAAGGAGTTTCTCCATGTTGGTCAGGTTGGTCTCAAACTCCCGACCTCAGGTGATCCGCCCACCTTGGCCTTCCAAAGTGCTGGGATTATAGGCCTTCTGCACGGTAAAAAAAAAAAAAAAAAAAAAAAAAAAAGGCAACCTATTAAATGGGGGGAAAAAATTGCAAACCATATATCTGATAAGGGGTTAATTTCCAAGATACTTAACTCTTACAATTCAGTAGTTAATCAAAACAAATAAAAACAAAAACCTGATTAAAAATAAAAATGGGCAGGGCGCGGTGGCTCATGTTTGTAATCCCAGCACTTTGGGAGGCTGAGGCGGGCAGATCACCTGAGATCGGGAGTTTGAGACCAGCCTGAGCAACATGGAGAAAACCTGTCTCTACTAAAAATACAAAATTAGCTGGACTTGGTGGCGTATGCCTGTAATCCCAGCTACTCGGGAGGCTGAGGCAGGAGAATCACTTCAACCCGGGAGGCAGAGGTTCCGGTGAGCCAAGATCGCTCCATTGCACTCCAGCCTGGGAAACAAGAGTGAAACTCCATCTCAAATAATAATAATAATAAAAAAAATGTACTAAGGACTTGCATAGACATTTCTCCAAAGACGATATACAAACAGCCAACAAGTACGTGAAAAGATGCTCAATGTCACTAATCATCAAGGGAATGCAAATCAAAAGAAAAGTGAGATATCATCTTAATACCTGTTAGGATAGCTATTATCAAAAAAGCAAAAGACAAGTGTTGGTGAGTTCGTAGAGAAATTGGAACTTTTCTACCCTGTTAATGAGATTGTGAAATGGTGCAGCCACTGTGGAAAACAGTATGAAGGTTCTTCAAAAAATTAAAAATAGAACTACCAGGCCGGGTGTGGTGGCTCATGCCTGTAATCCCAGCACTTTGGGAGGCTGAGGCTCACAGATCACTTGAGGTCAGGACTTCGACACCAGCCTGAGTAACATGGTGAAACCCCGTCGCTTCTAAAAATATAAAATTAACCGGGTGTGGTGGTGCCCGCCTATAATCCCAGTCACTGGGGAGGCTGAGGCAGGAGAATCGCTGGAAACCAGAAGGCAGAGGTTGCAGTGAGCCCAGATCGCACCACTGCCCTCCAGCCTGGGCGACAGAGCAAGACTCCATCTCAAAAAAAAAAAAAAAAAAAAATTAGAACTACCATATATGATTCAACAACCCCACTTCTGCGTATATATCCAAAAAAATTGAATTCAGAATCTCAAGGACATATTAGTGCACCTATATTCATTACAGCATTATTCACAACACCAAAGATGTGGAAGCAACCTAAATGTTCATCCGTGGAGGGATTAATATAGAAAATATGGTATATACATACAATAGAATATTATTCAGCCTTTAAAATAAAGGAAATTCTGGCCAGGCATGGTGACTCACGCCTGTAATTCCAGCACTTTGGGAGGCTGAGGTGGGGAGATCGCTTGAGCAATATAGTGAGAGCCTGTCTCTACAAAAAATTAAAATATTAGCCAAGCATGGCGGCGTGCAGTCCTAGCTACTCAGGAGACTGAGGTGGGAGGATCACTTGAGCCCAGGAGGTTGAGGCTGTAGTGAGCCAACATCATACCATTGCACTCGATCCTGAAAGACAAAGCAAGACCCTGTCTCAAAAGAAAAAAAAAAGGAAATTCTGCAATATGCAACAGCATGGGTCAACTACTTTGAGGACATTATTGTGAGTGAAATGAGCTTCCCACAAATGGACAAATACTGATTGATTCCACTTGAGATATCTAAAATAACCAAACTCATTGAATCAGAGTAGAATGGTGGTTGCCTGTGGTTGGGGGAAGGGGAAAATGGGAATTTCAGTTATGCAAAGTAAGTTCTAGAGATCTGCTGTACAACATTGTGCCTGTAGTTAACAATACTGTATTGTACTCTTAAATTTTTGTCGCTGGGCTCAGTGGCTCACGCCTGTAATCCCAGCACTTTGGGAGGCCGAGGCGGGCAGATCACCTGAGGTCGGGAGTTCAAGACCAGCCTGACCAACATGGAGAAACCCCCATCTCTACTAAAAATACAAAATTAGCCTGGCATAGTGGCGCATGCCTGTAATCCCAGCTACTGGGGAGGCTGAAGCAGGAGAATAGCTTGAACCTGGGAAGTGGAGGTTGTCGTGAGCCAAGATCATGCCATTGCACTCCAGCCTGGACAACAAGAGTAAAACTCCATCTCAAAAAAAAAAAAAAAAAAAAAAAATCAAGAGAGTATATCTCATGGCAAGCTCTTTTTACCTCAATAATTTTTTTAATAAAAAAAAATGGACTTACTTTTACTCTCTAGCAAAATATAATACTTGCACATTACATCAAATAACTAAAACTTAAAATCTTTTCTTCGTTTCGTTCCTCAATTCCAATAAATTCTGCTAGTAGCCCCACAAATTAGGGCCTCACAAATCTAGTGTGTACAGGCACCACTGGAACTGCCAAAAAGGTTGGGCTCCCACCTCCGGCTCTAGACTGTCTTGAATATCTGACTCCCCACCTCTGATTGACCGCAATTTCGAGTCCCAGGGGAATTCCCATTCCACCCACTAAGGAAGGAAGGATGGCTCCTAGCAGTGACTGAGAGCCTAACTGATAGGACCTTATGTCTCAAGCACCTAACTTGTAGGCTCTTTTGGCTGGAGAGGGCAATCTGACTCTAGTAGGTCTCCCTTTGTCCCAGAGAGATGCAGCCCACATTTGACCCCTAGTAAAACCATCTGGAGCCGAAGAGATGTAGATCAAATGCAGCTATGAACTAAGTCTCAGGATTGGAGGGATGGCGCAAACTGAAAAAGAAAGGGAGATCAACAGAATCAGATTAAGCACAGCTTCTGAAGGGCAGATATTCCTGAAAATCCTGAAGGCAGAAACCTTGTCTTATCTCCATCTGCAACACACCTCAAATCATGCTTCCGCCCCTCCCCCAGAAAAACACAACCTTCACAGAGGAGTTTTGAAAAGATTTCTGGAAAGGAAATAATGTTACCAGAGGCCATTGAGGTCTTTTGTCTGGTCACCACTGGTTAAAATAAAGAAATCAGCAAACTTTTTATTGCTGTGAAAGCGTATGCTCATGTACTCATTGGCCATTAACATATTCTATTTTAGAATTGCCTGTTCAGGTCTTTTGCTCATAATTCTAAAAGTGAAAAATAAAGTTATGAGGGGGATAAAAAAGAATAGAATATTTATGTGACCTTGGGGAAAGAAAAATTTCTTAGGGAGACACAAAAATAACTAAACCAAAGTTAAATGAATTGGACTTCATAAAAATTAACAATTTCTTCTTCTAATTATTATTTTTGAGACGGAGTCTTGCTGGGTCGCCCAGGCTACAGTACCGTGTGTGGTGCGATCTCAGCTCACTGCAACCTCTACCTCCCAGGTTCAAACAGTTCTCCTGCCTCAGCTTCCCAAGTAGCTGGGATTATAGGCATGTGCCATCAAAATTAACAATTTCATCACAAGAGATCATTAAAGTGTTTCCCAGACTCAAGTGATAAGATATTTGCAATACAAATATTTGGCAAATAACTCTTAAGTGATATATATGGCTCAATGATATAAAGCACAATAAAATGTGCACAGATGTGATTCAAAGGGAAACGCTGCCAGGCGTGGTGGCTCACGCCTGTAATCCCAACACTCTGAGAGACTGAGGCGGGAGAGTCTCTTGAGCTCTTGAGTTCGAGACCAGCTTGGGCAATATAGTGAGACACCCCTTCCCCCACCCACAACAAAACATTAAAAAATTAGCCTGGCATGGTGGCATGTGCTTGTGGTCCCAGCTACTCTGGGGGCTGAGATGGGAGAATTGCTTGAGCCCGGGGGGTCCAGGCAGCAGTGAGCCCTGATTGTGCCACTGCACTCCAGCTTGGGCAACAGAGGGAGACCCTGTCTCAAAAACAAAAAGAAAACAAACAAACAAAAACCCAAACAAACAAACAACAAACCCCAAAAGGAGTTCTGTTCCGTTTTATAAACCTTGAGAGCCTCACTCTTTCCTGATTGTGAAGAGTGGCCAGGTGCACCAGGTAGGTGGGACCTGTACCACCTGCACCTCAGCCCAGGTCAGAAGCTACGCAAGTGTAGAGACCAAAGTTAGGGCCCCACAGTGATACTAGTTTTGCAACAATGTTCAGTGTTTACCTTTGGTGTTGACGTTTGAGTTGACAACTGGAGTCGAGTTTAGTGAAAGAAGAATTAACTAAGCTAAAGTGGAGAGAGAAGAAAAAAACAATACTAACAGGATATATTTTCGCCCAGTTTCTATGGAAACTACCGTATACCCACGAGTCACCTCTAAAAATTAAAATGGAGTTTTCTTGGATGTCCCACATTTAGTATTGTGAAATGTATTTTTTTCCTTTGAGCATTTTCATATTTGAGGCAAGTTTTTCCTTTCATCGTATCTTCCATTTATCAAAACCAACAATACCAAAACTCCACAACCCAATACCCAGGAAGGGGTTTCCCCAGTGACCCAAATACTTCACAAATGCCAGGCCAGGTGAAGAAGGACAGGTATTTTGAGCAGAGGAAATTTTTTTTTTTTTTTTTTCTTTTGAGACGGAGTCTTGCTCTGTCGCCTAGGCTGGAGTGCAGTGGTACAATCTTGGCTCACTGAAACCTCCGCCTCCCAGGTTCAAGCAATTCTCCCAGGTTCAAGCTTCTCCTGTCTCAGCCTACTGAGTAGCTGGGACACGCCACCACGCCCAGCTAATTTTCGTGGAATTTTTTTAGTAGAGGCAGAGTTTCGCCATATTGGTCAGACTGGTCTTGAACTCCTGACCTCAGGCGATCCACCTGCCTCAGCCTCCCAAAGTGCTGGGGTTACAGGCGTGAGACACCGTGCCCGGCCGAGCAGAGGAAACTATTTTAAAGTTGACTGACTTCTTTGCTATTAATAAACTTTAAACTTGTTTTTTGTCTTTATGAAACAACCACTGCAAAATTATAGCTGAGACAGTGAAAAAGATCTGACCTAACCATATTTCTTCTAACCTCCAAGCTGTCCTTGTTCATTCCTGGACGTAGGCTGAACTAACTTTGGGAGGAACTTAGTTTATAGTTTATAGTTTAGAACAATGACCATAACAGCTTTTTCCCAAAAGAAAATCCCTTATTGCCTGGGTAGGACTAACAAATTAGCTACCAGATTACAAATTATGGTTTAGGGGTCCGTCATGCATCCTCTGGCTGCAAGAATCTGAAGCTCCCTATATTGCTCCTGGGGTTAACATCACTACTGTAAAACCTAAGATGGGTGCTTGAGATGTTTTGCAGACCCTACATTCGATGGATCAGCTACCACCACCCAGTTCTGCAATCCCACCCAGGAACAGAAGACAGCAAGAAAACCTCACTTCCACACCTATGATTCCATCTCCAACCTGACCAATCAGCACTCCCTACTTCCCATGGCCCTTACCCCCTAAATTATCTTTTAATTAATTTATTTATTTTTGTTTGTTTGAGACCAACTGTCGCTATTGTTGCCCAGGCTGGAGTGCAATGGCACAATCTCGGCACACTGAAACCTCCACCTCCCGGGTTCAAGTGATTCTCCTGCCTCAGCCTCCCGAGTAGCTGGGATTACAGGCTCCCCTTCCGCCCCTATGGCCAGCTAGTTTTTGTATTTTTAGTAGAAGTGGGATTTCACCATGTTGGCCAGGCTGGTCTTGAACTCCTGACCTCAAGTAATCTGCCCACCTCGGCCTCCCAAAGTCCTGGGATTACAAGTATGAGCCACCATGCCTGCTGCTAAATTATCTTTTAAAATTACCCTCCCCCAGTGCTCCAATGCTCAGGGAGACTGATTTGAGTAATAATAAAATTCTGGTCTCCCACACAGCTGGCTCTGCGTGAATTACTCTTTCTCCATTGCAATTTCCCTGTCTTGATAAATTGGCTCTGTCTAGGCAGCAGGCAAGATGAACCCGTTGGGCAGTTACATTTAGTGACCTGGAAAACTTTTTTTAACAATCTCAATATTTTATGATTTGGTCATTTCAGAGCAATGTTGAGTTTCAGAGTAAAGTAGGAAAACCTGTTTCATAGAATCTTATAACAGATTCTTCTGCATGTGAGGAAGATCAGTGAATTTCTCTGTATTTCTGTTCTTAGAAAAAGCCTGGGCCCCAACTGTGGATGTCCCATTAGTGCAGACTCATACCTTTCTTCTTAGTTTGGTACAGTTTCAGATACAATAGTCCTTTTATTCATGGGGGATATATTCCAAGACCCCTAGTGGATGCTTGAGACTGCTGATAGTCCTAAACCCTATACATAACTGTTTTTTCTTCTATACACACTGTGAAAGGAAAATAAATCTTAGAACCCTAAAATCACTAAGTCAACAGAAAAGTCAAGCTGGGAACTAGAGGCAAACCTGCCTCTCATTTTATTCCTAAACAAGATAGTTAAAAAGGTAAAAGAGCTACATACCTCCCTCACAATTTGCCCACAAGGAAATTCCTTGAAGGCCTTAAGGTATTTATCCTAAAACAATTCTGTTGAATTTCACCCTGGCAATGTAAACTGATAGCTTACCTTCACAGGTGTGGGACTGAAAGTCATCCCTCTGGCCAGGTGCGGTGGGTCATTCACGCCTCTAATCTCAGCACTTTGGGAGGCCAAGGTGGGCAGATCACCTGAGGTCAGGAGACCAGCCTGGCCAACATGGCAAAACCCTGTCTCTAATAAAAATACAAAAATTAGCCAGGTGTAGTGGCATGCGCCTGTAATCCCAGCTATTGGAGAGGCTGAGACAGGAGAATCGCTTGAACCCAGGAGGCGGAGGTTGTTGCAGTGAGGAGGTTGTTGCAGTGAGCCAAGATCGCACCACTGCACTTTAGCCTGGGTGACAGAGTGAGACTCTGTCTCAAACAAAACAAAACAAAACAAAAAAACCAAACTGTCATCCCTCTGCTCACCTGAGACAAATGCATATCTGATTGTTTCCTCCGCCCTATTGTTTATGTAAAAATGCAGATTCACTGAGCCAAACTAAATTGTGTATTCAGTGAAAGGTTGATCAAGGACTCAAAGGAATGCAACCTTTGTCTTTTGTGTCTTTTCTACCTATGACCTGGAAGACCCCACCACCACTTTGAGTTGTCCAGTCCTACTGGATCAAACCAATGTACATCTTACACATAGTGATTGATGTCTCATGTCTCCTTAAAATGTATAAAAGCAAGCTGTACGCTGACCACCTTGGGCACAGGTTGTCAGGACCTCCTGAGCCTGTGTAACAGGTGTATCCTTAACCTTAGCAAAATAAACTCTCTAAATTGGTTGAGATCTGTCTCAGATATTTTGGGTTTACAACACATACCTATAATGGTTTAACTGATAAAATAGCCAGGGTAAATAACAGCAACTAATAATAAAGTATAACAATTATAACAATATACTGTAATTAAAGTTACATGAATGTGGTCCTTCTCTTTTTCCCTATATCAAGCTTTTTTGTTGTTGTTATTGCTCTTTGGTTTTGTTGTTAAAACAAGTAATTTATAACTATTTGGTTGGAGAGTTTATTAAAAAACTCAGTGAGGCACTACAGGTAGATTACGGAAGGTGGATATTAGAAGTTAAGGAATTGTCTGCTTTATTACAGTGAAATTTAAACTGACAATGCTGGTTTAGCACACTTTTTTTTTTTAGGCAGAGTCTCACTCTTTTGCCCGGGCTGGAGTGCAGTGGCACAATCTTGGCTCACTGTAACCTCCTCCTCCCAGGTTCAAGTAATTCTCACACCTCAGCCTCCCAAGTAGCTGGGACTACAGGGGTGTGCCATCACACCCAGCTAATTTCTGTAATTTTATAGAGATAGGGGTTTGCCATGTTGACCAAGCTGGTCTTGAACTCCAGACCTCAAGTAATCCGCCCGCCTCGGCCTCCCAGAGTGATGGGATTACAGGCCTGAGCCACTGCGCCCAGCCTAGCACACTCTTAAGTTTAAGAAAGAAATCAGTTTCTTTTGTTACTGATGAGTTCAGTTGATTGGCGCATCTTACCCATAATGCCAACATCTGGCGTTGAGTACTCATAGAGGCCAGGCCAGTATATAATTTTTTTTTTTTAAACACTTGACAGTTTCTAAGTATCCACATGAAATTGCCTCTTACCTATTTTGTGAAAAATTCTCTCTTCACTTAGGGGTAAAGGGAAGTCAATAGAATATCAGTTATTCACTTGGCTCAAAGCGTGGCCCTGTTTCTTTTTTTATTTTTTTCTCACGGACCTGGGTCCTAAGCATTGCTTATTTTTAGAAACCCCTAAGGAAAATCTCTTGGCAAAGAACCTGCACAAGTGGCTCTGGAAATTTCAAGGAAGCCAATCTCACCTGCATAGTATAGGCGGGATCCTGCACCACTAGAGCCTACTCGAGTTGATGCCATTGGGCCCTAGAACCTACAGGCCACACAGAGCATAAGCGGAGGGAGCTGGGACAGCGACATGCTGGGGCGCGGCAAGATGGGGTGATGTGGGCCTCACCGCGGCTGAGGACAAAGGAGGGAGCAAAATTGTTCCTGAGGTGGCTCAAATCAAAAAAAGGAGGATATGAGATCCTTTGATTTAGGTGCTTGATCATATACAAAGGTCCTATCTAGTTCAAATGGAGACTCTCAGGAACAAAACGTAAGAAAGGGGACCACTTGTTTCCGCCTGGTTTCGAACCAGGGACCTTTCGCGTGTTAGGCGAACGTGATAACCACTACACTACGGAAACAACCCTGCCGGGAGACACTGGAATTGAGGCACCTAGGGCGAGACAATCCAGGTTTGGCTTTAGAAAATCTCTATGTTCTACTCAGATTTTTTTTTCCTGGTAGTTTTTTCCATATATTTCAGACTTTCTACTTATTAAAATCAAAGATATCACATCCTGACCGTTGTTATTTGCCTACCACAAATTGGTACATATATTCACCAAATATATTTACCGGAATGCCCAGTAAACTATTCAGAATAATAAAAACTACTGGAAACTTCGCAAGTGCCCTTCAGCAGATGCATGAATTAATTCACATGAAATAATCTATTGCAACAATAATGAACAATCTACAACTATGTGGATGAATCTCACGGAGATGTTGACTAAAATAAACCAGACAGAAAAGGACAGTACTCTGTGGCTCCACTGATTTAAATTATAAAGCAGGTAACATTCCGCTGTCCAGCCAGAAGTCACAATAGTGCTTCCCTCTGGGAAGAGTGGGTAGTAACTGAAAAGGAACTGGAAATGCTCTGGTTTCCCAGGTGTGTTCATTTTATGTGTACTCATCAAGGGGTGTGTATGTGTGTGTGTGTGTGTGCGTGTGTAAGAGGTGGGGAAGGTGGGAGAGAGAGGCAGAGAAGGAGGCAGGGAGAGGGAGAGAGAGGGAGAGATTGGGAGAGAGGTGCACAGGGAGAGACTGATAAATTGAAGAAGTAATAGGGTTATGCAGTTGAGTTGTAGAGACTGGTTAGAAAGTGTTAAATCCATAGGGCAGGCTGTAATAAAAGACAGGCCATCAGAAAAGGCAAGCTGAAAACAATACAGACAATTCAATAAAACCAGAAGTTCTTGGAAAAGTTGTCTACATTGTCAGCAAACTTGACATTTAGCTAGATTGACTAAGTAAAAACAAAAAAAAAAAGAAAAGAAAAGAGACTCAAAGTATTAAAATTGGAAGTGAAAGCAGGGATATTATTACTAAATTTACAAAAATAAAAAGAATTATAAGAGTACACTATGAAAATTGTATGCCAGCAAATTGGATGACCTAGATTAAATGAGCAAACTCCTAGAAACACACAATCTACAAAGATTGAATCATAAAGAATTAGAAATCTGAAAAGACCTATAACTAGTAAGGATATTGAAACAGTAATCAAAAACCTACCATGAAAAAAAGCCCTGGACCAGCTGGCTTAACTGATGAATTCTATCAAACATTTAAATAATTAAGCGGTCCTTCTCACACTTTTCCACAAAACTGAAGAGTAGGAAACACTTCCTAATTCATTTTATTAAGCTAGCATTACTCGGGTACCAAAGGCAGACAAAGCGATTACAAAAAGAAAGCTACAGGCTAATATTTTTTTATCAATGCTAAATTCCTCAACAAAATACTGGCAAACTGAATTCAACAATATATTAAAAGGATTTTACACCATAGCAAAGTAGGATTTATTCCTGAAATGGAAAGATTCAGCATACAAAACAAGTAATTAACATAATGTATACATAAACAGAATGAAAGAAAAAAGTCTTTTGAATTAATACAAAAAAAAAAGCATTTGACAAACTTTAAACACTTTCATGATAAGAAAAAAAATTCAATAAAGTACACATGGAAGGAAATTCCCTCAATATGATAAAGGCTTTTTATGAACATTATCCTCAATAATGAAAGACTGAAAGTTTTCTTCTGTAAGATCAGGAACAAGACAGGAATGCCTACTTTTACTACTGTATTTAGCTGGTATTGGCAGTTCTAGATAGAGGGGGGAAAAAAAAAACAAACAAGAAAAAGAAATAAAAGGCATCCAAACTGGAAAAAAAGGTAAAAGTATTTCTGTCACAGATGATGATTTTATATATAAAAAACTTCGATGTTTTTTATATATATAAACACAAAAAAGTTACAGCCAGTAAACAAATTCGATAAAATTGAAGGATATAAAACGCAGTTGCATTTCTATACACTATTAATGAACAATCTGAAAAGACAATTAAGAAAACATTTCCCCACTGGGTACGGTGGCTCACTCCTGTAATCCTTCCAGCACTTTGGGAGGCCGAGACGGGCGGATCACGAGGTCAGGAGTTCAAGACCAACTTGGCCAATATGGTCAAACCCCGTCTCTACTAAAAATACAAACAAAACGAAAAAATTAGCCAGGCATGGTGGCGCGCGCCTGTAGTCCCAGCTACTCGGGAGGCTGAGGCAGGAGAAGCAGAGGCTGCAGTGAGCTGAGATTGCACCACTGCACTCCATCCTGGGCAATAGAAGGAGACTCCGTCTCCAAAAAAGAAAAGAAAAACATTTCCAATTACAATAGGATCAACAAGAATAAAATACTTAGGATTAAAATTAATCAAGGAGGAAGAAGACTTGTATGCTGGAGACTACAAAACATAGCTGAAAGGAATGAAAGAAGACAGCAATGAAAGGAAGGACATTGATGTTCAATTAGTTAACACTAAGAGCTATCTATGATTCAACATAAACTCTATCAAAATCCCAATAATTTTTTTTACAGAAATAAGCAAATCCATTCTAAAGCTCGTATTGAATCTCAAGGGATCCTAAATAGCCAAATTAATCTTGAAAAAGAAGAACAGCTCTTTCGGCCACGCTCATGACCAGGGCCCGTCGCCATGGGCCGCGTGATCAAAGGGCAGAGGAAGGGCGCCGGGTCTGTGTTCCCCGCGCAAGTGAAGCACCTTTAGGGCTCCGCGTGCCTGCACGCCGTAGATTTCGCGGAGCGGCACGGCTACATCAAGGGCATTCTGAAGTATGTCATCCACTACCCGGGCCGCAGCGCGCCCCTCGCCAAGGTGGTTTTCCGAGATCCGTACCGGTTTAAGAAGCAAACGGAGCTATTCATTGCCGCCGAGGGCATTCACACAGGCCAGTTTGTGTATTGCGGCAAGACGGCTCAGCTCAACATTGACAATATGCTCCCTGTGGGCCCCATGACTGAGGGTACAATCGTGTGCTGCCTGAAGGAGAAACCTGGAGACCGTGGCAAGCTGGCCCGGGCATCAGGGAACTATGTCACCGTTATCTCCTACAACCCTGAGACCAAGAAGACCCGTGTGAAGCTGCCCTCTGGCTCCAAGAAGGTTATCTCCTCAGCCAACAGAGCTGTGGTTGGTGTGGTGGCTGGAGGTGGCCGAACTGACAAACCCATCTTGAAGGCTGGTGGGGCCTACTACAAATATAAGGCAAAGAGGAATTGCTGGCCACGAGTAGTGGAACCCTGTGGAGCATCCTTTTGAAGGTGGTAACCCCCAGCACATTGGCAAGCCCTCCATCATCCGCAGAGATGCCCCTGCTGGCTGCAAAGTGGGTCTCACTGCTGCCCACCGGACTGGACTTCTCCGAGGAACAAAGACTGTGCAGGAGAAAGAGAGCTAGTGCTCAATAAAGTTTGTCTTTATGCAAAAAGAAAAAAAAGAAAAAGAAAAAGAAAAAGAACAAAATTGGAGGCTTTATACTTCCTGATCTCAACATTTACTTTAAAGCTACAGTAATCAAAACAGTATGGTACTGGCATAAGGAGAGACATACAGACACAAGCAAATAGAGGGCCCAGAAATAAACTGTGGCTTGTATGGGCAACTGAATTGTGACAAGCGTGCCAGGACCATTTAATGGAGAAAGAACAGACTTTTCAACAAATGGTGCTAGGAAAACTGAATATCTACATGCAAAAGAATGAAGTTGGATGTTCACCTTATAATACATGTAAAAACTAACTTAAAACAGATCAAAGACCTAAACATAGGTGCTAAAACTTTAAAATTCTTAGATGAAAACCTTGGGGAAAATCTTCATGACATTTGGCAATGATTTCTTGGATATCATACCAAAAGCACAGAGAACAATAACAAAAATAGATAAATTAGACTTCATCGAATTAGTTACATTTGTAGGCTGGGCATGGTGGCTCACGTCTGTAATCCCAGCACTTTGGGAGGCCGAAGCGGGTGGATCACCTGAGGTCAGGCATTCGAGACCAGCCTGACCAATATGGTGAAACCCCATCTCTACTAAAATTACAAAAATTAGCTGGGCGTGGTGTCCTGCGCCTGTAGTCTCAGCTACTTGGGAGGCCGAGGCAGGAGAATCACTTGAACCTGAGAGGTGGAAATTCAAGTGAGCCAAGATTGTGCCACTACACTCTAGCCTGGGCGACAGAGCGAGACTCTATCTCAAACAATAAATAAATAAATATTTAAAAATAAAAATAAAATAAAATAAAAACATTTATAGTCAGGGCACTGTTTAATCAGATTTTATTGAATTATTTATTGAATTAGTCAGGACACAATCAAAAGAGTGAAAAGACAATTCATGGAATGGAAGAAAATAGTCAGACATTGCGCAGCATATGTCTGACAAAGGATTAATATCCAGAATATGTAAAGAACTACTACAACTCAACTGTAACAACAACAACACAACCCAGTTCAAATTGGGCAAAGGACTTGGATCATTTCTCCAAAGACGATAGAAGCACAAATAGCCAATAAGCACATCAAGAAATGTTCAACTTCACTAACCATTAGGAAAATGCAAATCAAAACCACAGTGAGATAGCATCTGAGATCCCTTAGGATGGCTATTAGAAAAAAAGAAAAAGAAAACAAAAAGCAAAATAAATACCAGGAAGGATATAGAAAATTATTATTCTGGTGCATTGCTGGTGGGAATGTAAAATAGTATAGCCACTGTAGAAAACAGTATGGCGGTTTCTAAAAAAATTAAACATATTATTACTATATGGTCCAGCAATTCCACTTCTAGGTGTTTATCTAAACGAATTGAAAGCAGAAGCTCGGCCGGGCGCGGTGGCTCACGCCTGTAATCCCAGCACTTTGGGAGGCTGAGGCAGGGAGATCACGAGGTCAGGAGATTGAGACCATCCTGGCTAACACAGTGAAACCCTGTCTCTACTAAAAATACAAGTCGGGCATGGTGGTGGGTGCCTGCAGTCCCAGTTACTAGGGAGGCTGAGGCAGGAGAACGACTTGAACCCGGGAGGCAGAGCTTGCAGTGAGCCAAGGTCGAGTCACTGCATTCCAGCCTGGGCGACAGAGCGAGACTCCGTCTCAAAAAAAAAAAAAAAAAACAGAAAGCAGAAGCTCAGATACTTGCACACCAATTGTTCCCAGCAGCATTATTCACAACAGTCAAAAGATGGGGCTGGGCATGGTGGGTCACATCTGCTGGGTCACACCCAGCAGTTTGGGAGGCTGAGGCTGAAGGACCCCTTGAGGCAAGGAGTTCAAGACTGGACTGAGCAAAATGCAACCACTACTTCTACAAAAAAATTTTAAAATTAGCTGCCACTGCACTCCAGCCTCACTGCACTCCAGCCTGGTGACAGTGTGAGACCTTGTCATCCTCTTCCCCCCAAAAAAGATATATTTAACCCAATGTCCACTGACAGATAAATAATGTGCGATATATACAAGCAATGGGATATACTTTAGCCTTAGAAAAAATGAAATTCTCATAAATACCATGACGTGAATGAACTTTGAGGACATTAAGCTAAGTGAAAAAAGCCAAACAGGACAAATATTGTGTAATCTACTTCTATTAGATACATAAAAACACAAGCAAAATGTATAGAGACAGACAATGGGTACCAAGGGCTGAAGGGGAGCAGATGGGGAGTTTTTGTTTAATGGTTATAGAGTTTCAGTTTGGGATGCTAAAAAAGTTCTGGAGATGGATGATGGTGATGGTTCCACCACACTGAATGTATTTAATTTTACCAAAATGTACTCTTAAAATGATAAAAATGGCAAATTTTATATTATGTATGTTTTACCACAATTTAAAAAATGCCATGGGGGAAAGTATGCATAAGGATATAAAGTAAGGGATCTAGAAGAGAAATGTTAAAAATATACAAAACGAAAGCTAACTCTATTTTTAGTTGTTTTTTTTTTTACCTGGCATGGCTATATTAACTTTATTTATGTATGTATTTATTTATTTTTTTGAGATGGAGTCTCACACTCTCACTCAGGCTGGAGTGCAGTTGCGTGATCTCAGCTCACTATAACTTCCATCTCCCGGGTTCAAGCGATTCTCCTGCCTCAGCCTCCAAAGTAGCTGGGATTCCAGGTGTGCACCACCATGCCCAGCTAATTTTTGTATTTTTAGTAGAGACAGAGTTTCACCATATTGGCCAGCTTGGTTTCAAATTCCTGACCTCCTGTGGTCCTCTCGCCCCAACCTCCCAAAGTGCTGGGATTATAGTGTGAGCCACCACATCCGGCCAATATTTTTTAAAATGTAGAATTTAAGACAAGAAGCATTACCACAGAGATATTTCATAACAATAAAAGATGCATTTTATAGTAATGGAAGAGACATTTTATAAAAGAGAAACATAAACATTCTAAATGTGTATGCATTCAATAACATAGTTTCAAAATATATAGACCAAAAATGATGTGAAAACTTATATCCACACAAAAATTTGTATAAAATGGTTCATAGCAGCTTTATTTGTAATAGCAAAACACTAGAAAGCATCAAAATGTCTTTCAATATATGAACGGTTAAATAAACGGTTGTCCATCCATACCATGGAATACTCAACAATAACAAGTCAGGAGCTATTGATATCACGAGTTGGATGGATCTTGAGGAAACTAGGCTGTGGAAAAGGCCAATCTTTAAAGGTCATCTATTATATGATTCTATATCTATAACATTCTCAAAATGAAAAAGAATTGTAGAATTTTTGTCAAGGCTGGGCACAGTGGCTCACGCCTGTAATCCAAGCACTGTGGGAGGCCAAGGCAAGAGGATCACTTGAAGTCAGGAGTTTGAGACCAGCCTAGCCAACATGGTGAAACTTCATCTCTACTGAGAATAGAAAAAGTAGCCAGGCCTGGCAGCTGACACCTGTAATCCCAGCTACTTGGGAGGCAGAGGCAGAGGCAGGAGAATCACTTGAATGGGGAAGCAGAGGTTGCAGTGAGCCAAGATTGCACTCCAGCCTGGGCAACAGAGCGAGACTCTATCTCAAAAAAAAATAATAAATAAATAAATAATTTTTGTCAAGAGGAGAGGTAAGTGGGTATGACTAATTAAGGGATGGCATTCACAGTGAGATCTTTGTGGTGCTGGAATTGTTTCGTGTCTGGTTTCCAGTGTTAGCTACACAAATCTACACGTGATAAAAATTATCTAGAACCATACACACATGTCATACCAATGTCAAATTCCTGTGTTTGATATTGTGTTATATAAGAAGTAACCATTGGGCCAGCACATTGGGTGACTCACCCCTGTAATCCCAGCACTTTGGGAGGCTGAGATGGGTGGATCATCTGAGGTCAGGAATTCAAGACTAGCTAGGCTGACATGGTGAAACCTTGTCTCTACTAAAAATACAAAAATTAGCCGCGCATGGTGGTGGGTGACCATAATCCCAGCTACTCTGGATCCTGAGGCAGGAGAATCGTTTGAACTCAAGAGGCGGAGGTTGCAGTGAGCCAAGATCACGCCACTGGACTCCCTCCTGGGCGACAGAGCGAGACTCCATCTCAAAAAAAAAAAAAAAAAAAAAAAAAAAAAGAAGTAATCTTTGTAGGAAACTGGGTTAAGGGTACAGGGGAGTTCTCTACTTTCTTTGTAACTTCTTGTTAACCTATTATAATTTCAAAATTACAGCTTAAGAAGACCTGATGGTTCACAGGAACTAAATAGTGAAAGAAAAACAACAACAAAACCACACTGGAACTAAAAACAGGAAAATCCACACTCACGGCTTAAGGTTTTCCATACGTCGTGTGAGGTCACAGCGCAAACCACTACCCCCAAAACTGGAGAGACAGAAAGGCAAATACAGAGTACCACAACTTACCAGACCAGAAACCCAAAGAGCAAAATCCTCCATGTGAATCAGTGCTGGAGCAGGGACACCTGAGCTGTAATTAAGAAACTGCTCGAGGCTTTCTGTGGACAAATCTCAAGGAAAAATCTCCAGCTATAAATCTGTGAACTTTATGTCAGGAGCTCAACTAGGTTCTCACAATGAGAGAGAAAAATCCCCTCTGGTAGCGGGTGGGGCAAGAACCAGTTTGCAACAGGCCAGAGCATTCTGTTCTTTTTTTTTCTGAGACGGAGTCTCGCTCTGTCACCCAGGCTGGTGTGCAGCGGCACGATCTCAGCTCACTGCAACCTCCACCTCCTGGGTTTTAAGCAGTTCTTTCTGCATCAGCCTCCTGAGCAGCTGGGATCACAGGCACCTGCCACCACGCCCGGCTAATTTTTGTATTTTTAGTAGAGACGGGGTTCCGCCATGTTGGCCAAGCTGGTCTTGAACTCCTAATCTCAGGTGATCCACCTGCCTGGCCTCCCAAAGTGCTGGGATTACAGGCATAAGCCACTGCGCTGGGCCCATTCTGTTATTCTTAACAAGGTCTGCCCTCAGGAGAAACCATTTAATCTCAATCTAACCTGCTGGGGTTTTATCAAGAGCCCGATGGATCTACAGGAAGGGAAATAACTCCAGCCCACTCTAGCCATCCAGTACCACCGAAAGTGGGGAAAAACCTAAAAAGCATGTTTAAAGCTCACAGTCCAGAGACACAGGCTCACTAATAGACTGAGACCTACTTGTGAGACTACAGAATGCTTTTCTCCCTCCACACTTTGTCACCACATTACTAAAGGCCTGCTTGCAGCAGCTCATTTTACCCAGTACAGCATGTCCTGCTATCAAGAAAAAAATAACAAGACATTAAAAAAAAAAAAAAAGACAAAATACACAGTTCAAAGAGAGAGAGCAAGCGTCAGAACCAGACTCAAATATGACAGGGATGTTGGAATTCTCAGACCAGGAATTTGAAACAACTGATTAAGATACTAAGAATAAGATGAGAGCATACAAGAACACATGGGCAATGTAAGCGGAGAGATGGAAATTCTTAGAAAGAACCAAAAAGACCTGCTAGTGATCAAAAACACTATAACACCAAGACAATGAAAATACAAGCCGCAGACTGGGAGAAAATACATGCAAAAGACATATCAGATAAAGTACTGTTATTCAAAATACACAAAGAGATCTTAAAACTCATCAGTAAGAACACAATCCCATGAAAAAATGGCCAAAGACCTTAACAGTCACTTCACCAAAGAAGATATATAGGTGATTAATATACATATGAAAAGATGCTCCACAGTATATGTTCAGGGAGATTCAAATTTTAAAAAATGAGATAACACAACATACCTATTAAAATGGCCAAAATCCAGAACACTGACAACACCAAATGCTGGTGAGGATGTGGAGCGACACCAGCTCTCATTCATTGCTGGTGGAAATGCAAAATGGTACCACCTCTTTGAAAGACAATTTGGCAGTTTCTTAAAAAGCTAAATATACTTTTACCATAAAATTCAGCAATTGCACTCCTTAATACTTACCCAAAGAATTAAAGAACTTAAGTCCACAAAAAACCTGCACATGAGTGTTTTTAACAACTTTATTCATAATTTTCAAAACTTGGAAGCAACCAAGCTGTCCTTCAATAGGTGAATAGATGAACAAGCTGTGGTATATCTATACAATGAAATATTGTTTAGTGACAAAAAGAAATCAGCTATAGGCCGGGCGCGGTGGCTCAAGCCTGTAATCCCAGCACTTTGGGAGGCCGAGGCGGGCGGATCACGAGGTCAGGAGATCGAGACCATCCTGGCTAACACGGTGAAACCCCGTCTCTACTAAAAATACAAAAAAAAAAACTAGCCGGGCGCGGTGGCGGGCGCCTGTAGTCCCAGCTACTCGGGAGGCTGAGGCAGGAGAATGGCGTAAACCCGGGAGGCGGAGCTTGCAGTGAGCTGAGACCCGGCCACTGCACTCCAGCCTGGGTGACAGAGCAAGACTCCGTCTCAAAAAAAAAAAAAAAAAAGAAAAAAGAAAAGAAATCAGCTATAAAGTCATTAAAAGACATAGAGGAACTTTACATGCATATTTTGTTTGTTTTTTGTCTTTTAGTTTCAAGACAGAGTCTTGCTCTGTTGCCCAGGCTGGAGTGCAGTGGCATGATCTCAGCTCACTGCAAGCTCCGCCTCCCGGGTTTACGCCATTCTCCTGCCTCAGCCTCCCGAGTAGCTAGGACTACAGGCGCCTGCCACCTCGCCCGGCTAAGTTTTTGTATTTTTAGTAGAGACGGGGTTTTACTGTGTTAGCCAGGATGGTCTCGATCTCCTGACCTCGTGATCCGCCCGTCTCGGCCTCCCAAAGTGCTGGGATTACAGACTTGAGCCACCGCGCCCGGCCTACATGTGAACTTCGAAGGTCTATAAACACCAGTCGGAATGTGCAAGAGGGATCCTCGAAAGCCAGAATGTAATTCTTTGGGACGGGTGAAGAGGATGTGTGACTGCAGGAACTGTATCAGAGAGTTTCCTTTCAGGTTATTTTTGAGCAAGTAGAAGCCTCAGTTCTTGACACCTAGGATAAAAGCTCTTGAGGACTAGAAGAATAAAACATCGAAGCTCCTGGTGGTACTTCGGTCTGTAACCGTTGAATACATTAAGAGTAACACTAGAATTCCAACACTTCTTCCTCGCGCCAGCGTCAGTTTTAGAATCAACAAAATCGTTACTTATTGATTCATTTAACTGCTAATATATTCGTTAAAAGTTTGTTAGGAGTCAGTGATCTTGAAAGTTCCAAAAACACAAAGGAAACTCCAGGACATGCAGAGAGAGAGTTCCTGACGCTGCAAGAGGTTTCTTTCAACTTGTATCCAGGTGGTAAAACCAGTAGTGTGACCAAGGATGAAAGAGCGCATGTCACTTATTCTGGCCTCTCCAACTCCGGCTGAAATCCTTCGGTTCCCAAGTTGGAATTTGAGTGACACACAAGTGCTGTTAAATGAGCCTTAATACCTAGCGGAGTGCCACCACAATCTTGCCCTTCTGCAAACCTCTGTAGCCCTTTTCTACCACCCTCAAAAAACGTACCAGGTTTACTATGGGATTCCGGTACTGCTGGGCTACCTCAGTTTCCACCCCTGGATATCTTCGCCAATGACATCAATGCTTACGTTTGTGACTTCAGAGACACCGAGAAGGCGCGGCTCCTTCCCTCAACCCCATTCACCTTCCTTTCAGCGGCGTTTTCTTGAACCAACTTGAAAATAATAGGTCCTTAAGTTACAAGTCACTAAAGGAAAGTTTGCAACTTGCGATCCAGTATGCTAACGTGCCTCTAAAAAGAGACAGCTCCCTACTCTGGGCGTACTGCCTTTGAATTAGCCATACCCCGCAAGGAGAAGCGCTGTTTAAAAAAAAAAAAAAAAAAAAAAAATTGCTGCCTAACAACAACAAAAATAAAATAAAAAGAGGAGGTTACCTTCACTCACCATTGAAAATCCTATTATAGTGCTTTTTCCACATCGTCTGTCAAAAATTTCTCCGTGGATTCTCCGCAGATTTTCTGGTCTGGCTCAGAGTTAAAATAGTTTGGACTTCCTTGCTAAAGTCTGTGAATATAGTCTTAAAGGTCTCTTTTGAAAGGAGTAAGAAAGAAAAAAGAAAGAAAAAAGAAGCTGTTTTATTTAGAAAAACAAAAATGTCAATCAAGTTATATATGTCTTCCCTCAAAACCCACCAATATCTGTGTGGCCGGTTAGCTCAGTTGGTTAGAGCGTGGTGCTAATAACGCCAAGGTCGCGGGTTCGATCCCCGTACGGGCCACTGGATTATCGTAATGACGACCTTTTAACTTAAGCCTGTCGAATAACCGCTGCCCTGAATCCAAAATTAAGACGCTGACTTATTCATCCAGCGAGAAGGCTATTTTTCGTTTCCCTTTATTGTAAAAAGTAAAAAGAACAGGCCCGTCGCAGGGGCTGGTACCTATAATCCCAGTACTTTGGGAGGCCGAGGCGGGGGGATCATTTGAGGTTAGGAGTTGGAGACCAGCCTGACCAACATGGTCTCTATTAAAAATACAAAATAAGCTGGGCTCATGCCTGTAATCCCAGCTACTCGGGAGGCTGAGGCAGGAGAATCACTTGAGCCCGGGAGGCGTAGGTTGCGGTGAGATGAGACCGCGCCATAGTTCTCCAGCCTGGGCAACAGGAGCGAAACTCCGTCCCAAAACAAAGAACAACAGAAAAGATGCAAGCATTAGGAAGAATGTATTGAAGAAAATAGTGGAGTAGTGTGGCAGCTAGATGGGTGTGTTTTAGGGAATGGGAAATTAAGAAGAGGTATGACAATTGCCTGCTTAGTTTTTAGTGAAACGTTAGGAAGCAATATACACTTTTTTCAATTTTTTTTTCATTCTCAATATTCAAAGGGAGACGATATTATTTTGACGCTTTAAACGAGTTTCGGTAGGGAAAGGGAAGCAGGTTCGGAGTGGCCAGTGACTTGGTGAGAGTGTGGTACTAATAGTATAGCAAGATGCGAGGTTTTGTTTCCCGTAACAGCTGTGCTTCATTCTTTTTTTCTGACCCCAGGCAGTTTCCAAGGCAAATAAATGTCCACTCCACGTGAGGCTGCCACTGGCTTTCACGAAAAATTTCCCCCCTTTAGCTTAAAGAGCATGGAAGTGAATGCGGTGTTTTAAGAATCGCCAATTCTCCGTTCGACCCGTCCACAGCCCAACACACCTGGACTACCAGGTTTGTGGTTTCATTTGTTTACCCGCAATGCCGCTGACAGTGCACACTGGTAAGTAACTTTAGTAAACTCACCTGAGATGCAGAGCGAAGATCCAAGCTATACGTTCGGAAACCGAGCCACATATTAAGATGCTCTTTTGGTTTAGTTTGAGGAATTTTCCCCCGCTTGACTCTGGTTGCCTCCCAGCCTCTCTCTCCTCCACCATCTTCCTCGTCGCTGAGAAAGGAGGTCCATCTGTTCAGACACCGCCCCAAAGCTGCCACCTTCCACACTCATCTTCTTCTGGGATGTCTGTCTGTCTATCTATCTATCTATCTATCTATCTATCTATCTATCTATTTATTTATCTATCAATCAATCATCTGTCTGTCTATCTATCTTTGTCCCTGCCGATTCTCCTGTCTTCTATTTCTTGAGGATCTCAGGGCGGAGGAAAAGTGGTGGGGACCTGGGAGGCGGGTTAGAAGCCCGTGGCGGGAGTGGTGGATGCGGGCCATGTTGAGGCTGAGTTGGGTCCACCGACTTCACAGTTGAGCTCTGTGTAGGGGGCCCAACTGACGCAAGGAGCAGCTTGCATCCCGCATCCGCCACAGCCCTGCCTTTATGATTCAACGTTTCTTCAGATGTCCCCTTTCTTTTTGACAACAGTCATGCCCAGGGAAAAAGCTGTGCCTCAGAGACGCCAGGAGTGTGGACCTCTCCCAATGGAAAAAAAAAAAAAACACTGATGAAGAAGATTTACGTGGAAAAAAAATTTTTTTAAGTTTCTTTGATTTTTAAGCTTTCTAATGGTCTTTTTCTCCTTTCTCCCTTCTCAAGTTGAGAAAGAGTTGAAAGGTAGCAACAAAATCTTGTAGGTTGGCTTCTTCGACTCTTGTCTCTTTCACATTCAAGTAACAGCACCACTCTGGACAAGGACATTCACGGGATTGTTAATACGGCTTTGAAGAAGGAAAACGGTGAGCACAAGCGAGCCAGCCAGGAGTCGAACCTAGAATCTTCTGATCCGTAGTCAGACGCGTTATCCATTGCGCCACTGGCCCGTGCCCGTAGGTCGTTTTTACTGTTACTCTTTTCATAATTATGTTGTATTATACTATTGGGGCCATGGGAAAAAAAAAAAAAGATTGTATCTTTATTTAGGTAGCGATTAAAACCCCAAAACCGCACTGATTCTAGGAAACCATGTTTTCTTTTGTAGTTTGTTGGCATAATAGACATTCACATAAAGTGTCTTTATTGAAAATAATGACCAATTTTCATATTTGAAACACTATATATGTGCTAAGATGAATGTCTTCAAAGCAATATTAGTGTTTCTATCTTCCCTTTTATGTGTGTGCCTACTTTTGAGCTTTTTGTAACTTATTTTTCAGGCCAATCAGCTGCTTTTACCTGAATTTTTTTTTTTTTTTTTTTTTTTTTTTGTGTCGGAGTTTGGCTCTTGTTGCCCAGGCTGGAGTGCAGTGGCGCGATCTCGGCTCACCGCAACCTCTGCCTCCTGGATTCAAGCGATTCCCCTGCCTCAGCCTCCCAAGTAGCTGGGATTACAGGCGTGTGCCGCCATGCCCGGCTAATTTTGTATTTTTTGTAGAGACGGGGTTTCTCCATGTTGGTCAGGCTGATCTTGAACTTCCTACCTCAGGTGATCCGCCCGCCTCGGCCTCCCAAAGTGCTGGGATTACAGGCGTGAGCCCCTGCGCCTGGCCTGAACTTCATTTTTAATATACTTACATAGGGCACTAACGATGTATGTGGATCAGTAATGAGCAATCTGTATTATTTTAAATTTAGATATTGCAAAAAGTAAAGTGCTTTGTAATACATTTCTGGAGGCATTAGTCATAGTTTTTTCCTCTTATCCAAAAGGAAAAAACAAGTACTCACTCACTAGGGAGAAGTTTATTGTAAAACGGTATTACAACTCAAAGTAGCAGATGAAGACACTCAAATTTAACAAGGAGGCAAGAATTCAGGAAAGTACACTTTTTTCAGAATCACATTTGACATGGAAACTTAGAAACAAGGAACTTTACTTGCATAGCTGTTCAAAGTAGGCAAAGTAGGCAAAGTAGTGGAAAATGACGAAGCGCTTTTATAAGGAGACGAAGTTTCGTATGGGTTTAAGAAGGTAGTCAGAAACCAAAATGTATCCTCTTTGTGCCTCCGTTTCCTCGTTGATACAAAACGCTTTGAAGAGCAGCTAATACATATGATGGATTGTTATCATCCTAAATTTTTTGGCTCCCACCAGCTGTGAGATCAGGACAAATACGAAGTAAAGATTGCTGCCTGAGAGTGCTTTAAGAAAGCTGTCATACTATTAATCTAAAAGGGAAATTGTATTCCTTATATTTTCAACATTGCACCTGTCTCGTCTGTGCCATTATGATTAGACGTAAGACAACCAATATTTTATTTTTCTTTGAGACAGTCTCACTCTATCGCCCAGGCTGGAGTGCAGTGGCGCTACCTCAGCTCACTACAACCTTCGCCTCCCAGGTTCAAGCGATTCTCTTGCCTCAGGCTTCCGAGTAACGTTACTTCTTGATGTACATTTTCACAAGTGTGCGCGCTGTAAAAGCCACAGCGATAGCACTCACAGCTTTCCGTCCTCAGGAACGCTAACTCCTGGGGGGCGGGGAATGATGAAAGCAAATTGGAAACCCAACCAGAAAACAGCGACGCTGTGAGCAGGATTTGAACCTGCGCGGGGAATCCCCATTGGATTTCGAGTCCAACGCCTTAACCACTCGGCCATCACAGCCTCGGAAACCCGCTTTGTCTCTTAGTAAGTCGTGTTAGGCTCTTTGACTCTCTCACGCTTTAAGGTTCCCACAGCAGGTTAATGCCTCCATGTTTGTGTTTGTCACTTTTTATATATTTGTCTCTCTCTTTCAACAAGAAGCTCCTGGGAGACATAATAGTGTCTTAATCTTTACCTATTATCTGACTCTCTATGCATCGAAAATTTGTTTGGTGTTTAGTGGCTGCTTTTGTTGCTGGAACAAATCCCCAGAGACTCAATTGTCTGTTCCCTGTTCCTCCCTCCGGTTCATGCTTTTTCTTCTCTCCTTACCCAGCACATATTAAAGTCACTCACATTGTTTCAATAAAATTTTCTGAGTAATAAAATAAAATAAAATATCATTGCCATATCCATTTTCATCTAGGCTTTCTCCTGTTATATTTTAGTTTAGCAGTTTTGCATTTTACATTTAGGGCTATGATCCATTTTGAGTTAATACTTGTGAAGGGTGTAAAGTCTGTGTCTAGGTTCACTGTTTTGCATGTGGAAGTTCAGTTGTTGGATTGCTACACTGTCAATTTCCCTGCCTCTCCCACTTTGTACTCCTTTGGCAAAGCCACAACCAGGGCAGCTAAACATGGCGGAAGAAAAACATAAAATCAGTTGACAGATCTCACTTTAAATTCATGACAATAAATCTCAAGTAGGTCCTCAAGGCTACCAGGCAAATTGTACCATACGCAATTGGATTAGTCCACTCCCAATCCTCTTGTTCTAAGTCACTATTTCAGCCAGATGCAGTGGCCCAAGCCTGTAATCCCAGCATTTTGGAGGCCGAGCCGGGGGCGGTGGGGGGGGTGGGGGGGTGGGGGTGGGGATCATCTGAGGTCAGGAGTTCGAGACCAGCCTGGCCAACATGTCGAAACCCCGTGTCTACTAAAAATACAAAAAAATTAGCCAGGTGTGATGGTGCGTGCCTGTAATCCCAGCTACTCGGGAGGCTGAGGCAGGAGAATCACTTGAACCCGGGAGATGGAGGTTGCAGTGAGCTGAGATGGTGCCACTACCCTCCAGCCTGGGCGACAGACAGTGAGACTCCATCTAAAAAAAAAAAAAAAAAAAGTCACTATTTCATATCTCTCATCCCAGTGCTCCAACACCTCCTCTCCCATCCTTGTGGTCAATTGATGACTTTACTTCCTACTTCACAATCAGGAGAGACCTTCCACGCACATCTATCACCACATTCATCCACCTACCAGCCTCTGAAGGACTGTCAGTGATCCTATTATCCCTTGACAAGGTCGCCAATTATCTCCACATGGCTAAAATAATTTCCCAGTCCTCACCTTACTTGGGATAGCTGCAGCTTTTAATACATTCTCCTTCTTACAACACTTTCTTCAATTGACTTTAGGGTAACAATTTTCCTGTTTGTCTTCCACTTAGTAATAAGCATTCCTCCACGTCTTTCGTGCTTTAATAACTCATTTATTTTTAGGGCTGAATAATATTCCATTATCTAATGTACCATAGTATATTTATTCATTTACCTACTGAAAGACATATTGGTTACTTCCAACTTTTGGCAATTATGAATAAAACTTCTATAAACATTTATGTGCAGGTTTTTGTGTAGACATGTTTTCAGCTCCTTTGGATAGTTGCCAAGGAGTATGATTGCTGGATCATATAATAAAAATATGTCTAGTGTTGTAAGAAACCACCAAACTGTCTTCCAAAGTAGCTGTACAATTTTGCATTCCCACCAGCGATGAATGAGAGTTCCTGTTGCTCCATATCCTCACCAGCATAGGTGTGGTCAGTGTTCCAGATTTTGGCCATTCTAATAGGTGGGTAGTAAATGGTATAATACGATTAAAACAATATTGCATTTCTCTGTTTACATATAATGTGGAGCATCTTTTCTTATGCTCATTGGCCATCTGCATATCTTCTTTAGCAAAGTATATGTTAGGGTCTTTAGCCCATTTTTTGATTGGGTTGTGTTCCTGCTGTTTAGTTTTAAGAGTCCTTTGCATATTTTGAATAAGTTGTTCATTACATATGCTTTTTGCAAATATTTTCTTTAATCTGTGGTTTGTCTTCTTACTCTTTTGATATTGTCTCTAGCAGAGTAGAATTTTAAATTTTAATGAAGCTTATTACTTCTTTCATGGGATATACCTTTGCTGTTTTATCTAAAAAGTGATTGCTTAGCCATGTGTGGTGGAACACACCTGTAGCCCCAGCTACTTGGGAGGCTGATGTGGAAGGATGGCTAGAGCCTGGGAGGCAGAGGTTTCAGTGAGCCCTAATCGCACCACTGCACTAGAATGACAGAATGAAACCTTGTCTTTAAACAAAACAAAAAACCAGAGCTGACAATGACACTCTCTGGAACATTGCATACCTTCTGTACATTCTGGAGCACATAGATTTCTATCGAATTGTATGATATGCATTTGTAGTAAATTTCTATCGGGTTGGATAATATGCATTTGTAGTAAACTATGAACTATAACTGTCTTTTCCTCCAAAACTGTGTATGTGTGCATGTTTGTATGCACACAAGAAAAAGGTTAATAAAGTAAAATTATCAATTATTCTCTAGAATAATATCACATCATAATTATTATAGTTCTTTTCTGAAAGATTGCATATAAAAATAAGAATTATTCGAGTCACCCAGCAGAACATCTGTTTATATTGTTCTGCCAACTGGGACCCAAGCTAGGTTCCATGGGAGTCCTCCTTTTGGCCTGCCCCCAACGAGAGGACTACTGCCCACTCTCTGAGTGGGAGTCTTAGCTTTGTTGCTTTCTTTATGAGCAACTGTCTTAGGTTTTGTTTTTTGTTTTGTTTTGTTTTTTTGAGACGGAGTCTCGCTCTGTCGCCCAGGCTGGAGTGCAGTGGCGAGATCTCAGCTCACTGCAACATCCACCCCCCCAGATAAAGCAATTCTCCTGCCTCAGCCTCCCGAGTAGCTGAGACTACAGGCATATGCCACCACGACCGGCTAATTCTTTGTATTTTTAGTAGAGATGGGGTTTCACCGTGTTAGCCAGGATGGTCTCGATCTCCTGAACTCGTGATCCGCCTGCCTTGGCCTCCCAAGTGCTGAGATTACAGGCGTGAACCACCGCGCCCGGCCTTTTGTAGGTCTTTTGTCTTATTTCTTCCTCCATATATTACTTCTGACAATCGTAAGATTATTAGAATCGTAAGAATCCTTTCATGGGTGCCCATGAAGTTAATAACAAAAACAAAATAGATATGCGTCACTTTAATTATTTCTGATTTTAAAAATATATTTTATTGATACTGAGGTAGTTTATGCTCACTAAACTACCTCATAAAATGAATGCCTGACCCTTCATTTTATGTTTAAAAAATGGGTTGGTCTCTAATGACAAACCCATTCATTAGTGATCAACCCATTTTCATAATCATATCTTAATAGTTGTAAACTTGCAGCAAAATTTATTAGTTGTAAATAGTTGTAAACTTGCAGCAAAAATTATTCACTCACATTGTTTCAATAAAATTTCCTAATTGAGTAATAAAATAACATAAAATATCATTGCCATACCCATTTTCATCTAGGCTTTCTCCTGTTACATTTTAGTTTAACAGTTTTGCATTTTACATTTAGGGCTATGATCCATTTTGAGTTAATATTTGTGAAGGGTGTAAAGTCTGTGTCTAGGTTCACTGTTTTGCATGTGGAAGTTCAGTTGTTCGATTGTTTCCATTTGTTGAAAAGACTATCTTTGCTCTATTGTGTTGACTTTGCTTCTTTGTCAAAGATTGACTACTTGACTACTATATTTGTGCGGGTCTATTTCTGGTCTCTCTAGATCTATTTGTCATTATTATTTGTCATTGATCTATTTGTCTATTTTTTCACCATTTATTGTCTCCTTCAACTTCTCTTTTGCTGGTTCTTCCTGCTCTCCTTCATCGTTCTATGAGGATATCTCAGGGTTCAGTTTTTGTTGTTGTTGTTTTTTTGGTTTTTTGGGGTTTTTTTTTTGACAGTCTTGCTCTGTCTGCCAGGCTGGAATGCAGTGGCATGATCTCGGCTCACTGCAACCTCTGTCTCCTGAGCTCAAGCAAGCATCCTGCCTCAGCCTCCTGCGTTGCTGAGATTACAGGTGTTTGCCACCACGCCCTGTTAATTTTTGTATTTTTAGTAGAGACAGGGTTTCAACATGTTGGGCCAGGCTCATCTTGAACTCCTGATCTCAGATGATCCACCCACCTCCGCTTCCCAAAGTACTGGGATTACAGGCATGAGCCACCATGCCCGGCCCACTTATGATCATTTTAAAAACACACTATATAACTTATTTATTTTGTGTATTGTCTGTCTTCCCTATGAGAATGCAAACTCCATGAGGGCAAGATATTTGTTTACTGTCAGATTACTAATACCTAGAAGAGATATGGGTGACATTCAATAAATATTTGCTGAAAATACATTAGAATACAGATTTCATTATCCCATTTCACAGATTAGAAAATAAAATTCGGAGAGGTCATTGAGTTTCCCAGGGACACAACACAATAAACACCAAGAGTGAAGCTCAGATATTCAGATTTCCTGCCTAGATCTTCCAGGGAGACTTAGAGGAAGACAGTGTAGTTGAGGAGGGCAAGGAGGCAAATTAGGCTGAAATGTGGAAAGGGAAAGGACTCTAAGGGAAGTGGAATGGTTCTTGCTACCAAAACAAACAGCTTTCACCAAAAGAACCATGTATCTGACTAGAATTTCTTTCTTTTTTTCTTTCTTTTTTCTTTTTTGAGACAGCGTCTCACCCTGTTGCCCAGGCTGGAGTGCAGTGGTGTGATCTCCGTTCATTTCAACCTCTGCCTCTTGGGTTCAAGCAATTCTCCTGCCTCAGCCTCCTGAGTAGCTGGAATTAGTGCCACCAAGCCCGGCTAATTTTTTTTGTATTTTTAATAGAGACCCGGTTTTGCCATGTTTGCCAGGTTGATCGCAAACTCCTGACCTCAGATGATCTGCCCAACTCAGCCTCCCAAATTGCTGGGATTATAGGTGTGAGCCACTGCGCCTGGCAGACTAGAATTTCTCTAATACCCACATCCAAGGGTAGCAATACATTTAATTTGCATTAGGGAATATTTCCTGGGCATTGGTACCATTGTTCATACAAATTCTTTTAAATGAAAAACATCCTCCTTTTACTCTGAAATATGCACTTCCCATTTTCTCCAGGAAGTAGTACCAATTACAAGCATAATATTTGTAACAGTTATCTCTGGCAACTCCCCATGTCCTCAGAGTATCTCTATACTGAGTTTTTTCTGCCTCTCCCTATACTGTAAAAATCACTTTCATATTATATGCTCAGTTTCACCCTATTAATACCCATGTATTTTCACAGACCCTTCCTTTTTCCAGAAAACTGAAATAATGAGGAATACTTTTTTTTTTTTTTTGAGATGGAGTCTCACTCTGTCATCCAAGCTGGAGTGCAGTGGCAGGATCTTGGCTCACTGCAACCTCCGCCTCCCGGGTTCAAGCTACTCTCCTGCCTCAGCCTCCCGAGTAGCTGGAATAACAGGCGCCCGCCACTACGCGCAGTTAATTTTTTGTATTTTTAGTAGAGACGGGGTTTCATCATGTTGGCCAGGCGGGTCTCGAACTCCTGACCTCGTGATTCACCAGCCTTGGCCTCCCAAAGTGCTGGGATTACAGGTGTGAGCCAGCGCGACCGACCGTGAGGAATACTTTGACCTCAGACACACATGGATAGAAATACTGGTTCCAAGTTCTATAACTTGTGTGAGCTTGAGGAAGTTATTTATATTATTTAACCTCCCCACTCCTCAACCTCTGCATCTATAAGAAAGGCAAATGATTGTAAGTAACAATTACACCTACACCTGAGGCTTGCTTTGTTCGTTTACGTAGGAAAAATCATTAAATACTTGATTTAATGGCTGGTAATAAATTGTAGATATTACTATTGTTCTAGTGATTTCCATTATTAGTTTCTAGGGAATTACAAAGATCAGAACTTTGGAGATTTGTTAAAAATATACCCACATCCAATGGTACATTAAGGAATGTACCATCGTACATTGTCTTGCCTTCACTCTTAGGCAAGACAGATGGTCGCTGCAAGCCTCGGTGCTTCAACTTAAAATTAGGAAAAGAATACTCAGAGAATCGTGGTAAGGGCTCAGGCTTACATTTAAAGGTATTCATTGAGGGCAAAGCAGTATGGATTCACTGACGAGCAAGAACAGACACTGTTCCTGTCCAAATGCAACTTACATTCCAGGGAGACCGACATCAATTTAGTTATTACACTTACAAATGTAAAATTGGCAAGGGAAGAAAGCTCATGGTACTATGAGGAATATAGGACTTTCATTAATGCAGTTTAAGGAAGTCTTTCCTAAAGAAAAAATAGTTTCCCTGAGATCCAATCACCAGCTAAAGATAACTAACTAGGCAAAGCCAAGCGCAAAGCTTTTCAGCTAGAGGGAACCTCAGGTGCAAAGTCCAGTAGTGAGAGAGACTGATTGCATGGAGTTCACGGAGTATGAGGCATAGACTGCAGGAGACAGCAAACCATGATTTGCAGATGAAGACGCATTTAAAAGTTAGACACGCAGGGCATTTCAGGAATTTATATATAAGAAGTGTTATAGAAGATAACACCTGTAAAATGTGTAGTATATATATATATATCAGGTTCTTTTTTTTTTTTTTTTTTTTTTTTTTTTTTTTTTTTTTTTGAGACAGAGTTTTGCTTTTGTTGCCTAGGCTGGAGTGCAATGGCGTGATCTCGGCTCACTGCAAACCGCCTCCCGGGTTCAAGCAATTCTCCTGCCTTAGCCCCCCCAAGTAGCTGGAACTGCAGGAGTGTGCCACCACGCCCGGCTATTTTTTATATTTTTAGTAGAGATGGCGTTTCGCCATGCTGGCCAGGCTGGTCTTAAACTCCTGACCTCAGGTGATCAGCCTGCCTCGGCCTCCCAAAGTGCTGGGATTACAGACGTGAGCCACCACGCCCGGCTAATTTTTGTATTTTTAGTAGAGACAGGGTTTCGCCCTGTTCGAACTTCTGACCTCAGATGATCTGTCCACCTCGGTCTTCCAAAGTACTGGGATTACAGGTGTAAGCCACCACGCCCTGCCCAGATTCTTAAAATGTTAGTTTCTGCTTCCTCTTTCCTTTATCTTGTCAAAATAACCAGAATCTGGGCGTGGTGGTTCGCGCCTGTAATACCAGCATTTTGGGAGGCTGAGGCGGGTGGATCACCTGAGGTCAGGAGTTCGAGACCAGCCTAACATAGTGAAACCTCGTCTCTACTAAAAATTAGTCGGGCGTGGTGGCACATTCCTGTAATCCCAGGATTACTTGGGATTACTTGGGAGGCTAAGCCAGAAGAATCGCTTGAACCTGAGAGGCGGACCGGGAGGCAGAAGTTGCAATGAGCCAAGAACGTGCCATTGCACACCAGCATGGGCAACAAGAGTGAAATTCCGACTCAAAATATAAAATAACCAGAATCTGAGATCTGGTGTGAGTTAACCTCTAAGGAAGTCAATTAAATTTCCTTCAATAAGTTTGAAATAATTCATGTATCAGCATGATCATGAGAGTTCTCTTAGTGCACTGGGGGTAGGGGGTTGGCGATCGACCATCAGGAGAGCCCAGTCTTTGCCACTTGCGGGGAGTCACTTATTGCAGGCAGGGTGTTAACTGAGTTTAACGCTAGAAGACAAAATGAGGACATAATCTCCCTGAACGTAGATTAGGAAAGTAGAAACGCCCTTCGAGTGTATGTCTTTCCCAGAAGAAAAACTGTCCTAAAGTTCGCGAATTTTACTAAAATAGGCGACGAAACACACAAAGTCGCTAAACTTTTTAACCCTTTCGTTTTTCTTTCTTATTTCAGAGAAATCTCGCAAACGGCGTGAACACTAAGCTGATTCCAGAAACGGTCGGGTTCTCTTCCTTCACTCACGATGGTTGCCTGCTGGGAGCTCGCTTCGAACCCAGCTGAACGCTCATTGCTGAGTCCTCGAAGAAGGTCGCGTTTGTACAGAAGGCTCCTGGCAGCGAGCCTGGCCGGGAGTCCCCCCAGTGCGCACGAAGCCGGGCCCCGAATTCCCACTGGGAGGAACGCACTGGAATTGAAATGTCTAAGGTCAAGCCTCGCTGAGAATCAAGTCCCAGAGGATCTTCTCGGGTAGTGGAAACTTGAGGGGAAAAGGCGGTCACGAAAATTCAAGTCTGTTAGTCCAATACAGATTATCCAGGCCGCTGAGGGCAGGAATATCTTCTTATTTATTCCTTTACCCTTCTCTCCTCACAAGTCTTCCTCCTGTGCACACTTGATGGGTTTTAGAAATACTGTGTGGCACTAACAGTACCGATAGTACTACTACTACTAATTGCCCGATACGTCTGTTATCCGTTAACTGACACTCGGTGGCGGCCGCTGCGGAATTTCGAATTACGGGAACCCCCGAAATTTAGTGAGGTAAGCACAAACTAACGCCGGGTTCCCGTAGTGTAGTGGTTATCACGTTCGCCTAACACGCGAAAGGTCCCCGGTTCGAAACCGGGCGGGAACACGTGGACTGGGATTAACTTTTGTTGCTGCTTGGTTTCTATTCCCTCTTACACGTACAAACCCGTTTGGGCTTCTGGACTTTAAAAATACACAATTCTGAGTTCGATTTGTTTGTGGTCCAGAGGTCTAAAATGGGATTCCAAGGAAGCCAATCTTACCTAAGTGGCGTGGGCCAAGTCCTGGACTGTGGGCGTCTCCTGGCATTGACACCTCCTAGGGTTCTGAAGCCCAGAAGAGGAAGGAAAGGGACGGGAAACCTACTGGGGCGAGAGGAGGTGGGCAGACACGGGCTTCAGTGCCAGTGGCTTTCATTTTAGACTTCTGGACCACAAATCGAGCTCAGAATTGTGTATTTTTAAAGTCCAGAACCGCAAACGGGTTCGTGGGTAGAAGGCACCCACGGAACCCTATTCTAGCCCACGTGTTTCTGCCCGGTTTTGAATAGTTGACCTTTGAACCGTTGACCTCTCGCGCGTTAGGCGAACGTGATAACCACTACACTACGGAAACCTCGTATAACTGCCATCTTACCTTGAAACGTAAAAGTATATAATTCCCTGATTGCCCCAAGTTGAGAAATTTTGGATTTGTTCTTTCTTTGTAGAAAAGTTTTCGATTGTAGTATTGTTCTCACTCTCACTTTTCTCATTAATTGGAATCACCAATGTCACATACCGATGACAGATACGAGCAGAAATGCGTTCGCCAAATATGTCGACTATATTGTTTGGAGTGTTCAGCGCAGCGTGTTGTCAAAAAACTGCGGGCCGGGCACTGTGGCTCACGCCGGCAATCCCAGCACTTTGGGAGGCCAAGGCGGGCGGATTAGCTGAGGTCAGGAGTTCGAGATCAGCCTGACCAACATGGAGAAACCTCGTCTCTACCTTAAAAAAAAAAAAAAAAAAATTAACCAGGCGTGGTGGCGCATGCCTGTAATCCCAGCTGCTCGGGAGTCTGAGACAGGAGAATCGCTTGAACCCGGGAGGCGGAGGCGGAGGTTGCGGTGAGCCTAGATCGCGCCATTGCACTCCAGCCTGGGCAACAAGGAACCAAACTCCGTCTCAAAAAAACAAACAAAAAACTAAAAACTGCACCAGTGCCCATCAAGGAAGACCTCCTAGAGAAAACGACGCCAGATCTGAGACTTGATAGATAAAAAGAAGAATGATGGTTGTAGATAGGTTGGAAATGAGCTTTTTTTTTTTTTTTTTTTTCCTCCCTCTGTAGCTCTTAGACGAAGAACGCGATTTTTTGTCATTAGGAACTGAATGGAGTGGTCATAATCTTAGGGAGGAAATCCAAGGATTTGAAGCAGGGCTTGGAAAGAAATTAGACTAAATGGGAATATATGGGCTGGATCAGGGAAGAAGGGAGGTGGCTCCAAAAGAGGAAGATATGTTTTAATCTGAAAATGATGAGAGAAATTGGAGAGGCTGGGAACTAATCTTTAATTCTTGGCTTGTAGATGTCGTCCAGTGAAGAGTTTTGGTTTCTTGGTTTTCTAAAAAATTTATTAAGGTGTACTAGTCAATGAACACATTTGACATCAACTCACAAATTTAATTCCATCAACAAATGCCAACAAAGATAAACATAAAGAAAACTATAACTGCTCAAATTATATAAAAATGATTGAAACCAAAGATTTAAAAAATCTTAGGGAGGCAGAGGCAGGCGGAACACTCCAGGTCAGGAGTTGGAGACCAGCCTGGCCAGCAGGGTGAAATCCTGTCTCTACTAAATTAAAATGACTGACTCCACAATCCAGTCAAGATGTCAATGTCAGTCCTGAAAAGTGGCAAGATTCTTGAGATTTTTTCATGTGTGATCATGGTTTAGATTTTAGTCAAGGTTCAGAAAACTGAAAACAATCTGTGAGTGTTGGACATTCCTAAGTGGTGTGCTGCTTATGTGGAATTGTGGACACAGCGTTAGCATTAAACAGTCTTAACAAAGAGAAGAAAGTACTATAGAAGGTAATAAGAACAGTGGACTCTAGAAAAATCTCTGCCGAGTCTGTCGAATAACAATGTTAGGAAGTTGTTTTCTGTATGTAGTTGTTAACACGTTCGCCTTACACGCTGAAAGTTCTCTGGATGGATACCAGATGGAAATGCCTCCTAAGACTATTTCTCCTTCCCAACATTTTCCATTATCGCCATGCCATACCTTTCACCTTTTCAGGAATATTCAAATGAATTTATTAAAGTTTATTCAGTGCCCCGCCGGGCGCAGTGATTCACGCCTGTAATCCCAGCACTTTGGGAGGCTGAGGAGGGCGGATCACATGAGGACAGGAGTTTGAGACCAGCCTGGCCAACGTGGTGAAACCCCTTCCCTACTGAAAAATACAAAAATTAGCCTGGCGTGGTGGCGGGCGCCTGTAATCCCAGCTATTGAGGAGGCTGAGGCAGGAGAACCGGGGAGGTGGATTTTGCAGTGAGCCGAGACCGCCACTGCATTCCAGCCTGGGCAACAGAGAGACTCCGTCTCAAAAACACACACACACACACACACACACACACACACACACACACACACACACACAAATAAATAAAATAAAGTAAAGTTTATGTAGTGCTCAGTATCAGGATTTAACACCTGGATATGAAGAAGAAAGAACCACATAGTTAGCTTAAGGCAACACAAGGCTTACGTTAAGAGAGAGCGCGCGCACATACACACACACACACAGAGCTGTCCATTTGAGGATCCTAGGAAAAGTGGCATTTTGCCCCTGAAGAAGGAAAGTCTTTTTGAGTAAAGAATATGTACCTATGTGAGTAAAGATAGACATATAATTAATATGTCTTAGAATACCCAAAGAAACAGAGCAGATAAGACAGAAACACCTTACTCTTTAGAGTTTGGTGTTTTTCTCAGATCTTTTATGTGAAAATCTGCCTAGAAAAGACTTCAGATATTAAAATGCATTTTTCATTCGCCTCTAGTCTATTATTAATAGTTTATCAGTTTTGTCATTAATAATTATTTAAGATGATATCACAGTCTCTTCAGAAACTTTGGTGTTATCCTAAGTCCAGAATCATTCAAAGAGGAATAGCTATTATGGTAATCAATTTAAAGTCTAAGGCCGGGCGCAGCGGCTTATGGCTGTAATCCCAGCACTTTGGGAGGCCGAGGTGGGCGGATCACCCGACGTCGGGAGTTCCAGACTAGCCATGACCAACATGGAGAAACCCCACCAAATTAGCCGGGCGTGATGGTGCATGCGTGTAATCTCAGTTACTCGGGAGGCTGAGGCAGGAGAATCACCTTAACCCGGGAGGCAGAAGTTGTGATGAGCCGAGATGGCGCCATTGCACTCCAGCCTGGGCAACCAGAGCTAAATTCCGTCTCAAAAAAAAAATTAGAAAAGTCATTAGTGGTCTATTGTAAAAACGTTTTGAGTGCCATCTCTATTCCAATACGTTGAGGATTTTTGTTTTTTGTTTTGTTTTGTTTTGTTTTTTGAGACGGGGGTCTCTCTGTCGCCCAAGCTGGAGTGCAGTGGTGCCATCTCGTCACACTGCAAGCTTCGCCTCCCGGATTCAAGCGATTCTCCTGCGTCAATCTCCGGAGTAGCTGGGATTACAGCTACGGCTGGGATTACGCCCGGCTAACTGTTGTGTTTTGGGTAGAGGCGGGGTTTCGCCATATTGGCCAGGCTGGTCTCGAACTTCTGACCTCAGGTAATTCGCCCTCCTCGGCCTCCCAAAGTGCTGGGATTACAAACGAGAGCCACCTCGCCCGGCCAAAAGTGCCTATTTCTAAAGCTGTTGAATCTGCATCATTTGATCTCAAACGGTAGGGCAAAGGAGCTAACCTCAGATATGTTAGGCTACCTAGCCTTACAACAGGACAAATACTGTATCTTAAAGATAACATGAAAGCTTGTCATGAAACTGTTGCACTTTACACTTCTCACCTAATGTATCTCCACTGTTTTCTGGCAAAGTTTTTAAAAGCCTGAATATTACAAGATTTGTTGGTGGTAAATTCAGTTGCACCAGGTGAAATTACAAAACGTGGAATGTACAGAAAGCCAGGCCCCGCTGGGATTCGAACCCAGGATCTCCTGTTTACTAGACAGGCGCTTTAACCAGCTAAGCCACGGAGCCGCAGCTGAACAAAGCTTGAATTATATATTATTTGAAAACTATTTCACACTTCTATAATTAGAAAAAACCCCAGCAACTAGTTTGTTAGACGGCTTCAAAACAAAAATAGACATCCAGGTCTCAATGAAAACCAAATAACTTTATTTTGAAAGGATTAACAAGTGGGCTGGATTGAAATGACTATTTCCCCTTGAAAAGTCGTCCCGGCCGGGCGCGGTGGCTCACACCTGTAATCCCAGCACTTTGGGAGGTCGAGGCGGGCGGATCACCTGAGGTCCGGAGTTCCAGAACAGACTGGCCAACATGGCGAAACCCCGTCTCTACTAAAAGTACAAAAATTCGCCGGCGTGGTGGCGGGTGCCTGTAATCCCAGCTACTCAGGAGGCTGAGGCAGGAGAAACGCTTGAACCCGGGAGGCGGAGGTTGCAGTGAACCGAGATCTTGCCACTGCACTCCAGGCTGGGCGACAAGAGCGAGACTCCGTCTCAAAGAAAGAAAGAAAAGGAAGGAAGGAAAGGAAGGAAAGGAAGAAAGGGAGGAAGGGAGGGAGGGAGGGAAGGGAAGGGAAGGGAAGGGAAGGGAAGGGAAGGGAAGGGAAGGGAAGGGAAGGGAAGGAGGGAGGGAGGGAGGGAGGGAGGGAGGGAGGGAGGGAGGAAGGAAGGAAGGAAGGAAGGAAGGAAGGAAGGAAGGAAGGAAGGAAGGAAGGAAGGAAGGAAGGGAGGAAAGAAGGAAAAAGTTGTCCCAACATGGAGACCGCTAGACTCACTATAGGCTCTGGTGGCCAGGTAGGGAATTTTGCTGAATCTCAAAGGAAAAATGAATTGGCTTTTTATTAACCATCATTTTGTTTTAACCACACCTGTTCTCTTCTCTGTTAGTGTGGAGAAGCAGGGGTTATTGGTGGAAGGTTAACACATATCTGACACATGGTTGCTGTAGGAAAAGAACTACGAGGATATGTGCTGCATCTATCAGACCCCCCCCTCCTATCGCTTCTCGGCCTTTTGACTAAGATCAAGTGTAGATTCCCCCCTCCCCCGGGTGGTGGCACTCATTCCTCAACGACAGGAATATTAACTACTGATGGCTCATATCTGGGTCCGACTCTGGGACCTACCTTCAGTGGAAGGGAAGTCACTTGCTCCAAGTCACACTCCACCACTGGAGCAGCTCAAATCCAATGACTGTTGATGGAGGAATTCATAGGTCTGCCCTTCCCGCCTCCCCACTATAATTAAGGACATTTGTGAAGAACCATTCCAGATTTATACAGACTTGTGAGATGGGCCGGACGTATGTTGCACCTGTATTGAATTCAGCTTCTGCCTTTTCTCAATCCTGCTCACCTCACCCTCTCACAGATGCTGATTTTGAGAGCGTTTCCAATAAACTTCCCGCACACAAATCTCCATCTCAGTGTCTGTTTCCTAGGGAACTGACCGATGACAAAAAGCAAGCGACTGATGCCTACGGTGGTCTCTTGAGGTCAAAGTAAGTCTAAATGTGGCCCAGTCTTTCAGGAATCATTTACCATAACAAGTGTCCTAGTAAAACAATAATGATAATAATAATCTGTGCCACAAACTTTGAGCATTTCACTACAGAACAAAACAAAGGAAGACACCTGCTAGTTGATTAAAATGATGTACAGGCCGGGCACGGTGGCTCACGCCTGTAATCGCGGCACTTTGAGAGGCCGAGGCGGGCGGGTCATTTGAGGACAAGAGTTCAAGACTAGTCTGGCCAATATGAAACCCCGTCTCTACTAAAAATACAAAAATCAGCCGGGCGTGGTGGCGTGCACTTGTAATCCTAGCTACTCGGGAGGCTGAGTAACGAGAATCGCTTGACCCGGGAGGCGGAGGTTGCAGTGAGCCAAGATCACGCCACTGCACTCTCGCCTGGGCAACAGAGCGACACCCTGTCAAAAAAAAAAAAAAAAAAAGTACAAAGTTAGTGAAAGGAGCTGAAGGACAGGAAGGTGATTTATTATTGATGATGTTAAACTAATTTTAATTTTTCCTAATCAAAGAGTTGAAATGTAAAGTTAGAAAATAAATGGCAAATTTGGCTAGTCAAAGGATATGATTCTCATTTCCAAGGCAAAGACATGAATATAAAGCATTAAACGCATTATATACTAATAGTGCATATCCAAGATAAGACTTTACAATTTACATATATATAAATACGTATATGCATATACGTGTAAATAGAGGGGGAGGGCATAAGGAGAGCATTAAAATGTACATAGGCCAATTAACTTTTGAAAATATTATTACCCTTAACTAACAGAAACAGTCATGGTAGGAAGAGGGTAAAAGTAGAATCTTGTCAAGAAAACAGACAGTAAATCATGATTAGCTCCCTCCCTGGGTTGTCATCTGCCAGCAGGAGGATCAGGCTCCGTCTGGAAGCGGGGCACCTCGCAGGGGCAAATGTTTCACGCCTGCTTCCTCTGAGTTGTCGAATCCCGGCCTCGCCTCCTTCTCCCTTTTCAGATCGCAGGATTTCTCTCCCCTGCAGATAACGGCCCTTACTCCGGAAACGCCCTCGCTCCGTAATCCCTATTATTGTTTGGGGGGTTTGGTTCTGCCAGGGACGAGGCCAGGTCAGATGCTCAAGAGAAGCTGTCTCCACCGACCTTTTGCCTCAGGGGATCCCAGTTCGCTCTCGAGCGCCACTAGCTGTCCTGTGACGGGAACTGCAACGGCAAATGTGTGACTTTCTTGAGCGCAGCGTCACAGGCCTGGGAAGCGCCGCTGAGACTTCAGGGTCGTAGTGACAGAGGAACCACCCAAGGCTAGGAGGGGAGAGGGTGCAGTTCCCGGATCCCTAAACCTTCGGGAAGAGCCGACCTGTCCTGAAGGGTCTCCAAGAACAGAGAGGACACTGCGCCACTCACTCGGGAGCCGCGTCCTTTCAACCATGAGACGGCTCCGTGGGCCAACGGTTCCCTGATCCGCTGGCCGAGATATCAAGCTTGGATGCAACTTCGGATTCACCCCAGGCAAAAGGAAGGAAGCCCGGATTGGGAACCTTGTCCTGAATCTTCTCGGATCAGAATTAGCAGGATAAGAAAAGCTGTTTCCCCGTAAGAAACAGGGTTCTTCGGTGTTCAATGTGGAGCTCCGCCACTCCCAGCCCGGGTGAAGGAAAAGTGGAAAACAAAATGAATGTAATTATCTATTCGAAGATAAATTTCAATAAAACATGCCGTTTGATAGTAATTTATAATGTGGAAGTACGGTATCCTGTCATCTGGCCGGTTAGCTCAGTTGGTTAGAGCGTGGTGCTAATAACGCCAAGGTCGCGGGTTCGATCCCCGTACGGGCCAATTATTCACTGTGGTTTTACCGCTGGTATCCCAGACGTCTAACAAACGTATAACTGTGTGTTCCTCCAGGCTTAACTTTGCGCCAGCAAAACGAGTTTGTGAATTTGGTGCGCCCTCCCTTACTCAAGAGCAGGTAATTTGGTCTGGGAAGCTTCTCTCCCTCCCCTCCAAGGCATACCTACAAAACAAAAGGGCTTACAAGGCACCTTACAGTGGCAGAGGTACGATTGGAGGCTCTTGTGATTCTTGTCCTCCTCTGCCGGGGGAAGTTTTCTTGGAGTAAAACGCTGAATTATTTGATTACCTAAAAAAAAAAAAAAAAAAAAAACACACACACACATGTAAAACCACCTACCATTTATATCATTCATGCTGGGTCATTCCGTTTTCTTCTTTTCAGTCTAAGAGAAAACAAGATTATAAAGTGAGATAGAAAAAATTTCCAAAACTTCAATAATAGCAATGACAAAGATCTTTGTTTTATATACTCTGAACACTTATTCCAACAAGAACAGGATACACACCTTTAAAAATATTTTTCTAATTTAAGAGTTTTGTAAAAAATAAAAACACCTTATTATTATACAAAGCAGAAACATTTAAAAAAAAACTTTAAAAAGACATATTAAAAAGTTATCTTTTTTTTTTTTTTTGGAAACAGAGTCTTGTTCTGTAGGCCAGGCTGGAGTGCAGTGGCCCAATCTCGGCTCACTGCAATCCCTGTCTTCCAGGTTCAAGCGATTCTCCTGCCTCAGCCTCCCGAGTAGCTGGGATTATAGGCGTGCAGCACCACGCCTGGCTAATTTTTGTATTTTTAGTAGAGACGGGGTTTGGCCATGTTGGCCAGACTGGTCTCGAACTCCCAACCTCAGGAGATCCACCCGCCTAGGCCTCACAAAGTGCTGGGATTACAGGCGTGAGCCACGGAGCCCAGCCTTTCCTTCCATTTTTATTCTTCATCAGCTCAATTCTTACCACCACCTTCTATAGGTAAATTCTGTCCTTAATTTTTCGTATATCCGTACTGGGTTTCTTTATTTAAATACTGCATTTATATTGATTATTTGTTCCTCTTTTTCACACAAAAGAGAGCTTAGTTATTTACTCGTTGTTTTGCGTTTATGCTTTTTCTCAATGTATTTTAGATGTGTTAAATTGCACTTTTCAACTTTGTACACTGTTAAAATCAGAGCTTGTTTGGGAGGATGAGGTGGGCGGATCACGAGATCAGGAGATCAAGACCATCCTAGCCAACATGGTGAAACACTGTCTCTACTAAAAACACAAAAATTAGCCGGTGTGGCGGCAGGTGCCTGTAGTCCCAGCTACTTGGGAGGTTGAGGCAGGAGAATTGCTTGAACCCAGGAGGCCGAGGCTCCAGTGAGCCAAGATCGTGCCACTGCATTCCAGCCTAGGTGACAGAGCAAGACTCTGTCTGAAAAAAAAAAAAAAAAAAAAATTAGAGCTTATTTTCAAATGAGTTGATCCTACTAGCCAGGAGTTGAATCTAGATTCTTCTTGTACACTGTACAAAATGCAGGCTTTTTCATCCTAGGAAAGAGGATGGTGTAGATGCTATCCTTAATTTTATCTCGTAACATAAACAAAGCACTTTCTTTCCTAGACCATATGATCATCAAAGAGGTTTGAATATGGGCTCCCAAGCTGTACAATGATCAAAGGACATTACATATAATTTCAATAAATATTTATTCATCTCTCACTCTTCACTATGGCAATCTGCTGTCTCTGGTGAAAAAATATAATACTAAGTAACAGAGTACAAATATAATACTAAGTAGTACAAAAAGATGTGCATGCATGAATATTATATATATGTATATATGTGTGTGTGCTAGCTAGCAGTCTAGCTCTATTGCCCAGGCTGGAGTGCAGTGTCATGATCTTGGCCAACCGCAACCATGCCCGGCTGAAAGCCACTCCATCTTGGATGTTAATCCACCATGTTGACCTCTGATTAACCCCAGTTCTGGCAATGCCTCTAAGAGTTCTACTTTGAGATAAAATAAATCCTGCAATTAGGTGAAAACCTTGATGTTACTGTAATCACATACTTACTATACGTAAATCCTGCCCTTAGGCTGGACGAGGTATGTCACACCTGTAATCTCAACCCTTTGGGAGGCTGAGGTGGGCGGATCAGTTGAGGTCCGGAGTTTGAGACCTGCCTGGCCAACACGGTGAAACCCCCATCTCTACCCAAAACACAAAAATTGGTTTTGGCATGGTGGGGCGCGCCTGTAGTCTCAGCTACTCCAGAGGCTGAGGAATGACAATCGCTTGACCTGGGAGGGCAGAGGTTGCAGTGAGCCAAGATCTGGCCACTCCAGCCTGGGTGACAGAAGGAGATCCTGTCTCAAACAAAACAAAACAAAACAAAACAAAAATCCTGCCCTTAGGCAAATCCCCATGTGGTTCATAAGCCCTGGGTTTGGCCCGTGACAATGTGGGGATCCATCATCTTGTCTAGCTGCCACTCAAGACATGGCTTCTGTTATTAAATGTTTCTTTCTGACAAACTGAATTGTCAGCCTCTTTCTTTGGCCTCTCACTTTCCTCAGCCTTCAAGAGTAGACTTTTATAGACCTGCTCACGGTGGCATAAGACTGATAGCAAACTACATCAGATTATAACAGCTTTCAGAGGTAGTGGTGGTGGGCAAGTTATTAGTCTACAAGAGAAAGATACTCTTTCTGCATCAGACGTCTCATCAGCAACCTTGAATGAATGTTAGGAGAAAACAAAATAATGTCTCAAAATCTGGAGGAAAAATGTTTTAACACAGAATTCCATAGCTATGCATAACATCAAATGTGAAGTTGGAATAAAGACATTTATAAACCTATGACGACTCAAAAAGCTGACCTACATTTTAAGAAGCAAACTGAATATATATACTACAGGGAGAATAGGGAGGAAGAAAGAGAAAGACATGGAACTCAGGAAATGATGGATCCAATCTAGGAGCTCAAAAATGAAAAACCACAAGATGACAGCTATTCAAGAAACCTAGAATGCAACTAATCCATACGGGAGCAGGAAGCTAAAGGACTCAGAGAAGGAGATTTATTAGAGAGGAGGGGATCATGCAGAATAGATTTGAGAACTTGGTAAGTGATAAGACTGTTAATCATTCTGGAAGAAATGTGGCTTGACATATCTGCATGTATGGTAAAGGAGGATTAATATTCCTTCAACATGGAAATAAGTGAGGAGCTGTAGTTAAGAATGTTAAATTAGGCCAGGCGCGGTGGCTCAAGCCTGTAATCCCAGCACTTTGGGAGGCCGAGACGGGTGGATCACGAGGTCAGGAGATCGAGACCATCCTGGCTAACACAGTGAAACCCCGTCTCTACTAAAAAATACAAAAAAAAATAGCCGGGCGAGGTGGCGGGCGCCTGTAGTCCCAGCTACTCGGGAGGCTGAGGCAGGAGAATGGCCTGAACCCGGGAGGCGGAGCTTGCAGTGAGCTGAGATCCGGCCACTGCACTCCAGCAAGGGGGACAGAGTGAGACTCCGTCTCAAAAAAAAAAAAAAAAAAAAAAAGAATGTTAAGTTAGAATGCATTATTCAGCTGCAAAATAAAAAATAAAAATGGGAAAAAGGAAGAATAATCCAATTGGCTTAGGACAGAAATACATCTCATGTGACAGGGAGTACAGAGGTTGGTACTCTGTTTCTCTATGATTAGCACTGTTCTACCACATGCACTGTACTATTCTGTATACCTTTGTATATATACTTTGAAACTTTTTCCGCACAATTTCTCTGGGAAACCTGGACCTTTCTTCTCCCCCTGTTTAGAAGGGAAGCTGAGGAGAGTCAAAGACACATGGATCATTAACAGTCGGAATAAACCACAGAGACGCGGAAACTTCGGAGGTTTCTAGAGCGGACCCGGAAATGACGCCAGGGGATGCAAACCCTTCTTCCCCTTTTTGCTGCCCATGAAGCTTACCGTTAGTGGTCAAGTTTTTCTGGAAGTGGGCTTTCGCGATCGCGGGGACCAACGCCCTGAGCTTTTGTGCCCAAACGGGATCGCCAGGTTCTTTGATGCGGATCGAAAGGGGCCGGGCCCCGGAGCCTACAACCTGACCCAAGTAGGACTTGGAGAAATGTCGAGAAACCTAGGTCTGGGACTTGAGTTGGCTTCCAGGGCACACAATCTTGTTCAGAAGAAACACATTGCAAAAATCCGGAGGTGACGGGCAGATGAAGGCACCCATGTGTCGGCGCTTCGCCTCCGGACTCCAATGCAACCTACGGGGCTTTTGGAAAGGAGGAAGTCGATGACTCTGCAGGGACTCCTCTGGTCCAGGAGCAGATGCCTTTTGTCTGGGCACTCCCCAGCAGAAAAGGTGCATCGGGAAGCAGCCTGGCTTGTGGATGGTAGTAAGTCACTGTTGATGGGTTGGGTACAGGGAGGGATTTAAGTTCTTGAGCGACAGGTGCTAGGGAGTTTACCTGCTCTGGATAACACTATCTTGTGGAAGACAGTCACCTGGAAAACAGAAATGGCGGGACTGTGTTGAATACACTGATGATTCTGGGCTTCAGGTGAATAGGAAATGTATAAGGTTATAGATGAGTGTGTGCTCATCGGACAGTAGCAGTGCATCTCAACAGTCGGCCTCTCAGTCCTCCTCTTCCTTAGAATCACCTATAGAGCTTTAAAATTTCCTGGATAATGTTAATGTGCAGCCAGGGATGATGACCACTGGGCTACAGTCAAATCTAAGAGGCGCATCTCACCCTTTGTTCTGATGGACAGAAACCATTATTCTGACACCGTGCCTGTTGGAGGCATTGTACCTTAAGTAGCACTTAATTCATGTATGCTGGATTCGCTGACTGAAACTTACCAGCAGAGTACTGAATCTTGAATAATACAAGGAACGAGTAGAGTAAGGTAGTTCTCATTTTATCCTTATCTAATATAAGAAATCCAGCACTGGCCCGGCACGGTGGCTCACGCCTGTAATCCCAGCACTTTGGGAGGCCGAGGGGGGCGGATCACGAGATCAGAAGATCTAGACCATCCTGCCTAACACGGTGAAACCCCCTCTCTACTAAAAATACAAAAAATTAGCCGGGCGTGGTGGTGGGCCCCTGTAGTACCAGCTACTCCGGAGGCTGAGGCAGGAGAATGGCGTGAACCCGGGAGGCGGAGCTTGCAGTGAGCCGAGATGGCGCCACTGCAATCCAGCCTGGGCGACAGAGCAGACTCCATCTCAAAATAAATAAATACATACATACATACATACATACATACATACATACATACATACATAAAAAAGAAAGAAATCCAGCACTATTTCTCTGTTTAAGAAGTTTTTTCTTCAACAAAAAACAAAATCCATATAAAAGGATTTTCTGACACTGCTGGGGGCTCATAGAATTCCAATGTCTGTGTCTTTTCTGTCAGGAGTTAATGTTACAAAGTTCAGTGCTGCTCTTTTTTTGAGATGGTATCTAGCTCTGTCACTCAGGCTGGAGTGCAGTGGTGCCAACTCGGCTCACTGCATCCTCTGCTTCCCCGGTTCAAGAGATTTCCCTGCCTTGGCCTCCCAAGTAGTTGGGATTACAGGTTTGTGCCTCCACACCCAGCTACTTAGTAGAACCGAGGTTTCACCATGTTGGCCAGGCTGATCTTGAACTCCTGACCTCAAGTGATCCGCCCACCTCAGCCTCCCATATGCTGGGATTACAGTTGTGATGATCTTAAAACCTCTAATGATTTGGAAATATCCCTCCAGTGATCTTTGTTCTGTCACAGTGATTGTAATAACATTTATTGAGGAGTTATATGCCCAGTACTATTAAATGGTTTACAGATTTTGTTATTTAATCCTCACAACTCTGTTAGAGAGATTGGATATTGTTATATCCATTTTACCACAGTAAAGCTGAGGCTCAGAGGGTTTAACCTGGTAATAAGTCCAGTATCCCACAACTAGTAAGAGGCAGAACCAAGGATTTGCATTCATGTCTGTATAACATCAAAGCCTGTTTTTCACTTTTTTTTTTTTTTTTTTTGAGACAAAGTCTTACTCTTGTCCCCCAGTCTGGAGTACAACGACGTGATCTCGGTTCACTGCAACCTCTACCTCCCGGGTTCCAGCAATTATCCAGCCTCAGCCTCCCTAGTAGCTGGGATTACAGGTGTGTACCACTATGCCCAGCTAATTTTTTGTATTTTAAGTAGAGACGGGGTTTCACCATGTTGGCCAGGCTGGTCTCAAACTCCTGACCTCAGGTGATCCACCCACCTCAGCCTCCCAAAGTGCTGGGATTACAGGCATGAGCCACTGCACCCAGCCACGTGTTTTTTACTTTTAAGTCAGTGGGACACTTCAGATTACAAGATCTGTGACCCCACACAACCATTCCATGAATTATTGATTCACCATATAAGAGGACCCATTTTCTGCCATTTCCTGCATGATGCCTCTAGCAAGCATTGCAATCACAAAGACCTGGGTTTTTTAAATTATTACAAAGAAAGGGAAAGCTTCCGTAGTATGTTGATTAAAGAAATGTCTCGAAAAGGGGAATGGGATATGAGAACCAGATTGCACCAAATTGACAGTTTATGAAAAAATAGTAACTAAGAATATGATACTAATTTTGACTAATTGGTTTTGAATAGACATGGCTTTATTCATTTAAGACAAACATCTCCATCTTTGTGGAGTTTATTCCAGAGGAAAATACAGTTTCTCAGGTGATGGTATTGTGGAGAAAAAGAAATCAGAGAAGGGCAATATAGTGTAGGGTAGAGTGAGGGATGGGTGTTAGTTTTAAATAGGATGAATGTGGAAGGCTTTACCATTATTTAAGCAAAGACTAAGGAATGAGGAGTGAATCACGAGGATTCTGGGGAAGGAACATTCTAGGCAGGAAATATGCCTCGTTTTGGAAGCTATCAAGAGCCCTATACTGTTGACCAGAAATTTGTATTTTGGTATGTGACAAATACACCAGGATGATCAGAATCTAGCCAGGAAGGGGTAGAGTTCATGACAGGAAGGAAGTTGTCATTGGCTGGTAAAAACAGACTCTTAAAAGAAACCTCTTTCAGGTGGTGGCTCATGCTTGTAATCCCAGCACTTTGGGAGGCCAAGGAGGGTAGATCGTCAGGAGTTCAAGACCATCCTGGTTAACATGGTGAAACCCCATCTCTACTAAAAACAAAAATTAGCCAGGCATGGTGGCCCGTACCCTCCACTGCACTCCAGCCTGGGTGACAGAGACCCTGTCTCAGAGAAAAAAAAAGAAAAAAGAAAAAAAGAAACCTCTTTCAAAGTAGGCTTTTAAAAGAATATTTTTAGTGACATTGAAAGTAATCTTGTATGTATGTGCTCATGGTAGAGGGAAGGAGAAGAGAAAAGGTAGTGAAAGGAGAAGAAAGCTGACTTCCGGGAATCTGCTGCAAAAAAAAGAATGATAGAATAATTTTTTTTTTTTTTTTTTTTTTTTTTGAGAGGGAGTCTGGCTTTGTCACTCAGTCTGGAGTGCAGTTGTGTGATCTCGGCTCACTGCAACCTCTATCTCCAGAGATCAAACAATTCTCCTGCCTCAGCCTCCTGAGTAGCTGGGATTACAGGCGTGTGCCACTGGGCCTGGCTAATTTTTTATTTTTAGTAGAGACTGGGTTTCGCCATGTTGGCCAGGCTGGTCTTGAACTCCTGACCTCAGGTGATCTGCCCACCTTGGCCTCCCAAAGTGCTGGGATTACAGGTGTGAGCCACCACGCCCGGCTATTTTCACTCTTACTTATTTGTTAGGTGGCATACTTTCCATCTTTTTTTCACTTAACACTATATCTTAAGAGATTTCTATATTAATAGACGGTGTCTTCATTTGTATATGGATATACCATAATATATTTAAGCCATTTCCTGGTGATGAACACTTGGGCTTTACTCATTTCCTGGTGATAGACATTAGGTTGTTTCTAATCTTTCACCATTACAAACAATGCTATGAATAACTGTGTGTATGTATCTCATATATATATACCCATATATACAATTATATATGTATATGTGTACAGTTAACTATATATAGCTTTATATATAAATATATACACACATAATTATATATATATACAGTTAAACATGTAACTGAAGCAACATATTTTTCCTTCATTCCCTGTATATAACACTATTACACAGAAAAATTTTGTTTTATTAAATAGCTAATGTCTGTTTTTTCCTAAAGTGTCACATTTCTTTAGGACAGACGAACATAGATTAACAATCACATTTTAGCTGGGCGCCATGGCTTACACTTGTAATCCGAATGCTGGAAGGCCAAGGCAGGTGGATTACTTGAGCTCAGGAATTTGATACCAGCCTGGGCAATGGGGCGAAACCCTGTCTCTACAAAAGAATTTAAAAATTAGCTGGGCATGGTGGTGTGTGCCTGTAGTCTCAGCTACACAGGAGGCTGAAGTGGGAGGATTGCTAGAGCCCAGGAGGTTGAGGCTGCAGTGAGCTGTGACTGCAACAGAGCCTAGACTGGGTGACAGAGCAAGGCCTTGTCTCAGAAAAAAAAAAAAAAATTGTATTGTATGATGAGCTAACATATTGTAAACATATCTGCTCTTCCATTCATGTTTAAATTTATATTGGTCCTGCCACCTTGTTGAGCATTTTGCATTTACTTTGTATTGGGTGGTGGATTTGGATGGTGCTAATATATTGAGAGAAGGTTTATTTGCAGCTGAATTGTGCAGAAAGGACTTTTATGGGAGTTGGCCTGGGTGAGCAGAACTAGCACTAGGTTATTCCTGACAACTTCTTTCTCTTTTTATAGACCTGCTTTGCTCAGAAAGGGAGATCAGGAGACCAGGTGATGCTGCAGCAAATGTCAGAGTTGAGTCCTAGGTAATGTCCTACCTTTCGAAGATCTGCGTGCTTCATGGCAGCTGCCCCAATCTCCTTCACTTGGGCTAGAGCCTGCCTAGCACACCACTAGTCACATGCATCCACTCAGGAATTGCAAGACCCTTCTATAAATGAATGAGATGTTTCTTGCCCAGCAGATTTTTCTCTTAACTGCCACTTTACACTTACCCTTCTTTCCATTCCTCTCCAACCTTATTTAAACAAGCGTAACCATCTTTTTATGAATCTTCTCACGCTTTTGTTTGTTTGTTTGTTTGTTTTTTTGAGACAAAGTCTTGCTCTGTCACCGAGGCTGGAGTGCAGTGTTGCTCACTACAACCTCTGCCTCCTGGGTTTAAGTGATTCTCCTGCCTCAGCCTGGTGAGTAGCTGGGACTATAGGCGCATGCCACCACACTCAGCTAATTTTTGTATTTTTAGTAGGGATGGAGTTTTGCCATGTTGTCCAGGCTGGTCATACATTCCTTGTATGCATTTTTGTGCATGTGTGCTCTTCTCTTTGGAAAAGCAGGATCATGGGGTATGTTTTAAGAATATGGGATAGGTCAGGCTTGGTGGCTTATGCCTGTAATTCCAGCACTTCGCGGGAGGTTGAGGTGGGAGGATCACTTGGAGCCAGGAGTTGAAGACCAGCCAGGGCAACAAAGCAAGAATACCCAGCCCATCCCTCTTTCCCCCAACTACAAAAAATAAAAAAAATTAGTGGAGTGTGATGGCCTGCACCTCCATAGTCCTAGCTACTCCGGAGGCTGAGGTGGAAGGTTGCTTGAGCCCAGGAGTTTGAGGTTACAGTGAGCTACGATTGTGCCACTATGCTCCAGCTGGAGTGACAGAGCAAGACTCTGTCTCTTAAAAAAAAAAAAAAAAAAAAAGAGAATGTGGGATGTTTGAAGAGATGGTTGTGAACTGGGTAGAGTCAGGGCTTGCTCAAAACTTACTTTTTTAGGAATGAGATTTAAATATGGATATTTTTTAAACAATTGTAATAAAATACACATAAAATTTAGCATCTTAATGGTTTTTGTTTGTTTGTTTGTGTTTTTGAGATGGAGTCTTGCTGTGTTGCCAGACTGGAGTACAGTGGCACAATCTAGGCTCACTGCAACCTCTGCCTCCTGGGTTCAATCGATTCTCCTGCCTCAGCCTCCCGAGTAGCTGGGATTACAGGCACGCCCAGCTGATTTTTTTTGTATTTTTAGTAGAGACAGGCTTTCACCATGTTGGCCAGGATGGTCTCAATCTCTTGACCTTGGGATCCGCCCCCCTCGGCCTCCCAAAGTGTTGGGGTGTTGGGATTACAGGTGTGAGCCACCGCGCCCAGCCCTATCTTTTTTTCTTTTTTGAGAGGGAGTCTTGCTCTGTCGCCCAGGCTGGAGTGCAGTGGCACCACCTCGGCTCACTACAAGCTCTGCCTCCCGGGTTCACGCCATTCTTCTGCCTCAGCCTCCTGAGTAACTGGGACTACAGGCGCCCGCCACCACGTCTGGCTAATTTTTTGTATTTTTAGTCGAGACGGGGTTTCACCATGTTAGCCAGGATGGTCTCGATCTCCTGATCTCATGATCCACCCACCTCGGCCTCCCAAAGTGCTGGGATTACAGGCATGAGCCACCGCACCCGGCCCTATCTTAATTGTTTTTAAGTGTTCAGTTCAGTGGTATTAGGTACATTCACATTGTTGTGCGACCATCGCTACCATCTATCTGCAAAACTCTTTTCATCTTATAAAATGGAAACTGTACCTATTAAGCAATAACTCCCCATTCCCCTCTCCCTTCAGCCCCTGGACATCACCATTCTGCTTTTTGTCTCTATGAATTTGACTACTCTAGGTACCTCAGATAAATGGAATCATACAGTATTCGTCTTTTTGTGACAGGCTTGTTTCACTTAGCATAATGCTGTCAAGTTTCATTCATGTTGTAGCATGTCAGTTCCCTTACTTTTTAGAGTTGAACAATATTTCACAATATGTATATACCACATTTTTTTTATCCATTCATCTGTCAATAGTCACTTGGTTTGCTTTCACCTTCTGGCTACTGTGAATAATGCTGCTACGGACATGGGGTTTATAAATATCTCTTTGAGATCCTGCCTTTAATTCTTTAGAGTATACCCAAAAAAGGAATTACTGGGTTATATGGTAATTCTATTTTTCATTTTTTGAAGAATTGCCATACTGTTTTCCATAGCAGCTATATTATTTTACATTCTCACCAACAGTGTGCAAGGATTCCAATTTCTCTTCATCCTTGCCAACATTCATTATTTTCTGCTTGTTTTTTTTTTTTTTTTTTTAAGGTAGGTGGCCTAGTGAGTGTGAAGTGGTATCTCTTTGTGGTTTTTATTTACATTTCCCTAGTGATTAGTGATGTTGTGCATCTCTTTGCATTTGCATATCTTCAGAGAAATGCCTATTCAAGTTTTTTGTCTAGTTTTTAATTGGATTATGTTTTTTTGTTAAGTTATAAATCTTTTATTTTTAAAATGAAGACCCTTCTCTGGATCTGCTAATCTTTGTAGGGATAGTAGATAAAAGGGAAGATGTATTCAAATTTAATTCTTGAACTACTCAATGCTTCTGGGGTTTTTTGGGTGTGTGTGTAAATAAGGTAATACTTAAAAAAAAATCGTTTTCTAGGTGGACAAGGTGGAGGAGAGAGAATTCCTTGGCAGCAGCATTACGAACAAGTGCAAGGCTAAGAAATAGCATGGTGGCCTTGACTAAGTGTATGGTGACAGCAGGTAAGTCTGGAGAGAAAGTTTTACAGGACGTGTGGGGGACTTGGACATGCATCTCCTAGCCCAATACTGTCCAACCAATAGAACTTTATCCTGTATCTGTGTTGTCCAACACAGTAATCTCTAGCTACATGTGACTATTAAACTCTTGAGGCTGGGCACGGTGGCTCATGCCTGTAATTCCAGCACTTTTGGAGGCTGAGGTGGGCATATCCCTTGAGCTTAGGAGTTTGAGACCAGCTTGGGCAAAATGATGAAACCCTGTCTTCACAAAAAATACAAAAACTTGTCAGGCATGGTGGTATGCCCCTATAGTCCCAGCTACTTGGGAGGCTAAGGTGGGAGGATCACTTGAGCCTGGGAAGTCGAGGCATCAGTGAGCTATATTTGCACCACTGCACTCCAGTCTGGGTGACAGAGAGAGACCCTGCCTCAAAAAAAAACAAACAAAAAACAAGCAAGCAAACAAAAAACAACAACAAAAACACTTGAAATGTGGCTAGTACTACTGAATTTTTATTGAATTTTAGTGGCTACTGTATAAGACAATACAAATCAACTCTAGGCAGTGGTTTCTTAACCAGCAGGTAGCATAACCAGATTATGTCTTAGATTACAGTTATAATGTGGAGAATGCATTGAACAGGGACAAGACCAAAAACAGGAAAATCAGTCAAGAGACTCTCGGAATAATCTAGGTAGGTGTGTGTAAACTTTGGTCCCTCTTTAGTTATCAGTCCTTAATTCTATTCTATTTTCTTTCAGTTAGGATGTTTATTTGATTAGTACCATAAAGACCAAGTAACAACGATTTAAGCAAGATAAAAAATTTTCTATGTCATATAAATGTGCTGTTGAAGGGCAAACCAGAAACTTCTAGAAGCCTTTCTTCACAAAGTTCTCCAGGGGTCTGTGTTCTTCTTGCTGCTTTTGGACCTCCTGAGGATTGCCTTGTTCACGTGGGTGAAAGAATCACAGCCTGCAGGAAGGGGAAAGAAAATATTGTGACCCGGCAGCTTCCTTTTAAGCAATGACAGAATGAAAGTTGCATGCAACACTTTGGTTCACATTCTATGTTAAGCTAAAACTTGGGAGATTCTGACATCAAAGATGCCACATATTTAGGAAAGAGTTTATAAGCATTAAGAGTGGGAAATTTTTCAGCTAAAGCTCAGCCTTTCCTGTACATCAGTGTCCTTCCATGGGGAAGGAAGAGAGCGGTGTTTGAATGGGAGGAGTGAAAGAAAACTTGTACGACATCAGAGAATCCCTGCTGTACTAGTTTGTTAATGCTGCCATAACAAAATATCATAACCGAGTGACTTAAACAACAAAAATTTGTCTCACAGTTCTGGAGGCTAGAAATCCAAAATCAAGGTTTCAGTAGAGTTGATTCCTTCTGAAGGCAATGAGGGAAAGATCTGTTCCAGCCTCTCTCCTTGGCTTGTAGATAGCCATTCTTTCCTATGTCCCTTCACATTGTCTTCTCTCTGTGTATGTCTGTATCCAAATTTTCCCTTTTTAAAAGGACACTGGCCATATTAGGATGGGTTCGATCACATCCTAATGACCTACTTTCAGTTGGCCTCGCAGTAACTCTCTAAAGGCACTGTCTCCAAATAAGGGTCACATTCTGAGGTGCCAAGTTTTAGGACTGCAACATATGAATTTTGGTGGAACACAGTTCAACCCATGATATCTGCTAATAAGGGAGCTTGCAAATATGACTAATTTCTAACCAGTTTCTAACATCCCATTTGATACCAGGGAACTCCATATTTAAGGAAACCATTCATATTAACATTTAACATGGTTTTATGGCCGCCCAAAATCAATTTGTCACTCTTTTTTGATGTTTAAAGAGCAGAGACACCAAAAGCTGAGACTCTGAACTGGATCAGTGTATTTTCAAATTTCAGGAATTCTTCTCATCAGAGAGCCTAACTTGGAAATGACCATTTACCTTTTCCAAATTTTCTTAACCCATAAATAGGTTAAGGCCAACATAAGGGAGCTAATACATCTACTGATTGAAAGTCAGGTTATCTGAACTGCAAAAAAAATTGGGGCTTGAGTTAGATGTAAAAAAAAATATAAATGATTCACTGTGAAAAGTGGTACAAAATTATGTTAAATATAACATTGTTGGGACAAAACAAAAATTAATTTTATTGAAATACTGACTTTCATAAGGTTTTTAGCTTGTTATTTTATTTTTTTGTTGTTGTTTCTTTGAGACAGTGTCTCGGTCTGTCCCACAGGCTGGAGTGCAGTGGCACGATCTTGGCTTACTGCAACCTCTACTTCCTGGGTTCAAGTGATTCTTGTACCTCAGCCTCCCAAGGAGCTGGGATTACAGATGTGCACTACCACACCCTGCTCCTTTTTTTTTTTTTCCTTTTTTTGTATTTTTAGTAGAGATGGAGTTTTACCATGTTGCCCAGGCTGGTCTTGAACTCCTGGGCTCAAGCGATCCTCCCGCCTCAACCTCCCAAAGTGCTGGGATTACAGGCTTAAGCCACTGCGCCCAGCCTAGCTTGTTCTTTTAAAAAGTATTCCCCATTTCTTGTAAATCGCTTCTTCTCTGCACAGTGGAACATTCTCTTGGCTGGTTTGTAAATGGGAAGGCTCTTTCTACCAAACTCAGACCCATTACTGTCAGGAGTAGCAAATGTTAACTTTCTAAATGCATTTTACTCAGGATATAAACCTATGTGCTATTCTTAAATATATTTAAACTTTCTCAATTCTACCATTTTAATAATTTTAGAACTTATTTCCAACCTGTTTTATACACTGTTCAGCTGAAACTTCACAATTAGTACTTTTGATCTCAGTGTTTTCAGGGTGAGATTCCAGATGATCCCAGTAAAGATTTTTGTTGATAAGTCTTCCCATTATGTGAAAGTCATATGTTGAAGAATGCAAATCCTTCAGTGTTTAGGTTTTACTCCTGAATTAGGCAGTCTTTCAGACACCCCAGAAATAAATCCGGTTACTGCCTCTCATCTTTAAAAACCCTTCTGCTTTCTTCAGTCAGAGAACACAAATCTCCAAGTATTATTACCAGGCTGAAATTCAGGACACAGTAACTTATTTCGGATGTTAATGCTCCTTGCTTCCCAACTTATGCAAACAACAAAGGAAGAAAATATACAAGGACATGCTTTGGAAGTCCAAGGTGGGAGGATCGCTTGAGCCCAGGAGTTCAAGACCAGCCTGGTCAACATAGTGAAACCTCATCTCTACAAAAAAATTGAACTTAGCTATGCATAGTGGCACATGCCTGTTGTCCCAGCTACTCAGGTTACTGAGGTGGGAGATTGGCTCGAGCCTAGGAGTTTGAGGCTGCAGCGATCCATTATGGTGCAACTGCATTCCAGCCTGGGTTGACAGAGCAAGAGTCTGTCTCACAAAAAAAAAAAAAAAAAGTATATTATCTATTTGGGAAATCACATTAAGAACATACACACACCAAAGAATATACTTAAGGACAAATTATAGACAAATATGTAATAGTATAAGCAGCATTTACAACGATTTCAGAAACTTTTTTTAGAAAAAAGGAAAGGATACAGCAATTAAGAGAGTTCCATGCCCTCAGGTTTTATGATTTAATGTGATGGCAGACAGAGGGGATGAAGAGGAATGGACATCCTTTTTGTGAAAATACTTAGGCCTTCAAGTCAAGAAACTAGGGCTTGAAAGCCCTTGTTTTTGGACTCTAAGAATCTCATGAAAGCTGTGGACTGACTCTTCAGAAAAATATACATACACTTGATATTTTGCATGAGTTTCTTGGTGTTCATGGGTACCCTTCAGGCAAGTGAAATATATTGTCTGTCTCAAACTGCATTCTCCTTTGATTTCCTCCACCATAGTGGCTGGAGAACTAAAAATTCTTTCTTTCTCTGATTTCTTTGTAGTTGGGGTAGCATGTGACCTGGATCTGATCATTGTGATTCAAGTCAGTGTCACTGTGGGGGCTTCGGGAAACATTTTTTAAAAGGGAGCAGCTTGGCTGGAACACTCCATCAATTCTTTGCCCTGTGCATTTTTGCCCTTCTTTCTGCCTCTCAGGAATGCAGACAGAATTCCTGGAGGAACAGCAGCTATCATACATTTGTGATGATAAAAGCCATGGAACAAAGGCAACTGAGCAAGAAGACAGAAGGAACTGGGGACGTTCTTGACAGTAGTGCCAGGCCGGGCGCAGTGGCTCACGCCTGTAATCCCAGCACTTTGGGAGGCCGAGGCGGGAGGATCACGAGGTCAGAATATCGAGACCACCCTGGCTAACACGGTGAAACCCCGTCTCTACTAAAAATACAAAAAATTAGCCGGGTGTGCTGGCGGGCGCCAGTAGTCCCAGCTACTCGGGAGGCTGTGGCAGGAGAATGGCGTGAACCCAGGAGGCGGAGCTTGCAGTGAGCCGAGATTGCGCCTCTGCACTCCAGTCTGGGTGACAGAGCGAGACTCCGTCCCCCCTCCCCCCCAAAAAAAAAAAAACCCAAAAGACAGTAGTGCCACCACTGGATGATTTACCTTGGGACCTCTTATTAAATGAGATAGTACTCTTTCCTGTTTAATCCACTGGAGTAGAATTTTCTGTTACAGTGAATCCAGTCCTAATTGATGATATTGGCTAATAAATATCAGCACCTGCTATGTCCCAGTACAGTTTAAGCATTTTATCTACTAATGTTTTAAATTTTCTCAATGACCTTATGAGATAGGCCATAGGTTCTCAGAGTGTGGTCCCTGGACCAGCAGCATGAGCATCACCTGGAAACTTGTTAGAAATATAAATTTTAGGGCCCGGCCCTAGACATACTGAATCAGAAACTCTAGGGGTGAGGACCTAGCAGTCTGTTTAAAAAGCCCTCCATGCTATTTTGATGAATACTAAAGTTGGACAGCTACTGAGATAGGGTATTGTTACTATCCCCATTTTACAGATAAGGAGACAGCTGAATTTATGTCACTTGCCAGTGTCACACAGCTAGCAAGACTGACTCCTTGAAGCCCATCACATGTAAGAACTACTTTAGAGCAGTGGTCTTCAAACTTTGAAAGCATATCCTGTTGAAAAATTTTGTATCCACTTCTACATTTTTAAGTTGACATCTAAAAATTTCACATCATAAGTTTAAACAGTTGTAAAGAATGTGATTTCCAGTATATTGTGAATTATGACATTTTAAAATGTGTTCCATCACTCCTCTAGATATATCCAGTGGTTTCTAAAGTGTTTAGGTTTTACTCCTGAACTAGGCAGTCTTTCAGACACCCCAGAAATAAATCCAGTTACTGCCTCTCATCTTTAAAAACCCTTCTGGTTTCTTCGGTCACAGAACACAAATCTCCAAGTATTATTGCTAGGCTGAAATTCAGGACACAGCAACTTGTGTGTCCTGAATTTGACATGATGATAGTGATTTAAACCTATCATCAAAAAAAAAAAAAATTTAAAAAAAGCTTTTTTTAAAAAAATTTTTTTTAACATTAGATATTTTACATCTTTTTCTCTTTTTTTTTTTTTTGAGACAGAGTCTCGCTCTGTCGCCCAGTCTGGAGCACAGTGGCACGATCTCGGCTCATTGCAACTTCCACATCCCAGGTTCAAGCGATTCTCCTGCTTCAGCTTCCTGAGTAGCTGGGATTACAGGCATACACCACCATGCCCAGTTAATTTTTGTATTTTTAGTAGAGACAGGGTTTCATCATGTTGGCTAGGCTGGTCTTGAACTCCTGACCTCAAGTGATCTGCCCACCTTGGCCTTCCAAAGTACAAGGATTACAGGCATGAGACACTGAGCCCGGCCATCTTTCTCTTTTTTACTTGAACTCAGATTTTTATTCCTCCGTTCCTCTCTCTCTCTCTCTTTTTCTTTTTTTGAGACAGTCTCACTCTGTCACCCAGGCTGGAGTGCAGTGGCGCGATCTTGGCTCACTGCAGCCTCCATCTCCCAGATTCCAGCGATTCTCCTACCTCAGCCTCCTGAGCAGCTGGGACTACAGGCGCGTGCCACCATTCCCTGCTAATTTTTTTGTATTTTTAGTAGAGATGGGGTTTCACCATGTTGGCCAGGATGGTCTCGATCTCCTGACCTCGTGATCCGCCCACCTTTGCCTCCCAAAGTGCTGGGATTACAGGCATGAACCACCGCTCCTAGCCTCTTTCTTTTCTATTCTTTTCCATCTGCCCTCCCCAAACATCTCCCTCCTTCCTTCCCTCCCTCCTTTCCTTCCTTCGTCTCTTTCTCTCTCTTTTTCTTTTTTCCTTCTTTTTTGAGACCATCTCACTCTATTGCCCAGGATGGAATGCAGTGGCACAATCTTAGCTCACTACAACCTCTGCCTCCCAGGTTCAAGCAATTCTCCTGCCTCAGCCTCCCAAGTAGCTGGGACCACAGGCAGATGCCACCACACCCAGCTAAAGTTTTTTTTTAAATTTCTTGTAGACAGGGGATCTCACTATGTTGCCCAAACTGGTCGTAAACTCCTGGGCTCAAGCGCTCTGCCTGCCTCGGCCTCCCAAAGTGTTGGCATTACAGGCGTGAGCCACTGGGCACGTTGGGACTAATATTTTCTAAGTCATGTTTCCATGGTAGAATATTCCTCACTGCTAGAATGAGACCAGAGGTCAAAATCAGCTCTATGTCTGTTTGTCATTCTTATGGATATGAGAAATTGTGTTCACACAAGTAGATAGGGATGAAAGGAATTTTGAAATAGAAATGCAGTTCTAATTTTTCTTCCATATTGTGTGCCAAAAATCACATAATAATCTATCATAAGATTCTCTAGTCTTCTCTCATCTGGTGATCTTCTTTTCCACGCTTTCTTTGCAACCCCTTCATGTGACCAACATTTAGAACAATGTTTTCCAACTTCTTTTTCTTCAGCTCACAGTAATAAATACAGTTTACATCTTGACTCCTGACTGTATACGAATTTATAACTGAAGGTTTCATAATCCACTCCTTTCCCTTGCTACTTATAAGTACAAGTATAAAGTTAGTATTAAATATGCATTTAATCATATTTAAATAGTCATGCATTGTTTAATGACAGGGATACATTCTGAGCAATGTGTTGTTAGGTGATTTCATCCTTGTGCAGACTCACAGAGTGCACTTATACAAACCTAGATGGTACAGCCTACTACACACCTAGGCTGTTTGCTATAGCATATTGCTCCTAGGCTATAAACCTGTGCAGCCTGTTACTGTGCTGAGTGGTATAGGCAATTGTAACACAATGATAAGTATTTGTGTACCTAAACATATCTAAACATAGAAAAGGCACAGTAAAAATACGATATAAAAGATTTTTAAAAATGGTACACCTGGCCGGGTGCAGTGGCTCACACCTGTAATACTAACACTTTGAGGCCAAGGCAGGTGGATCACTTGAGGTCAGGAGTTTGAAACCAGCCTGGCCAACATGGTGAAACTCCGTCTCTACTAAAATACAAAAAAATTAGCCACTGTGGTGGTGGGTGCCTGTAATCCCAGATACTTGGGAGATTGAGGCAGGAGAATCACTTGAACCTGGGAGGTGGAGGTTGCAGTGAGCCAAGATCATGCCACTGCACTCCAGCCTGGGCAATAGAGCGAGACTCCATCTCCAAACAAACAAACAAAAAAGTACACTTGTATAGGACACTTACCATGAATGGAGCTTGCAGGACTGGAAGTTGCTCTGGGTGAGTCAGTGAGTGGTGAATGAATGTGAAAGCCTAGGACAATACTGTACACTACTCTAGACTTTATAAACACTATACTTAGGCTACAGTAAATTTGTAAAAAATGTTTTTCTTCAATAGTAAATTAACTTTAGCTTACTATAACTTTTACTTTACAAACTTTTTCATTATTTATTTATTTTATTTTTATTTATTTATTTTTTTGAGATGGAGTCTTGCTTTGTCACCCAGGCTAGAGTGCAGTGGCACGATCTCAGCTCACTGCAACCTCTGCCTCCTGGATTCAAGTGATTGTCCTGCCTCCGCCACGTGAGTAGCTGGGATTACAGGCATGTACCACCATGCTCAGTTAATTTTTGTATTTTTGGTTTCACCATGTTGGCCAGGCTGGTCTCGAACTCCTAACATCAAGTGATCCGCCTATGTTGGCCTCCCAAAGTGCTGGGATTACAGGCATGAGCCACCAAGCCTGGCAATTTTTTAAAACTTTCTGACTTTTTTGTAATCCCAGCACTTTGGGAGGCTGAGGTAGGCAGATCAAGAGGTCAGGAGATCGAGACCATACTGGCTAACACATGAAACCCTGTCTCTACTAAAAATACAAAAAAAAAAAAAAAAATTAGCCGGGTGTGGTGGCAGGCACCTGTAGTCCCAGCTACTCGGGAGGCTGAGGCAGGAGAATGGCGTGAACCCGGTAGTAGGAGCTTGCAGTGAGCCGAGATTGCACCACTGCACTCCAGCCTGGGCGACCTAGTGAGACTCTGTCTCAAAAAAAAAAAAAACACACAAACTTTTTGACTTTTTTTGGAATAACAGCTTAAAACACAAACAATGGATAGCTGTACAAAACTATATTCATTCTGTGTATCCTTATTCTATAAGTGATATGGTTTGGCTGTGTCCCCACCCAAATCTCATCTTGAACTGTAGCTCCCATAATCCCCCACATGTCATGGGAGGGACCGGGTGTGAGGTAACTGAATCATGGGGGTGAGTTTTTCCCATGCAGTTCTCATGACAGTGAATAAGTCTCAGGAGATTTGATGGTTTTACAAAAGGGCAGTTCCCCTGCACATGCTCTCTTGCCTGCCGCCATGTAAGATATGCCTTTGCTCCTCCTTTGCCTTCTGCGACGATTGTGAGGCCTCCCCAACCATGTGTAACTGTGAGTCCATCAAACCTCTTTTTCTTTATAAATTACCCAGTCTTGGGCATTTCTTCCTAGTGGTATGAAAATGGACTAATAAAATAAGCTTTTTTCTATTTTAAAAATATTTTGTTTTTCAAAACTTTTTTGTTAAAGACTAAGATTCACTGGGCGGGGTGACCCATGCCTGCAATCCCAGCACTTTAAGAAGCCAAGACAGATGGATTGCTTGAACTCAGGAGTTGGAGACAAGACTAGGCAACATGATGAAACCCCATCTGTACCAAAAATACAAAAAAATTACCTGGACGTGGTGGTGTGCACCTGTGGTCTCAGTCACTCAGGAGCCTGAAGCGGGAGGATCATTTGAGCCCTAGAGGCAGAGGTTGTGGTGAACTGTGATCACACCACTGCCCTCCAGCCTAGATGACAGAGTGAGACACAATCTCAAACAAATAAAAAAAATAAATAAAGATTAAGACACACACATTAGCCTAGGCCTACACAGCGTCATCAATATCACTGTGTGCCACCTCAACATCTTATCCCACTGAAACATCTTCATGGGCAATAACACACATGGAGCTGTCATCTCTTCTTCTGGTATACCTTCTGAAGGACCTGTCTGAGACTGTTTTATAGCTAACTCTTTTTATAAGTAGGAGTATACTCTAACAATAGTAAGTATATAATGAATGTTAGGCAATAGGAATAATCAGCTTCATTATAATCTTATGGGACCACCGTCATAAATGTGGTCCATTGTTGATTGAAATGTCATCATATGGCACATGATAGTACTTTTTTTTTTTTTTTGAGACCAAGTTTTGCTCTTGTTGCACAGGCTGGAGTGCGATGGTGTGATCTCGGCTCACCACAACCTCCGCTTCCCAGGTTCAAGCCATTCACGTGCCTCAGCCTCCTGAGTAGCTGGAATTACAGGCATGCACCACCATGCCCGGCTAATTTTGCATTTTCAGTAGAGACCGGGTTTCACTGTGTTGGTCAGGCTGGTCTTGAACTCCTGACCTCAGGTGATATACCCGCCTTGGCCTCCCCAAATGCTGAGATTACAGGCGTGAGCCACCGTGCCCAGCCATGACTATATTTTTTTAAAAACCTAAAATAGGCCAGGCGCGGTGGCTCACACCTGTAACCCCAGCACTTTGGGAGGCTGAGATGAGTGAATCACAAGGTCAAGAGTTCAAGACCAGCCTGGCCCACATGGTGAAAACCCGTCTCTACTAAAAATACAAAAAATTAGCCGGGCCTGGTGTCAGGCATCTGTAATCCCAGCTCCTCAGGAGCCTGAGGCAGGAGAATCACTTCAACCCAGGAGGCAGAGGTTGCAGTGAGCAGAGGTTGCGCCATAGCACTCCAGCCTGTGCAACAAAGTGAGACTCCGTCTCAAAACAAAAACAAAAGCACCTAAAAGAATAGAAAAACAACAAAAATAAATTGGTTCTTATCTCCAAAGCTGATTTCTCAATCCACTAATGTTTTTCTGCTCTGAGAATTGCAGGTTTAAAAACTGCCTTAGACTTTATCAGACCCACTCCGCAATTCAACCTTAAGCATCTTGCTCTGCCTCTTACCTCCTGTCCCTCAGCTTACTCCCTGTAGGGCCTCAGCTCCAACACTTTGACCCCACTGTGTTTACAGTCTATTACACCTGTGTCTTGTCCACCACCCTTCTCATGTCTTCACTTTCCTCCTTTCCCAAACTAGATTCCATGGTCTGTGACTACAGTCATTCTTGCTTACATTGTCATCCCACTTGCTTCATCATACTTATCTTATGAAATTCTAATCCTGACTGGGCACAGTGGCTCACGCCTGTAATCCTAACACTTTGGGAGGCCGAGGCAGGCAGATCACCTGAGGTCAGGAGTTTGAGACCAGCCTGGCCAACATGGTGAAACCCCATCTCTACTAAAAATACCAAAAAATAGCTAGGCATGGTGGCGCACACCTGTAATTCCAGCTACTTGGGAGGCTGAGGCAGGAGAATGGCTTGAACCTGGGAGGCAGAGGTTGCAGTGAGCCAAGATTGCACCACTCCAGCCTAAGCAAAAGAGCGAGACTCCATCTCAAAAAAAAAAAAAGAAAAAGAAAAAGAAATTCTAATCCTTGTAAAAATCCACATTTCAGGCCTGGCACGGTGGTCACGCCTGTAATCCCAGCACTTTGGGAGGCTGAGGCAAGTAGATCACAAGATCAGGAGATTGAGACCATCTTGGCCAACATGATGAAACCTTGTCTCTACTAAAAATACAACAAAAATTAACTGGGCATGTTGGCATGTGCCTATAATCCCAGCTACTAGGGAGGCTGAGGCAGGAGAATCACTTGAACCAGGGAGTCGAGGTTGCAGTGAGCTGAGATTGTGCCAGTGTCCTCCAGCCTGGCGACAAAGTGAGACTCCGTCTCAAAAAAATAAATAAATAAATCCACATGTCTATTTATTCATTGGTCATACCTATCTAGGTGAACATAATTGGAGAAAAACACCACACTGATGCAACTGTAATTTCATGACCACTAACCTTGAGTGAGTCCTTAGTGTTCACTGTAATCCCATACAGTGACCTAGCCCCTTCACTTCTCCACTCTGGTAGATAACATTTTCTCACTTATCTTTTCACAAACTTCCAATACCTCCTCTCCTATGCTCACCTCAGCTATGACCTTGCTTTCTTTCTTCCTTTTTTTTTTTTTTTTTTGAGATGGAGTCTTGCTCTGTCGCCCAGGCTGGAGTGCAGTTGCGCGATCTTGGCTCACTGCAACCTCCCTCCTGGGTTCAAGCAAATCTTCTGCCTCAGCCTCCTGAGTAGCTAGGGTTACAGGCATGCGCCACCACACCTGGCTAATTTTTGTTTTTTGCTTTCTTTTTTTTTGAGACGGAGTCTCACTCTGTCGCCCAGGCTGGAGTTCAGTGGCCGGATCTCAGCTCACTGCAAGCTCTGCCTCCCTGGTTTACGCCATTCTCCTGCCTAAGCCTCCCGAGTAGCTGGGATTACAGGCGCCCGCCACCTCGTCCGGCTAGTTTTTTGTAATTTTTAGTAGAGACAGGGTTTCACCGTGTTAGCCAGGATGGTCTCGATCTCCTGACCTCGTGATCCACCTGTCTCGGCCTCCCACAGTGCTGGGATTACAGGCTTGAGCCACCGCGCCCAGCCTAATTTTTGTATTTTTAGTAGAGACGGGGTTTCACCATGTTGGTCAGGCTGGTCTCGAACTCCTGACCTCGTGATCTGCCTGCCTTAGCCTCCCAAAGTGCTGGGATTACAGGCATGACCCACTGTGCCCAGCCAAACTTGCTTTCTATTTGAGGAAATAGAAGCAATCAGAAGACATTTTTCACACATTCTCAATACCTCATCCATGTACTTAAACATGCATATATTCTGCTTTGCTTTTCTTTTCTTTTTTGAGATGGAATTTTGCTCCTGTTGCCCAGGCTGGAGTGCAATGGCATGATCTCCGCTCACTGCAACCTTCGCCTCCCAGATTCTCCTGCCTCAGCCTCCTGAGTAGCTGGGATTACAGGGATGCGCTACCATGCCCAGCTAATTTTTTTTGTATTATTAGTGGAGACAGGGTTTCATCATGTTGACCAGGCTGGTCTTGAACTTTTGACCTCAGGTGATCTGCCTGCCTCAAACTCCCAAAGTGCGGGGAGTACAGGCATGAGCCACTGCGCCTGGGCTTCCATCCATTCTTTCTTGAACCTTCCTCTCCAGTCAGGCTTTTTGTCCCTAGCACTCCTCTAAAAAAGATTTTATCAAGGTCATAGTGACCTTTGCTTTGCTGAACCAGTGATAGATTTTCACGTCTCACCTTTTTTTATTATTATTTTTATTATGTAGAGATGGAGTCTTATATTGCTCAGGTTTCGAACTCCTAACCTCAAGCCATCCTCTCACCTTGGCCTCTCAAAGTGCTGGGATCACAGGTGTGAGCCACAACACCTGGTCATGTCTTATCTTAACCTGCCCGATTGATAACCTTTGACACAGTTAGACATTTTCTCCTTGAAATATTTTCTTCTCTTGGCTTCTGCTATACCACTCTCTTTAAAAAAAAATTCTTTTCTTGTATCTTCAAGAAAATCAGAGAAACCAAGGTACACCACTCTCATTTGAGCTCTTCCTGCTTCACTGGCTAATCCTTCCTAGTCCTCTTTGCTGGGTACTTTTCATCTCTGGACCTCTAAATAATGGAAAGCCTTAGAGTTAAGTCCTAGAATCACTTCTCTCCTTGGTTTACACTTATGCCCTGGGTGATCCCATTCACTCTTATGGTTTTAATTCTCATGTATTATGGATATTTCCCAAATTTTTACTCCTTTTACTCGTAGCCTGGACCTCTTCCCTGATGACCATGCTATTTTGTATAGTTACTAACATCTTTAGATATCTGATCAGCATGTCAGATGTAATATGTGTAAAATTCAAACTTCTCTAACTCACTTCTTGTACATTCTATTTGCCTCTCTTATGGTCTTACCCGTATTAGTAAACAGCAACTCAGTCTTTACAGATTTGGATCCAAAATCCTTGAGGCCATTCTTGACTCTTGTCTCTCATATCCCATGTCTAATCCATCATTAAGTCCAATAGCTCTCCCTGCAAAGTAAACCCACAGGGTGAGACTCCTCTTGCCTTTCACTGTTAAGAACATATTCCAGGCCAGGTGCGGTGGCTTACACCTGTAATCCCAGCACTGTAGGAGGGTGAGGCAGGAGGATCACTTGGGCTAACAGGGTGAAACCCCGTCTCTACTAAGTATAAAAATTAGCTGGGCATAATGGCACATTCCTGTGATCCCAGTTACTTGGGAGTCTGAGGCAGGAGAATTGCTCGAACCCGTGAGGCAGAGGTTGCAGTGAGCCAAGATCACGCCACTGTACTCCAGCCTGGGCAACAGAGCCAGACTCTGTCTCAAGGTGGAAAAAAAAAAAAAAAAAAGGCATGTTCCAAACCACCATTGTCTCATATTACAGCATTATGGTAAAATTTTACTGAGTTTCCTGCTTAAATTAATCCTAGGTTCGTAGTCCAATCCTAACATGGCAACTGAGTGAATCCATAAAAATGTAAATTAGATAATGTCATTCCTCTGCTCAAACCCTCCAAAGTCTTTTCAAAATAAAATATTCCTTAGCGCAGGCTGGGCGTGGTGGCTTATGCCTGTAATCCCAGCACTTTGGGAGGCCAAGGCAGGCAGATCACAAGGTCAGGAGATTGAGACCATCCTGGCTAACACGGTGAAACCCTGTCTCTACTAAAAATACAAAAAAAATTAGCCAGGCGTGGTGGCAGGTGCTTGTTGTCCCAGCTACTCAGGAGGCTGAGGCAGGAGAATGGCGTGAACCCGGGAGGTGGAGCTTGCAGTGAGCCCAGATCACGCCACTGCACTCCAGCCTGGGCAACACCGCGAGACTCCGTCCAAAAAAAAAAATTAAATAGATAAATAAAATAAATAAATAAGTAAATAAAATATTCCTTAGCGCTGCTTACAGGGTCCTACACAATCTGGTTCCTGCCAGCTTCTTTACTCTAGCACCCTCCTTCAGTCCACTCCAGCTGTAATGCAGGCCTTCCTGCTTGCTTCTGCCTCTAAGGTCTTTGGATGAGGTTTTCCCAGATATCTGCTCAGTTCAGTCTCCTACTTTCTTAGGTCTCTGCTCAAATGTGGCATTATAAGATCATTCCTGACCATCTTATATTAAATAGTTAACACTATGGCTACTTTCTGGTCCCACCTCCAGCCTGTTCCATTGTTCTCTATTTGTCTGTTTACTGTCTACATCCATAAGAATGCAAGTACTACGAGAATGGGGACTGTCTCTGATTTAGTTAGGAAGTCAAAACATTCACAGAGGAAAAGATAAATATATGAAGTGATACATGATTGACTGTGAAATTGGGCAGTCAATCACGGTCATATGTGTTCACACAAAGTGAACTGTTTGGACACTGTGGTTGAGTAAGCTTCTAGTCCAAGCTTGGGTCTTGAAGGGTAGATTTATACTGGCCATTGGAGAGACTGAAGAGGAAGGAGCTAGTAGATGGACATGTGCTCTGGCAAAGGTTTGTGCCACTCTGGGGATGTGTCTAAATGGTAACCATATTTCTTTTGCAAACCAGCATCAGGTACTTAGAACGATGTAAGCACTGTGGACACATAGTAGGTGCTCAAAACATGTTCATTTACTGTATGAATGAAGGATATTTGGATGGTACTTAGTGGGCAGTGGAATAGAAGGTTTAAAATGGAGCCCATTCCAGAAAATCTTGCCTATATGGATTTGGGAAGCAATGTGATGACCTTTTTTGGCAAAGAGGTTGAATTATAGGAAGGAAGTAGACAAATAAAATTGGAAAGATAGACTGAGGCTAGAATAAGGAAGGGCTTGGATATTACCCCAAGGATTATATTTAGAGGTAATCAAAAGGAGTTAGGGGAGTTTCAAGCTGGGGAAGGGCCTGATAAACTTATTTGGGGGAGGTGCTGTTAATCTGGAGTCTAGAATTGTGGGGATAATTACTAGGGTCAGTTAAAAGACAATATAACAGAACTTAAGGCGTGACACATTATGGGCATGCAGTAAGTATTTGTTAAATGAGTAAGGAGTTAAACTGTAGAGAGGATATTGGGGCTTGAATGGAAGACTTAAGAGAGTTTTAGAAATGAGGGATCATTAGGAATTGTTTTTGAAGGGTGAGAAGTAAATGTGGAGAATTTAAAGAAACTCCTCCCTTTTCCCCAACTTTCTTCTTAGGCGATGCTTCTTCATGAGTGGTGTAGGATGAAGAAACTGAACAGTGCCATGATCCTTATCTGTAATTTCCTGGCTGCCACTCTGCTTTGGTGGTCTTCCTTCATCTCTTCCTGGGTAGAAATAGAACTGCCTGGAGATCCCAATGTTCTTGTCAGTGCACTTTTCATGGACTGCAGTGGTAAGATGATGTGTTGGATGCCCAAACACAAGTCGAGTAAGTCCTGGATTAAAAAAGGGAGGGCTAAATGTCATTACTAACCTTAGCCTCGTTACTCCTTCCCCTCATTTCCCTCACAACTACTTCTTCCTGCTGACATCCACCAAACTTCACTATGTGACCTTTAGAACTGGGGAACTCCGAAAACCAGAGATAGCCCTGAAAAGAACTTACACCCCTCTCTCTCTGTCTTTAGCCAACTTCATACTGGGTGGAATTTCTATGATTAGTGCCCTTCTCCTCTCATTCTGCTTGAAATTTTTGTTGCTGACCTTCCCTCAGTTATTCCCTGAGACCCAGAAACGGTATATTTTCTGTGCATCCATCTGCATTGTCACAGGTAAACAGAGGCAGGAATAATTCCGAATGTCTTAGCCTTGGGGTGAGGGTGGAAGAGGCTTAATTAGCCTCTTAAAAAATTTTCAGGAGGGTACAAGGGAAAAGGAAAAGCTAGGAGAAAAAATGGTCTGAAAGGAGGGAGAAGAAGAATGAGGGGAGGTGATGAAATAATTTGGTTCTCTGATCATAATACTACAGTTAAATCTTTTAAGTATTGATAAGCTAATTAGCAGATTGATCTCTCCCTCCTTTTTTTGGGTTGACAGGTACTTTTGTGTTCTTCTCCTTACTTATGCACTATATACAAATTTTGGAAGTAAGTTGGGGACCTGACCCAACAAAAGTCACTTCTAAGTTTCCTTACTTCATAAATTCATTCAGCTATGCTCTATTTCTGCTATCTGGTGAGTGATCATTGGATTCTGTGAGGCCGAAGAGGGAGAGTTAACCTCCCAGGAAGTGGATAAAGCTACTTTCTCTGGTTTTTTTTTCTTTTTCTGTAAAGTTCTCAAATATGTGGAAGCTATAGCAACACCCAATCATGCAACCTACCCCTTTTTGTCTTTGATTTCTGATCATGAATGCTCATTCATGACTTCTTTGTTTGTGTTGTTTTGTTTTGTTTTGTTTTGAGACAGGGTGTTGCTCTGTTGCCCAAGCTGGGAGCTGGGATGCAGTGGCACTGTCTCAGCTCACTGCAAACTTTGCCTCCTGGGTTCAAGTGATTCTCCTGCCTCAGCCTCCTGAGTAGCTAGAATTACAGACAGCACCAACAAGCCTGGCTAATTTTTTTTGTATTTTTAGTAGAGACGAGGTTTCAGCATATTGGTCAGGCTGGTCTTGAACTCCTGACCTCAGGTGATCTGCCCACCTTGGCCTCTCAGAGTGTTGGGATTACAGGGGTGAGCCACCATGTCCAGCCATACATGACTTCTTATTGTTCAGTGATCTATTTTTAAAAATATATCCTTCTCCAAAAAAAAAAAGGCAAAAAAAAAAAAAAAAATCCTTTCTTGATTTTTTTCCCTGCACTTCACTTTTACCACCTAAACACCAGAAGAGGGATTGGAAAGCAATCCCTGTGCACCAAACATACCTTGAACAAGGGATAGAATCCAGAGTATGGGAAAGAATTGTTTCCTTTTCTTGACTACAGAAAAAGTCTGAAGACATTCTATCAGACCAACTGCATGATGCGTGAGGCCAGTGCAAAATGAAAATACAGAGTCTCTTGTTCAAAAATTATTAACAATCTCCAGATGGTGATAGCAGAGCATTGAACCAAGTGTGGGGCTCTTCTGGGTGCAGGGCCATTTGCAACTGTAGAAGTTAACACGCCCATGAAGCCAGTTTGGACAACATCTTTAGATTGGTGGTAAGAATTTACATGAGTAACTCACACTTTAGTGCCTGAACTCTTAAGCTATTTGAAAATTAGCAATTGCCATCATGAATCATCAATATAATTACTGTTTTCTAGGAGCCCTCTGCCTTTGCAATTACTGGTGCTGTGGAGCTCTCAGAGTTTTAACATCTCAACCAAGCCACATGGATACTATTTCCTCAGAAAAGACAAAATTGATTCAAGCAGAAGAGTGAACTCACTGAAGAGGACTCTCCACCCATAACTGGGGATGCCTCAGCCATTCACACTTACTCCAAGATTAGTGTCATTGATTATGGAAAGAATTGACTTCTTCCCCTGGTCCTGCTCATTTTTCTAGAGCCAGGACCATAAATGTGTTTTATGGCAGAGAAAAGTGAAGAGGGGTGGGATAGTGTGTGTTGAGAGAGAAGCAGATAGGCAATCTTATGCTTTGGCTCCTAGATTATGCAGGTGCCTATTTTCTATCATTTCCATAAATCTACCCTTACTGCACTTCCTATTTGGCAGGGATATTTTGTTGTCTATAACAGAACTCCTCCTCTGTCTGTAAAGTTTAGGTTTTGATAAAAATCCTTTTCCCTCCAGAAATGTTGTGATTGGTAGTTTTTTTCCCCAGTGTTACTGCAGCAAGTGGTGGTGGTGGGCGCAGAATCTCTCTTTGGTGAAGAGGTCTTCCTTACTGTGGTATCTGGTCATCTGATGTTAGCAGAAGGGCAATAATCATTTGGTTCTACTACATATGGACACCATTGCTGTGGAAAAGTACAGCATGGGAATCCTAGAGACCAAATTTAAACAGCTTGTCTGGAAGTTTTATGCTCAAGACTAGAATGAAATATTGCCTGTACCACTGAGAATAGCTAACAGGTGTTTGATTGATTAAAGTGTTGATCAGATGATGTGGTTTCTTAGATACTTGAGAAATGAATGCTGGCTGGGTGTGGTGGCTTATGCCTGTAATCCCAGCACTTTGGGAGGCAAAGGTGGGCGGATCACCTGAGGTTAGGAGTTCAAGGTTATCCTGGGCAACATGGTGAAATCTCATCTCTACTAAAAATACAAAAAAATTAGCCAGGCATGGTGGCATGCACCTGTAGTCCCAGCTACTCAGGAGGCTGAGGCAGGAGAATAGCTTGAACCTGGGAGGTAGAGATTGCAGTGAGCCGAGATCATGCCACTCTGCACTCCAGCCAGGGCAACAGAGTGATATCCATCTCAAAAAACAAACGAACAATAAAAAACAAACAAAAAAGAAATGAATGTCTAGGGTTAGGTGCTATGGCTCATGCCTGTAATCCCAGCACTTAAGGAGACATCGCTGGGCAGATCACTTGAGGTTAGGAGTTGGAGACCAGCTGGACAACATGGCGAAACCCTGTCTCTACTAAAAATACAAAAATTAGCCAGGTTTGGTGGCCCACACCCATTGGGAGGTTGAGGCATGAGAGTCACTTGAACCTGTTGAACCTGGGAGGTGGAGGTTGCAGTGAGCCAAGATCATGCCACTATAGGTGAGCCTGGGTGACAGAGCAAGACTGTGTCTCAAAAAAAAAAAAGAGAGAGCGAGAGAGAAAGAAATAAGTGTCTAGAATATTTTAAAGGCTATGGAAATAAAGCAGGAACATTTTCATGGAAGGCAGCTTATAAAGGATGAGGATGGTTTTCTCTTTAGGGGTAAAGGAACTAATATTTATTAAGCACTTACTATTTATCAGGCAGTATGTGACATACAGTGTGTGTGTGTGTGTGTGTGCGCGCGCGCGTGCGCGTGTATGTATGTCTTTCCTCACAATTCTTTTATAGGGTGAGGGTTAGTACAATGAAGATGTTGTAGCTTAGAGAGAGGAAATGGCAAAACCAGAATTGGAAGACAAGACTGTTGGGCTCCAAGGTCCATGCACTTTTCCCTTTTGAAGGTCTTAGGTAAGGAGTAGACCCATTTGGATAGGCCCAAACTAACAGTCTATCTCCAGAGTCCTTGTCCTAAATTCTTTACCCCATTGCCTTCTAAGAGCAAGTTCATCTTTTTACCAGGGAGTAGCCACCTTCAGAAGAATTCTCCTGTCTACATAACCAAATTAATAGAATCCTAGTAAATCAACTGGAATGTTAACTGTTCTGATTTTCATCTGTTTTTACCTTCATCATTAATACTGAATATGGACTGTATGTTGGATAACTGCTGTTCTGGGTAAAGAACTCTGAGCAGCAGCCTTGAGCTACCAAGGCAAGAAATTTGTTCTAAAGTTTTACTTTAAGTATGTTAACTATTTCATAATTTATTCATTTTTCTACCAATTGTGCCAAATATATCTTTGGCATAAATATCTGAAGGATTAATTGTTTTTCTTTTCACTAGTTATGAATTTACTTTTTTGTTTTACAAGCATTATATAGGATTTTTGCTTAATAATATTAAAAATATGACTGAGTATATGTATATATTCCCCCCCACATTCCAAAGATAAACACTGTTAAGCATGTTAAGCACATTTTACTGTATATATATATGGGTGGCATATGTGTGTGTGTATACATACATGTATACACATACACTTCTAGACATTTATATACATGTGTTGTGTGTATGTGTTGTGTATGTTTTTAAAAAGGGATTGTCTTTGGCTGGGCACAGTGGCTCATGCCTATAATCCCAGCACTCTGGGAGGCTGAGGTAGGAGGATTCCTTGAACTCAGGAGTTCTAGAGCAGCCTGGCCAACATGGCAAACCCCCATCTCTACTAAAAATACAAAAATTTAAAAACAAAATTTATCAGGACTTGGTGGCGCCGCCTGTAATCTCAGCTACTTGGGAGGTTGAGGCAGGAGAATTGCTTGAACCCGGGAGGCAGAGGTTGCAGTGAGCTGAGATTGTTCCATTGCACTCCAGCCTGGGTGACAGAGTGAGAATCCATCTCAAAAAAAAAAAAAGTTGGGCGGTGGGTGGGGGGGAATTGTTATCCTATTAAAACTATTTTGTATCTTTTTTTAAAAAAAAACTTAATGCTATATCTTGAACATTACTTAAAGAAAATAAATAGCTAAATATTACATTATGAAGAAAAAGGTCAATAAATATTTGTTGAATTAATGTAACATTTCCTTTGATCACCAGCTGCTTCTAATTCCCTACTTCAGGTATTGTTGAATACTACATCGCTTTAGGCAAAAAGTGTTTTATTTCTCATTGCATCAAAAACAATTAAGGATGTCATTTTCTCTTCTTCCATTGAGTTCCAATAAATCTACATTTGTTCTCATTCCCTTCTTTAAAGGTGCAATGGAAAAGAAGTTTGCAGATTCCACTCCTTCCTGGTTGGATAAACTCATTTGAAAATAAGCTCCTATTCTGTGCAGATGCAAATTTAAATGTGCTATTCGTAACTAAACACTGATAAAATAGAGATTTCTAAAATATATTAAGTGAGAAAAGGAGCTGCAGAATAATAAGTATTTTTACCTTTTATGTAAAAAGTTAGATAAAATAAGACTGTGTTCATATTTGCAAGTATCATAAAATCAGGAGGAATGCATTTAAAAACTAAAGTAAGCCAGGAGGAATGGCTCATGCCAGTAAATCCTAGTACTTTTGGAGACTGAGGTGGGAGGATCACTTGAGTCCAGGAGTTTAAGGCCAGCCTATGCAACATAGACCTCATCTCTACAAAAAAATTTAAAAATTAGCTAGATGTGATGGCATACACCTGTAGTTCCAGCTACTCAGGACGCTGAGATGGGAGGATCACTTGAGCCCAGGAGGCTGAGCCTGCAGTGAGTCATGATTATACCACTGAATTCTGGCTTGGGCGACACAGTGAGACCCTGTCTCAAAATAAACAAACACAACAAAAAAGAAAAGAAAAACTATGGTAGAGGTGGTAGGGGGAATTGAGGAAATGGGGGAAAGGAGAGGCCAAAGACTTTTTCTATGCCTTTTAATACTTTCTCATTTTTGAACCATCTGAATATATGACTTGTGCAAAAAAATTTGTAACAAAAAATATTGCATCTGTTTCTTTCATCGTAACTATGCTGTTTGGTGCAAATTGTTCTTTATTTTTAAATTTTGTTTTCTCTTACACTAAACTGTTGTGATGGTTAATTTCATGTGTCAATTTGACTGGGCCATGATATGCCCAGATATTTGGTCAATCATTATTCTGGGTGTTCTGTGAGTGTATTTTGGGATGAGTTTAACTTATTATTATTATTATTATCATTATTATTGTTGTTGTTGTTGAGACAGGGTCTCTCTCTCTCTATCACCCAGGCTGGAGTGCAGTGGCACAGTCTTGGCTCACTGCAGCCTCGACCTCCTGGGCTCAAGTGATCCTCTCACCTCAGCCTCCTGAGTAGCTGGGACTACATGCATGTGCCACCACACTGCCAATTTTTCTATCTTTTGTAGAGACAGGGTTTCACCACGTTGCCCAAGCAGGTCTTGAACTCCTGGTCTCAAGAAATCCCCCTACCTCTACCTCCCAAAGTGCTGGAATTACAGGTGTGAGCCACCATGCCTGGCTGAGTTTAACGTTTTTTAATTTTAATTTTAATTTTAATTTTTTTGAGATGGAGTTTCACTCTTTTCACCCTGGCTGGAGTACAATGGTGCAATCTCGGCTCACCACAACCTCTGCCTCCTGGGTTCAAGCGATTCTCCTGCCTCAGCCTCCCAAGTAGCTGAGATTACAGGCACCTGCCACCAAGCCCAGTTAATTTTTGTATTTTTAGTGGAGATTGGGTTTCACCATGTTGGCTAGGCGGGTCTCGAACTCCTGACCTCAGGTGATCTGCCTACCTCGGCCTCCCAAGGTATTGGGATTACAGACATGAGCCACCACGCCTGGCCTTAAATTTTTATTTATGTTTTGAGGGGGTCTCATTGTGTTGCCCAGACCGGAGTGCAATGGCACAATCGTGGCTCACTGCAATTGCCACCTCCTAAGCTCGATTCTCCTGCCTTAGCCTCCCAAGTAGCTGGAACCACAAGTCTGCACCACCATACCAGGCTAATTTTTTGTATTTTTGGTAGAGATGAGGTTTCACCATGGTGCTCAGGCTGGTTTCAAACTTGTGAGCTCAAGTGATCCACCCACCTCGGCCTCCCAAAGTGCTGAGATTACGGGTATGACCCATGGCACCCAGCCGAGTTTAACTCTTAAATAAATAAACTGTGCCAGGCATGGTGGCTTGCACCTGTAATCCCAGCAATTCAGGACATAGAGGTGGGAGGATTGCTTGAACCCAGGAGTTTGAGACCAGCATGGACAACATAGTGAGACCTTGTCTCTAAAACTATAAAATTAAAAAAAAAAAAAAAAACAAACAAACAAATAAAGCAGATTACCCCCCGCAATGTGGGTGGGCCTCATCCCATCAGTTGCAAGCCTGACTAGAACAAAAGACTGGCCTCCCAGGAAGAAGAGGGAATTCCTCCTGCCCGACTGCCTTTTAGGTGGGACATTGGTTTTATTTCTGCCTTTGAACTCAACCTGAAACATTGGCTGTTCCTGGATTTTGAGCCTGCTGGCCTTCAAACTGGAGCTATATCACTGGCTCTCCTGGGTCTCCAGTTTCCTAACTGCAGATCTTGAGATTTGTTGGTGTCATAAATATTATATATGCATATGTAAAATATTGATTCCGTTTCTCTTTAAAAAGAAAAGACACCTGGCCAGGCACAGTGGCTCACGCCTGTAATCCCAGCACTTTGGGAGGCTGAGGTGGGTGGATCACTTGAGCTCACAAGTTTGACTTGAGGTCAGGAGTTCGAGACCAGACGGACCAACATGGCGAAACCCCATCTCCACTAAAAATACAAAATTAGCCAAGTATGATGGCACACACCTGTAATCCCAGCAATTGGAGAGGCTGAGGCAGGAGAATGGCTTGAATCCAGGAGGTGGAGCTTACAGTGATGGCGCCATTGTACTCCAGCCTGGGCAACAAGAGCAAATCTCCATCTCAAAGAACACCTTTGAGGTCCCCTTCTGGTCCTCTGCACTAGAAAGCTTGGGAGAGTGGGGACTTATTTTTCCGCCATTGCTGCATTCCTAGTAACTAGATGTGTGCTCCAAAAAAAAAAAAAAATTGTTTAAGGAATGAATTGGTAGCTATTGTTATATTATGTGTTAAATGTGAAATTAATATCTACAAATACACATCTGTATTTATAAATTGTACTTATATAAAGAAACAAAAAAATCATACTTACATACTTAGGTAATATACGCTTCTATTAATCTAAAATTTAATTATTAGCTTCTTTTTTTTTTTTTGAGACAGAGTTTCGCTCTTGTTGCCCAGGCTGGAGTGCAATGGCATGATTTCAGCTTACCACAACCTCCACTTCCTGGATTCAAGCGATTCTCCTGCCTCAGCCTCCCGAGTAGCTGGGATTACAGGCATGTGCCACCATGCCCAGCTAATTTTGTATTTTTAGTAGAAACGGGGTTTCTCCGTGTTGGTCAGGCTGGTCTCGAACTCCTGACCTCAGGTGATCCGTCCGCCTTGGCCTCCCAAAGTGCTGGGAATACAGGCGTGAGCCACTGCACCCAGCCCAATTATTAGCTTCTAAGTATCCATTGAAAGGAAATGTGTAAGGGTCCCTCAGAGAGTCAGTTTCAGGACCCCAAGAAAGGGACAGAGAGAGCAAGGTGCTTAGATGGAGAGTGGCTCCTAGAGGCACTTGACACCCTATCCTATACAACCCAATTTTCTGCTGTAACATTTCCATCTTAGCATTCTGTTATTTGCTTTAACAAACAACCAAATAGGAATCTATTAGTTTTATGTTGCTGTGTAACACATTATCACATTTAGCAGCTTATAACAATGCCCATTTATCCACTCACAGTTCTGTAGGTAAGAAGTCTGGGCACTGGGTATCTGGGTTCTCTGCTCAGGATCTAACAAGACTAACTTCATTGGCTGGCTGAATTTTTTTTTTTTTCTTTGTGACGGAGTTTCACTCTTGTTGCCCAGGCTGGAGTGCAATGGTGTGATCTTCGCTCACCACAACCTCCAACTCCCGGTTCAAGTGATTCTCCTGCTTCAGCCTCCCGAGTAGCTGGGATTACAGGCATGCACCACCGTGCCCGGCTAATTTTGTAGTTTAGTAGAGACAGGGTTTCTCCATGTTGATCAGGCTGGTCTCGAACTCCCAACCTCAGGTGATCTGCCTGCCTTGGCCTCCCAAAGTGCTGGGATTACAGGCGTGAGCCACAGCACCCAGCCGGCCAGATACTTATTTGGATCTTGCGATCCTCTTCCAAGCTCTCATGGTTATACGAGAATCCCTATTTCCTTGCTGTCAGCTGGGTGCCCTCAGCAGCTAGAGGCCATCTTCATGCGGGTGGCCCTTTCATCTTCAAAGCCAGCCCCACTTCAAACTCTTCAATTTTTCTCAAATTTCTAATCTCTGACTCTGGGAAGAGCCCATTCTTTTTTTTTTTTTTTTTTTTCCCAAGAGGTACAGTCTCACTCTCACCTAGACTGGACTGCAGTGGTACAGTCATAGCTCACTATGATCTCAAGCCTCTGGGCTCAAGCAATCCTCCCATCTCGACAAGCTGGGACTACAGGATGCCCAGTTTATTTTAAGGACTTACCTGATTAAGCCAGGCTCATCCCTGATGATTTCCCTTGCTTAAAGTCAACTGTGCTATATAACATACCGTAATCATATTCACAGTTCAGCGTATTATGCAGGTTTGTAATATCCAGGTGGAGGGGGAGTTCTTGGGGGCCATCTTAGAATTCTGCCTATCTCAAGAAACAACAACTGGCCAGGCAGGGTGGCTCATGCCTGTAATCCCAGCACTTTGGGAGGCCATGGTGGGTGAATCACTTGACGCCAGGAGTTCCAGACCAGCCTGGCCAACATGGCGAAACCTTATATCTACTACAAATACAAAAATTAGCTGGGCATGGTAACAGATGCCTTTAGTCCTAGCTACTCAGGAGACTCAGGCACGAGAGTGGCTTGAACCCAGGAGGTAGAGGTTGTAGTGAGCTGAGACTGCATCACCCACTGCCAGCCTGGGCGACTGAGCAAGACTGTCTAAAGACAACAACAACAAAAACCAACAGAAATTAGAGTTGAGTAGAAAGTTTCAGCATCGCTAATGATCAGGCAAATATAAAACCAAGTGACAGATACAACAGTTTCAAATCTGTTGTGGCAGAGGTATGCATTGGGTGGTGACTTTAGGTTGCAGTTGGCCCTCCTATTAGGAAAAGTTACATAAATTAACTTCTGTAGGGATCTTTCCCTAATATTAATGTCATCAACGCTACACTCTAAACAACTGAGCTAAGTGACCACACAGAAAACAGACTACTGCATTTTCAGAAAGATCTGATTCAGGTAAAATCTATGTCATCTGGTTTATTAGTCCATTTTCATGCTGCTGATAAAGACATACCCAAGACTGGGTAATTCATAAAGAAAAAGAGGTTTAATGGACTCACAGTTCCACGTGGCTGGGGAGGCCTCACAATCACAGTGGAAAGCAAAAGGCACGTCTTACTTGGTAGCAGACAAGAGAGCATGAGAGCCAAGTGAAAGGGAAAACCCCTTATGAAATCATCAGATCTCGTGAGACTTATTCACTACCACAAGAATAGACTGGGGGAAACTGCCCCCGTGATTCAATTATCTCCCACAACACATGGGAATTACGGGAGCTACAATTCAAGATGAGATTTAGGTGGGGACACAGCCAAACCGTATCATCTGCAGTTTCACTTCGAAACATAACGAAACCACTCACTCATCATCTTTCTTCCTACCCTACCCACGTGACAAAACAAAAGTAAGAAAACCGACCTTTGTTAGGGATGATTTATTCTCCTCTATGAGAACTCAGTCTTGGCCGGGTGCGGTGGCTCAAGCCTGTAATCCCAGCACTTTGGGAGGCCGAGACGGGTGGATCACGAGGTCAGGAGATCGAGACCATACTGGCTAACACAGTGAAACCCCGTCTCTACTAAAAAAATACAAAAAACTAGCCGGGCGAGGTGGCGGGCGCCTGTAGTCCCAGCTACTTGGGAGGCTGAGGCAGGAGAATGGCGTGAACCTGGGAGGCGGAGCTTGCAGTGAGCTGAGATCCGGCCACTGCACTCCGGCCTGGGCGACACAGCGAGACTCCGTCTCAAAAAAAAAAAAGAGAACTCGGTCTTTCTCAAACCTGAGTATTCTGGCTGTGAGGTTGCAAATAAACATTCTCAGAAGGTGCTTCCTTCCCTGCACCCCCACAACCCCAACCCTCTCAAGGCCAGGAACAAATTCAAAGCACTAAGGCAGCTCATGAAAATAACCCACTTTGTGCTACCACCTGGATCAGAGAAATTTCAAGTGTGGAATCTTGGTGTTTGATTTCAACATAGAAGCATAACTATCAGGACAATACTTATCCAACATAGAAACAAATTAACTACCAGAACAATATCTAATTTCTGGGTTTTTCTGAAGGATGGCTCTAAAAGTGTGAGTTTCTTCTAAGGGAAAAGGGTACTAACCTATATAGTGGAAAAGGGCACTTTTAAATTTGCCAGGCACTTTCTTAGGTACTATATATATATAATATATTAATTATATATATTATATAATATATTAATTATATATATTATATATTAATTATATATTATATAATATATTAATTATATATTATATATAATATGTTAATTATATATTATATATTAATTATATATATTATTATATATATTTCTTTTAATCCTTACAACTGCCTTCCATGAATTAGAATCTCTATTTAACAAATGAGGAAATCGAGATTCAGAGATTCAATGGGAAAGCCAGAATTAGGACATCTGATTGCTGAGTTCCAAAGTTCACTCTTTCAAATTCTCTCAGAGACACAAGGTCCTATGAATTCTAAAGGGAACCGAATTTAGCATGCTGTCATTTCAATCACTCTGGGAAATATGAGTATTCAGTAATGGTGTTGGGATTAGTGGTAGTCTGCTGGAACTAATGCAGAATTGGATCTATACCTCACATATTACACCAAGGGGAAAATGAGGTCAAATAATTAAATATAAAAAAGAATATTCTAGAAGATATAGTTATTTTGTGAAGTGACCTCGTAATGGGGAAAGGCATATCTAAATTAAACATAAAACTTGAAGAAAAGACTGATAACTTTGGTGGTTGCAAAGATACCCATTTTCACACATCCCAAGCCACCCCAAAGTTCAAAGACAACAAACTAGACTACTTGTGATTCATGTCAAAACAAAGTTTAATCAAGCCGTATTTAAAGAGTTCCTACAAATCATAAGAAAAAGAGCTAACAACTAAGTAGAAAAATTAGCACAGAATGGTATGCATGTAACAGAAAAGGAAATACAGATGGCTTTTAAACACATAAAAAGGTGCTCAAGGACAATATAACCAGTTAAATGCAAAATAAAACTCCCTGAGGGATCATTTTCACATTTCAAACTGGAAAAAACAAGATAAACTCTGTTGAGAAGGACTCAACCATGCTCTCCAGAGTGTATGAGAGACAGCCCTAGCTAAGAATTACGCTTTTCTTGTACAATCATTTGGAAACTATGAGAATCCTGGGGAGTGGCTCTTATTTCCTGGGAGGTACTGAGAACCTAGAGTTTCTTACCTGTGGCCTTAGGGTCAAATAGCCTCAGAGGTTCAATTCCTGGTGGAATTGAAAGTCCTGGAGCAGACATGGATGTGAGTGGTGGATATGAGTGGTTTTTCCTTCTATTGGCAATCCCATAGGTTGTGGTAGAGAATCATTCACACACTACTGCCTATTCAGGCGATTTCTTTAGATTTGAAGACAAAAAGGGTTAGTGTTAACGCAAAGGGGTAGAAAAACAATGAAGTCACCTTCACATACTTTTTAAATGCCGGTATTGAAAGGAGTCTGGAGATGAAAACTTAACCTACCGAGAGTGGGGTTCGAACCCACGCGGGCACTAGCCCATTGGATCTTAAGTCCAACGCCTTAACCACTCGGCCATCCCGGTGACTGGGGCTGGACATAAGGCAATCATTTTTTATAACAACAAAGGCATTTGTTCTGAACGTTAAGGAAGTACTGAATTATTCCTGTTTTTACTGAATTGTATTAAAATATGAGGATATAATAGGAAAATAAGGCATTTGTTCATCAAGCACTTCTCCTGAGTCTCCTCACTTGGTCAAAATTTTCCAGAGAAATTTTTGTTTTTAGTTTGTTTGAAAAGAAAAACAAAGGAGCAGGGGGAGGGATGGAGAGATGGGGGGAGGGAGGGCCCTGTGGAAACCACAGCATTAACACCACCTACTACTTCTACTTCACTAAAGGCACTGTCCCGATTTTTTCTCCAGAGATCACCGTTTTGCCTGCTGAATTCAAACTTCTACTCCAGACACACTGATGTCATTGGAGGCATCAGGATTGGGGGCCCAAGGTTTATTATTAAAACGAGTTCATCTTGGGGTAAATTTTAAGATGTTTAGTGGACACAAAGGCAGTTCAAATTCTTTGATTTTAATGACAAAATGCTTTAAACTGACAATGCAACCTATCTACAAAAGGAACATATTGAGCTGTGTGTGGGCTGCTCTGAAATACACCACGCCAGAACTCAAAGTGTTCCCAGAAAAGCTCGCAATCGTTACAGCAGAGAATCCAATCCTTGTGGCTAAAGTATCTCTTGGGAGACTTATTACAAATGTGGATTCTAGAACCCCTCATGCAATCGTCCTGACTAAAGCGATTTACGATGGGTCCCAAGAATCTCAGTCTTACCAAGCACCCTCAAGTAACTGTAACTTCAAAAGTCTGCTAAACGGGACTCAGTGAAGGGTGCTAAAGCTGTCATGGGGAATTTAAGAACTCATTAAAGAAGCTCGTAGAATGGAAGTTTAGGGTCTGGAGGACACAGAGCTGAAATGAAATCCTGAAGTAGGGTTGGAATATAATTAATTTATGTAACAATACTGAACACCTAGTGTGTGGCATGCCCCTTTGTTTTTCAGGTAATCAGAGGAAGGCACCACAATATGCAAAGGTTGTGTGGTCTGCAGCAGACAAGCAAAGAGAGTCAGAGGACATCTCCTCAGAATCTCGTCAGCTGAGGAAACAGGAGTCCAGGCCTTATTTGTGATCCTCAGGACTGCCCAGGTCCACATCAGGATCTTTCTCTGGCTTATGAAGTCATGGAAAAGGAATGGACTCCTGAAGGCCTTTGGTTGTTGGGCTCTGGGTTCTGTCTCTGGCCAGATCAAGGTTCCATTCCTTGAAGAGGAGATATGACCTAAGAGATTCCCACTTCTACCAAACACTGAAGGAAATTCAGGTCTCCCGCTGCTGGGGAAAGAACTGACTTGAGGATGGGAATGGAGGTGACTGGAAAGTTCCATGAAAAGCATATCAGAGAAAGAAACCATCATATATAGATAGACATAAAAATGTTTAGAATATTCTATTACTGTTAGCTCTTAACACGAACTACAGAGCAGACTCAATCAGCTGTGAAGTTTTTAAAAGTACACTTATCGAGAGTGTTTAAATATCTACATGTGAAAGTAAAAAATAAAACTTTTCAAAGTATATGAAGGATGGTCGGCCACGGTGGCTTCAACTGCAATCCCAGCACTTTGGCGGGCTGAGGCGGGCAGATCACCTGAGGTCAGAAGTTGGAGACCAGTCTGGCCAACATGGCGAAACCCCGTCTATCGTAAAAATACAAAATTAGCTGGGCATGGTGGCGCATGCCTGTAATCCCAGCTACTCGGAAGGGTGAGGCAGGAGAGTCTCGAAGTTCTGACCTCAGGTGATCCACCCGCCTTGGCCTCCCAGTGTGCTGGGATTACAGGTGTGAGCCACCGCACCCGGCTAAAAAAATCTTAAATTAAAAAATCAAGAATATGTAAGATAAAAGACAAAGTAGAAATATAAATATGTAGATAGGTGCACTAATGGGAGAATATGCTTGAATTGTCTCCAAAAATGGCAAGGCTTAATATATATATCAAGAAGTCATGAAAATCTTCAAGAGAAGGACAGCAAGATCAAAAGGAAGTGAACAAAAGATAGGACAGGTAATTAGAGGAGAGAAATATGTCAAGACTAACAAATATTGTACAAAATCTTTAGCAATCACAGAAATAAAAAGTAAAAAGATTTATCGCATTTACTGTCATTACATTGGCAAAACTAGAAGCTGAATAAAATTAATTTTTGTAGGACTAGTGATAAAAGAACCATCCTGTCCTGCTAGTCGAAGTTTAAATTAGTGAAGCCATTCTGGAGTACTTCTTATTCAAATTTAGGATATTCACGTTCTACGATGTAACTGCTCTGCTCCTAGGCATAAGTCTTCCCCAACCCTATCCACTGCCTCAAATCTTACACAACTAGCGAGAGTACACATGTGATAAAGTTAATCACAGCCTTATTTTTGTCTTTTGAATTTGAAAGAAAATTTAATATTTATTATTGGAAAGTGGACAGGTAAACTGTTGTAAATGCACACCATAGGCTATTAAGCAATATAAAAAGTAACAGAGTAGATATACATGCAACAATGTGGATGGAACTTGAAAAAGAACACCAACAAAAGAGACATGGGTTTCTGCTTCTACCTGTGAAGAATTCACTGTTAGGAAAGTTGCAAACAACAAGAAAAATATACTGGACACAAGTATGTGAAATAACTGTTTTCAGGCATCACCTGCTGTCAGTGCGGGACTGTAATACCTGAGAGAAGAGAAATAAATGAGGCGAGTCTTACAAATGTTTTAGCTTATTGTCTAGGGATTTAGGCCTTAGCACAGTAAGGGAGAATTCAAAAAGAGCTAGGTTGTGTCACTGAATTGAGAACGCAAAGGATTTCACGGAGGTCAAAGCAATTAGAATTTGGGGACAGAATACAAGACAGGAGACAGCTGCACAGAGAGAGCTCCAGAGGTCTGCAGAGGGATCTTCTGTGTCTTCGGTGGAATATTGATCTGTGCATGAGTGGGGTTAAAACTCCAAAAGGCCAAGGAAAGAACCACTGGAAAGCTGTAAGCATATCAATTTATGCCATTCATGAATCCATTCAACAACTGAGAATAGCCTGTGTTCTCATCAGCTGTAGTGAAAATAATTTACAGGGCATAGGTGGAGTCTCACAGAGGTATAATCTTTGTATTGGAGCTAAATTAGCTCAATTGAGGCTGCTTTTGGACTCACCCTAACAAAATTTAGAAGCAAGCCATGGATGGAATAAAATTTTATTTGAACTTGCAAGAAAAGGGATACTTGATATGAAATTGTAGAAAGTTTAGAAATGCTATTGCCTGTAGTATTATGGAATGTAGAAACAAATCTATGAACTGAATAATTTAATTAGATTCTCAGACAGAATTATAAAGATGTTTCCTAGCATTTTCTTTTAAAAAATATTTACTTATTTATTTTTATTTTTATTTTTGAGACAGGGTCTCACTTTATCACCCAGACTGCAGTACAGTGGCACCATCTTGGCTCACTGAAGCCTCCTCGACCTCCTAGGTTCAAGCAATCCTCTGCCTCGGTCCCTCAAGTAGCTAGGACTACAGGTGCATGCCACCACAGCCAGCTAATTTTTGTATTTTTTGTCAAGACAGGGTTTCGCCATACTGTCCAGGCTTGTCTGGAACTGTTGGGCTCAAGCGATCCACCTGCCTTGGCTTCCCAAAGTGCTGGGATTACAGGTGAGACACAGCACCCGGCCTAAAAAAAATTTTTTTTTTTAAACTTTGTCTCCAAATTACTTCTCACCTAAGAATTTCCTAGCATTTTCTTGCTATTTATTGTAAAATATGGCATGAGAGAGATAAGTTAAAGGGAGAACTTCTAAATGTAAATGAGCCACAATTTACTGAGTTAGAAAGGAAAGCTATTTGCTATTCCCAGGTGTTCCCGATTAGACAATGATGCTAAAATTAAGAAAAGACTTCCAGGCAAAATCAAATCCAGAGCACGATCAGAAAATGCAGTCTAAAGATGAAGTCAAGGGTGTTATTGTAAGTCCTTTATTAATACCATAGAGAGACTTAAGGTGGTATCTAAACAAACTGCTAAGGTTCTTAAGGACATACGTTAAGGATCCTATAGTTTAAACAATAATTCTACAACTCTTAAGAATGTGGCCCTACTGCCATTTTATGGGAAGCCAAAGAGAGACAAGGCATTATTTTTATGAATATGGCTTTTGTTTTAAAAGAGATTGGCGAACTTTAAAAAAAATTTTTTTTATTGAGACAGAGTCCCGCTCTGTTGCCCAGGCTGGAGTGCAGCAAGTGGCCGGATCTTGGCTCACTGCATCCTCTGCCTCCCAGGTTCAAGTGATTCTTCTGCCTCAGCCTCCCAAGTAGCTAGGACTACCGGCGTGTGCCACCATGCCTGGCAAATTCTTTTTATATTTTTAGTAGAGAGGGGGTTTCAGCAGGTTGGCCAGGCTGGTCTCAAACTCCTGGGCTCAAGTGATCCTCCCGCCTCGGCCTCCCAAAGTGCTGGGATTATGGGGGTGAACCACCGCTCCTGGCTTGGCAAACTTCTTCTTTAAAGACACAGATAGTAAATATTTTAGGCTTTGTGGGCCATTCGGTTGATGTGGCAATTACACAAATCAGCTGTTGCAGGAAAGCAGCCACAGATAATCCTAAATGAATGAATGTGGTTGTGTTCCAATAAAACTTTATAAAAACAGATATAAGGCCAGATCTGGCCTGTGGGCTATAGTTTGTGAACCCCTGGTCTAAAGGAATAAACTTCAGTAACTTTCATAATGTCACATTTTTTTAAGAAAATTATAGTATTTGAACATTGACAGTCTGAACTAAAAGGAATAAAGGACAGCATAAAATGAAAAGACTTTGGACCTCACCCCTCTTCCCCCCAGACTACTATGGGAAGGAAGTAGGCTAAGAAAACCATTCAGCTGCAAGTAAATGATATTTCTTATTAAAAGAATGGATGAATCCGAGTGTGGAATAAGAACCCAGGAGATGGACCCAAGAGCCTAGGGAGTCATTCTCAGACGTCATTACTGAGTTCCAATCAACGCACTAGCATCATGTGCCCACTGAATTCTACAATTGCTACAGACCAGTGTACCTCTTTTTTTTTTTCTTTTTCCTCTTGTTTTTGTTCTTTTTGAATAGGATTGTGTATCGAGATTATCCTATGTCTCCTCTGCCTATAGTTGGGTGACAGGTAACTTGTATCTTAAGTACATAGATGTTCAAACTAAGTAGAACCTTATTTGAAAAAAATTACCCAAGGAATTTAATCTGCACCTTTACCTGATTTTGATAACGCCATCCTAGAGGTCGAGTTCATGTTGCAAAGGAGTCAGACATGGCCAGGGTGACTATATTTTGCATGCTGGACAGACAGAATCATTGGGGGTCAAGTTAGAGAAAAATGTAGAGAGAGTGTTTTTCCTGATACCACTTACCCACTGCATGAACAAATGAAATGAGAGTTCATCAGAAGGCAAATTCACCGCTAAGCATATGAGATATAATTGTTCTCAGAAACCAAGCAAGTTCTCTACCTGGCCACCAGAGCTTATAGTCTGGAGGTGTTCTTGACATTTAGAGCAGTTTCCTAAAGGAAAACGGTCTTCTTAATTTAGGACCTATTCTTATTCTATAGCAAGAACATTATTCTCTGGTTTTGACTGAGATCCAGAAATGTCATATTGTGTTACTACAAAATAATCAGTGAGGTAGAAACATTGACAGGCTGAGGTGTAAATTTTTATAAAATAATAAATTACCCCCACACAATACAGGTGAGGCTTCGTGGCTTAGCTGGTTAAAGCGCCTGTCTAGTAAACAGGAGATCCTGGGTTCAAATCCCAGCGAGGCCTCTTATTTCTTCCCCTAAACTTAGGTAAATTCTTGTCACTAGTTAAACCTGACTTGGATTTATACCTAATAATTTCTTCCCCTAAACTTAGGTAAATTCTTGTCACTAGTTAAACCTGACTTGGATTTATACCTAATAAAGCGGCAGACTTTGAATCTCGATGTCTGATGCACTTTGTAGAGAAACATGGTGATGGGTTGGAAATATTTACTATGAATTAGCTAAATCTATGCCAGAGACCAACCATCTAGAATTGAGATGCAATTTTCTACGTTTAAATTTTTGTAGCTACTTTTCGTATTTCTAAGGAACTTACAGCTTCACATAACAGTTTTGCTTTTAATACAATTCAAAAGGAAGGTAAGGAAGGAAATAAGACATATATATTGTATAAATTGAGTGTTGTGATAACTTCCTCCTTGCATGATTCTGAACTCTAGAATTTCACTGAATATATTGAAAAGTGGAGTAACATGACAACGTCGTGAGAGGATAAAAAGAACAATTAGTGAAACACCAAAAGAAAACACAAACAAAAACAAAAAACCTAACAAGAGACTGGAAGCAAATGAGACCTGAAATTGTGGATCATTTATTAGACAGATAAAAATAAAAGGATGGAAAAAATTAATCAAACCCTGGATACAGTGTTATGTTTTAGCTGCTCTTTAAAGAAAAAAAAATTATCAGTTATATCTTCAAGTTATCACATTCTACAAATGCCTTCCCTCATAACATTCTTTTTTTTTGTTTTGTTTTTATTTTTTGAGACGGAGTCTCGCTCTGTCGCCCAGGCCGGAGTGCAGTGGCCAGATCTCAGCTCACTGCAAGCTCCGCCTCCCGGGTTCACGCCATTCTCCTGCCTCAGCCTCCCAAGTAGCTGGGACTACAGGCGCCCGCCACCTCGCCCGGCTAGTTTTTTGTACTTTTCAGTAGAGACGGGGTTTCACTGTATTAACCAGGATGGTCTCGATCTCCTGACCTCGTGATTCGCCCGTCTCGGCCTCCCAAAGTGCTGGGATTACAGGCTTGAGCCACCGCGCCCGGCCCCTCATAACATTCTTTGTTGCAGTATCGTGCTCAGCTTTTTGCTTCTCCCCGTAAGGAATGATTACATTGGATGATTACTCCTTTTGTGAGCATTTAGGAGAAAAACCAGTTACCTAATTGATGAGTGCAGTGCGAAATGGAAATATTCCTTGTTTAAGAAAATTAGGAATTTCAAACTAGCAATAGCAGAGCATTAAATCAAGTGCCTGGCCTTGTGCAAATGCGTAGGTCGCATGCCCATGAAGACAGTCCTTACTGGGAAGACGGTCCCGATTGGGAATGAGGTTATTTGTCAAAAGACTGGATTTTAGAGACACCTTAAAATGGGGTGAAATCTAAAGTGATAGTCAATGATATCAAGTACAGCTAGAAGGCTTGACAACTTAAAAGTACTAAATAGGAGCAAGGCACGGTGGCACTTTGGAAGGCTGAGGCGGCCAGATCACAAGGTCAGGAGTGTGAGACCAGCCTGGCCAATATGGTGAAACTGCGTCTCTACTAAAAATACAAAAAGTAGCTGGGCGTGGTGGCACATGCCTATAGTCTCAGCTACTTGGGAGGCTGAGGCAAGAGAATCGCTTGAACCCGGGAGGCGGAGGACAGCCACTGCACCCCAGCCTGGGCAACAGAGCGAGACTCTGTCTCAAAAAAAAAAAAAAAAAAGAAACAAGGAAATGTTACAATATAAAAAGAATTCTTAAAGTCATCATTTTGTTAGTCTTCTCTAACAAAGTAACATTTATTATACAATTCAAGTTACTCTTCTCAGACAACTCGACCTCCTTCCAAATCCCATCAAATAGCACCAGGCCGGGATCTTTCAACATAGATATATGCTCCTTCTTCCTTTAGCTTCCAGTTGTCTTTGGGCTCCCATGGGGCTCCCTCCTCTCTAAATCTGGTGTAGGAAGAGAGCAAGTCGCATTGGTAGTACTGAGTTACACAGTGTAAACAACTTACAGGCGGGTAGTAATTGATTCGAATGGACGGGGTTCCTAGAGGGGTCGCTGTAAATTTTAGGAAGACAAGCGTTCGCTATAAGTTTTAGGAACACAAAATTTAGTACACGATAATGTTCCCGCCCGGTTTCGAACCGGGGACCTTTCGCGTGTGAGGCGAATGTGATAACCACTACACTACGGAAACCCCTATTAAGGAAAGACGGCATCCTGCTGGATCTCATCAGGAATTCTCTGTTGATCATCCTTCCTAGAAATTTGTTTTCTTTCTATTCAAGTCAGTGTCTACCATCGCATTTTAAAACTGCTACAAAATAAGCACCACGCCGAGATTAGGAAATATCCAAAACCCAGAAATTGCTGAGTATTTGAGTTCTATGAGTCTTATACTAAAACTATAACCTCAGTAAGATAAATCTCAAACATCTTGGCGCTGACCAGATTTGACTTTATTTACTTGACGTGATGACTGGAATTTGTCCTTCTGCTTACCTCAGAATTCCTTCTCACTCTCACCCAGCGTCAAAATCGTTACAAAATTCTACTGAGCTTACATTCAGACATTATTACATTTTATAATGTCCTTCTCCTCTGTTGTTGATAGGTCCCTCGTTCAGGCCCTTTATATCTGTTCTTCACGACTCTTCGTAGCTATTCGAGGGTTGACTCTCTGAATCAATTCTCCACCGAGCTTAAAGTCCCAAGCTTCATTTCCCTTCATAAAGTTCCACAAACATAAACCTTTCTTCTTTCTTACATACACATTTTATAGACTTCTTTTTTTAAAGAGAGGTTCTAGATTCACAGCAAAACTTTGAGCAGAAGGTACAGAGATTTCCCATATACCCCCTGCTCCCGCACATGCATAGCTTCACCAAAATTTGCTGTTGTCAGTGTTCTGGACTTTAGCTCTTCTGATAGGTGTGTAGTGATATCACAGTGTTGTTTTAATGTGCATTTCCCTGATAACATATGATGCGGAACACCTTTTCTTTTCTTTTTCTTTTTTTTTTTTTTGAGACGGAGTCTCGCTCTGTCGCCCAGGCTGGAGTGCAGTGGCCGGATCTCATCTCACTGCAAGCTCCGCCTCCCGGGTTTACGCCATTCTCCTGCCTCAGCCTCCCGAGTAGCTGGGACTACAGGCGCCCGCCACCTCGCCTGGCTGATTTTTTGTATTTTTTAGTAGAGACGGGGTTTCACCGTGTTAGCCAGGATAGTCTCGATCTCCTGACCTCGTAATCCGCCCGTCTCGGCCTCCCAAAGTGCTGGGATTACAGGCTTGAGCCACCGCGCCCGGCCAACGGAACACCTTTTCATATACTTACTTTTCATCTGTATATCTTGGTTGTTGACATGATTGTTAAGGTCTTTGGCCGTTTTTTTTTTTTCATGAGGTTGTTTGTGTTCTTACTGTTGAATTTTAAGAGTTCTTTGTAGATTTCGAATAAGAGTACTTTATCTGGTATATCTTTAGCAAATATTTTCTCCTAGTGTGTGGCTTGTCTTTTCATTGTCTTGATGTTATAGTGTTTTTGAGCACTAGCATGTCTTTTTGGCTCTTTCTTAGAATTTCCATCTCTCTGCTTACATTGCCCATCTGTTCTTGCATGTCGTCTTCTTTATACATTAGAGCCTTTCCCATCTTTCTTTTTTGAGACAGAGCCTCGCTTTCTCACCCAAGCTGCAGTGCAATGGCTCACTGCAATCTCTGCTTCACGGGTTCAATCAATTCTCATGCCTTAGCCTCCCGAGTAGCTGGGATTACAGACATGTACCACCAGGCCCCGCTAATTTTTTTTTTTTTTTGTATTTTTAGTAGAGACGGGGTTTCAACATGTTGGTCAGACTGGTCTGGAAGTCCTGGCCTTACGTGATCTGCCCACCTGAGCCTCCCAAAGTGCTGGGATTACAGGTGTGAGCCACTTCGCCTGGCCAAAGCCCCTAGCATCTTAATCAGTTGTTTCAAATTTCTGGTCTGAGAATTCCAACATCCCTGTCATATCTGAGTCTGATTCTGATGCTTGCTCTGTCTCTTCTGTGCATTTTGCTTTTTATTGTGCCTTGTTATTTTTTCTTGATAGCAGGATATGTTCCACTGGGTAAAGTGAGGTGCTATAAGCAGGCCTTTAGTAATGTGGTGGAAAGGTGTTGGGGGAATAAAGCATTCTGTAGTCCCACAAGTAGGTCTCAGTCTGTTAGTGATCCTGTGTCTCTGGACTGTCAACTTTAAACATGCTTCCTAGTTTTCCCCCACTTTAGGTGGGACTAGATGGCTAGAGTGGGCTGGAGTTCGTTATTTCCCTTCCCGCAGAGCAGTTGGGCTCTGATAAAACCCTGGCAGGTTAGGCTGAAGTTAAATGGTTTCTCCTGAGGGCAGACCCTGTTAAGAGAACAAAATGCTTTGGCCTATTGCAAACTGGTTCTTGCCCACCTGCTACCAGAAGTAGAGGGGATTTTTCACCCATATTCACTGTGACAATCTGGTCAAGCTCCTGAGGTAAAATTAACAAAATTGTGAGGTGAAGATGACTGAGTTCTGAGATTTTATTTCCTAGACTTGGCAATGTTGAGCCACCAACAATTTGCTAATTAGAGTTCAGATTTCCCTGCTCCAGCACTAGTTCACATGGTGTCTGTTCTGTGGGTTTCTGCTCTGGTAAGTTGTGATTCTCTGTATTTATTTGTCTTTTCAATTTTGGAAGCAGTGGCTTGCCCTGTGACCTCATTTTTTTCTGACAGACATAGGAAGAGCTGGGTTTTCAGTTTGTTCAGGTTTTACTTGTTTTTAGGACTTAGTGATGACTTGTAGCTTCTTACATGCCCAACTGGATACTATATGTATATAAATCTATAGCTTTCTCTCCAAGAACAGTGTTAGCAACTATCAATAAGTTTGGATATGTTATACTTTATTATTTTTAGTTCAAACTATTTTCTAATTTCTCTTGTAATTTGTCTTTAACCCATAGGTTGTTTAGGAGTGTGATGTTATTTTCCCAAGCATTTGGGGATATTTTCCTTTGTTTCTGTTACTGACTTCTAGTTTAATTCTATATTGATTAGAGAACATTCTTATTACTTTTTTTTTTTAGATGGAATCTCACTCTATTGCAGAGGCTAAAGTACAGTGGTGTGATCTCAACTCACTGTAGCCTCTGCCTTCCAGGTTCAAGTGATTATCCTGCCTCAGCCTCCTGAGTAGCTGGGACTACTGGTGCGGGCCACCATGCCCCATTACCATCAGGTTTTAAAATTTTAAATTTTGAAATAATTATAGATTTACAGGCAATTACAAAGAAAGCAAAGAGAAGTTCCCTGTACCTGTAACTTAGTTCCCCCAATGGCTACATCTTATATAACTATAGTACAATATTAAACCCAAGAATCTGACGTTGGTACAATGTTTGTATGTAGTTCTAGGTCATTTTATCATGTGTAGATTTGTGTAACTATCACTGGAAATCAGAAAAAAAGTTTCATCACCACGAAGATTTCCCTGTGGGTGCCACCACTTAATTAGTTACACTCACTTCCCATGCCAACCACCCCCGCACAACTAATATGTTCTTTTTTTTTCTTTTTTTTTGAGACAGTCTCACTCTGTTGCCCAGGCTGGAGTGCAGGGGCACAACCTCGGCTCACTGCAACCTCTGCCTCCCGGGTTCAAGCCATTCTCCTGCCTCAGCCTCCCAAGTAGCTGGGATTACAGGCACATTCCACCACACCTGACTATTTTTTGTATTTTCAGTAGGCACAGGGTTTTACCATGTTGGCCAGGCTGTTCTTGAACTCCTGACTTCAGGTGATCCACCTACCTTGGCCTCCCAAAGTGCTGGGATTACAGGCATGAACCACTGTGCCAGGCCTAATGTGTTCTTAATCTCTGTTTTTTATTTTGTTTTTAGAATGTTATAGAAATAGGCCAGGTGTGGTGGCTCACACCTGTAATCCCTGCACTCTGGAAGGCTGAGGCAGGTGGATCACATGAGGCCAGGAGTGCAAGACCGGCCTGACCAACATGGTGAAACCCTATCTCTACTAAAAATACCAAAATTAGCTAGCTGGTCGTGGTGGCTCACACCTGTAGTCCCAGCTTCTCGGGAGGGTGAGGCATGAGAACTGCTTGAACCCGGGAGGCAGAGGTTGCAGTGAGTGGAGATGGTGCCACTGCACTCCAGCCTGGGTGACAAAGCAAGACTCTGTCTTAAAAAAAAAAGGTTGGCCTTTTTCACAGCCTAATGCTCTTGAGATCCATCCAATTTGTTGTATCAACAGTTCCTGCCTTTCAATAGCTGAGTAGTTGTTTATTGTATGGATGTACCACAGTTTCTTTAACCATCTACCTATTGAGGTACATTTTAGTAGTGTGTTTTGCTATTATAAATAAAGGTGTTACAAATAATTGTGATAGATTTTTGTGTAGACATAAGTTTTCATATCATTTTGTGTTGTTATATATTATTGAATATATACAATATATATTGAATGCTACACATGTAGCATTCACATATTTCTGTTTTATAAAATGTCTCTGTTTTATCAGTATGAAATGCCTCCTTTTTTTTTTATTATGTCATGTCTCTATGGTAATACTCCTTGTCTTAAAATCTACACTTTATGTTAATACATATGTTTTACGTTAACTTTTTTGTGGTTAGCCTTTGTGGTTTTTTTGGGGGGGGCGTTGTTATTGTTTTTAACTTTATTTTATTTAATTTATTTTTGAGACTCACTCTCATAAATGGAATGTAGTGGCGCGATTTTGGCTCACAGCAACCTCTGCCTCCTGGGTTCAAACAATTGTCATGCCTCAGCCTCCTGAGTAACTGGGACTATAGGGGTGGGCCACCACACCTGGCTAATTTTTGTATTTTTAGTAGAGACAGGGTTTCACCATTTTGGCCAAGCTGGTCTTGAACTCCTGGTCGCAAGTGTTCCACCTGCCTCAGCCTTGCAATGTTCTGGAATTACAGGTATGAGCCACCACACCCAGCCTAACCTTTGCTTTATCCCTTTACTTTTCTTTTTTCTTTTTTTTTGAGACAGAGTCTCCCTCTGTCACCCAAGCTGGAGTGCAGTTGTGTGATCTCAGCTCACTGCAACCTTTGCCTCTTGGGTTCAAGCGATTTTTCTGCCTCAGCCTACCAGGCAGCTGGGACTAAAGGTGTGCGCCACCACACCTGACTAATTTTTGTATTTTGAGTAGAGACGTGGTTTCACCATATTGGCCAGGCTGGTCTCTAACTCCTGACCTCGTGATCCGCCTCCCAAAGTGCTGGGATTACAGGCGTGAACCACTGCGCCCAGCCTATCCCTTTACTTTTCTAAACCATTTAATTTACATCCTTACATATTTTTAGGGCCTTTTAAAAATTGTGGTAAGATATACATAACATAAAATGTGTTATTTGAATTAGTTTTAAGTATACATTTCAGTAGAATTAAGTACATTCACATCATCGTGCAACCATCCCCATTATCCATCTCCAGAACTTTTTATCATCCAAAATTGAAACTCTGTATCCTTTCAATAATAACTCCCCATTTCTCTCCACTTTCCTAGCTCTTGGTAACTACTCTTTCTGTCTCTATGAATTTTACTATTGTGGAAATCATATATTTGTCCTTTATGTTTGGCTTATTTCACTTTGAATAATGTTCTCACTCTTTATTGATATATCATGTATCAGCTTGTATCAAAATTTTACTCCTTTTTAGGCTTTCTGAATAGTCAACAGGTAGAATCAACCAAAATCAATAATGCTGCTGTGAAACACTGGCATGCAAGTTTCTTTTTAAAATTTTAATATTTTAAATTTATTTTATTTATTTTTTGAGACAGGCAATTACCCATGCTGGAGTGCAGTGGCACAATCATGGCTCCCCGCAGCCTTGACTTCCCGGGCTCCAGTGATCCTCCCACCCACACCCAGCTAATTTTTGTATTCTTGGTAGAGACGGGGTTTGGCCATATTGCCTGGGCTGGTCTCGAACTACTTGGCTCAAGTGATCCTCCTGTCTCAGCCTCCCAGAGTGTCGGGATTACAGGCATGAGCTACAGGGCCAGCTGGTATGCTTTTAATTTCACTTTCTTGCCTACTTTCTGTGGCTAGAACTGACAACACTATGCTGAATAGTGTGGTGAATATGGGCATTTTTGTCTTTTGCTGATCTTGGAAAAAAAGCTTTAGTCTTGCACTACTTTTTTTTTTCTTTTTCTTTTTTTTTTTTAATTAAGAGGGTGTCTCACTCTGTCGCCCAGGCTCGAGTACAGTGGTGAGATCTCAGCTCACTGCAACCTCTGCTTCCCAGGTTCAAGTGATTCTTGTGCCTCAGCCTCCTGAGTAGTTGGGACTACAGGCGCACGCCATGCCCGGCTAATTTTTTTGTATTTTCAGTAGTGATGGGGTTTTGCCATGTTGGCCAGGCTGGTTTCAACTCCTGACCTCAGGTGACCCCCCTGCCTCCGACTCCCAAAGTGCTGGGATTATAGGCATGAGCCACTGTGCTCAGCCAGCCCTTCACTATTGAATATGATGTTAGTTGAAAGTTAATCATAAGTAGCCTTTATGATGCTAAGGAAGTTTTCTTCTATTTCTAGTTCATTGGGTGGGTTTTTTTTGTTTGTTTGTTTTTCACGAAAGGGTGTGGGATTTTGTCAAATGCTTTTTCAGTATCAATGGAGGTGATTATGTAATTTTTTTCCATTCTGTTAATGGGGTATATATTACATTGACTGATACTTATATGTTGAATTATCCTCACATTCCAGGAATAAATCCTACTTTTTCATAGTGTATAATCTTCTTAACGTATTGCTAGCCAGGCATGGTGGCTCACGCCTGTAATCCTAGCACTTTGGGAGGCCAAGTCAGCGGATTGCCTGAGCTCAGGAGTTCACAACCAGCTTGGGCAACACAGTGAAACCCCGTTTTTACTAAAATACAAAAAATTAGCCGGATGTGGCAGTGTGTGCCTTTAGTCCCAGCTACTCGGGAGGCTGAGACAGGAGAATTGCTTGAATCTGGGAGGTGGAGGTTGCAGTGAGCCGAGATTGCACCACTACACTCCAGCCTGGGCGGTAGAGCGAGACTCCCTCTCAAAAAACAAAAACAAACCCAAAAACATTGCTAACTTTAGTTTGCTAGTAATTTGTGGAGAAATTTTGTATCGTACTGCTTCAGTATCCTTACTAGTTATAGGTCTATTCAGATTTTTTATTTCTTTGTAATTACATTTTAATAGATTGTTTTTAGGAGCTTATCCACTTCATCTAGATTATCCAATTTGCTGGCATACAATTGCTCACAATATTCTCTTATAATCCTTTTGATTTCTGTAAATTTGTAATGTCTCTTCTTTCTTTTCTTTTCCTTCCTTCCTTCCTTCCCTTTCTTTCTCTTTATTTTTTTCATTACAATCTCTGATTTTAATGACAGTCAATCTCAAGGGAAAGCTATGACCACCTCCAAGTGAAACTTAAAATGGATATCCTATGTGTTTGGCCCAGCTACCATAGACATCTCTTGTCCCAGAGTTCCAGTGTATTTTTTCCTTCTAGTTTTTTGGTTCCTCTCTGCCATTGCACCAGCCTCAGGTCCACATAGGATGCTCTCTGCTGAGTATTGCCTTGAGTTACTTCTCCCTCTCATGTTCTAGCTGATGCTACTCATGATCACAGTATCACCTGAGTAGGAAAGAGGATGCTAGAGGTAAAAAATGCTACCACAGCATTTTGTTATTTATAAAATGTTAGACCCTTGTCCCCTCCATTTTTTCCTCTCTCATATCTAAATTTTGAGACCACTGGCCTCTAACAGTCTGTAGTAGGCCTAAGTTCAAGGTGTCATATGCTTCTCTGGTGCCTGTTTGTGAGCCAAATAGAGAAACACTATGCTAGAGAGAGTGCTGACCAGGAAGATCACATCAAACCAATGGGGACAGAAATTGAACTGCAGTTCTCCAAGGACTTCAGTAATTATGGTGCAGTATTCTAGAGGCATATTCATTCGGATCAGCAGCGCAGAGGAGACAAAGTACGTGCCCATTATCTGTGCTAATAGCAGGACATTGACACTGGAGGACTTACTGCTAGAAATGGCATAAAATAACTTGGTATGAGTGATCAGCAGTCCTCTGATGGATGTGGCGATGATTATTCCAACAACAATGGAGGAAATGTGTTGGGACCAAAACTTCACATCACATTGGATTCCCAGATAATTCACAGTGATCTCAATGACTCTTGTGACAGGATCCATTTTCCCAACTCGATCAAAAACAATATTGATTGTTGCCATGAAAAATTTCCAAACACAGTAAACAGAGAAAAAGTAACCCAGAAAATTAAAATATTTCCCTTTGAAGGTTTTGGAGTATTCTGTTCTCTCCTTGGTAGCATACAGATCAGCTGTTTCCAGAAAAAGCTGCCTGCTTAGTTCTTCCAAAGCATTCACTTCCTATTGAATAAGTGGTAATACTTTTTATCATTCCCCAGAACCCTGATGATTTGTTATGTACCTCCCCCTTCTGGAACATTGTTCTCTGTGCCATTGCCATCCTTTTCTTTTTGGTTATGATCATATCCATGGTTTGGAGCAGTCACTATTCTAGGGCTAGAATATCTGTGTCAGTCACATTCCTGAGGAAGTAAGACATGAAAGTGTATGGGCAGTAGACAGCACCAAATCCAGCAAGGAGAGCCGTGAGAGTAACTCCAATCACACCAACCCAGCTGATGAACTGTTCTATGGATAAGATCCCATGTTTTGGGCTGAGAATGGGAAAGGAATCTCCTAGTTTCCAGAAGAAATAGCTAAAGGTCAACCACAAGACACAGGAAAAAAGCAGTTGTTGTTTATGCACTAAGACAGAGGAGACAAAAGTAGTCGCATGTTGCCCACAACAAAATAGCCAGTGTAAAAACGCACCATGAAAACCAGGATCAGTAGAATTACACACAGGTTCATTTTCCAGTGAAAATAACGAGAGCTGCTACTCAATACTCCTAAGATTTCAAACATGATGAGCTCAAACATAGTGCAAGAAAATGCAAACATCACAGAGAAGGTCACCCGTGCAACATACTGACACACCTCATAGTTCTTAAACAATTGGCCCATGAAGAAAAGCCACCCAAATTAAAAAAAAAAAAAAAGTATCTGGGAGGTAATCATGATGCTGGAATCTATCAGGAAGCCTATGGTGAAGTGTAGGGAGGGCTCCTGCCTCCATTTCCCACTTCCAAGGCCGCGGCACCCTGGGGCCACCGGCCTCTCACACAGCCGGCATTCGCCCAGGTGCCGCCTGCGGCTCGTCAACCCGACGCCATCAAGCTGCGCCTCAGCCAGCCAATCAACGGCTATGTCCTGAGCTTCCCGCTTCGGGTTCAGCGTAGGTAGAGCAGACACCTCCACTTTCATTTCTGATTTTAGTCTTTTGAGTCTTCTCTCTTTTTTTTTTTTTTTGAGACAGAGTCTCACTCTGTTTCCCAGACTTCAGTGGCGCGATTTCGGCTCACTGCAACCTCCGCCTCCTGGGTTCAGACGATTCTCCTGCCTCAGTATCCTGAGTAGCTGGGATTACAGGCGCCGCCACTATGCTCCGCCAACTTTTGTATTTTTAGTAGAGACGGGGAGCTCGCCAATTTGGCCAGGCTGGTCTCGAACTCCTGACCTCAGGTGATCGCCCACCTTGGCCTCCCAAAGTGGTACGATTACAGGCGTGAGCCACTGCGCCCGGCCCTCTCTTCTTTTTTTTTTTTTTTTGGTTTATTTAGCTAAATATTTGTCAATTTTGGTGAACTTTTCAAATAACCAACTTTTGGTTTCATTGATTTTCTATATTGTTTCCAGCCTGTCCTTTCCAATGGCCTGCTTTTCCTGACAGCCTGCCCTATGGATTTAGCACTTACTAGCCAGGTCCACAGTTGCATAAGCCAATTCCTTAAAAAAAAAAAAAAAAAAAAAAAAAAAAAACCTCTCATATATAAATATTCACCTGGATGATTCTCCACAAACCGAATAAACCCCGCCTACCACCACGCAACTCAAGAGCACTCCAAGTTCCTTTCCACTACTGTGACTCACCCCCTTCAACCAGTGCAAAGGCAAGGTCTTGCTTTGTAGTCCAGGCTGCAGGGCAGTGGCGTAATCAGCTCACTTGAACTCCTGGGCTAAAGTAATCCTCCCGCCTCAGCATAAGCCACTAAAGGCCAGCTAAGTTTTAATTTTTTTTTTTTTTTTTTGTTTTGTTTTTTGTTTTTTGTTTTTTTGTAGAGATGGGGTCTTACTGTGTTGCCAGGGCTGGCTTCTAACTCCAGGACTGGCTTCTAACTCCTTGGCTCAAGTGATCCTTCCGCCTCAACTAACTAAAGTGTTGGGATTGCAGGCGTGAGCCACTGCGCATCAGATCGCTGAAGCTGGATTGTATAGACATAGCTCCCTTTTTTTTTTTTTTTTTTTTTCTTGAGACGGAGTTTCCCTCTTTGTTGCCCAGACTGGAGTGCAGTGACGCGATCACGGCTCACTGCAGCCTCCGCCTCCCGGGCTCAAGCGATTCTCCTGTCTCAGCCTCCCGAATAGCTGGGATTACAGGCGCCCGCCACCACGCCTGGCTAATTTTTGTATTTTTAGTAGAGACGGAGTTTTACCATGTTGATCAGGTTGTTCTTGAACTCCTGATCTCAAGTGATCCACCTGCCTCGGCCTCCCAAAGTGCTGGGATTACAGGCGTGAGCCAACGCGCCCCGCCAGCTCCTTCTATTCTGAGATCTTCCAGAGTAATTTTTTCTGTCGTATAGAGGTTACTATTTTGCCTAACAAGCAAAAGGTTTTTGGATCAAAAATATGATGCCTTTTCTTTTAGTCATGTTGCTTCTGTGAGTCTCTGTTTGAACCGATAGAATCTTTGCATATTATTAAGCATAAACACGGAAAGACTTTTTGTATTCTTTCCTTGATCTTGAGCTATCTCAGGAACCTTTGTCCCTTCTTTGTCCTGAGCTATGTTGTTGAACCCTGAATCCATTACCCTCTTTACTTTTTTTTTTTAGATAGAGTCTCACCTTGTTGCCAAGTTTGGAGTGCAGTGGAGCGATCTCGGCCCACTGCACCCTTCTCCTCCCGGGTTCAAGCGATTTTCCTGCCTCAGCCTCCTGGGATTACAGGCGCGTGCCACCACGCCCAGATAATTAGTAGAGACCTGTTTTCGCCACGTTGGCCAGGCTCGTCTTGAACTCCTGACCTCAGATGATTCGTCTGCCTCAGCCTCCCAAAGTGCTGGGATTACAGGCACGAGCCACCGCGCCCGGCCGCTCCCTTTCTTTTTACTCTGTGTTTGTCTGCATGCTTTGAGAGGCCCAGGTGGTGCCTACCGGAGTAGGTGCCAATGTGCAGGATCCCATCTGTGCAATGCAGGTGAGTCTGGCTTCCTTGGAGTCCCGAGAGCAGACCTTTGTCAACAGTTTTCTGCAGAGTTTCCTTGGGGATCTCGAAAAAGGAACAGGGCTCCATTTTGAGCAAAGTGGGGAACTGGACATTCTTTACCCTGAATGACAGAAAGTTTTCAAGAAATAGATACGTGGCAACCTCATGTGGATGTGTGAATTGATACTTAGAAACTGTCAAGGCTTTAAAGAAATTATATCCCGGCCGGGTGGGGTGGCTCGTGCCTATAATCCCAGCACTTTGGGAGGCCAAGACAGGCGGATCACAAGGTCAGGAGTTCAAGACCAGCCTGGTCAATATGGTGAAACCCCGTCTGTAGTAAAAATACAAAAAACAGTTAGCTGGACGTGGTGGTAGTCTCCTGTAGTCCCAGCTACTCGGGAGGCTGAGGCAGGAGACTGCTTTAACCCGGGAGGTGGAGATAACAGTGAACCAAGATGTTCTGGGGAGACAGAGTGAGACTGTCTCAGAAAAAAAAAAAAAAAAAGAAAAGAAAAAAAAAATTATATATTGGCCCGGCCTCTATGGGACCCCTAATATTGGCATTATTAGCACGATGCTCTAATCAAGTAAGCTGATCAGTTTTAACTAAGAAAGTTTTCTTTTCTTTTTCTTTTTCTTTTTTTTTTTTTTGAGAAAGAGTCTCGCTCTGTCGCCCAGGCTGGAGTGAAGTGGTCTGATCTCGGCTCACTGAAAGCTCCGCCTCCCGAGATCACGCCGTTCTCCTGCCTCGGCCTCCCGAGTAGCTGGGACTACAGGCACCAGCCACCACGCCCGGCTAATTTTTTGTATTTTTTTAGTAGAGACGGGGTTTCACCGTGTGAGCCAGGATGGTCTTGATCTCCTGACCTCGTGATCCGCCCGCCTCGGCCTCCCAAAGTGCTGGGATTACAGGCGTGAGCCACCGCACCCGGCCTCCTTACGCTCTTTTAAATGTACATACTGTACCAAGGTGGAAGAGAATATGTATTTGTATTAGACTGTATTTGCACTTCTAAAAACCTCTGAAAAGAGAGCAGGAAATTCATGACAATGGTAGCCTGTTTAAAATGCTAGGAACTGGCCGGGCGCGGTGGCTCAAGCCTGTAATCCCAGCACTTTGGGAGGCCGAGATGGGCGGATCACGAGGTCAAGAGATCGAGACCATCCTGGCTAACACGGTGAAACCCCGTCTCTACTAAGAAATACAAAAAAATAGCCGGGCGAGGTGGCGGGCGCCTGTAGTCCCAGCTACTTGGGAGGCTGAGGCCGGAGAATGGCGTGAACCCGGGAGGCGGAGCTTGCAGTGAGCTGAGATCCGGCCACTGCACTCCAGCCTGGGCGACAGAGCGAGACTCCGTCTCAAAAAAAAAAAAAAAATGCTAGGAACTGTACTTTGACATGATAGCACGTAAGAAAAATAAATAAATAAAATTACAAAGCTGGGAACTGGGCGGATGAGAAAGAGGAAGGTGAGAGTACCTGCATTTTTTTTTTTCCTATACTCAGGATGTTTGAACCAAGTGAATGTGTTACTTATCATAAAAATTAAGCCAGGCAGGGTGTTATGTACCTATAATTCTAGCTACTTGGGAGCCTGAGATAGGAGTATAGCTTGAGCCTACGAGATCGAGACCGCTTGGGCAACCTAGCAAGACCTTGTCTCAAAAAAACTTTTTTTAATTAATAAAATTAAATAATTTAACAAACACTGTAAGCATATAGTAAAGTGGCGAAATAATAGTCTCTGGAGTGGTGAATGAAGCCAAGTTATTTATTCAAAAAATAATCTAAGAAAAAACTGTAGACATATAATAAGCAAGGCAGTAAACCACAGGCATCCTCCCTAAGGGTGTTTGCAATAGTGACAAGGAGCCACTATTCTCCAACTAGGAAGGAGACTCCACTTGAAAAGCTAGAGAACAGTGATTCACAGAAGTACTTTGATGTGCAAGAAAGGTAAGGCAAAAAGGATAGGAGTCTTCCCTAATGGCGTCCAAGACTGGCTTTGGACATCCTATTAAGTGAGACCTGGGAATTTTAGGAGAATCACTGGATTGAACAAAAATTAGACCTAGGCTGGGTGCGGTGGCTCATGCTGTAATCCCAGTACTTTGGGAGGTTGAGGCAGGCAGACCACTTGAGCCCAGGAGTTTGAGACCAGCTTGGGCAACATGGTGAAACCCTGTCTCTACAAAAAATAGCAAAATACTATCCAGGAGTGGTGGCCTGTGCCTATAGTCCCAGAATCTTGGGAGGCAGAGGGTAGGATTGCCTGAGCCCAGGAGGTTGGGAGGTCAAGGCTGCATTGAGCCATGATTGTGCCACTGCACTCTTGGCTGGCCACGCCTGTAATCCCAGCACTTTAGGAGGCCAAGGAGGGTGGATCATGAGGTGAGGAGTTCAAGACCAGCCTGGCCAAGATGGTAAAACCCCATCTCTACTACAAATACAAAAATTACCTGGGTGTGGTGGCAGGTGCCTGTAATCCCAGCTACTCAGGAGGCTGAGGCAGAGAATTGCTTGAACCTGGGAGGCTGAGGTTGTAATGAGCCGCGATTCTGCCACTGGACAGCCTGGGTGACAGAGTGAGACTCTGTCTCAAAAAAAAAAAAAAAAAAAAAAAAAAAAAAAAAAGAATAGACCCACTTGGAATGTCTTTCCATGTTAATTGGATCTATCAGTAGTGACCTGGACCTGTGAATCCAGGGTGCATACATGACTCAGGGAGTCAGATCCACAAGACACTCATGCTCTGATTCCAGCTTTTGGAATCCAGCCCTTGGAATCAAGAGTAGTGGCCTTGATTAGCTCCAGGACTTCACAAGGATGCAGAAGAAATTCTGTCACCCCAGCTAGCACCTTCTCTAAGAATTTTCTGGGCCAAATTCAAACAAGTGAAACAACAGAAACTTGCTCCTTCAAATCTGTGAGTTTTGGATTTAGAGATTGGATTTTCTATGAGGGAGCTGCAAACAAAATAGGTTTTTGTCTTTGTATTTCCTTATTAAAACAAGTAACTTACAATCATTTGGATAGACTTTACTGACACAGGTGAGGTGTGACCTGGGGATTATGGAAGGTGGATATGGAAAGAGAGAATTGCTTCCTTTATTATAGTGAAACTTTACATGACAATGATGGTTTAATGCAGTCTTAAAAGAAAATGGAGCCGAGTGTGGTGACTTATGCATATAATCTCAGCAGTCTGGAAGGATGAAGCAGGCGGATCACCTGAGGTCAGGAGTTCGAGACCAGCCTGGCCAACATGGTGAAACCCCGGCTCTACTAAAAATGCAAACATTAGCCTGGCGTGGTAGCAGGCACCTGTAATCCTGGCTACTGAGGAGGCTGAGGCAGGAGAAGAGCTTGAACCCGGGAGGCGGAGGTTGCAGTGAGCCCAGATCGCGCCACTGCACTCCAGCCTGGGGGACAAGAGCGAGACTTCGTATAAAAAAAAAAAGGAAAAAGAAAATGAAAACTTTCAGCCGGGTGCGGTGGCTCACGCCTGTAATCCCAGCACTTTGGGAGGCCGAGGCGGGCGGATCACGAGGTCAGGAGATCAAGACCATCCTGGCTAACACGGTGAAACGTCGTCTCTACTAAAAAATATAAAGAAAATAGCCCGGCATGGTGGCGGGCGCCTGTAGTCCCAGCTACTCAGGAGGCTGAGGCAGGAGAATGGCGTGAACCCAGGAGGCGGAGCTTGCAGCGAGCGGAGATCTCCCCACTACATTCCAGCCTGGGCGACAGAGCCAGAATCCGTCTCAAAAAAAAAAAAAAAAAAGCATAAGTGAAGGGGGCAAGCCCCTCGACAACTGTGGGCGTTTCTTGTCAGGTGGAATGAGAGACTTGAGAAAAGAAATGAGACACAGAGACAAAGTATAGAGAAAGAAAGGTGGGCCCAGGGGACCGGCGCTCAGCATAAGGAGGACCTGCGCCGGCACCGGCACCTGTCTCTGAGTTCCCTCAGTATTTATTAATCATTATCTTTACCATCTCGGAGGGGGGATGTGGCAGGACAATAGGGTAATAATGGGGAGAGGGTCAGCAGGAGAACATGTGAACAAAGATCTCTGTGTCATAAATAAGTTTAAGGAAAGGTGCTGTGCCTTGATGTGCATGTATACAAATATCTCCACAAACATTTCCGTGCATTAAAGAGCAGCATTACCGCTAGCACGTCTCACCTCCAGCCCTAAGATGGCTTTCTCCTATCTCAGTAAGTAGAACATACAATCGGGTTTTACACTGAGACATTCCATTGCCCAGGGACTAGCAGGAGACAGATGTCGTCCTCTATCTCAACTGCAAAGAGGCCTTCCTCTTTTACTAATCCTCCTCAACACAGACCCTTTATGGGTGGGCTCGGGGGACGGTCAGGTCTTTCCCTTCCCACGAGGCCATATTTCAGACTATCACTTGGGGAGAAACCTTGGACAATACCTGGCTTTCCTAGGCAGAGGTCCCTGCAGCCTTCCGCAGTGTATTGTGTCCCTGGGTACTTGAGATTAGAGAATGGTGATGACTTTTAACAAGCATACTGCCTTCAAGCACTTTTTTAACAAAGCACATCTGGCACAGCCCCAAATCCATTAAACCTTGAGTAAACACAGCACAGGTCTCTGCAAGCACAGGGTTGGGGGTGGGGTTACAGATTAACAGCATCTCAAGGCAGAAGAATTTTTCTTAGTACAGAACAAAATGGAGTCTCTTATGTCTACTTCTCTCTACATAGACACAGTAACAGTCTGATCTCTCTTTTCCCCACACATAAGGAGGGGCCAGGCCCAGTGGCTCACACCTATAATCTCAGCACTTTGAGACATCGAGGCGGGCAGATCACTTGAGGTCAGGAGGTTGAGAGCAGCCTGATCAACATGGTGAAACCCTGTCTCTACTAAAAATACAAAAATTAGTCAGGCATAGTGGCAGGCTCCTGTAGTCCCAGCTACTCAGGAGGCTGAGGCAGGAGAATCTCTTGAACCAGGGAGGCAGAGGTTGCTGTGAGCCGAGATTGTGCAACTTCTAAATAAACAAATAAAAACTGTTCTATTTTTTGTATATATGGCATAATTTATTTAACTGATTACTTAAGATAAATAGCTTTTTCTTAATCTTTCTATTACAAATAATATCAAGTGAATAATTTGAACATAATGGTTATGCCTGCAAGCATCCTTTGTACACACGTGAAATGCACATCAAGGGACATATGATATATGCATTTGAAATGTTGATGGATTCTGCCAAATTGCCCTCTGCAGGGGGCTGAGCGTGATTTATTTCTCTGTGGTGAGCACAATAAAACAGGATCCTGGCCATACTCAATATCACACTTGCACAATATTAGATTATCTGTTGCAACTATGAAGCAAAATCAGGCAATCCATGAAGACTGTAGAAGGATAAAAAGTGGCTGGGTGTGGTGGCTCACGCTTGTAATCCCAGCACTTTGGGAGGCTGAGGCTGGTGGATCACCTGAGGTCAGGAGTTTGAGACCAGCCAGGCCAACAGGGTGAAACCCCATCTCTACTAAAAATACAAAAATTAGCCCGGCGTGGTGGCAGGCACTTGTAATCCCAGCTGTTTGGGAGGCTGAGACAGGAGAATCGCTTGAACCCTGGAGGCGGAGGTTGCAGTGAGCCAAGACTGCACCAATGAACTCCAGCCTGGCCAACAACAGCGAAACTCCATCTCAAAAATAAATAAATAAATAAATAAATAAATAAATAAATAAATAGTAAGGTATTCTAGCCATGAATAATGCTTGAAAGATCATGCTATACAAATAAAAAACTCTGATCTCGGATTGACCTAGATGAGGTTGTAGGCCAAGGCAAAACTTACGCTTCTACTGCAGAGATTGAACCCTGCTTCATACAAAACAAAGGATACTTGAAACTGTACTAACGCTAGGAAGAAAGACATGATGACAAGCTAAGAGTGTCAATTGTCAGGACAGGCATAGCTGGAGTTCTGGGGTTTTTCTGGGGACAGAATTACTGGGAAATTCACTGATCTCCCCCACATGCAGAATAATCTGCCATCAGATTCTATAAAACAAGTTTTTCTACTTTACTTTGAAACTCTGAAAAAGACAGCCCCACAAAATATTATCACATTGCAGAAAATTTTGCTAAATCATTAAAGTAAAAGAAATGTTAATTAACAGTAAATAACTTGTTAAACTTAAATTTTCCGTCTGCTCAAAATACCTTCCCTTCTTCTTCACCACAAGTTTACTCAAATTTTAGATATACCTCAAGAATCTTCCCTGGGAGGTTTCCTCAGAGCATTGTGAGTTAGATGTCCTTCCTCTGATTTATCACAAGAAAAATATTATATGTATGAATTTCTACATGGAATAAAAGTAGGATTTAATTCTTAAAAATATAGATCTTAGATTTTGCTGTGCAGGTATTAAGTGAGTTTTTATTTTTGCATAGCTTTTTGTCTAGAACCCAGTAATCCCACTTCTAGGAATGTCCCTCAATGACATTTCAGTTTATCATTCTAGTGGATTAAATGAGACTAATCATTGTAGTGATATGGGGTAACAAAGTTGAAGCAACCTGCATGTCTGTCATCAGAATAGGTGGGTATACACTTCAATGCTGTGCAGTAGTCACAACTAACGAAGCAGCTGCATATGCACCAAGATGGGTAGATTTTTCAATGTGAAGTAAAATCTAAGAAATGAAAACCAAAAGATCAAAACAAACAAACAAACCAAAACAAAAAGCCCAATACCAAGGTTAAAATTATAGCAATACGTAAAAAGCAGATTGAGTGAGACGATCACTGAATGGGAATGGCAGGGAACTGTGTGAGAATCGGAAGAAGCTGAGTCAAGTGGTCCTAATTTTACCTGTTGTAAGACAGTTGCGTAGCACTGTCCCCTGCCCTCTTGCTGACCTGGAAGATAACCAGTCACAGGCAGCCCCCTGGCCCCATCTCACTCCACAGTCTCTCCCTGTGAGCATTTCTCTGCAGAAAAATGCTGGAGGTCTCCTGGGCACCTTCCTTATAAAGTGGGTTTTAAAAGTCATTGTAATCAAGAAGTGAATGTCTGCGTGCGTTGAAAGGACACAAACAGTCATAGGACTGTATAACAGTTTTGAAATTGAAATCACATTTCTGTGTGTTCTGCCCGAGGTTTATTGGCCTGGCGTTTGTGAGATTTTGTGTCCCTGGGGAAAGCCTTCCTGGATCTTGAGTCTAGAGTTTTGGTATTTTCAGTTTTGATAACGTGGAATGTATAAGGAAAGGGGAAAAGCGCCGCAAATATGACAATGGTTGTTATAGGAGTTTCTCTAGAGTAGTGGTTCTCAAGTTCACTTCACCCTGGAAGGACCCTCCGTCTGAAACTGGGCGGAAATACCTCCCGGATTCTTCCCACTCCCCTCTCTATTTCGGCTTGGGTAACTTGTTTCATTGAACTCCACCTCAGCTGAAGGAGCCAATGTTCCAAGAGAAGGATCGCTGTGGGGCCCTAACTAATCTCAGTCTCTATGCTGATGTGACGCAGATTAGTAGCCTAAGGCACCACCACGTTACAGGCCCCACTTGCTGGTGAGCCTGGTCACCTTCTCAATTAGGAAAGAGTGAGGCTCTCAAGGTTTTTGTTGTTTGTTTGTTTTTATTGGGAGTGTGGCGGTTAGACAAAGTCTCTCTCTGTCCCTAGGCTGGAGTGCAATGGCAGGATCTTGGATCACTGCAGCCTCTGCCTCCCGGGCTCAAATGATTCTCCCATCTCAGCTTTCCCAGTAACTGGGACTACCTGCGTCCGCCAATTTTTGTATTTTTAGTAGAGACGGGGGTTTCGCCATATTGCCCAGGCTGCTCTCGAACTCCTGAGCTCAAGGGTTCCTGCTGTCTCAGCTTCTCAAAGTGCAGGGATTACAGGTGTGAGCCACTGTGCCCAGCCTCTCAAGGTTTATAAAATGGAACAGAGCTCCCTTTTGAATCACAACAGCATATTTTGTTGGGGTTTTTATTATTGATTTTGTGTATGTCACGTAAGAGTTTTTTGCTGGATATTTGTAGTGTGAATATCTTCTTCCTACCTGTGTCTGAGAAACAGCTTAATGGTGTCTTGTGATAAAATTGTTAATTTTCACAAAGTTAAATTTATTTCAATTTTGTTTACTTATTTTTTATCTCCCTATGAAATATTTGTTTCCCCAAGGTCATGGAAATAGGCTATGCTCCACACCCCCCCACCCACTTACATAATCATTTACCTTTTATTTATTTATTTTTATTTTATTTTATTTATTTACTTTTTTGAGCCATCATGGCTGACCACAACCTCCATCTCTCAGGTTCAAGCGATTCTCCTACCTCAGCCTCCTGAGTAGCTGGGAATACAGGCTCCGGCCACCACACCCCGCTAATTTTGTATTTTTATTAGAGAAGGGGTTTCTCCATGTTGGTCAGGTTGGTCTCGAACTCCCGACCTCAGGTGATCCCCCTGCCTCGGCCTCCCAAAATGCTGGGATTACAGGCGTGAGCCACCGTGCCTGGCCACATCATTTACCTTTTATTTTTAGGAATATGATCAAAAGACCTGAACAGGCACTTCCAAAATAGAATATGTCAATGGCCAGTAAGCACATAAGCAGATGTTGTGATATCAATAAAAATTTGCTTATTTATTTTAACCAGTGGCGACCAGACAAAAGACCTCAATTGTCTCTGGAAACTTTATTTTCTTGCCAGAAATCTTTTCAAAACTCTTCTGTGAAGGTTGTGTTTGTCTGGGGGAGGGGTGAAGTTGTGGTTTGGGATGAGTGCAGATGAAGGAGTTAAGACAAGGTTTCTGTCTTCAGGATCTTCAGGAATATCTGTCCTTTAATCAGACTGCTTAACCTGATTTGGCTGATCCCCCTTTCTTTTTCAGTTCCCTCCATCCCTCTAATCCCCATCACCTAAAAAGACCTCCAGAGACTTAGTTCATAGCTGGGCTTGATCTACATCTCTTTGCTCCAGACATTTCTGCTCTGTGTCAATGCCAGCCTGCATCTGTCTGGGATGTTGGGTGGGGTAGTAGAGTGGGATCAGTCACTCTAGCCATAAGGTCTCCTAGGTTGGGCACTCAGCAGTTGCCATCAGTGTCCAATGATTATGGGGAGACTATTCTTAAGTGGGTTAAATGGGCAGTCACACAGTTCTGTACGTGAGGTGGTCTTCAGAAATTCAAGACAGTCAGGAGCTGGGGGAGAGAGCTCAGCCTTTTCTGGGGTTGCAGTGGTGTAGGTATGTACTAGATTTGTGGCACCCTAGATTTGCTGGGACAGTGGCAGGATTTATCAGAATTGAGAAATGAGAGAAAGAAAATATTTTAAATTTTAGTTATTTGATGTGGGTTTATTTTTGTTTTTTGTATTTTGTTTTTGAGATGGAGTCTTGCTCTGTCACCCAGGCTGGAGTGCAGTGGCAGGATCTTGGCTCACTACAAGCTCTGCCTCCCGGATTCACACCATTCTCCTGCCTCAGCCTCCCGAGTAGCTGGGACTACAGGCGCCTGCCACCACGCCTGGCTAATTTTTTGTATTTTTAGTAGAGACGAGGTTTCACCTTATTAGCCAGGATGGTCTCGATCTTCTGACCTTGTGATCCGCCCACCTCGGCCTCCCAAAGTGTTGGGATTACAGGCGTGAGCCACTGGGCCCGGCCTGATGTGGGTTTTATTATACATTTTGCTAGAAAGAGTAAAGGTCAATTTTTCTTTTGATTTAAGAAATGTATTTTATTGTAGTAAGAGCACTTTACATGAGATTTCTGTTCTTAACAAATTTAAATGTATGCTATACAGTTGTCCCTTGCTTTGTGGGGGAGATTGATTCCAGAACCTCAGGCATATTCCAAAATCCCTTCATAGTCAAGTCCTGCGATTGGCCCTCTGAAACCTGCCCCACCTACATGAAAAGTCAGCTCTCCCTTTGTGCAGGTTTTGCATCTTGCCAATACTGCATTTTTGATCTGCAAGTTTGGATGAAAAAAATCCATGTATAAGTGGACCAAGTGCCCAGCCTGGGTAATATAGCGAAACCCTGTCTCTACAAAAATAAAATTTTTTAAAAAAAATATGAAACAAACTGAATGTCCACCATCAGATGAGTGGATGAAGAAAATGAACCTTGACTGGGAGTGGTTGTTCATTCCTGTAATCCCAGCACTTTGGGAGGCCGAGGCAGGCAGATCACCTGAAATCAGGAGTTTGAGACCACCCTGGCCAACACGGTGAAACCCTGTCTCTACTAAAAATACAGAATTAGCTGCATGTGGTGGTGCACGTCTGTAGTCCCAACTACTTGGGAGGCTGAGGCAGGAGAATCCCTTGAACCAGGGAGGCAGATGTTGCAGTGAGCCGAGATTGCGCCATTGCATTCCAGCCTGGATGACAAGAGTGAAACTCCATCTCAAAATAAAATAAAATAATAATAAAAAAGAAAATGAACCTCAAGGATAGTATGTGAAGTGAAATAAGCCATCAAAAGAACAAATTAATTCTATTTTAGATTAACCTTTATTAATCTTAATTTGTTAACTACTTAATTCTACTTGAGATATCTAAAATGATCAAACTCAGAATTAGAAAGAATGGTGGTTGCCAGGGGCTTGGAAGAAGGGGAAATAGGAAGTTGCTAATCAACAAAGTTGCAGTTATACATTGTGTTAGTCTGTTTTCACACTGCTAATAAAGACATACGGGAGACTGGGTAATTTACAAAGGAAAGAGGTGTTATGGACTCACAGTATCATGTGTCTGGGGAGGCCTCACAATCATGGCAGAAGGCAAAGAAGAAGCAAAGACATGTCTTACACAGCCGCAGGCAAGAGAGCTTATGCAGGGGAACTCCGTTTATAAAACCATCAGATCTCCTAAGACTTACTCACTACCACAAGAACAGTATGGGGGATACTGCCCCCATGATTCAATATATCCACCTGGCCCCATGCTTTACACGTGGGGATTATTACAATTCAAGGTGCAATTTGGGTGGGGACACAATCAAACCATATCATACATGACGGAAAAGTTCTAGAAATCTCTGTACAATGTTGTGCCTATAGTTAACAATACTACAGTTGACTCTTGAACAACACAGGTTTGAACTGCATTGGTCCACTTATATGTGGATTTTTTTCCAACCAAACTAGCGGATTAAAAATGCAGTATGGCAAGATGTGAAACCTGCACAAAGAGAGAGCTGACTTTTCATGTAGGCAGGGCGGGTTTCAGAGGGCCAACTGCAGGACTTGATTATGCAGGGATTTTGGTATGTGCCTGAGGTCCTGGAATCAATCTCTGCCACAAAGCAAGGGACAACTCTATATTATACATTTAAATTTGTTAAGAACATAAATCTCATGTCAAGTGTTCTTACTATAATAAAATACGTATTTTAAATCAAAAGAAAAATTGACCTTTACTCTTCCTAGCAAAATGTATAATAAAACCCACTTCAAATAACTAAAAATTAAAATTTTTTCTTTCTCTTGTTCCTCAAACTCCTGATCTCCTACCTCAGCCTTTGAAAAACCTGGGATTATAGGTGTGAGCCACTGTGCCAGGCCTGTTTCCACTTTTTCCTCCCTCCCTCCCTCCCTTCCTTCCTTCCTTCCTTCTTTTTTTTTTTTTTTTTTTTTTTTTTGACAGATTTGCTCTGTCGGCCAGGCTGGAGTGCAGTGGCACTATCTTGGCTCATTGCAACCTCCACCTCCTGGGTTCAAGCGATTCGTCCCCAGCCTCCCGAGTATCTGGGATTACAGGCATGCGCCACTATGTCCGGCTAATTTTTATATTTTTAGTAGAGATGGGGTTTTATCATGTTGGCCAGTCTGGTCTCAAATGGCTGGCCTCAAGAAATCCACCCGACTCAGCCTCCCAAAGTGCTGGGATTACAGGCATGCGCAACCGTGAACCCAGCCTCCATGTCTTGACAGTTGTGAATTCATTGGTTGCAGTGAATACAGAAGTGGAATGTGTCTTCCAGATTCTTATTTCAGTTCTTTTGGATAAATAGCCAGGATGATCAAAAGGTAGTTACATTTTAAATTTTTTTGAGGATCCGCCATACTGTTTTCTACAGTGACTGTATCATTTTGCATTCCCACCTACAGTGTAGAAAAAAGGGTTCCAATTTTCCACATGTTGCCTTTTGTTTTTGTTATTTGTTTTTTTTGATAATAGCTATCCTAACAGGTGTGATGTGAATCTCATTGACAGGTTGATTTGCATTTCTCTGATGATTAGTGACATTGAACTTTGTTGCTCATTTGCACATCTTCTTTAGAGAAATGTCTACTAGCCCTTCTTAAATCAGATTAATAGAGGTTTATTTGTTTGTTTGTTTGTTTTGCTACTGAGTTGTAGCAGTTCCTTCTGTATTTTGGAAATTAACTCCTTAACAGGTATATGGTTTGCAAATACTTTCTCCCATTCTATAGGCTGCCTTTTCACTCGATTGTTTCCTTTGCTGTGTGGAGGCTCCTTCATTTGGAATAGTCCAATTTTTCTATTTTTGCCTGTGTTTTTGGTGTCTTACCCATGAAGTAATTGCCAATACCAATGTTCTGAAGCTTTTCCCCTAATGTTTGCCCTGTCGCCCAACCTGGAATGCAGCTGCACAATCTCTGCTCACTGCAACCTCCGCCTCCTGGGCTCAAACAAGCCTCCCACCTGAGCCTCCCGAGTAGCTGAGACTACAGGTGTGGGCCACCAGGCCTGGCTAATTTTCTGTAATTTTTGTAGAGATGGGGTTTTACCATGTTGCCCAGTCTAGTCTCAAACTCCTGGGCTCAAACAATTCACCTGCTTCAGCATCCCAAAGTGCTGGAATTACAGGTGTGAGCCACTGAGCCCTGCCTAAGACCTTGTCTTAAACAACAATAGCAGCAGCAGCAGCAGCAACAACAACAAAAACAACAAACCAAACCAAACAACAACAAAGAAAACCCCAGTATGATACTGGTACAAAGACAAACATAGAGACCAATGGAACAGAAGAGAGGGCAGGAGAAGTGTAATGCCTCCTGCTTTATTTATTTATTTTTTTCTCAAGATCATTTAGTGATTCAGGGTCCTTTGTAGTTTCATATAATTTTACAATTGTTTTCTCTATATCTGTGCAAATGCCAGTGGGATTTTGATAGAGATTGTATTAAATCTGTAAATCACTTTGGGTAGTATGGAAACTTTAAGTCTTCCAATCTATGCCCATGGGATGTCTTTCCATTTGTTTGTGTCTTTTTGATGGATGCTTTATAGTTTTCAGTGCACAAGTGTTTCACTTTCTTAGTTAAGTTTAACTAAGTATTTTATCATTTTTGGTGCCACTGTATTAGATTATCTTCCTAATTTTCTCTTCAGCTAGTTTGTTAGTGCATAGAAACACAATTGCTTTTTAATGCTGATTTCATATCCTGCAACTTAACTGACAGTTTAAAAAATGGAGTCTTTAGGGTGTTCTCTATATAAGGCCATGCCATCAATTAATTGATTTTTGTATGTGAAGCATCTTTGCATCCAAAGGATAAATCCCACTTGTTCATGGTGTATGATTCTTTTAATGTGCTGTTGAATACAGTAATACAGTTTGTTAATATTCTGTTGAAGATTTTTGCATCTATGTTCACCAGGGATACTGCCTTGTAGTTTTCTTGGTAATGTATCTGTCTTTGGTATCAGGGTATTTCTAGCCTCATAAAATGAGTGCAAGGCCAGGCGCGGTGGCTCACACCTGTAATCCCAGCAATTTGGGAGGCCTAGGTGGGTGGATCACCTGAGGTCAGGAGTTGGAGACCAGCCTGACTAATATGGTGAAACCCCGTCTCTACTAAAGATACAAAAATTAGCCAGGCGTGGTGGCAGGCGCCTGTAGTCCCAGCTACTTAGGAGGCTGAGACAGGAGAATTGCTTGAATCCGGAAGGCAGAAATTGCAGTGAGCCGAGATCGTGTCACTGCACTCCAGCCTGGTGACAGAACATGACTCTGTCTCAAAAAACAAAACAAAACAAAACAAAAAACCTTTATTATTTCCTCCCTTCTGCTAACTTTGGACTTAATTTTTTCTTCTACTTTTTTGAGGTTTAAAAATTAGATTGTTTAGCCAGGCGCAGTGGCTCATGCCTGTAATCCCAGCACTTTGGGAGGCCGAGGCAGGCAAATCACCTGAGGTCGGGAGTTCCAGACCAGCCTGACCAACATAGAGAAACCCTGTCTCTACTAAAAACACAGTATTAGCTGGGTGTGGTGGCGGGTGCCTGTAATCCCAGCAACTTGGGAGGCTAAGGCAGGAGAATTGCTTGAACCTGGGAGGCAGAGGTTGCAGTGAGCTGAGATTGTGCCATTGTACTCCAGCCTGGGCAACAAGAGTAAAACTCCATCTCAAAAAAACAAACAAAAAAAGCCCAAAATTGGCCGGGTGTGGTGGTACACACCTGTAATCCCAACTACTGGAGAGGCTGAAGCATGAGAATTGTTTGAACCTGGGAGGTTGCAGTGAGCCGAGACTGCCACTGCACTCCAGCCTGGGTGACAGAGCTAGATCCTGTATGCAAAAAAAAAAAAAAAAAAAAAAAAGGAAAGAAGACAAAGAAACTTGGTATAACTTTGATCTTCTTAATTTTTTAAAGACATGCTTTGTAACCTAATGTAATCTACCCTGGAAAATGTTCTGTGTACACTTGAGAAGAATGTATGTTCTGCTGCTGTTGGGTGGAATGTTCTGAATAGGTCTGTTAGGGACATTTGATTTTCTTCTGATTTTTAACATATGGCTAGAATATGGGGACTATGACCTCCCTAGACAGGTAATTCAGGGAATTTTTTTCTACTTTTAATTATCATGACCTCTAGTGTTTACTTCACTTAACATCTATAACTTTAGGTAAAAAGGACAAAACTCAAAACACCAAGGGGGCAACAGAGACTTGAAATTCCAGTAGGACTGTAGTTTTTGTTCCTAGTGGACCAAGAGGACTTAGATGATTGTTCTGATTTTATGAATTCTCTCAGACTCTTGGAAGTAAATGTAATAGACCGTCCCTTAGATAAAATCAGACCATATTTCAGATTCTGTATATTCTGAGATGACCAAGGGTAGAGTAGGCCATTATTAAAATGGCCTGAAATGTCATGCATGCTAGACCTTTAACTACTTCTCTAGTCTTATTTAAAATCATACCTTTTTTTGCTCTATGTACTCTAGCTATACTGGCCCTAGTGTATTAATTCCTCTGATTTATAAGGTTATCTCCTACCACAGGGCCTTTTTACATGCCATTTCCTATTCTTGGAAAACTCTTTTTCTCCAATGCATTCTCTAGACTCCAAATCAATAAATAATTTTCTAGGGACTTTCCTAAACATTTAAGTGTGTGACACCTGCATTACTCATAGCAAAATGTATCTCTCCTCATAGCAAGTTTTACATTAGTTTGTAAGGCCACTTGATTAATGTTTTTCTTCCTCAATGGAATGTAAGTTCTATTAAGGCAGGTACAATGTCTGTTCTTGTTCACCAATGAAGCCCTACTGTCTAACACATAGCCTAGTTTATAATAGGCACTCAATAAATATTAGTGAAAGAAATGTGTCACCTTCACTGTGGTACTACTAGGTAGGTATTATTATATCAATTTCAAGAGGGAGCCTTCAGGCTCAAATGGGTTCATTTACTTGCCCAAGCTGCAAAGCTTGTAAATAAGAGAATTACAATTCAAGTATATGAAAAGAAATTATATTTAAATTATATTAGGAAATCCTACAAATCATTAGGAAAAAGATAGTCTAATAAAACAACTGGCAAATACTTGAATTGACACTGCATAAAATAAGACATCTAAATGGCAATTAGAATTCAAAAAGCATCTCAACTTTATTAGTCATCAAAGAAATGCAAATTGAAACCATACTGGCATACCAGTAGAATGACCAAAATTAAAAAGACAGAAAAAAAAATCATTTGCAAAGATGAGAAACACAAAAACTCTCATAAATAAGGGACTTCAAAAAGTTCATAGAAAATGAGTATTAAGAAAAACTATGCGTATTTCAAATTTTTTTTGCACCAAAATAAACTTGTATTAACTTCTTATAACATATCTGAGCCAGGTGTGGTGGCTCACGCCTGTCATCTCAGCACTTTGGAAGGCCAAGTCAGGCAGATCACCTGAGGTCAGGAGTTTGAGACCAGCCTGGCCTGACCAACATGGTGAAACCCCGTCCCTACTAAAAATACAAAATTAGCCGGGTGAGTTGGCACATGCCTGTAATCCCACCTACTTGGGAGGCTGAGGCAGGAGAATTGCTTGAACCGGGGAGATGGAGGATGCAGTGAGCTGAGATTGCACCCTTGCACTCCAGCATGGGCAACAAGAATGAAACTCCATCTCAAAAATATAAATAAATAAATAAATAAATAAATAAATATTAAAAAAAAAATATATATATCTGAACAGGATCTAGTTTGAGTTGCTAAGAAGCCTAAGACATCAATTTGAAAAGAGCTCCTATCAGAGCAACATAAATTCTGCTAAAATTGAGGCAAGAACAAACATAAAATTTACAGTAAAGCTTGGGTGGAAAAATGGTGAAATCATTGATGCTTTATAAAAAGTTTATGGGCACAATGCCCCAAAGAAATCAGCAGTTTACAAATGAATAGCTCATTTTAAGAAGGGACAAGACAACATTGAAGATGAAACCCACAGCTGGAGACTATCTGCATCAATTTGCAAGGAATAAATTCATCTTGTTTATACCCTAATTGAAAAAGAATGACAATTAACAGCAGAAATGATAGCCAACATCATAGACATCTCAATTGATTCAGCTTACACAATTCTGACTTAAGAATTAAAGTTGAGCAGACATTCCACTTGACGGGTATCCAAACCATTGCATCCAGGTTGGTTGTAAACAAGACGATAGCATTCAATGGAAAATTTAAACAAGTGGGATCAGGATCCTGAAGCGTTTCTTCAAACAACTGTCACAGCGGTTGGAACATGGCTTTACCAGTACAATCCTGAAGACAAAGAAAATTAAAGCAATGGCTACCAAGAGACGGAAATAGTCCAGTCAAAGCAAAAGTGAACCAGTCAAGAGCACAGGTCATGGTAATAGTTTTTTGGGATGCTGAAGGCATTTTGCTTGTGGACTCTCTGGAGGGCCAAAGAACAATAATATCTGCTTACTATTAGAGTTTTTTGAGAAAGTCAAAGCTGTAGCAGAGAAATTCCTAGTAACGCTGCACCAGAGAGTTTTCCACCATGACAACGCTCCTGCTCATTCCTTTCATTAAACAAAGGCAATTTTGCAGGAGTTTCAAAGGGAAATCATTAGGCATCCATCTTACAGTCCTGATTTGGCTCCTTCTGGCTTTTGTTTCCTAATCTTAACAAATCAATAAGGGACACCCATTTCTCTTTAGCTAATAATGTAAAAAACACTGCATTGACATGTTTAAATTCCCAGGACCCTCAATTCTTTAGGGATAGACTAAGTGGCTTATATCATTGCTTACAAAAGTGTCTTGAACTTGATGATGATTATATTGAGAAATAAAGTTTATAATTTTTTTATCTTTTAATTCCATTTTTCCACAAACATTTTAAATTCCCCTCATATACTATTAGAGGGAACTTCAGATAGTACAACCTTTTTGAAAAATTATTTGGCAATATCTAATAAACTAAACATATGCAAACTCTGTCACCTAAAATTTCACTCATATTTATATTCTCTACAGGAATGTATGAATATATTTGCCTAAAGAGAATGTTGTAAGTAGCACAATTTGTAATTAAAACATGAAATTTGTAACAAAAATATGAAAATGCCCAAATGTTAAACTTAAGAAGCCAAACTAAAAAGTGCACATATTATATGATTCTCTTTGTATAAATTTAAATAACACGCAAAACTAATCTATGCTCTTGCCAGTCAGAATGGTGGTTAGACTAAGCAGCAGCAGAAAACAGTTAAAGGGAGCCACATAAGGGAGGTATATCAATCTGGGTCCACTCCAGAGAGAGAGTAATTTGAGCAGGAAAGTTTATTACAGGGAATTAGTAATTACATCAGAGGATTAGAACAAGGAGGGATTGGCTAGTAAGAAGTGCAGAGAAGTCTAAAGAATATAGGACTTGGCCGGGCGCTGTGGCTCATGCCTGTAATCCCAGCACTTTGGGAGGCTGAGGTGGGCGGATCAGCTCAGGTCAGGAGTTCCAGACCAGCCTGGCCAACATGGTGAAACCACAAAAAATTAGCCAGGCGTGGTGGCGGGCACCTGTAATCCCAGCTACTTGGGAGCCTGAGGGAGGAGAATCACTTGAATCCGGAAGGCAAAGTTTGCAGTGAGCTGAGATCGTGCCACTGCCCTCCAGCCTGGCGACAGAGGGAGACTGTCTAAAAAAAAAGGAAAAAGAAGAAGAAAAAAAGGAGGAGGAGGAAGAGGAAGAAGAGGAAGAAGAAGAAGAGTAATAATAATAATAATAATAATAATAATAATAAAGGACTAGCCCGTATAAGAAGCAGCTACCACCCCTAGGGCTGAGGGCTGAGCTAGAGCACACAAAGAAGTATTCTCTTCCCACCAGGGCTGAGATCCAGACCTGCATCGAGGTGGGAAGGGTAGGAAAAAAGTGCTCCAGCGGAAGGTGCAGGACATGTGCCATCTAGATTACCAAGGAAAACTGTTCATGGGGAAGTCTGTTACCAGAGATGCTCTAAAGGAGGTTCCCCAAATACTGCTGGCCACCGTGCACTGCAGGAGGTTCCTACTAGAGAAACTGCTCAGGCTGCGAGAGCCCGGCCATTGTGCACACTAACGCGAGATTGTTTCCTCCAGCAATGTCTCTCCATCGCCCTCTATTGACAAAACGTAACATTGAGCTAACTGCGAAAGAAAATATTTAAAGGGCCCCCCTCCATTCCATTGTTACCGCGCAAGGAAAAGTGATTTTGCAGCTAAGAGGTAATAAATAGATAACCGGACAGAAGAGAAAATGCTGAACTTATTTTGATTGGTTCGAATTCAAACACACTCTTATATCCTTGTTCAAGTGCACAATCCATGGTGAAAGTTTAAGAGACGTCAAAAATTTTGTTTCGGCCAGGCGAGGTGCCTCACGCCTGTAATCCCAGCACTTTGGGATGCCGAGGCGGGTAGATCACCTGAGCTCAGGAATTCAAGACAAGCCTTGCCAGCATAGCGAAACCCCATTTCTACTAAAAATACAAAAATTAGCCGAGCGTGGTGGTGGGCGCTTGTAATTCCAGCTACTTGGGAGGCTGAGGCAGGAGAATCGCTTGAACCCGGGAGGCGGGGGTTGCAGTGAGCCTAGATGGCACCACTGCACTCCAGCCTGGGCAACAAGAGGGAAACTCCGTCTCAAAAAAAAAAAAAAAAAAAAAAAAAGTGTTTCCTCTCTGTGCTTCAGCAAAAAAAGAGCAAGTCCAATAATTCCCCGACGGGCTCAAAGCGAAACCCTGTTCCTTAGAAATCCCCGAGGAAACTTCCTCCGCGAAAAACCCGCAAGTGCTGCTCTCTGGATTCCAAGAAAGCCAGTCTCACCTGCGAGGTGCAGGCAAGTGGGGTTCTGGGGCTCCGGTGCCTATTGGGGTTGCCACCACCGGGGCACTCAGATGGAGATCAGAAAAGGAAGATGAAAGTGAGGGTTCGGCTTGGGGTAGGGAATGGTGTGACGCGGGATTCAGCGCCACGTTGCTGGGTGACAGAAGGAGCACAGAAGTTGAGGGTTCACGTGCTCGGCAAAAGCAAAGATTCTATTGGTTTAAATGAAAATACTCAAAAGTAGAATTAGCGGTGAAAGAAAATACCAGTTCGTGTTTCCGCCCGGTTTCGAACCGGGGACCTTTCGCGTGTTAGGCGAACGTGATAACCACTACACTACGGAAACTTACTGCGAACAGTGGTCTTCTTTCTCACTTAAAAGACTAGTCCTGAATTCTCCCTCTTTCCCTCCACACCCCCAGATAATTTTTTTTTTTTTATTATGGTGAATTGCACACTTTCACAGTTGCTATTTATAATATAAAAACTCGATGACCTAATTTAAGTTGGGGAACACTTGATAAATAATTGGTCTGTACTTTTTTGTATAACAAAATATATTTCCTAGTAGTTACTTATATAAAGAAGAGGCATAGAATTAATTTTGGAAAGGTAATTTGTTAAGATTTATGCATCTATGAATCTATGAACTAATTTTTAAACCTATTTTTAGTATTTAGATGTTCTTCCCATTGTTTTATACTTTAAAAAATACTGATTAGTTTTCAAATTTGTACCTGTTTTAATGTTTAGTTGTAACCAACTAGTAGCTTCAATGATAACTCAATTGGAAGGAATTCTATAAAAATAGAGCATTATGCTTCCCATAACAAAAATAATAAATGACTGGCTAATGGCTTAACCTAGTATAGTGTAGTATTCGGTGATCTAATTAGAAAAGAAGCTCTTTTCCTTCTAGAAATACTTGCCCACCTCCTTGCGGAAAACCCTCCCTTTCCGCTGTCTGCACTGGGATGAGAACCAGATCCATCAGGGAGATGCAGACCAGGGAGACCCTTCCTCCTGTTAACACTAGCGGGGCTGGTGGAACCCAGCCGACCATGCAGGAGGGAGGAGCTGGCAACGCCCTGAACGGTGGCAGGGGAAAGCATGCGGGTGTCAGCCTCTCTAGGGTTTGGATAAGCCGATTTCAAGTCCAGGACAGCAGAGAAAACAAAAGAGCTCTGTTCAAATTAAAAAAAAAAAAAAACTTACTGAGTTTCAAACCAAGGGTCTTTACTGTATTGGGCAAATGTGATAACCACAATACCAGTAAAACTTGCCTTTGGTCCAATGTCTCTTCCACAGGAAAAAAATAGAGGTTTTCCAGATGCCCCAGGTTCTGTAATCTCAAAGCTGCCCTTTCTTTCCAGAAACTGTCACAGTGGTGGTATATTTCTTGCCCTTGTACTTTTAGTGAACTGAAATCAACAGCCAAACTTTATCATTTTAGCAATCAAAGTATTCACCCATGAGCTCAATTTCTTTGCAAACGCCAGGCAAGAAAACCTCAATTAGATAGAGGAGTAGGGAGCAGATGATTTGGCTTTTTAAAAAAATTCTACTACAGTGTCCTAATCTTATCTATGCAACTTGTTCTGATCTTCACCTTTCTAGTGCCAGAAAATGAGCCTTTTAGGAACCAGGACCTGTAAGACTGAGCTCTTGGGACTATTAGCATTTGCCGCAGAGCAGGGAAGCTTCAGGATGAGATATACTGGGGAACAGGCACAAGGTTACAAGATTGTACCCTATGTCACAAATAATTATTTCCCTGGAATGTGACAGTTCAATGTTATTTGATTTAGAAAAGGAGGATAAAATGCTAGTATATTTTTTCTTTTCTTTGTTCTTCTCTCCCTTTTCACTGTCTTCCTCAATCTACTTTCACTGCACACTTAGAAGCAAGCTGCCTTCCCCCAGACTGCATATAAACACCACAAACTCTCTGTGCTTAGAGATGGTGGTTGGGCTGCCAGACCAGTCTGGAGAAAGTCTGTGCTTACTTTTTCCCCTACTTAGTATTCTTTCTTCCATGGGTGCCAGGAACAGAAAGCCCCTTCTCACCTTGAGATCATGTGAGCTGGTAGCAGCTGGATCATGAATAATTGGAATGCTGTGGGTAACAACTGAAAGAAAGACTGTAATTCCCAATTAACAAATTAGACTGTATTTCCCAATTAACAAATCAAGACCAGATTAGCAGCAACAATGATCTTTAAAAATATTGTTAAAGGAAAAAAGAAAGAAAAAGATAAAAAATATTGTTAAACTGGACATAGTGGTGTACCTGTAGTTCTAGCTACTCTGAAGACTAAGTAAATCAGGAAGATCCTTGAGCCCAGGAATTTGAGGCTGCATGTGCAATGATTGTGTCTGTGAAAAGCCACTGCCCTCCAGCCTGGGCAATATAGGGAAACACCATCTCTAATTAAAAAAAAAATTGTTGTAAACACATTTATTTCTTATTAATTAAAATAAATTATTGGCTGGGCGCAGTGGTTCACGCCTGTAATCCCAGCACTTTGGGAGGCTTAGGCGGGATGATCACTTGAGCCATAAGTTTGAGACAGCCTGGGCAACATCGCCAGACCCCCATTTCAATTTTTTTTAAAAAAGAAAAATAAATTATTGAGCTACAAACAATGTGCCAGACAATTGTGACCCTATGTTGTCACTAGGAGTGCCAGAGACATGCAGGACAAGATTACACAATCCTAACTCTCAAGGAGAAGAAAGAGGCACACAAGCAGTCAATATGCCATAAGCAAAAACTGGAGCAACAGACGTACAGATTGCGGAGAATTTGGATGGGAGTATAGAGAGGAGGCATCTCCCCAGTCCTTATGAACTGGCAGGGCAGATCTGGCAGGGATCTTTGGAGCCAAAATATCGGGGTACAATTCCTTCCTCTGCCACTTTCTCATCATATGTAGGATTTTAGGCAAGCTCTTTGGCTTCTTCATGACTCTATCCGAGTTGGTAAAATGGATACGGAAACAGTGTCTACCTCATAGAATTATAAACTCAATTAAGAAAAACTCCCTGAAATGTTTCAGACAGTGCTTAACTTACAAAAGTAGTTACTGCTTTTATTTTTAGAATTACTTTTAGCCTTGTCAAGCCTCTTTAGTCAAGATCTATCCTTGTCATTTCCGGTTTACATTTGAGCAAGTTAAGGCTTAGAACAATGTATTGAGGTTATGCTAGCTAGGAAGGGACACTACCAGGTGTGTTTGTCTCCAGAACTGGTGTTTTTGACCACCATGCTATACTAGGTAGTTTTATAAACCTCTGTTTATGGCACACACACACAAAAATGATTATAGAGAATATTATGGACCTCCTTATTTCCATGATCCTACTTCAACAGTTAGGCTCTCCTCCCTCTGCCAACCCCCATGATAATTTAAAGCAAATTTAGACATTTTCATCTAGCAACAGCTTTTTTGTGGCATTTTCGTAGCATATGCTTCCATTTGACTTTGTAGTTAATGAGGAAATTTGTTGAGCTCTTCTCCACTGGGCGGGAGAGATGCCATGCAGGGAGTCCTAAGCTTCCTATTGTCCCTCAGATCAGTAAAGAAGACCAGCCCTAAGCTGCTGACCACAGGTTCATGGGACTCTTCTGAGGGAATGTGAAGCCCAGAACTTATGCTAGTGATTCTCCAGGTGGACTATCCCTAAGATTCCCTGCCATACCCTCTTCTAGTGCAGAGGGTCTCTGGTACCGTTAAGGCTTGTGGAAGTCTTAATTTTTAGAGCTTCCAGGTGATTCTGAAGCTCAGGATCTTTGAGAAGTAAGATTTTGACAATGCTTTCATTAATGACAAATTTGTTTCATCTTAAAAAAGAAAACTTCACCCTTATATGTGTGGAGGAGGACACTATAGTGAAATTAAGGAAAACAAAAATCAAATTATCTGCTCCCTCCATCTACCTGAGGTTTTCCTGCTTGGTATTTGCAAAGAAATTGGGCGCATGGGTGAATACTTCGATTGCTATAAATAGTAGAGTTTGGCCATTGATTTTAGTACACTAAAAGTGCAAGGGCAAGAAACATACCACCACCTTGACAGTTTCTGGGAAGAAACTTAACTGCACCTTCTGGACCCAATTCGCGTGGCGCAGTGGCGGAAAGAGGCGAACGAATCTGCAGCCCCAGCTCCGCCTTCCCGGTCCCTGCACACCCCGGCAGCCTCTGCGCGGTTCTTCCCGCCCCCACCACCCGCCGCCACACAAAGACGCTGCGTCCTGGCGGTTAGCCGGGGCTTAGTCTAGGCGGGGCAGGGTTGTCTGGGAGACCAGATGGCCACCAGGTCACCCAGGTGGGAAGGGAAGAGAGGTTCGCCGCTGCCTCGGGCCTGGGCCTGGCCGGTGGGAGACACAGCAAGGACTCTGGGAGCCTGCAGAGCAGAAGCCGCCGCGGGACCGGGCCTCCGCCTCTTCCTTAGGTCCAAGACCAGAGGGTCTGCAGGGCCCCAGAGCAGCTGGCCGCGCTCCGCTTCCCACCGCGCTCTCTGCTGAAACTCATGTGGATTGTTTATCCTTGTTTTGCTAAATTTCTTTATTTGCTGTAACAGTTTGGGGGGGGGTGTGTGTGTGTGTAATTTTCAGGGTTTTCTATATATAAAAATCATGTCACGGCCGGGCTTAGTGGCTCACACCTGTAATCCCAGCACTTTGGGAGGCCGAGGCAGGAAGATCGCTTGAGCCCAGGAGTTCGAGACCAGCCTGGGCAACATAGCGAGACCCCAGTCTCTAAAATTTTTTTTTAATTTAATTTTTTATTAGCCGAGCGTGGTGGCACGCGCCTGTGGTCCCAGCTACTCCGGATGATGAGGCAGGGTAATCGCTTGAGCCAGGGAAGTCGAGGCTGCAGTGAGGCATAATTGCTCCACTGCACTCCAGCCTGGGTGACAAAGAGAGATCCCGTCTCTCAAAAAAAAGTCATGTTATCTGTGAACATAGATAATTTTACTTTTTCCTGGCCAATGCTGTGCTGAATGACATGGTGAAAGTGGGCATCCATTATTCCTGATTGTAGGAGAAAAATTTTCAGTCTTTCGCTGTTGAGAATGATATTAGTTGTATGTTTTTCATAATTGGGCATTATGTTGAGGAAGTTTCCTTCTGTTCCTGGTTTAAATTGTGTGTGTGTGTGTGTGTGTGTGTGTGTGTGTGTGTGTGTGTATGTGTGTGTGTGTTTTGACAGGGTCTTGCTCTGCCACCCAAGCTGGAGTGTGTGTGTGTGTGTGTGTGTGTTTTGACAGGGTCTTGCTCTGCCACCAAGCTGGAGTGTGTGTATGTGTGTGTGTGTGTTTTGACAGGGTCTTGCTCTGCCACCCAAGCTGGAGTGTGTGTATGTGTGTGTGTGTGTTTTGACAGGGTCTTGCTCTGCCACCCAAGCTGGAGTGTGTGTATATGTGTGTTTTGACAGGGTCTTGCTCTGCCACCCAAGCTGGAGTGTGTGTGTGTGTGTGTGTGTGTGTTTTGACAGGGTCTTGCTCTGCCACCCAAGCTGGAGTGCAGTGGCCGTGATCTTGGCTCACTACAGCTTGGACCTCCAGGGCTCAAGCAATCCTTCGACTTCATCCTGCCAAGTAGCGAGGACCACAGGTGTACACCACCACATTTAGAAGTCCCTGAGAAAATTGTCTTGGAGGAAAACTCCTTTTCCAAGGAAGCCAGTCTCACCTGTGAGGAGGGATCCTGCTCGCCCCAGGCGCCTACTCAGACACCATGGGAAATGGGGAGTGGGGCTCAGAGCGGGCAGGCTTTTTTTTTTCCCCTCCGAACTCCTGAGTTCCAGTTATTTGCCTGACTCAGCCTCCCACAGTGCCGGGATTACAGGTGTGAGCCACCGCACCTGGCAAAAAGGTGCTGAATTTTGTCAAATACTTTTTCTGTATCAGTTAAGATGATTATAGTTTTTTTCTCTTCATTCAGTTAATGTGGTATATATTGCATTGACTTTTGTATGCTGAATCATCCTCACATTCCAGGAACAAATCCTACTTGGTTATGGTATATAAACCTTTCAATACTTCGCTAAATTCAGTTTGCCAGTATTTTTTTGAGGAATTTTGCGTGAATATTCATAAGGGATATTGCTCAGTAATTTTCATTTTCTGTAATGTCTCTGCCTAGCTTTGGTATCAGGATAATGCTAGCCTCATAAAATGAGTCGTAAATATTCCCTCCTCTTTGATTTTGTGGAAGAATGTAAGAAAGATTGGTGTTAATTCTTTAAATTTGGTAGAATTCGATAGTGAAGCCATCTGGTTCTGGACTTTTCTTTGCTGGGATATTACTGATTACTTCTTGAATATTTTTACTAGTTATAGATCTATTCAGATTTCTGTTTATGATTAAATTTTGGTAGATTGTGTGCTTTTAGGAGGTTGTCCACTTCATCTAGGTTATCCGATTTGCTGGCATGTAATTGTCCATAGTGTTCTTTAATAATCCTTTCTTCTGCAAAATTGGTAGTAATGCCTCCACTTAAATTGCTGAGTTTAGTAATCTGAATCTTCTTTTTCCCTTGGTCAATCTTGCTAAATGTTTGTCAATTTCAGTGAACTTTTCAAACAGCCAACTTTTCGTTTCATTAGTTTTCTTCATTGTTTCTGGTCTGCCCTTACTGATGGCTTGCCTTTTCTAACAGCCTGTCCTATGGATTTAGCACTTACTAGACAGCCCACAGTTGCATCAGCCAATTCCTTGTTCAAAAAATCAATCTCTCCCTCATGTAAATGTCTATGTTGATGATTCTACTTAAACTGAACATACCCACCTAACCAGCACATGGCTCAACAGCATTTCTGGTCCTTTTCTAGTCACTATCCACTCTTCCCAGAGGGAATCACTATTCTGACTTCTAACAGCTGAAGGGAGTCTTGCTAGCTTTGTAATTTAAATCAGTGGAACCACAGAATGCATCCTGTTTTGTGTCTGGTTTATTTTGGTCAAGTTTGTAAGGTTCATACATACAGTTGTAGATTGTTCTTTCTTACTGGAACTGATTATTCTATGCAAACTTATTCATGTGATGGCTGGCACTTGGGATGTCTCTAGTTCTTTTGGGTATTATGAATAGGTTGCTGGGCAATCTAGCAAATATATTTAGTGAACACAGCTACTCATTTGTGGTAGGCAAATATCAATCAGGATGTGATATTGTTGATTTTATAAGTGAAAAGTCTGAGAGATATGAAAGGATTACAGACAAAAAAACAAACAAAAAAAACCATCATGTGAACAGGAAATGTTTCCAAACCTGAATTGTCCAGACATACACATACCATCCTCCACTTGGAGGGAATTCTACCGACATGTTTCATGGTATAATGGTTATCACACACTTGCCTAACACACAAAAGACCGCTAGTTCAGAACTGGGTGGAAACATTGTACCTTTTCCTCACTCCTAGATTATCAAACGCATAAAACAACTTACATTCTCCCTCCTTCATCCAGAGCCATCTCAAGAACCTCTGTTCTCCTTCCTTTATCCTGAGCAAGCTGAAGCTCACATCACCAGCGCCCTCCTCTCCCGCCATGCTCTGCAATTGCCTGCCTGCTCTGAGCCCCACCCCACTTTCCCATGGTGTCTATCTGAGTAGGCACCTGGGGCGTGCTCACCAATGAGACTGGCTTCCTTAAAACAGCAAGAGTTGGACTTGTGAGTTTCCATCCAAGATAATTTTTTCAGGGATTTCTAAGAAGGAAGAGGGTTCTCCTTTCAGCAAAGCAGAGAATTGGACAATCCGCTCTTTACCCCTAAGCACAGAGAGGATTTTTCATAAAATAGGTGAGTGGACACTTAGAAACAAATCAATTTCTCTTCTCTTTTATAATTTAAGATTGTGTCACTTAAAGTTTGCCATTTAAAGTTTCATTGTAGTAAAGAAGACAATTCCATAACTTTCTTTTTCCTCTATAATCAACATGTAACTCCTTACCCAATTGTTTCAATAAACTCTCCATCCAAATTATTGTAGTTTCTGTATGTACTTATGAATGAATGAATGAGAAAGAACCTTGCTTTGTCACCCAGGTTGGAGTGCAGTAGCACGATCTTAGCTCACCGCAGCCTCGAACTCCTGGACTCAAACAATCTTCTTGCCTCAGCTTCCCAAGTAGCTGGGGCTTCAGGCATGCACAACCATGAGTACCACCATGCTGGTCTCTACTTTTTTTGTAGTAGAGATGAGGTCTCACTATGTTGTCCAGGCTCTGATTACCTTTTTTTTTTTTTTGAGATGATGTCTTGCTCTGTTGCCCAGGCTGGAGTACAGTGGCATGATCTTGGCTCACTGCAACCTCCGCCTCCTGGGTTCAAGCAGTTCTTCTGCCTCAGCCTCCCAAGTAGCTGGGATTACAGGTGCCCACTACCATGCCTGGCTACTTTTTTTGTGTTTTTAGTGGTGACGGAGTTTCACCATGTTGGCTAGGCTGGTTTCAAACTCCTGACCTCAGGCGATCCGCCCGCCTTAGCCTCCCAAAGTGCTAGGATTACAGGTGTGAGCCACTGCACCTGGCCTATTACTTGTTTTGATAACAACAAAAAACAGCAAAATCTTGTGGGAGGTTGGAATGTAACCAAACAGCTTAGCTTCAAACCATGTTTTAAAAACTTTGTTTCTTTCCTTCTTTCTCCCTAGTTTCTAGACATAGCTTTGAGACAAACTGCAGATGTGTTTTCTTTTGTCTTGAATTACTGCCTTGGAATGGGCATTAAAACTGCCTTCCCTTTCCCATATTATGCTCCCATGCCTTATGCTCATTTATTTACCTGGATGCTTGTTAAACTCATACCATGCCCTCTTATCTGGTCATATATTTCCTTAGAAGCTTCAGGGGCTGAATCCTGATGCAGACCAGGCATCTCCAGAATTATCTCTCCAGTAGGAGATTAATTCAAGGACAATATTCACTGTTGGCTAGAGATTATCTGCTAGATTGACCATCATTAATTTGTAACTTGATTGGGCCTACGTGTCACTGGCCCCTTCACCAGTTGAAACAGTAATTCAAGATAAGCCATCAGAATGAGACACCCACTGGGTACCTCCTGCCTCTTGCCCCTCTGCATTACAAGCTCCTCTTCTTAAAATGTTTGGCCTCTCTCTAGAAATTGAAGAGTGGCAACTTTTGGCCGGCCACACTCCCTGTTGCTAGCATGGATAATAAAACTCACTCTGTTTTTAATTATACCTCATTCTTGTTCTTTTGGCTTTTTTCTACAAGTGACAATCAGCCAGACCCTCTTTTGGCTACAGGAAGACTTTGATAAAGAGAACGCCTGAGCTCAATCTTGTGTGTTTTAAGGAAACAGAAAAAAAAGGAAAAGAAAAAGTCTTTTCCTGCCTTGTACCTCTGTCTAAATAAAAAGAGAGGCAGCTTCCTCACAGAAAAATATCGCTGATCTTAAAACCAAATTCAAAGAACTGAAAAAGGAAGTTTCTAGTGTTCCACTTCTGTGAATTTGGCCCAGAAAAATCCACAGAGAAGGTGTTAAAGTCAGAGAATTTATCCTGCATCCCTCAGGAAGCCCTAGAACCAAACAAAGCTCTCCCTAAAGGGCTGAAATCAGGCCATGAGGGTTGTGGGGGTGACGGAGCCGTGTAAGCTCTCTGGTTTCACAGGTTTAGGTCACTGCTGACAGATTCAATTACTATGGGAGGACATTTCATTCATGTCTAATTTTCATTCAGTTGGATGATTCTCCCAAATCCGTCATTCTTTACCATAAGTTTACTCATTGTTTTAGATTTACCGCAAGGCACTTTCCCCTGGGAATTTTTCTGAGACCACAGTGAGCTAGGTATACTTCCTGTGTTTTGATTTGTCATACTAAAAATCTTAAAAGTATGAATTTCTACATGAAATGAAGGTAAGATCGTTTATTTTATTTATTTATTTATTTATTTATTTATTTTGAGACGGAGTCTTGCTCTGTTGCCCAGGCTGGAGTGCAGTGGCGTGATCTCGGGTCATTGCAAGCTCTGCCTCACGGGTTCATGCCATTCTCCTGTCTCAGCCTCCCTAGTAGCTGGGACTACAGGCGCCCATTAATCTTAACAATCTAGGTCTTAGATTTCACTGTATGGGCATTAAACAAGTGTTTATTTCTGTATAGCCTTTTTGATGACTACCCAGCAATTCCACTTCTACAAATGTCTCTCAGTGAAATTCCAGCTTAGCTCTGTAGTGGCTTCATAGAATCTAGTCACTGCAGCAACTTCAGGCAGCAGAGAGTTGGGGTAACCTGCATGTCCATCACCAGAATGAGTAAATACTGCAGTGAATACAAGTTTGTATGAAGTTTCATGTTCTGCGGGAGTCACAGCTAATGAAGCAGATGTATATATACCACAACAGGTGGAGTTTTCAGTGCAAAGTTAAATCTAAGAAACAAAATATATTATCAGGATGTACAGTACAATACCAAAATTAAAATTACAGAGTTACACAAAATACAGTGGGTGAGGCAGTAGCTGAATGACTAATGCCAGAGGGAATGGTGGCAAATTGTGTGAGGAGGGGAAGAAACTAAGTTAAATTATCTGACTGGCATGCTTGCCACCTCTTGGAAGACACCTGATTACACTCAGTCCCCTGCCGTCTTGCTGGCCAGGAAGATAACTGGTCACAGGTGGTCCCCTCACCCCACCTCATTCCACAGTCTCTTATGGCAAAGCGTTTCCTTGACAGAAAATGCTAAAGGTCTCCAAAGCCCCTCCCTTTGCATCCTGGTTTCTAAAATGTCTTTTTTTTTTTGTAATCAAGAGGTTAATGTTTGGGTGTATTGGAAGGATACAGAAAAAGGCATAGGACAGTATGGACAATGGTATTGAAATAAAATTCCTCCTTATTCTGCCTGAAGTTTCCTGACATGATGACATGGTATTTGTGAGGATTTGGGTCACTGGGCGAAAGCCTTCCTTTGTCTTGAATCATGGATTTTGGGTATTGTTGGTTTTGATAAATGGAATACAGAAGGAAAGAAAAAAAGGGCCACAAATATGAAAATGCTCTAAAAGAAAAAATAGTTTCACAATACTGAATGCAAGCCATTCAGGAAATGTCCATTTCAAATTTTAAAGATAGCTCCTAGGTGTATGGTGGTTTTTGTAATGTAGTGGTTGTCACGTGTGCCACCCACGCGAAATGGAAACTGGGCAGAAATATTCCCTTATGGGTCTCTCTCTCTCCCTCTCTCTCTCTCTACTTCAGCTTGGATAATTTCTTGTTTCACTAAACTCAACTCGAGTTAAGGGTGTGAATACAGAGTCGTTCTAAAAGGAGTATCATGTGGGTCCCTATCTTTGCCCTGCCCCGGGGGTTGTAGGTGGCTTGACTATGCAGCTTCTAACTTGGCGTTAAGAGACTAAGGTCTCTTAAACTCAGGTCTGGTGCCTAAAAAATATGTCTTTATTCCCTTACAGGTCTAGGGGTCAGAAATCTGCAATCAGTTTCAGTGGACCAAAATGAAAATGTCAGACAGGGTTTCTAACACCCTCCAGAAGTGCCAGAGGTGAAGCAGCTTTCCTTGGTCTTTCCAGGTTCTACAAGGACATTCCTTGGCTCATACCTCCTCCTCCCATTTTCAAAGTCAGCAGCGTAGTATCCTGATTCAAGATCACATTGTCTTCCTTTTCTTTGTAGCCAAATCTCCCTCTGCCTCTCTCCTCTGGTGACAATGGCTGGGGTCTTGACTTGCCAAGGTAACTGTCGTTGGGGAGCAGAGAGTGGGATCCGCAGTGTTCTGGTGACTGTTGGGATCTGGGCGCGAGGAAGGAGAGTGGCTCTCATGATTCTCTGCATTCTCAGTGCCCCGTGGCCCGTACTGGTCATTTGGGTATAGTTTTACTGAATTTCGCAGATCTGGAAACATAGAAGGGACTGGGTCTCCAAACTTGGACTGCCCCTGGCCTGAAAGGTCTGGGCTCAGGACTCCGAGCTCAAGTCAGTCTGTTCACCCAACCCCTAAGCCACTGCATCCAGGTGAGGAGTTGGGCCCGAGCACCACAGCGCAGGTAGGGTTGGTAAGAGCCAAAGACTGGAGTCCCAGGGACTGTGGGGCTGGGCTGGTAGGGCCACTGCTACCACCTAAGCAATACAGGCCGCCTGGAAGACCGAAGGCGGAGTTCGCTGATGCGGAAGCCAAGACACAGGGCAGTAAGAATCCGCGCCATTTCTTGTGATGTCACCTGAACCCTTGGCCGGTAGGTGCCTCTCATCCATTTGGAAGACAGGGCTCCAGCCACCGGCAGCTCTGAAAGAGTTTGAAGAATTTATTGTTCACAGATGGTATTTAAATGGACTTATTTCTAAAAGTCACATTCCTTTATTACCTATTTGTTATTAGAAGTACCCATTTTCATATGTGTTTAAAACTATTTGTGTCTCAAATTCTCAGGAGATTGATGCACTCCAGTTTATTCTTTTTGGCATATGTTTTTACTCATAAATTAGGTTAAACTTCATACTTGTTTAATAAAATTTAGTTATTTGGTTACATTAAAATATTTGTATCCAGATAAGAAGTCTCTTCCTTCTCCTATGCTTTTTTGGAATTTAGAGCATATCTGAAATAAAATTAATTTACATTTTATTACTAATTGATTATATGCCATCAATTAATATTATTTCAACTGTCCCTTACTGTAAGCCAATTAGATTATACCTTTTTTCTTTAGTGTTTTTGGATTTATTAGTATTGATCTGTGCTATTCTGTTATGTTTTTTAGTTAAAGAAAAATTATTCATGACACTAGCTAAACATGGTAAGGCAGATTTTATTCAAGGGACTACTATAATGGAGTTTTGCAGTAGGGGAGATCAGGCTTAACTCCAAATACAAAAGAACAAGTGAAGGTTTATAGCAAAGGTTCAGGGCGGGGGTTAGTGGCTGAAAAATTACTGAGAAGTAGGGTAATTCTTTGCTAAACTGACCTAACAGATTTTTTTTTTTTTTTCTAAAGACAGGCCAGGAAGGCCAGGCACCGTGGCTTACCCCTGTAATCCCAGCACTTTGGGAGGCTGAGGTGGGTGGATCACCTGAGGTCGTGAGTTCAAAACCAGCCTGACCAACATGGAGAAACCCTGTCTCTACTAAAAATACAAAATTAGCCAGGTGTGGTGGCGCATGCCTGTAATCCCAGCTTCTCGAGAGGCTGAGGCAGGAGAGTCGCTTGAACCTGGGAGGCAGAGGTTGCAGTGAACTGAGATTGCGCCATTGCACTCCAGCCTGGGCAACAAGAGCAAAACTCTGTCTCAAAAACAAACAAATAAGCAAACAACAACAACAACAAAAAGCCAGGAGGCCAGGGTAATAAGATATCAAGGTGAGACATAAGGAATTTGATAAAATATCTAGGGTGATCAGACCAAGGGTGAAGATTTTTCACTAAACTTAGCAGGATTCTTGCTAAAACTAGAATAAGTGAACCAAAGAGAAAAACCCATGGTCTGGGCTTTCAGTACTTACAAAGGAGGCTGACTAGAGTTGGGTCAAGAAGGTCTTTGCCACTTTATGCAAGTAACTGAGTTTCCTTTAATGGTGGCAATCTCAACATTCCCTTGGAAAATAAATCCACATCTGAAATGTGAGTGAATTTGGATAAATCATATTCAGAAATCAGACACCCATCAACTCGCAGCTGCTCCAGCATATGAGAGCTGTTCAACAGGGACATGTGCAAGTGGTGGTATCCCCTCCTCTTAGGCCTAATCTGCCAGTGAGGTTGGGGATGAACAGGGGCCCAGTCATCTGTTTGCAGAAATGAAACCCTAGGGTGCAGTCAGAGAGACTTTTCCTCCGCTCTTTTGTGGTACTTTGCGCCATCATCATTCTGTGGGTTCGGTCCTCCAGGACATGCCTGAATATAAGGTTCTCACATGCCTGGCCCTCATCTGATTAAGGACAGAAGTACAGGGTCCTTCTTCCTGATCCACCCAGGTCTATTAAAGTTCAAGCTAAAAACCCTTTCCCAGAGAAAGCCTCCAAGTGCCCCCCAGCACGGGGGCAAGGAGGAGTTTAATGTACAAGGGGTGAGAAAGAGGGTGGGGAGAGGAGAAATTGCCTCCCCCAATCTCTCCTTCCCCATGGGGTCCCTTCTGCATCCTCACTCCTGGCATTAGAGACCAAGGGGACAGAAGCTGGGATAGGGCCCTGGATTGCCTTCCCTAAAAAGATGTCCTTCAAAGCTTTGCCCAGTGCATCCTGTTGCCCCTGAGGTATATAACCCAGGGTGGGTTACCTTTCAGGGTCCCTTAGGTGTGGTGCAAATGGGGAGCATGCAGTGGAGACTGCATCCACCCTGGCAGTTTTCTTGAACCTTGGGGGACTGGCTTGCTGTGCATCTTAGGCTTCTGTTGTCTCTTACTGCCTATCTGTGAATAATAAACCTGATTCATATAACTTGTGGCATGTGAATGTAGTCTGTCTCATCTGACTGAGGCAATTAGTAAAACTGCAGCCCAGGATGCTGTGGGTGGAAATGTTCTGATTCCCGGTGGTTAGCACAGTGATGATTTTTTGCTATTCTTCATTCGGTGAGAGTTCTCCTTTGGGACAGGTAATTAGTGAACCTGCTTCATAAAATTGGTATAGCAGTAGGGTCTGGTCTGACAGAACCATGACTTATGGGCTAAGAGGGAGGGGCAATGCCCTTTAGTACCCAGTCCAGGGCAGAGGGCTGCAGGAGCCAGACATGCTTCAGGATGTTTTATGGGGAAGGAGGAATGATAAGTGGGACATATGTCACCTCCCCACAGATGTGAATGAGCTGGCTGCATGAATTGAGGCAGAGAGAAAGGAATATGGAAACAGAGGAATATGCAACTCTGTCCTCTAGCTTTGGGACACATATGCGATTGCTCATTCTCCAGGATGGAGATCTTGGGAAATGGATACTCAGACCCTAAGACACCCAAGAGGCTATAAGAAGAGTCTCTGAGGCACTTAAGAAGGAATGAATGTGCATGACGCAGCCCATCTTTACCCAGCAGTGCAAGAATGTTGGGGTAGCTCAGCAAGAAATCATCAAAATGCTCTCCTTCACAGAAAGACAAATTAGTGATCTCAAGGACAGCTATGGGCAAAAACCAAGAGAAGACATGTTTTCTTGGCTATCTCAGGTAGTTGATGAGGAGTGGCAGAACATTCTGCTGTCATGAAAAGAATGGCACAGCCTGGGTAGATTGGCTCACAACCCAGTGTTGCAGCAGATGTTCAGGGTGATCCAACGAGCCATGGCTATAGATCACCATGCCCACAACCTGGAATCTTTTCTTATTTGGTTGGTGTCTAGCATTCTAGGCTCTTTTCCCATCCAGGGTGGTTTGCCTAACCTTGCATTGTGCCCTTGGCAGTCAGGACATGAGGCTGTCACAGCCTTGTGCAGGGTGGCCCCAGGCTGATGGCTATCCAACCTCCAGAAGGGAGAATTGGATGATACAATATTATCTAGTTGCAATATTGATGATTTAATAGACCAGAGCCCTTGGCCCTGGCATAACCAATTGATTTTACTTCTTCCCCTTGGAATAGCCTTTGGCAAGGCCATTGAAAAACTTTATCATACTTTGCTAGCCTGGCAGCAGAATGGGGATCAAATTTGACAAATTTAATCTGACAATTAAATACAAAAGGCTAACTTGGGAGGAGGCAATCCAAGGGCTGGTAGTGGGGCTGCCTCCAAGGGCCCCTACTCCACAGACTTATTTAGGTTCCTAAATAAGAGGTTGATGGCCTCCCCACATCTGATACATGCTACTGGAACCAATCAGAGGGAGGCCCTTGCAGTTTACAGAATCAACAGGTGCCAGTCATGCAGGAGGACTAGCTTGTTATGAATCTTAGGCTTCTGTTGTCTCTTGCTGCCTATCTGTAAGTAATAAACTGCTTTATATAACTTGTGGTGTGTGAGTATGTGCTGTCTCACCTGACTCAAGCAATTGGTAAGACTGTAGCCCAGGAGGCAATGGGTGGAAGCATTCTGACTCCTATTCCTGATGGTCCACATAGTGATAATTTTTGCTAATGACCTCATTTTTGAATCCATTTGATATCCTTTGGTCTTCATTTTACTTGCCTTCTTGATATTTACACTTCCTAAAACATTTCCCATGGCATCAATGACACCAAATCCTTTTTTCCTTACAAATTCTCTCCTGTAAGGCCAACCGCAAGCTTTAAAAGATGACATTTTTCGGCCGGGCGCGGTGGCTCACGCCTGTAATCCCAGCACTTTGGGAGGCTGAGGCGGGCGGATCACAAGGTCAGGAGATGGAGACCATCCTGGCACACACGGTGAAACCCCGTCTCTACTAAAAATACAAAAAAAAAAAAAAAAGCCAGGCGTAGTGGCGGGCGCCTGTAGTCCCAGCTTCTCCAGAGGCTGAGGCAGGAGAATGGCGTGAACCCGGGAGGCGGCAGAGCTTGCAGCAAGCGGAGATCGAGCCACTGCACTCCAGCCTGGGCGATAGAGCGAGACTCTGTCTCAAAAAAAAAAAAAAAAAAAAAAAAAAAAGACATTTTTCAGGGCTGGGCGTGGTGGCTCATGCCTGTAATCTCAGCTTTGGGAGGCCAAGGCGGGCAGATCACGAGATCAGGAGTTTGAGACAGGCCTGGCCAATGTAGCGAAACCCTGTTTGTATTAAAAATACAAAAATTAGCCCCATTGCACTCCAGCCTGGGCAACAGAGTGAGACTCTGTCTCGAGAAAAAAAAAAAAAAAAAAAAAAGCAATTTTTCAAGTGTTAGTCTTGGCCCTTTTCCCCCTCTCAGTTTCCTATATAATACCTCACTATAATTCCTTGTTGGCCCTTCAGTTTTATACTATCTCCTCTCATATCTGCAGTCCAGAACTTGCCTGAGGCTATTCCTTATATCCTATTATCCTACTCAAGCATCTCTACTTGAGTTACCCTGTACCTTAAATTCAACATATTTGAAACTGAGTACTTAATTCCCCTACCCCCAAAAAGGATGGAAAAAAATGTTACCCTCTCACTATTGTTTTTTATTTCTCCGTTTATATATTGCTGCATTACAAACCACCAAGACCATAGTGGCTTAAAACAATAATAACATCATTTTGCTCCCTGATTTGCAGTTTGGGCAGGGTCAGCTTGTCTTTTCTCCACATGGTGTCAGCTGGGGAATCCACTTTTGAGTTGGCTCACTTGTGTGGTTGGCAAAGTGGAAGTGGCTTTTGCATGGGAGCTCAGCCAGTGCCATGTACAAAGGGCTTTGGTTCTTCTCTGTGAATGTGGAAAACCTGATGGTACACAACCTAGGCTGCTGCACTGGTGTTTATTACCGTCATTCACTGTGAATGAACAGTGGGAGGCGTGCATATCTTTCAGAACTGCACATTGATTCCTGGAGAGCGATCTTGGGTTGTAGGACTTTCAGCTGCATGATTAGGGAAACACAAGCCACAGTGTAATGGGGCATGGGAAAAGGCATATTATGCTAACATTAGTCAAAAGAAAGCTTGGAGTAATTTTAATTTCAGACAATGTAGACTTCAGAGCAAAGAAAATTACCAGGAATAAAGAGTGGCATTATATAATAATAAAAGGGTCAATTCTTCAGGAAGATATAACAATCCTTAAAGTGTATACGTTTGTAATGGGCTAAACCGTGTGTCCCCCTGCCCGGCCCCCCACAAATTCGTATGTTGAAGTTCTAACCCCCAATATATCAGAATATGACCATGTTTGGTGACAGTCTTTATAGGAGTGATTAAAATGAGGTCATTTGAGTAGGCCCCTTCCTCCGTCTCCCCCTCTCCCATCCTTTTGGATTGGGGTCTCACCATTTTGACCTCATTTAACCTTAATTACCTCCTTAAATGCCCTATCTCCAAATACAGTCACATTGAGATTAGGGGTTTGGCACAGGAATTTTGATGGACACAGTTCAGTCCACAACAACCCCCATCCCTAAGTTTCCTTAGCTTTAAAACAGATAACAACCGGCAAGACAACATAACATGAAGTGATTGGCAGACAATGTGGTGCAGCCTCCGGATGCTTAAGGCGATGAAAATATAATTACGTCTGTCTGCATAGGTTCGAACCTGCCGGCTACAATCCTGTCCTACGTTTTGACAGTTGTGAACCGCCCGCGGTGCATTTTCAGACGAGATCGGGCGCGTTCAGGGTGGTATGACCCTAGACGCGCGGTGCATTTTCAGCCTCCCTCCTGGCCTATACCAGTCGTGCACACACAAAGCAATCCTTAACTAACCTCATCCTGGCCTCTTGATTTGTAGAATCTTCGCTGAGGGGAGGAGGGCCTTACTCGTGATGTGTAGGAAGAGCAGCAACCAAAGGCTTACGTGAGAGTCACTTTTCAAAGCCATTTCCAAACACCTTTTCAGCAAACGAGAACCTGCTGGCGAGTTACCTGCTTGTGTCGCTCCTTCCCCGCAGTCTCCACCAGGCGGCGCGCCCCAGGAAGCCGGACGCCTGCTCCCGCAGGCCGCGTGCGTTTGTGCAAACTCAGCAAGGCCTGGCAGCCTTGGAAAGCAGGCCTTTAGCAAGCCGCGAAAACGCAATTGGGTGCCAGGGTTACTCGTTGCATTTGTGGTAGGCAGAGCTTTCCTTCAAGCAGCCAGAGGAAAGCTCTCTGAGGGTGTGTAATTAGGGTACGGTAATTAGCATATAATTAGGTCTTGGGTAGGGCATGGGTCAAATCCAGCGCCATGTTGGACCCAGACGGTTTCAGACAGCTTAGCCCCCATCCTGTTTGTTAGGGTGTTATCAGCGCAAGCTCTTCCTTGTTCTTGTAGCTAATTTTAACAGCTCCTTTAGGAGGTGTTAGGAGCTTAGGAAAGCTCTCTGAATGCTTAGAGGAAAGCTCTGCCACCACTACAGCGCTAAGGATATCGCCCAAGCTCATTGCTAAATGTCTCTTGGGAAAAAGCTCCTCATGATTTGTAAATTAATGACCTGCAGGTCCCCACATGAACACGAGGAAAGGGACTTGCAAGGTAGTGGTGAAGAAACATCAGCAGGTCCATTTGGGGTTCTCATCGGGTATCTTTCCTGATGGTGGGATGGGAACTTGGGGCCCTGTTGTAATTCCAGATCTGGGAAACTGCTGATTCCTCCCTTCCCCCAACTCTCCACACCATCTCCTCACCACTGTCTTTATGATAATTGTTCCATGGTGCATTAATTCTTTCCCAGTCTTGTCATTCAAACATTTATGTTTCCTGTAAGTACCATTAACAGCTTCTTCTGAACTGGTTTCTCTAAAAATTCTTCCTTTACCTTTCTTCTGAAGTGTCGGATCCTTTACCTTTTAAAAACGAAAGCTAGGTCTGGTGGCTCATGCCTAGCAAGACCTAATCTCTACAAAAAAAAAAAAAAAAAAAAAAAAAAATTAACCAGGTGTGATGGTGTGGGCCTGTAGTCCTAGTTACTGGGGAGGCTGAGGTGGGAGGATCACTTAAGCCCAGGAGGTTAAGGTTATAGTGAGTTACAATCGTGCCACTGCACTGCAGCCTGGGTGACAGGGCAAGACCCTGTCCCCCCCCCCCAAAAAAAGCATCCTGATAAACATAGACATGAAATTGAAACATACGGGTGAAGGATGATAGATCTATGCCTCAGTCTTCTCATCTGTAAGACAAAGACAGCCTCATCACTTTTAACGGAGGTGAGCAATAAGTGAGGTACACCACTGCATATTACATGGCAGATGCTCAGTCTCCTCCTTCCACTTCCTCACTGGTTTTCCTGTGAAGAAAGGAGGTCCATGCAACACAGACCTAAACCCCTTTGAGAGGAAAAGAGGGCATTTGGTAGAGGGGAGGGGAGGAGTCCTGGCTTGTGGGTATAAAAATGTTTTTCCACTCAGATTATTTTCTGAAAGAGGCTGAGATCAGGCACCTAGTTTGCAGCCTCCTGAGTCTCTGGAGGGTTCATGCTAGTGGAATGAGAGGGCGGGGGGAACAAGGAAAGTGATAAATCTCATCCCTATTTGATAGGAATGCTGGGTGGTCATAAGAAAAACATCAAGCAGTAATTTCACATATCAGCAAAAAAGGAGCTGTTAAAATTAGTTACAAGGACAAGGAAGAGCTTGGGCTGATAAGACCCTAACAAACAGGATGGGGGCTAAGCTGTCTGAAACCATCTGGGTCCAACATGGCACTGGATTTGACCCATGCCCTACCCAAGACCTAATTATATGCTAATTACCATATGAAATTACACACCCGCCAAGGCCCTGACAGATTGAACCTGCTCATATTTAATATAAAAATGGGTGGCATCTCAATTTTATGAAATCTTCGCCTTTCCCCCAGAAAACCTCATGATTAGTCCACCCTCTAATTACAAGAGCCCATAAAAATAGAAAACTCAAACTCTGTTGGTCATGACTCGTTCTCACGAGCTCACCTGCACTTCCCTAAGTGTGTACTTTTGCTTAGCAATAAAAGCTTCTTGCCTTTGGCTTCATTCTGACTCCCCCCTGAATTCTTTCTTACGAAGGTGTCAAGAACCTGGAAACTGGCTGGGGCTGGGGCTGGGGTCTCACTGGCTTCTGGAAACCCTTCTGGGCCCTCCGGCAACACCTGTAGTGTAAGCAGCAATTCAGTGCTGTGATGCCTCAGTCCCAGACCTTTTCCACACCAGGGACTGGTTTCATGGAAGACAATTTTTCCATAGACAGGGGTAGGGGGGAGTGGGGAATCATTTCAGGATGATTCAAATGCATTACATTTATTGTGCACTTTATTTCTATTATGACATTGTGATATATAATAATTATACAACTCACCATAATGTAGAATCAGAGGGAGCCCTGAACTTGTTTTCCTGCATAGATGGTCCCATCTGGGGGTTATGGGAAACAGTGACAGATCATCAGGCATTAGATTCTCATAAGGAGTGGGAAACCTAGATCCCTCAAATGGGCAGTTTACAACTGGGTTAGAACTCCTATGAGAATCTAATGCCTCAGATGATCTGACAGGAGGTGGAGGTCAGGTTGTAATGAGAGTGATTGGGAGTAGCTGTAAATACAGATGAAGCTTCACTGGCTCTCCTGCTGCTCACCTTCTGCTGTGTGGTCCGGTTTCTAACAGGCTACCAGGAGGAGGAGTACCGGGTCAGTGGCCCAGGGGTTGGGGATCCCTGCTGTGATAGTTAGTACCCATGGCTCCAAATCTAGTGGCCCCAGGTCAGGTCCTAGTGGGACCTGGTTCATTTTTGCTAGTACCCATCTTGTCCACATGAACCATTCCAGCCAGTTTTCTCATGCTCTTATTCTGGAACATCTTCCTAACCCCAGTATATCTGCCTCAGTGTCTCAGCCTGTTTTTTTTTTTTTAGAGAAGGAAAAAACAAACAAACAAACGTAAATGAAATTGCTGGAGAGTAGTGGCCACTAATCCTATGCCTGACCTGGAACTGGAAACACAAGGCTTTCCTGAAGACAGAGAAACTCTGAATAAACGGGAAAAGCAAGTCGGTGAAAAGAGCAAAAGAAAAGTTTCAGAAGGGACTTTGTTGACATAGCACAGGATGAAAGAGTATCAAAGGTCTCTGTTTGGGCCCTTGTCTGGGAAAGCCCACATTCGCTGAGTGAGAGAAAGCTGTTCACAGACATAACACCAAAGGGTTAGAGTAGGAAGCCACTTTTCATGAATTCAACAGCGGGGATAGGGGTGAGGGTAAGGTGGAGCTGCTTGGGTACACCAGGTGCCCGGAAAGCTGCAAAGGGCATTAGGTCAATATGCAAAAATACTTCTAGGTCAATATGCAAAAATACTTGTAATAGTTAATACCCATGTTGGGAAAGAAATTTTCTTGGGGACAGGAAACAAAGCCAACTGACTAATATACTCTCTCTCTAAGGAGAGTAAGTCTGACTTAATGCCTTCCTCGATTCTCTCTAAGTAAGGGTTTGTGAGGGCTTTGCTCGACTTTCCCCTGTTTCTGCTCCTGAGCTCAAAGCAGCTCTTGAAGAAAGAAATGTCATGTTTTGAAGCATATTTGGTAGATTGGGAAAGGGCAACTCACCATTTGAAGGGGATTGTTAGAGTCAACTGGTTCTAGAGTGAGCTGATCTTAAGAGGCCAAGAGGAGAAAGGAAAAACCGGGAAAGAAAGGGTGAAAGAAAAATAGAAAGATGTAAAGCAGTGTGACAAAAATGGCTGATCACTTACATGATAAATAAGAAGAGTAAAAGTGACATTTCACCAGCAGAGTGGCGCAGCGGAAGCGTGCTGGGCCCATAACCCAGAGGTCGATGGATCGAAACCATCCTCTGCTAAGGTGGTGGCTTTTTTTTTTTTCCTTGAGGAATTATCTTCCGCGGTTGTGGGGAGAAGATGGCCTCTGTCTCTCTCTCTCTCTATATATATACATACGCTTGATCTCTTAAAAGTCCTTTCAGAGGCTGTATCTCACTTTTAGATATGTGTTCAGCATTTTCCTTCTCCTTTCTCCAAATGTTTGCATAATTCCTTTCTCACTCATTTCAGAGGAAAGGCATATCTTACTTGGGAAGAAGAGGTGACAATTCCCATGTTAACTTCCAACAAACTACCTATCTTCCAGTGAATAGAAAATACACTGAGGTTGAATATAATTTTATATTTTCTCGCACTCCAAGGCAAAACACTGTTACAGACTTTTGCCTGAGACCATTGGTTATTGTAAATCATTATTGTCTTTTTGCTTCTATGGGAACCTCCTGCTTCTTTTCCTCTTTTGTTCATTTCTATGCATTATTTATTAATTTCATTTCATGTACTGTGAATTCTTCTCTAAAGCAATCTGTTACAATGGCCAAAAGACATCTTTTATACTCTCCTCCTTCCATACTTATGGAAACTAGACACATGGAATGTTATGAGAAAGAGAAGCAACAATGAAGTTAAATGTAAAATGGTTGATTCTACTTTGATAGATTAAAAAAAAAATGTAAATGGTAGAAAACATTGGGGTACATTTAAAGCATTATGTGAATCAGAATTCCATGGGCAAACTCAGAAGACCAATAATCTTTATTTTGTCTGCTTACCTTCTAGAAGCATTTTAACTAACTTTAAATGTCCAGGAAAGAGATTGGTTGAATAAACTGTAACATGAACTGAAAGAAGAAGCTCTATGGGGCTACAAAAGAGATATAATTTCTAGCAGATAGTGTTAAGTAAAGAAAGTGCAGATGAATATTATAGTAGGCTACCTTTTCTTCAAGAAGGAAGGGGAATTAGGAAAACATACACATACCTGTTTTTCTTTATGAAAAGAAAACATAGTGAAGATAAACCAGAAAACAGAGAATCTGGTTACCTAAAATGGCGGTAAGAGACTTGGGGGAAATAGAGTGCAAGGGATATGGGATGCCACTTCTCTGAGTTTACCTTTGTTATACCTTTAACTTTTGAAAGCGTGTGAATGTTTTACTTTTTTTTTTTTTTTTTAACAGAAGAGGTTCTCTGTGTGAACATGTTGACTAAATTCAAAAGGGTTATAAAAGGTTTTTTGCTGCTTTAAAATTTCTGAGTCATCATTTTGGCAAAATAAATAACTTATGGTAATCTGAATTCCCAAAATCAAACATCAATTTCAAAAATCTACCCTGGCATCTGGCTTTTTGAATACTTCAGCAGGCCTCTAAAGTGTCCAGAAAAGAGAGGTAAACAGGATTATTTGACATGTTTAGGTACATGGGATTGCCAAAATGATGCTCAATCTTCTTTAAGCTATATTTTTGTAACACTAATATATATTTCAAAATTGTATAGGATTTCTAAAATAGTATAAGCTATTAATTATAGTTATGTTAAGTTATTGTAAACTGCAGAAACAATGAAATTTTCTCGTATAAAGCTACTAACCCAAGTAAACAAAAAATTAATTAAATATCAAGAAAATAATTTCATGTTAAACCAACTAATACGGAAGTTGTTTAAAATAGTTTATAACCAATGCTTGATGCCATATTCCTGGGAAAACAAAGTTCAGGTATATTTGGTCACATGGTTGGCCATTTAAACATTTTATAAAGGAATTTTATTCATTTGTTATTTTCTTTTTCTGTTTTTTTTTCTTTTTAAATGGTTTTATTTTATGTGCAAATAATGAACAGATGTTATACCCATAAATTTTACTTTCCAAAAACAGGAGCTTTTTAAAATAAAATCATGTAATAACTTGTAAAAGACACTAGGATTCCTCTGCTTCTAGATCATTGCTACGTTAGAAAAATAAAGTGTATTCCACCAGGAATCACAGGTTAGAACTGAGTATTCTCCAAACCGGAAATTCTAGAGTGCAGTGTCACTCCAGGCAAAGATTATTCAGTTCTCATCCCCAACATCCACAACTACCTATCAGAAGGGTTAAACCAGGTCAAAACAGTCCAGCATAATTAGGTGTCATTAAACGATGTCATTATGCTCTTCTAAGATGCAACTAAACCAAAACAGGAAATACTAAAATCAAAGTAACATTTGACACTGTCATACAAATTGTTAGTTCCTTGTTGTAGCCCCCCTTCTATAACATTAATAAAGGGAATATTTTACTGCAAAGAATATTTTATTTTATACATCACTAGCCATGAATTGTTGCCATTAGTTATTATGCAAATGCTGCCTCGTGTCATTATCCAAATGGCATAACCATTTTGCATCCACAATTCACTTCTATAGTTAGAAGTAGAATTTTCCTGATTTACATATGTACATCTGTCAGTGAAGATTTAACACTGAGATGCAATCTAACATTCGTAATATCTGGTGTTTTGCAGATGGCAATGTAGGAAAGATATGTTTTAATCACTTTTCATTTAAGTGACCTTATGTAAAAAATAAACTAATAATTTAGCAGTTCCAAGTCTGTAAAGGACATTTTCAAATGTACATAAAAGAAATGGTTACAGAGATTTTAAGAAGCATCTTCCGTGTCTACATCCTCTTGTAACTGCTGTACCATTTTCTCTTCCAACTGCTTCCCTTTGCCTGCAAGAGGGGCTTGAATAAGATGGATGTTTGCTTGACTTCTTCGATATCCTAAACTTTCTGTAGCTCTTTATTTTTATTCAATCTGTTCATTATAAATTTAGCTGAGCATTTCTGTTTGATCTCTTCAACTCTCTTCATTGCATCAATAGTTTTATTCCATAGCTCTTGCTGGTATTTGATAGGTTCATTTCTACGTTTTTCAAATTCAAATGAATTATCCACTGTAAGCTCTTTACCAGCTGCTTTCTGGAATGCTTTGATCCACCTAACTTGGCGAGATTGCACTTCTTTTTAAGGTGTTTATGACATTTAGATTTACAAAATCTGAACACCTTGCAATCATTGTGGATGAACATCATGCCGTGACCAGGGTAGATGGGCCCTGAACAGAAATAACACTTCTCGATACACATGTTGAACCTGCATGGGTCCCCACCAACCAAACACCAAGCTTGAGAGCTCATTTGTTATTTTCAGTGCATGCTTTCTGGTTGTATTAAAGGTTTCCTATGCAAGAGGGCTGATGCTGTAACAGTAGATTATTATGCTACAGTGTATTTTCAACAGGTAAAGAAAGCTTTTTATGGTTTGAATCTTCTAGAAGCATCAGAGAAAGACTGTTCTTGCCATTCACACTACAACAAAACTTTGGGACCTTGAACTTTGAGTTCATAATCTCACAACTGAGAAGGGTCCCTCCAAGCTCTTGGAGCTGTGTACCCACTGGAAACCTTAAGATAAAACTAACCAGAGAAATTTCTCCCAAGAAGAGGATGACATCCTTAATGTGAACAGTTTTTCTCAAGTTCACAGATTTAGATTTCTACTGTCATGAAACTTATCTTTGAATATTTTTTTCTTGCTCATGCCTCTACAAAAAATAGAAGTGGAAAAGGTGTCTGTTATGGGCACTTATGGTGTATACTCTTATTTGTGAAGGAGTTTATAGCCAGCTTTTTACATGGATAAACTTATACTTTGATAGATAAAAGATGAAGGCCCAATGTAGGTAAGAAACTTTCAAGGTACATGCTTTGCCTCATAATCAAAAACAAAACATTGGTTCACACCTCTTAACCCACATCATGGGTTAAAGAGAACATTGCTGGAAGGCCTTCACTCTTCTAAAAAGACATCATTTGTTAGGTCCTTTTTCCATGGTTTAAAGTAAAAGAAGCAAGCAATGATTAGAAATATATCCCTCACAATAGGTCTTATAGCAAATTCTACTGTAAAGGCTATAGTTACACAATAGACTCTAAATTCTCTTGTGAAAGTTATGACAGAATTGGCTAAACAGAGAAGTATCTATGCAGCTGCCGGCACTTGTGGCCTATGGAGAAATACATCAAATGAAGATTACGTGGAAATTCAGTGGTAGAAGATTGACAAAGAAATTGCTCAGTCAAGTGGGTAAACTGTTTATCTAGCTGATCCTTTGATCTATTTGATTTTAGGAGGTTTGGTTTATGGGGACCTTGGGTGAGCAGCACACTCCAAACTCTTGGTATCATCCTCCCAATAGTCATAATAATACTCTCCCTGGTGCACTGTATTCCCTCAAAGGTTTTAAATGCTTGTATGCAGCCATCTCTAGAATGTCAAATGGTCTTTCTTCAACTGGAATAATAAGAGCTGAAGGAAATGTGCAACTATGAGGCCCCTTAACCTATGAATGATATACTGAGACCGGAAGCCCAAAATGATGGTAACTGAGAGTGGCGCTAAGGCCCCAAGTTTTGGTTACACTGTCACCTAACTGAGAACCTGACCAAAAAGGGGAAATTTTTTTAACAAAATTCTGGGAGGCCATTGTTTCGGACTAGGCTTATACACTAGGCCCCAACAAACCAAACCAAACCAAAATGGAGTCACTTCTGCTAAGACTTTAAGGAAACACATAGATTCTAGAACAAACCAGGTTTTGTTTTTTCTCCTGCAAATCTCTATAACAAACATTTCTGAGAGCATAGATATCCACCCCTGAAGTTCCCATTAAATATTTTAACCAAATTCATTTCCTCTTGCTTAGAAACCACCAAGCTTCAGATGATCATGAAACAAAGGTTCCAGCCAGCTCCATGTGAAGACACCACCCCGGCCATCAAGAAGCTACCCTCCACTAGACAGAACAGGGAGAGAGTTCCATGATCCCCAATAGGTAGGGGCTACACTCCAAGGTAGCATGAAGCAGTTACAGAAAAAAGACCATCAGTCCCTCTGCCTCCCATAAAGATTTATGGGGATCACATCTCTCAGGGAGGAGATGAGACAGGAAAATAAGGTCTGGAGGAGGGAACATAAGGCCAGTTCATACTTCAGCTATAACAGGAAATATCCTCTCCATAGGGCACATGCTGTAAATGACTTTGTAACTTTACCTCATCTTCTCTGTTTACATAGGACTTCCAAAATAACAAATAGAATTCTCCAGGGGGTAAACTCCCAAAAATTCTGTAACTGGGGCCTTTGAGCCGCTGTTCAGGCCCGCTCCCACACTGTGGAGTGTACTTTCATTTTCAATAAAACCCTTTATTTCTTCATTGCTTTGTTTGTGCATTTTTGTCCAATTCTTCATTTGAGATGCCAGAACCTGGACACCCTCCACCATTACCAGTTACCTAAAATGGTGTTAAGAGACTTGGGGGAAATGGAGTGCAAGGAATATGGGAGGCCACTTCTCTGAGTTCACCTTTTGTTAGACCTTTAACTTTTGAAAGCGTATGAATATTTTACCTTTTTTTTTTTTTTTTTTGAGACAGAGTCTGACTCTGTCACCCAGGCTGGAGTGCAGTGGAGCGATATGGGCTCACTGCAACCTCCCCCTCTCAGGTTCAAATGATTCTCCTGCCTCAACCTCCAGAACAGCTGGGATTACAGGCACGTGCCACGTCACCCGGCTAGTTTTTGTATTTTTAATACAGATGAGGTTTCACCATACTGGCCAGGTTGGTCTCAAACTCCTGACCTCAGGCGATCCACCCACCTCAGCCTCCCAAAGTGCTGGGATTACAGGCATGAGCCATCGCACCCGGCCAACCTACATTTTCAAAAACTAATATTAAGGATGGGGAGTGGAGAAAACTAAGGTTGAAAGCAAGTTAAAGCAAATGAACTCAATTTTATTCCATATTATGACTACATGGAAAGGAAAAGAACATAATTTGTGGACAGGGCATTTGACAGTACACCTTCACTCTTTGGCCAAGAGAGTGAGGATGGTAGGGGGACAGGGGTGTGTGTATGGAGAAATGCAAACAAATCTTTAACTCTATTTATTTGTTTGGTTAGTTGTTACAACTACCTACTGAATCTCTTTTAATGGATAATTTTTGTTAGTAGATGGGCAAAGCAATTCCAAAACTATCGTACATGTATTATATGATAGAGCAAGTGAGTAAATATGCTAATCTTGTTGGAATTAGGGGTTTCAAAAGGGACACATAAAAATATAGAATGGGAGAATGTAAGAAAGAATCCTGAAGAGACTAATGGATAGAAATGGGAGGTATGGAGGTGAGCTCATGATTTTTTTTTTTTTTTTTTTTTTTTCCTGGAGATGGAGTATCTGTCACCTAGGCTGGAGTGCAGTGGCACAATCTCGGCTCACTGCAACCCCCGCCTCCCAGGTTCAAGCGATTCTCCTGCCTCAGCCTCCCCAGTAGCTGGAATTACAGGTGCATGCCGCCACGCTCACCTAATTTTTTGTATTTTAGTAGAGACGAGGTTTCACCGTGTTGCCCAGGCTGGTCTCGTGCTCCTGAGCTGAGGTGATTCATCCGCCTTGGCGTCCCAAAGTGCTGAGATTAAAGGCGTAAGCCACCTCACCCAGCCGAGCTCATGATTTTTAAAATATGTGTATGTACTTGTATGGGCATGAATACATGCAAATATGTGTGTATATGCACATACACATGTGTAAGTACATATGATTATATGTGTATACATACACATGTATTTCCTAGGTTTTTCCATTAAAAGGACCAAGAAGCAGATCTCATAGAAGCAGTTAATACACTAAGCCCCCAGGTATTCCTCTCTAATACTCTTACCCACTGAAAGAAATCAGGAAATTACTGAGAAATGACTGAATTTTGGGCTGGGGCAGGGTAGATGCAAATTAAGTCTGGAACAACTTGTTATGCAGAAAATAAGAACATGTTCAAAAGAATGATTGTGGCACTTTGGGGGGCCGAGGCAGGCGGATCACAAGGTCAGGAGATCGTGACCATACTAGTCAACATGGTGAAACCCCGTCTCAACTAAAAATACAAAAAAAAAAAAAAAAAAAAATTAGCCGGGCCTGGTGGCGTGAGCCTGTAATCCCAGCTACTCGGGAGGCGTGAACCAGGGAGGCGGAGATTGTAGTGAGCCAGGATCACACCACTGCACTCCAGCCTTGCGACAGAGTGAGACTCCGTCTCATTCCAAAAAAAAAAAAAAAGAATGATGGTAGCAAGCTACAAGGATCCAGAAGCCACTCGAAGGGTTTTCCACTATGAGCAGGTATAGGCAAAGCGACCTCCAAAGGCCCAGGGAGCTGGGAGGCCAAACAAAGGTTGACAAATCCAGTTTCTCAGAAAGAAACATTTAATAAGGACTTACAAACAGAAGGCACATCTTGGGCTGCAGCCCCAGAGGGTGGATCCTACACTTGCCCTGCAGAAAGTATCCTTTCTATTGCAATCTTTTAGGGTAAAACATGAACAACTGATCACACCTCAGACTGTCTTGCAAAACCCATGGCCACTGGGGAAGTTAAATAAGCACTTTATGAGGGGTTATTCATGCTACGTACATTGTTTTTGACCTTGCCGCAGAATGCCTTGGTATGCAGGAGTCAAATATTGGTCGTTATGACTGTTTTGCTTCAAGATGGCTTTACTCTTGCAAGGCAAAGGCTATTTTCCCAAAAAGGGGCTCTCCCTAATTAAATATGGGTAAAGTTGAACACCAATATAATTAAGGACAATAATGAGTTATAAACCACTGGGGGAAAAAGATGTTGTGAGTCCATATCAAGGATAGGCATTTAAGTGAAATAGAGAAAAGGGAGGACTCTTACTTAAAACAGAATGTTGTGTGCAGACTAGCAAATAAGTAGGGAAGGCTCCAGGGAGCACTTTAAACTTTGATGATGCTCCCCTAACCTGCTGCATCTCTACCCTCAGTCCTCACACTTGACTTCCAAGCAGGAGCTACGGTGAATTTTTTTTTCTGCCCAAACTCCATGTTCTCCTCCTTTTCATTTTCTACCCACAACACTCTTTAGCCCTCTCCTCTGCCCTCACTTTACTTGCTTTACTTCAGTGCTTATTCCTCTGATCTCAACTTAGACTTTAGTGAGACTTCTCTGGCTTCCATGATCTCAGCTTAGCTGCCTCCATCTATGATTCCTCAGCACCCAAATTGCTGTCATCATAATACCACATGTTTTAGTTTCTTTTTGATATCTCCCTCTTACCCTCTAGCAAGTTCCCCCAGTGCAGGGACCAGTCTTGAGATCTTGTTCCCTTTAGAGTCCCCATTGCTTAACACAGTGCCTGGTTCTGGATAACAGTTCATCAACACTTTGCTGGGGATAAGACTTTCACCTAGTTATGGTCTTCACCAGAACCCAGGATGGCTCAGTTTTACCTTTTGCCCCAAGGCTGTCTGCACTGGTTGTTCCCAAATTTCTTCTGCCCATTCTTCCTTCTTCACTAATCCCAACCCTGCTTGCTTTTAAAGAGCTCATGTTTAACCATGATTAAAATAGAAGAACTTGTGGAGTCACTGAACCTTTCTTTTGCATGGTGGGGATTGAATTCATGATGGAAAAGTTTCTAGTTCACATCATTTTTGGCCAGTGGCCTCTGGAGAAAGAGATCCACAAGTGTGATTATATATATATATATATATATATATATGTATTTTTTTTTTTTTTTTTTTTTTTTTTTCCTGATACGGAGTCTGGCTCTGTCGCCCAGGCTGGAGCGCAGTGGCTGGATCTCAGCTCACTGCAAGCTCCGCCTCCCGGGTTTACGCAATTCTCCTGCCTCAGCCTCCCGAGTAGCTGGGACTACAGGCTCCCACCACCTTGCCCGGCTAGTTTTTTGTATTTTTTTAGTAGAGAGGGGGTTTCACCGTGTTAGCCAGGATGGTCTCGATCTCCTGACCTCGTGATCTGCCCGTCTCAGCCTCCCAAAGTGCTGGGATTACAGACTTGAGCCATCGCGCCCGGCTGAGATTCTATATTTAGTTGTATACATTTAGTCATTAATTGCAGAGGCCTCATCTTCTGCTTCAGTGACCAGCACCTGGAGGAGTTATCAAAAGTTTGTGGAAATGGATGGAACATTTTGAGGCCTCACCCACAGTAAGCAAAGACTTACAAGGAACGTGTTTTCCATTATCCAGCCATTTCATTCCCAAGGCTTCACAAAGGAGAGCTTGTCCTCTCAGTAATCCTGACTCCTTTCCACTTCTCAGAAAGACTAGGTTCTGCTGCCCTCATCGCTGCTTTGCTCAAGGGAAAGTCTGGTCAGGGCCTGGGAGGTGCAAGGCCCTGGTAGTGCAAGTAGACATCTTTCTGAAAAGCTGTCATTGTCACATTGCAGGTCATGCATTGTCGCATGCGCTGCATTTGGGAAACTGACCTTTACTTCCCCAGGCCACACCAGCTGGGATGATTTTCACCTTTGGTGTTGGAAAATATTTTTCATGTCTTGTTAGTTTTAGACGAGAAACAGAATGAGGTCTCCCCATGAAAGTCTGAAATCTTCCCATTTGTTAGGATCATTCCCTTGCCACCTCCAGGGTTTTACAGTTTGGAATTCCAGGAGGAGAATTTTCACTGTCTACTGCTTCCGTGCTTGCAAGTCATGAACAATTCTTAGCCAGCCTCGTTCTGGGTTTGGTTTGCTTAGAAACTCAATGACGGAAGCACATTCTCACCTGTGCTATTCAGATGAGCTAAAATCCAAGACTTTCTCAAGTGTGTGTTTCTATTTGGGGCAAACTTCATGCAGAAAGTCTACATTCTGCAGGGAGTGTTTTTTTGTTTGTTTGTTCGTTTTGTTTCGGTTTTGTTTTTGCCCACTAACCATCTGAGTTCACAAGGCGGTGAGCCTTCTTACAAATGAACTACATTCCCCAGCATCCAGGTTTTCATTTTAGTTTTTAATGATAAATCAGAGGCAATATAAAATCAGAAAAAGCTCTCTCTTTAGGAAATAAATCAGCTTATAATTACATGTAAACCATGATGCTTCCTCAAAAGACCTAAATGCTTTTGAAAACCAGTTATGGTGGTGTCAATTTCATTTGAATGCTTATAAGCAAAAGGAATTTAGGAACTAGAAAACTGATTAGCAAATTACCAATCCTGTTGAAACAGCAGTCCCAAGTAAAGTTACTTTGAGCTCTGTCCTTTCATCAGTGATAATTTTTTTTCTGCTGCATTTTCTTGGCATTCATTGTAAAGTTACAGGAATTATCTTGTCAAATTGTTTTCTGTGAGATTGTATTATCAATCAGAATCGGATAGGTTTCCGTTTTTGTTTTTTTTTTTTTTCCAGACAGATTCTCACCCTGTTGCCCAGGCTGGAGTGCAGTGGCACGATCTCGGCTCACTGCAACCTCTGCCTCCCGGGCTCAAGCTATCCTCCTGTCTCGATTACAGGTGTCTGCCACCACGCCTGGCTAATTTTTGTATTTTGGCAGAGACAGGGTTTTGCCATGTAGCCCAGGCTGGTCTCGAATTCCTGAGCTGAGGTGATCCACCTGCCTCGACCTCCCAAAGTGTTAGGATTACAGGCATGAGCCACACTCCTGGTCTCACAATCATATAGGTTTTCAAATGTCATCAAGATTTATAAAACTTGGGCTGGGCACGGTGGCTCACGCCTGTAGTCCCAGCACTTTGGGAGGTCGAGGTGGGCAGATCATGAAGTCAAGAGATCGAGACTATCCTGGCCAATATGGTGAAACCCCATCTCTACTAAAAACGCAAAAATTAGCTGGGCTTGGTGGCACGTGTCTGTAGTCCTAGCTACTCGGGAGTCTGAGGCAGGAGATCGCTTGAACCCGGGAGGCAGAGGTTTCAGTGAGCCGTCATCGGGCCACTGCACGCCAGCCTGGTGACAGACCGAGACTCTGTCTCCAAACAAACAAGCAAACAAACAAACTTGTCTAATAACTGTGCATAATTATAAAATTGGTAGCGTTCACCTTTGGCCCTGTCTGAAAATTAAAAAAAAAAAAATGATAGTGAAGGCAATGGGTGTCATTAATTGTACTTATTGTCATCCTTTCAGATGTATCACAGTTTAGAATGAAATTTACCCACACAAATTCTTAGATTCATGCATACTATAAACACATCCATGGAACTTTAGGATTTGAAACTGCCATTTAATCTGTAGGTCTTTAGCTACAAGTCATAAACAAGCTTGCTGTGATTCTAGTGCTTCTGACAGTTTCAAACCTTAAATGTAGTCCTTCAATATACTTAAAAAGAGCACAAAGACAATATTTTATCATTGGTTTACTTTGTGCATAGGCTGGAAAGGAAATAAAGAAAACAAAACAGGGCTAATGGAAGAAATAGAGAAGGAAAAGGGAATAGTGGGACAAGGAAAAAGAAAAATGGGAAGGCCAGACTGCCCTTGAGGTATGGATCATGAAAATCAAAAGATGTCATTAAGAAATTAACCCTTGTTTTCAAATTAACCATTGTTTTCAAGATTAAGCTTTGTTATACAAACTTGAGCTTTATCGTATTTCCAAATATCTTTTTTCTTTTAAGAAAATTTTTATCTTTTAGCTTGGCCCAACTTTGGGACATATTCCAAATAGCTCAAATGAATGCCAAAAGTCACCAAGGCCTGTTTGTGACCTATTGTTGTTTTCTGGATCTCTTCAAAGCCTGCAGGGTTCACCAAGGAAACTCTGCTGTGCTTAATGGCGCCAACATCTTCATTATGAGTAGGGTAACTGACCCCTGGGCCAAAGCATTGGAATCCGACTCCTGGGGTTTCTGCACTCCAGGCTACTGGTTCATATGTAAGCTCATCAACAGCCTAATGGGTTCTTAGTTCTTTACGGGAAACTGGACACTACAAAATGGAATATTTGAGTCTTCAACCTCTTCCTCTTTATCTCTTTATTCCCCGTGCCTGAAAATGTTGAATACTATAGAGGACGAATGCTTTGGGGATATAAAGTGTATTAAAAAAACTAATCAAAAGATTCCAGGTTGCAGTGCAGTGGCAAGATCTTGGCTCACTGCAGGCTCAGCCTCCCGGGTTCAAGCGATTCTCCTGCCTCAGCCTCCCTAGTAGCTGGGATTACAGGCGCATGCCAACATGCCTGGCTAATTATTTTATATTTTTAGTAGAGACAGGATTTCACCATGTTAGCCAGGATGGTCTCGATCTACTGACCTGGTGATCCACCTGCTTCGGACTCCCAAAGTGTTGAGATTACAGGCGTGAGCCACCAAGCCCGGCCCAAAGGTGATTTTAAAATAAATTGTGATGGCACAGCTAACTTTACCTATGAAGGAAAACAAAGGTAGATCTCTCAAGTGTGTAAGAAATTCAGTTTCAGATAGATTACTGATTTAAATACAAAACGTAAAACAACAAAACATGCAGTGGAAATTAATAAGAGAACTCAGAAGAAAAAAAATATTGACTTGGAAACTGTTACATAAGACATATTTGAGCAAGAATGGCTTAATAAAAATATGCTTCTATGAATGTCTACAAAAATCACAATAAAAATACAAATCATCTTAAATCAAATGTACACAAATAGGAAATTTACAGAAAAAAATGCGTTTGAAAAATAGAAACAAAAGAGTCTGAGTATGAGATGACAAGGGAATTGCTTTGTCCTGTTATGGTATTATTTTCATCAAAACAGTATCTTTAAGCTATTTTAATCCCTTGGAATCTTTAAGAATTGTAAAAATATTTTTATGCTTTCACACATTGCTTTCCAGTGGTGTTCTAAAATGTTTCTTTACAAATTTAAATCATTCTAAAGCATGTAATTGCCAGCATCTGATGAAATACAAATTAGAAGTGTCTAATGACTCAGTGAATTTTGTCCTTTGGAACCTAAAAGCTAACAACTTGGCAGGTACTAGAATTCTTTAAAAATATACTTAGCATAATTTTATTTAACAGTTGAAAATGTGCATAAATTCTTTTTCTATCTTTAAAAGATATTTCTATTCCACATCTGCCATAGAATTTTAAACCCACTATGTTACACGTTTATGCTTAAAGGCCAACTGATCACACCATCATAACATTCTGAAACAGATTTAAAATTGATATATAATTTTTAGTCATTACCAGTAATTATCTGTATTTTAAGTGTTTTTCCCCTGGTTTTAGTTGTTTTTAAATTTAATGGTGGTAGTATGCAATCAATAAAAAATGAATGTATAATGTTTAAGTACTTATAAATACATAAAAATAAAATTGTGTTGAAAATATATCATTAAACAAAAGAGATAAAACTTCCCACACCCGTTAAACTCATGTGTTTGTGAGTAAGCGCTCTGGGAAGGAATGAGAAAGCTGTGTAGAAATTGCATGATTGCTTCTTCCCATAATAGAAACTTAAAACCAACGCTAGGTCCCACCGAGATTTGAACTCGGATCGCTGGATTCAGAGTCCAGAGTGCTGACCATTACACCATGGGGCCAATCTGCCGTGATATAGCTCTTCCTTTCTAAAGTCTGATTTGGTTTTCCAATGTCGGCACACCCCACCCTTCGCACCCCAGACCTTTTCTTCCAAGGGGTTCGGAAACTTGGTGCCCCCTCGGGCCTCTGTTTCTGCACTGGAAAAAAAGTGAAGTTGTCGAACAAAACCGAGCCCTTACCGTGTGCCAGGTTTTGTGACTAGTGTTTTGTATTGTTACCTCATGAAACGCTCACAGAACCCTGGTGAGATGCGAACTATTGTCGTTATTTTACAGGTGAGGAGCCTGTGAGAGACCTGAGATCTTTCATTCTGCTTTGTTATCAGATCCTATTGCTTTACAAAAATCGTCGCTTATTAGGGTGGTGTATGGAGCTTTTGAGGACGTGCATGGAAAGATTTCCCAAAGTCGCAGAGGAGACGTTGGTGTTTACGGAAAACCGAAATAAGTGAACTTGCAAGACGAGACTGGAGGAAAATCCCAGCATTCCTGGGAGCTCAACTGAGGGGGCGAAGGGAAGGGGGAAAGCCCCTCGGGAGTTTCCCAGGACAGCGCGCGGCCCCACGGGCCTCCTACTGCGGGCTCACCAACCAGAAATATACGCAGGGGAGACTCCCAAACGGACACAAAAAAGATTCTCCACCCCTGCTTCGCCTAGCCCCTTTTTCGCACATACACGGGAGCCCGTACTGTGAAAATCCACCCCCTACACCACAGCTGATTGCTGTGATGGGTCTCTGGAGATGTTCTCAGTCGGCCCTACCCTAGCATCTTTATAAACGCCTCCTGGTGGCTTTTAGCTGACTAGGAGCGCCACGATATTCAGTACACATTTAGAAGCGAGTGTTTCAGCAATTTCCTTAATAGTAGAGAGGAATTCAGCTCTGCTCCAAGTAGTTTAACCTGGATTCGACGCCTGTTCAAGGAGCGCGTGCTTAGTGCAAATTGAATCTAATAGTTTGCAGGTTGGGGCTGGTTTCCGGGATTTCAGATTTTTAAACGGACACACGGACACGCTGGAAGTGGTGTTCGAGGACCGCAGGCGCCCTCTTGTGGATGATAAGGAGCACCGCCCCCACCCCCCAGCCCCCGACGCCAAACAAACAAGAAAACCACAACCCAGTAACTCTCCCTGCAAATAATACAGACTTCTTTTATCAGGATTCCTGCTGGATTTATTTGCAACGGAATTTTTGCAACTGGCTGTCATTAGGCAAAATCTTTAAATTCAGTGTTTTCTGGAAAGCTGGGTTGGGAGTGTTCCTCAGTCTTAGACTAGGTCTGTGAGAAACAAATTCACCGTCCAAACACAAAGAATGAACTCAGAGACCCGGAGAACAGCAAAAGTGAGAGTTTAACGACGGTCTTGAAAGATCGGTTGTCTGATGAGCAGGCACACCCAGCACACTTTGAACAACTAATTTATGCCCTAGTGCGCAGGTCCCTCCCCGGGTTCCTCATAGGGTGAGTACTATGGGGTCACAACCTTCCCAGATGTCGCCTATAGATTGTTGAGTAGAGGCTTTAGGCGTTCCTTTTGGGTTGTCTTGCTGCATTTTTGTTGCAGCCCACAAAGAATTCCAATCCTAGTTAGCTCAGGGGCTCTTCAAGTATTTGACTCATGACCTAAGTAGCTGGGCAGGCTGATAAGAACAGACAAAACGAGCTATTTTGCAGACTAGTAAACTTTCATCTTAGACTGAACTTTGGTTCGAGTGAGGGCAACTAAGCGGCGGCGGGAAAGAGAGAGGGCCCGACAAGCAGGCATCGCTATTCAAGCAGGGGCCTCGTATATCCTGTTTCTTCTGTATTTTGCTTACCTAAGAAGATTTAAGGCACTTTGTCTTAGAAATGGACCGCTGTATACATTATTTCCTTCAGGTCCAGGATGGTCAAGGACAGTCCCGTTTGCACAGAGGTGGCAGGAAACTCTCAGGAGAGAGGGTAAACATCCTCCAAGGCAGATTCCAAACTTTCAAACCGTGGTGGAGACAAGAAAAGTTCCTTAAAACAAAACAAAACATAAAAAAGTCCTTACAAAGAGGATGATTTCAAACCTGAGTGGAGAAAGTTCCATAGATTTCTTGCCCCTCTACATAACCAGCCAGACAGGAATATACTAGTTCAATCACAATTTCCAATGCGAAAGAGGAAAATAGTTCCAATTGTTTTTTTGTTTTGTTTTGTTTTGTTTTGTTTTTGTTTTTGTTTTTTTGAGACAACCTTCCTCTGTCACCCAGGCTGGAGTGCAGTGACGTGATCTTGGCTCACTGCGTTGCAACCTCCGTCTCCCGGGTTCAAGCGATTCTTGTGCCTCAGCCTCCCAAGTAGCTGGAATTACAGACGTGTGCCACTACACCCAGCTAATTTTTGTATTTTTAGTAGAGACAGGGTTTCATTATGTTGGCCAGGTTGGTCTCGAACTCCTGACCTCAAGTGATCCACTGGCCTTGGCCTCCCAAAATGTTGGGATTACAGATATGAGCCACTGAACCCTGTCCCAATGTTCTTGACCTTGTGGGGTTCCTGATAGGTTTAAAAAAAAAAAAAAGTGCACCACGTGTAGTACGGTGCCTGTGTCTTGAGCAGTGACTTCTGGGTTAGCATAAAGAATACATCTGTGCTTTTCCTGTGCTATCTCCCATAGCCTTCTCAGATTCTCATTCTCAGACCAACTGTGATGAGAGCAGCAAATTGAAACTCTATTGAGCATGGTGAGAGTAAGTGCTGGGTTCAGAGGTTACTGTCTTCTCCCTGTATTCTCAGAAAGGATGCAGAATTTATCAGCTTAAATCTTTGCTTTTTGGTAGCAATAAAAAATCTTCAATTTAATCCAGAATGTTTAGTTACTACCTTCCCGAGGCTAGGCTGGTGTCAGGCCCTGGGCTCCCTACAACCGGTAAGTACCCAAACTAGGCATGTATGGACTTCTGGACCACTGGCCAAGAATGTAGTGAAAGGAACCTTCCGTCCAAGGTGAATTATCTTCCAAAAACGTGAAAAATATAGTGATCTAATCATATACCTCCCATCCCTACTTTAGCTATTAACTGAAAGCCCTCATTAAGACACTGTCATAATTGAAATTCATCCCAGGGAGACTTCTGCTCCAGTCTTGGGCGAAGACTTGTTCTTAGAGTGGATGTAGACTTGGGATCAGTGAAGGAAAAAGAGTGAAAAGAAACTTGTGAAGAAGCAGAGCAGAAAGATGTGTAACCAAGTGGAGACAGGCTACCCTGGGTTCCAGGATAATCAAATCACATTAGATAAAAGTTTATGCACTCAGCAAGTATTTTTGAACTCCTAACATGAGCCAGGCACAATGAAACTGAGAAATGAAAGGTGAAAAAGACCACAGTATTGATCTCTCCCCTAGGAGAACTTGCTGTCTAGAGTAAGAGGGAGAGCTTATTAAATGAGAATTAAATTATGAGGTGGTGTGAGAAGGAGATTTAGGGTGTTGAAGAGACATAGATGGGCATGTAAGCTCCTGTAAAGGGAGTTCAGTGAAGGCATCAGTAAGAAGGTTTGGAAGGTCTAAGTTAATATTTGAAGAATGAGTAAAAGAACTAACTCTCATAACGTGAGGGTAGAGGGGAGGACAAAAATGTTTTGCAGGTACAAAATGAGAAGAGAGGGAAAAATTAAAGAATAGAAATAATTTTACCATGGCTGGTGACTAGAAGCTAATTTTGGGCTCTGTGTGTGGCAGGAATGGTGATGGATGAGGCTGGAGATGTGTGCAAGTTAGGGCAGCAATCACGCAAATGTAAAAAGCTGTCTCAAGCAAAAGGGAAAGGACTTGTGTGACAGTCTCTAAGATGACAGCAAGGCCTGTGCGCTGATGAGCTGCTACCAGCAGTTTGAACAGTACCATGCCTATCAACTTAAAGTGCAGAGGCTTTACCAAAAGAAAGAACTTAAGAAATTTGCAACCAGGATAGGATGAGGTGGCCTGACCATTTGCTAATCCATTACACTTTTCATGTGTGGGCTTGAATCCCATCCTCACTGAAAGCGTTCCATGGAAAGAGTGAAGCCTGGAGGGAGAACAGTACCACTACAAGTTTGTTGACCTCAAATCAGGTATTTATCGCTTCTCATGTCAGACACCTTTTTTTCCAGTGATAGAGTAATGTGGTCATTCTTTTAAAAACAGGCGTTTATTTATTATGCACACATACATTCCTTTCTAGGAATCAAGACACGGGGAGACATTTCAGACAGGTGCCTCTCTCCCATATGCGTCTGGGCACAGGTTACAGAATTGGGGAGTTGTTCCTGGTAGTGTTGATAGTGCACATGTGCTTGCTTCCACAGGTGGTCTCACACTTCTGAGGACTAACATAGATACTACTGCTAAGCAGATACTATGAACGTATGGTGGACTGGATTACGAGGAAGCACTCTAGTTTTGAGAGAAAGATTACTGGGAGAAGTGAAAAAAACAGTTAAGAAGGTCCCACCGAGATTTGAACTCGGATCGCTGGATTCAAAGTCCAGAGTGCTAACCATTACACCATGGGGCCCCACATGAACCTGTTTGATAAGCTTTTCTTCTGACAAGTATTTATCCCTGAGTCACTAGCTCTTAACTGCTAAATATAAAACAATGGGCTTTTAAACAAAACTGTACTGCCCTCTACAGGAGTATTTTGGAAATGCTTGGGTGTTTTGTTTGTTTCAATGATTAGGGTACAACTGCCTTTCACAGGTCAGAACCAGAGATGCTGGAAATCTTGCAATGCTCAGGACAATACTGCATAAAGAATTAACCATAGGAGTGCACAATTTTTGCAAAACGACCTTGGATCTTTCATCTAGGTTTTCTGGGGCCTTTTCTAACAGTAAAATCCGTGCTCCCATGCTTGTTTGTACTCTCCCACTGAATCATCCTCTCACATACAATTGCAATGCTGTGTAGGACCTTGCTAGGGTTTTGACTTTTATTCTGAAATGAGAAGTCACAGCTTCTGGTTCGATGTCCTGAGAGACTCACCTTCAGAATCTTCAGCTACTCTATGACAAGTCTGACCACTCTGAAGCCACCATACTGTTAGGTAACTCAGGCCACACATGTAGATGCTCTGGCTGGTAGTCCCAGTGCCACAGTCAGCATCATTTACCAGTTATATGAGTGAAGAGGCTTCCAAGTGATCCCAGTCCTCAGTGGTTATCCCAAGAATCGCCCTAAACTGGTGAGTTTATACCTGATGCTTCAGACATCTTGGAGCAGAAGTAGCAATCCCTGCTGTGCTTTGTCCAATTTCCTGACCACAGAATCCATGAATATAATATGCTTGTTTTATGCCATCAAGTTTGGGGCTAGCTTGTTATGCAGTAATAATAACCAGAATAACTCCAGAAACAGGAATTGTATCTATCTACTGTGAAAAGAAAATAAATCTCAGGACCCCAAATCACTAAAATAAAGGGAAAAGTCAAGATGGGAACTGTGACAGGCAAACCTGCCTCCCATTTTATTCCTAAATAAGATAGCTACAAAGTTTTTTTTGTCTTGTTTTGTTTTTCTGCTTTTGTTTTTGTTTTTTTGTTTTTAAGCTACATACCTCCCTCTCAATTTGCCCACAAAGAAATTCTTTGTGGACCTCAAGATCTTTACCCTAAAACAGTTCTGTTGAATTTCACCCTGGCAATGGAAGTTCATAGCTTATCTTCACAGAGGCAGGACAGAAAGTCATCCCTCTGTTCACCTGAGACAAATGCACATCCGATTGCTTCTTCTGCCCTATTGTTTATGTAAAAATGCAGATTCACTAAGAGGACTAAGGAATAAGTGATTATTTCTCTATCCGTCCTCACATGTAAATTGTGTATTAAGGGAAAGGCTAATCAGAGACTCGAAAGAATGCAACCTTTTGTCTCTTATCTACCTATGACCTGGAACCTTCCCCCTACCCCACATTTTGAGTTGTCCCTTTCCAGACTGAACCAATGTACATCTTACACATATTGACTGAAGTCTCATGTCTCCCTGTATAAAACCAAACTGTGCCCCTACCACCTTGGGCACATGTCGTCAGGAGCCCCTGAGGCTGTGTCACGGACGTGTCCTTAACCTTGGCAAAATAAACTTTCTAAATTGATTGAGACTGGTTTCAGATACTTTGGGTTCACACTACTCTCTGTGTTGCCCAATAAGCCTGTCTCGTATTTTTTGCCACCATAAATAATGCCTTAGTGAATATCGGTGTTCATGTTTCCTTTGTTACGTATCTTCAGAAATGGTGTTTACAAAATTGTTGGCCTGGGAGTCTGAAAGAGTGGGATAAAATGTGGAAAAGTAAAAAACTTTAAGTAGATGATTAGAGATAAGAAAATCCCCCCAAAGATACCCTCTATGTGCTATGTACTGTTATCATAGGAAGCAACAATGAGACATTTGTTGGGTATCATTCACTCAGTATGCATTTCAGGCACTGGTCTTGGTGATGGGCTACGGCTGAGAACAAGACTCCTTTATTAGAATTTATCCCTTTATGCATCATTGTACAAGAATATCATTTGCTTTCCTAGATCTAGATCTTAGCAGGGGCAGAAACACTTTCTCTTTCTTATTTTGTGGTGCATTTTTTCAGCAGCTATTTAGAAAACGTGCAGGTTTTTGAGGCTAAGAGCAAAAAAGGTGGACGATGAAGCTCAAAACTTCTTACCCACCCCATGGCTCTCTTTGCTCCAACCACTATGGCCTAACCTGCTGTTCCCAGAACATGCTAAGCAGAGGCCTGCCTCTGGTACTTTGCACTCATAGTTCCTTCTGCCCCAAACAGCTTCCCCCAGATAGCAATACTCTCTCACTACTTTATGCCAATGACAGTTCAGTGAGACCTCATTTGTACACCCTCCTTAAAAATGCAATCTCCAGTTCCCTGTCCCCTTTCCTGCTGTGTTTTTATCTAAACCACTTATCAAGGTGATGACATGTTATGGAATTTAATCCCACCTCAAAGTACCACAAGAACAGGAATTTTAGCAGGCTATTTTCACCATGTATTCTCAATGCAAATATATTTTCTCTCATATATTAAGTGCTCAATAAATGTTTTTGGTTAAGTAAATTAATTTCTGTTAAGTTGGCTGATGGGGTCATATATAGGTAAAATTACTGGCTCTACAGTGATTTTCCTCACTTATAAATATAATTTGCAGTAATTGCTATATTATTCTTTTCCTCTTAATGCATGGTGATAATTATTTCCCTGTTACGTATGTCTTTTTTGTTTGTTTGTTTGTTTGTTTGTTTGAGACAGAGCCTCGCTCTGTTGTCCAGGCTGGAGTTCAGTGGCGCAATCTGGGCTCACTGCAACCTCTGCCTCCTGGGTTCAAGTGATTCTCAGTGGCGCAATCTGGGCTCACTGCAACCTCTGCCTCCTGGGTTCAAGTGATTCTCCTGCCTTAGCCTCCCGAGTAGGATTACAGGCATATGCCACCATGCCCAGCTAACTTTTGTAATTTTAGTAGAGACGGGGTTTTACCATGTTGACCAGGCTGGTATTGAACTCCTGACCTGAAGTGATCTGCCCACCTTGGCCTCCCAAAGTACTGGGATTACAGGCGTCAGCCATCACACTGAAAAGAAATCAGGCACATTCCTCAGCCCCGGGCTCAACACAAACAGGCCCAGTACAAACACATCCCACCATATATCTCTCAACACAAACAGGCCCAGTACAAACACATCCCACCATATATCTCTCAACACAAACAGGCCCAGTACAAACACATATCTCTCAATTTCCTGAAGCCCAGTACAAACACCACCTGGAAAATCTCCGATAAGGACACAGCCGTTTGTAGTTTTAATGAAAGCACGGGAACCAATTGTAATGCTGTAACCAAAAGAATTCCTTTGTTCCTCTGTAACTTTGCTATCCTATCTACCTCGGGCTATAAAAGGCAAGCACTCGCATTGTTCGGGGCCCTCCTGTATGCGGTGGAACGGAGGGACCAAGTTCGAACTTGTAGTAAAAGATCCTTGCCGCTTGGCTTTGACTCTGGACTCTGGTGGTCTTCTTTGGGGAACAAACGGTCTGGGCATAACAACACCTGGCCTACATATATCTTATTGTCTTAATCATACAACTTCCTGATAAAACGAGGCTGATTTTCACCACTATTTTGCTGATAAGGAAACTGGTATAATGAGTGTCACTGACTTGTTTGTGATCACACAGTGGCCAAAATGGCATTTGTTTCTTTGTGGTGATCTCACAAAGGTCAAGATGACCTTAAATCCTCAGTTTTGGCTGTTTTTGTTTTGTTTTGCTTTATTTTAAACCAAGGAACCAGGTTCTAGCTCCTATGTTTGTTCATTGCATGGAGAGGAACAGGAAGATCTGGAGGCCACTGAATGGGAGGTTAGATCCATTTATTTGGTTAAGCCTGTAGGTTTTCTCATCTCCTTTCCTTCCCGCAGCACAATTCTCTTAAATGGCAGAATCTTATTTTAAAATTCTCAGTCTGTAGTCTTCTTGTCCATACAGAAAATGAGATTCCAGGTCAACACATTTGATAGTCTGAACTGTGCTAACTGCTCCAATATTTGAGTACATCTTTTGGGGCTGTGGGAATTTAGTGTTGTAGGCGTCAAGTGGGATTCGTTCCCAAAATTTGGAAAGACTATAGAAATACAACCTGGTTGGCCAGGTGCGGTGACTCATGCCTGTAACCCCACCAATTTGGGAGGTTGAGGCGGGTGGATCACCTGATGTCAGGAGTTCGAGACGAGCCTGGCCAACATGGCGAAACCCCACCTCTACTAAAAATTTTTCAAAAAGTAGGCATAAGTTTTAAAATTTAAAAGTTTTTAAATTTTTAAAAAACTAGGCCTGTAATTCCAGCTACTTGGGATACTCGGGAGGCTGAAGCAGGAGAATCTCTTGAACCCGAGAAGTAGAGGTTGCAATGAGCTGAGATCACACCATTGCACTCCAGGGCAACAGAGTAAGACTCATCTCAAAAAAAAAAAAAAAAAAAAAAAAAAGAGCAAGAAGAAATATAACCTGGCTATAATATAAGCATAAATAAAATAGATGACATTCTCTCAAAGCTTTTCTTAGCCTCTTATGTTTCTCAGATTTAAATAATTGAATAATTGGCCCAGGCGCGGTGGCTCACGCCTGTAATCCTAGCATTTTGGGAGGCCGAGGCGGGCGGATTGTCTGAGGTCAGGAGTTTAAGACCAGCCCCGCCAACATGGTGAAACTCCATCTCTACTAAAAATACAAAAAAGTAGCCGGGTGCAGTGGCACGCACCTGTAATCCCAGCTACTCGGGAGGCTGAAGCAGGAGAATCTCTTGAACCTGGGAGGCAGAGGTTGCAGGGATCATGCCACTGCACTCCAGCCTGGGCAACAGATCTAAAAAAAAAAAAAAAAAAAAAAAAAAAAAAAAAAAAAAAGAAATAGTCAAATGCAAAATAATACAAAGTAAAATTCCAGCAATTTAATGACAGATATTGAAGCCGCCTTTGCAAAATTATGACTGAGACAGTGAAAGAGATGGAGTTTAACCAACTCCATCTTGCTTCTAACCTCCAAGCCATCCTTGTTCATTACTAGGTGTAGGCTGAACTAACTTTGGGAGAAACTTAGTTTGTAGTTTATAGTTTAAGTAAAGATGGTAACAGCCCTTTCCCAAAGCAGACCTCCTTCTTGCCTTGGGACTGGATTGCCTTTGTAGGACTAACATTAGCCACGAGATTAGAAATTACGGTTTAGGAGTCATGCAACTGGAGGCCACCAGATTCTGACCCTCCCTAACTGCTCCTAAAATCAGTGCTTGACATTTTTTGCAGACCCTGCACTGGATGGGTCAGATAGCACCACCCAGATCTATTAACTGGCTTATCTGATCTTGTGGCCCTAACCCAGGAACTGACTCAGCACAAGAAGAGAGCTTCAACTCCCTATGATTTCATCTCTGACCATTCAGCACTCCTGGCTCACTTACTTCTCCTCCGCTCCCACTGCCCTCCACCAAGTTATCCTTAAAAATTCTGCTTCCCAAATGCCCGGGGAGACTGATTTGAGTAATAAAACTCCAGTCTCCTGCACAGACAGCTCTGTGTGAATTACTCTTTCTCTCTTGCAATTAATGGATCAGCTCTGTCTAGGCAGCAGGCAAGGTTAACCCCTTGGGCAGTTACAATATGTACATGGGAAAGTGGTTGGCCTGCTTGGAATTGGAACAAAGGCAAACTGAGCATGATGATTGTTAATGAGTTGTAGCCCAAAACCAACCAAGGAAGGACTATTAGTTCATGCTAGATTGCCAGCGTGGCTGTTTAAGACAAAAGTAAGAGAGACAAGTTTTAATCCCATTCAAAATTATGAAACTGTTCCTTAGTAACCAGGCTGTTTCATTTACTTTGATTCATTACTTACTAAAGCAATTTCTGATTAACAATTTATGGTCAGTTCTAAGTCAGGTACATCTTCCACTATAATTGACACAATGAGTTCTAGCTTTACTATTTTCTTATAAGTTTTGTTATTGTGAATATATCCTTCAGATGCAAACATCCCAATAAAATCTCTGCTTGAAAAGGCCAGGTGCAGTGGCTCACGCCTGTAATCCCATCACTTTGGGAGGCCGAGGCAGACAGATCACCTGAGCTCAGGAGTTTGAGATCAGCCTGGCCAACATGGTGAAACCCCATCTCTACTAAAAATACAAAAATTAGCTGGGCATGGTGGTGTGCACCTGTACTCCCAGCTACTTGGGAGACTGAGGCATGAGAATCGCTTGAACCTGGGAGGCGGAGGTAGCAGTGAGCCGGGATTGCACCACTGCACTCCAGCCTGGGTGACAGAGCGAGACTCCATCTCAAATAAATAAATAAATAAATAAATAAATAAAATCCCCGCTTGAAGTATCCCATCAGTATATCCAGGTTACAACAACCGAGGCTCATGGAAACATTGCAGAGGAAGACAGGCTAGGGAGACTGTCAGGTTTGCAGGACCTTCTTTGGTATGGTACGAATGTGTCCCCCAAAATTAAAGTGTTGGAAACTTAAGCCCCAGTGCAACAAGGTTGGCAGGTGGAGTCTTTTGGAAAATGTTTAAGTCATGAGGGCTCTGCTTTCAGGAATGAATTAATGCTGTTATAAAAGGGCTTGACAGAGGAAGGGAGTTCATATCTTTTTGCCCTTCTGCCATGGGAAGACATAGCGTTAACCCCCCACAACCCTCCCCTAAAGACACAGGACACAAGGTGCCAATTTGGAAGCAGAGACCTGAACTTCACCAGCCATGGAACCTTCTGGGACCTGAATCTTGTACTCCCAGCCTCCAGAACTGTGAGAAAAATCATTTTTTTTTTTTTTTTTTTTAGATGTGAAGGGGTGGTCTGCCCCTCCACACCTGTGGGCATTTCTCATCAGGTGAAACGAGAGACTTGAGAAAAGAGACACAGAGATAAAGTATAGAGAAAGAAAAAGTGGGTCCAGGGGACCGGCGCTCAGCATATGGAGGACCCAGGCTGGCACCAGTTTCTGACTTCCCTCAGTACATATTGATCATTATCTTTACCATCTCGGAAAGGGGGAAGTGGCAGGACAGTAGGATCATAGTAGGGAGAAGGTCAGCAAGAAGACATATGAATAAAGATCTCTGTGTGATGAATAAGTTTAAGGAAAAGTGCTGTGCTTTGATGTTCATATATGCAACCATCTCCATAAACATTTTCAGTGCATAAAGAGCAGCACTGCTGCTAGCACGTCCCACTTCCAGCCCTAAGGCTGGTTTTCTCCTGTGTCAGTAAATAGAACATACAATCGGGTTTTACACGGAGACATTCCATTGCCCAGGGAGGAGCAGGAGACAGATGCCTTCCTCTATCTCAACTGCAAAGAGGCCTTCCTCTTTTACTAATCCTCCTCAGCACAGACCCTTTACGGGTGTCAGGTGTCGGGGTGGGGGAATGATCAGGTCTTTGCCTTCCCATGAGGCCATATTTCAGACTATCACATGGGGAGAAACCTTGGACAATTACCTAGCTTTCCTAGGCAGAGGTCCCTGCGGCCTTCCGCAGTGTTTGTGTCCCTGGGTGCTTGAGATTAGAGAATGGTGATGACTTTTAGCAAGCATACTGCCTTCAGGCACTTGTTTAACAAAGCACATCCCGCACAGCCCCAAATCCATTAAACCTTGAGTAAACACAGCACATGTCTCTGCAAGCACAGGGTTGGGGGTGGGGTTACAGATTAACAGCATCTCAAGGCAGAAGAATTTTTCTTAGTACAGAACAAAATGGAGTCTCTTCTGTCTACTTCTTTCTACATAGACACAGTAACAGTCTGATGTCTCTTTCTTTTTCCCACAGAGACGGAGTCTCGCTGTGTTGCCCAGGCTGGAGTGCAGTGGTGCGATCTCAGGTCACTGTAAGCTCCGCCTCCCAGGTTCTTGCCATTCTCCTGCCTCAGCCTCCGGAGTAGCTGGGACTACAGGCGCCCGCCGCCACGCCTGACTAATTTTTTTTTTTTTTAATAGAGACGGAGTGTCACTGTGTTAGCCAGGATGGTCTCGATCTCCTGACTTCGTGATCCACCCGCCTCGGCCTCCCAAAGTGCTGGGATTACAGGCGTGAGTCACCGCGCCTGGCCGAGAAAAATAAATTTCTTTATAAATTACTCCGTCTCAGATATTCTGTTATAGCAGCACAAATGTACTGACGTTGCTTAAGGTTTTCTAGCCTTAAACGCTATGATTATTCAATTATAGCTCGTATCTTGTAAATTTGTTCTGAGACAGGCTGAAGAGTAAGTTCTTACAGGGGAACGTGAGGTTGTAATGAAAAAAAAAATCAATTTAGAAGAAAGCTTTTGTGAAAGAAGTTGAGGACTGTACCTACGTTAAACATGAAAATAACAAAAACAAAAAAATACCCTTATTCCTGACAATAAACCAAAATGTTCATTTGAGAGAAGGATCACCTAGAGGGTAGACAATAAAACCCTGTTGAAGGATATGATGCTCTCTTATTCTCCTGTTATGAAATAAAATCCTCTTCCAGTCTTTTTCTATTTCCTGATGTCAAATATCCATTCAGGCCTACGATTTCTTATAATTTAATACCTACTAATAAAATTTCAGAACATAGCCTTGCAAAAAAAAAAAAATTTTTTTTTTTTTTTTTTTTTTTTTTTTTTTTTGAGACAGGATCTAGCACTGTCACCCAGGCTAGAGTACAGTAGCTCAATCTAGGCTTACTGCAACCTCCACCTCCCGGGTTCAAGCGATCCTCCTGCCTCAGCCTCCCGAGTAGCTAGGATTACAGGCGGGCCACCATGCCTGCCTAATTAAGAAAAAACTTTTAGTAGAGACGGGGTTTTACCGTGTTGTATTGGGCAGGGTGGTCTCGAACCCCTAGCCTCAAGTGATTCGCCCGCCTCGGCCTCCCAAAGTGCTGGGAATAAGGGCATGAGCAACCGCGCCTGGCTATAAATTTTTATTTTTTTGTTTGAGACGGAATTTCACTCTTGTTGCCCAGGCTGGAGTGTAATGACGCCATGTCGGCTCACAGCAACCTCCCCCTCCCTGGTTCAAGCGATTCTCCTGACTCAGCCTCCCGACTAGCTGGAATTGCAGGCATGCACCACCATGCCCAGATAATTTTGTGTTTTAAGTAGAGACGAGGTTTCCCCATGTGGTCAGGCTGGTCTCAGACTCACAACCTCAGGTGATCTGCCCGCCTCGGCCTCCCAAAGTGCTGGGATTACAGGCGTGAGCCACCGCGCTTGGCCCTGTAAAATCCTAATGAACAAAATCATTCACCAAAAAAAAAAAAAAAAAAAAAAAAAAAAAAAAAAAAAAAAAAAAAGTAAGGGCATGGTCTCTTCACAAAGATAGTCAAAGGATGTGATCTGATGTGTTAGATTTTTCTCTTTCCTGTTCAATATGGGGTTTTGCATCTTAGTTTGTTTGGGCCACTGTAACGAAATATACTAAACTAGGTGACTAACAAGTAACAGGAATTTACTTCTTACAGTTCTAAAGGCTAGGAAGTCTAAGATCAAGGAGACACCATATTCTAGGTCTAATGAGGCTCACTCTCTGCTTCATAGATAGCGTCTTCTTGCAACTTCATATGGTATAGGGGGTGAACAAGCTCCCTCTTTTATAGGGGTACTAATCCCATTCATGAGGACAACATCTTTATGACCTATTCACCTCCCAAAGGCCCCACATCTTCATACCACCACATTGGGGATTATGCTTCAACATAACTCTTTGTTTTTTTTGTTTTTGTTTTCAACATAAATATTTAGAGGTAACCATTCAGATCATAGTGGTACCAGTATCCAAAACTGCCACCAAATAGTTTGTTCTAAGTTAATATAATTGCAGAGAATCACTTGAAAAGGGTTTGTCCAATATCAGACACTGTTGAATATCCCATAGATACATATCCATTCAGTGTGCAATTTTGATTCATTAGCTTATTTAGTTATATGTTGTGATGGTAACAATGCTCTATTTGGGCTGGGCACGGTGGCTTACACCTGTAATCCCAGCACTTTGGGAGGCTGAGGCAGGCAGATCACCTGAGGTCAGGAGTTCAAGACCAGCCTGGCCAACATGACGAAACCCTGTCTCTACTAAAAGTACAAAAATTAACTGGGCATGGTGGCGCCTGCCTGTAATCCCAGCTACTCAGGAGGCTGAGGCAGGAGAATTGCTTGAACCCAGGAGGCGGAGCTTGCAGTGAGCCCAGATCACTCCATTGCACTCCAGCCTGGACAACAAGAGTGAGACTCCGTCTCAAAAAAACAGAACAAAAACACAACAACCACAAAAACGATGCTCTATTTGACATTTCTCTTTTTAACTGGTGATAAATACTTGTAAGAGTCTAAAAGGTACTAATATAATTTCTTTTGCTTTTTGTCCCACATGGTCTGACCAACAAAGAAAACTATGACTGCTGGATTAGCAAATAACTTTAGAGTCTGCTCATTTAAACAACATTTATATAAATAGTGTTAAATTGGCATCTGGAATTGTGTGTATAGTATTTCAGAATCTCACTTAGTAAGTCCTTATCAGGTTATATCTAGTTGTTTTATCTTGAAGTCCTCATTTTGAGAAGCCTGCCATAATACAGGAGGCCACTGGTGTAGCATAGTCACAGACTACTTGCCCAGGCCCATGGGTACTCCCTTCTGCCTACCCCTGACTTTAGCCACACCACAATATTTCTGCTATTTTGAAGGTGACACCCATTTTCTTATTGCCTAGAATGCTATTTGGCACTCTTCCCACTCCCACCCATAATATTATTTATTCTGTGCTCCTTAGGCTTTTTATTCATATCTTTACTGTAGCATTTATCATCTTATAATGTGTGTTTTACTGATAATCAAATGAAGTGATTCTTTGCACTATTTTTTTTATGGGTGGACAATACATACATAGGATTCAAAATTCAAAGACCATAAAAAGGTTACAATGAAAAGATCATCCATCCATCCCATCCATCCCTGTCTCTAGGACATCCAACTTTCTCTTTCCTCAGAGGCCACCACTGTTAGCAATTTATCTAGTATCCTTCCAAAAATATTTTACATTTATACACACACACAAACACACACAAAATTCTACTGCACATTATCCTGTATCTTGCTTTTTTTTTTTGCATTTTACAGCAAATTTTGGAGATCATCCCATTATTAGTACCTGGAGAAGCCGTATAGTATACACTGGTTATGAGAAAAGAGAAAGACCTCCTTATATTGTTTTATATTGTTTCACACTCAGTACCTGATTTAAGAAAAAAACAAGGAAGTGAAACCAAAGACAGGCAGCCCGGCGCCAGGCCTAAAACAGGGCCTGGGTCTGTCTGGCCTAAACCTAATAGTTAAAAATCAACTCATAACTTACAAACCGATGTTATTCATAGATTCTAGACATTGTATAGAAGAACATTGTGAAACTCCTTGCCCTGTTCTGTTTCTCTCTAACTATCAGTGCATGAAACCCTTGTCACGTATCCCCTAGATTGCTCAATCAATCACGACCCTTTCATATGAAATCTTTAGTGTTGTGAGCCCTTAAAAGGGACAGAAATTGTGCACTCAGGGAGCTCAGATTTTAAGGCAGTAGCTTCCTGATGCTCCCAGCTGAATAAAGCCCTTCCTTCTACAACTCAGTGTCTGAGAGGTTTTGTCTGTGGCTGGTCCTGCTACAGTTATAAATAGGGATTCTGAAACCAGACTGGTTTTGAATCATGTTTTCACTACTTATCACCTGTTACCAACCTAAGTAACAAACGTAGAGGCTGTCTAAAGAAAAATATATTTATTTGGGAATAAAGCATTGTAATGGGAATCCATATGCTATAAAGTATATGTGTATTCAGGGAGGTAAAGGAAGACAAAGGTTTTTAAAGAAAAAAACGAGGAGGGTTACAATAACAAGGGCGATGCCAGTTTAAAGTTGGGAAGGCAGTTGTTCGGCAAATGGTCTTGTAGAAGTATTTTTTTGTGTAAGGTTTTCATGGCCTGTGTTTATGGTTGTGGCTCTTACCGTCTTTTGTGATAGTTTTTGTTATTAGGCATACAAGCATGAGAACCTTCTTTTTACGGCCTCTCTTGGTTCTGTGTGTCAGGATTTTCTTAACGTTAGTGATTTCATTTTGATTGACAACTTTCCCATTGTACAATTTCACACTTTAGGCAATTTAGTCAAGCTCTCTGAACCCCCATTTTATGATCTGTAAAACAGGTATAAAAATAGTAATTTATCATAAAGTTGTTATGAAAGCTAAATGATTTAATGTATGTAGAGAGCTTTTTAGGACATTATCTGGCACATAATAAGCAGTAAATAATTACAAGAAGAGCCTTCTTATTTTTTACTAGATAGAATGAGGTACTGTAATTTATTGCTAATCAGTCAAATTGCTTCTAGTCTTACACTACAAACAGTACTGCTGAAAACCCCTGTATATGTTATTTTGCATATTTTCAAAAATAGTAAATTCCTAGGGGTGAAATTTCTGATGCAAAGATAGATTCATTTTAAAAATTTTGACAGGTATTACCAAATTTTCCTTTATGAAAGCACTACCAATTTGTGGGGCCACCAGCAATGATTGAGAATTAAGGTCTGGGAGACTTATTCAGGGTTTCCCATACCTATAGCAGAATACTATGACTGGCCCATGGTGAATAGCAGATGCTTAAAAAATGTTAGTAAATTTGATGGTAAATAGTATACGAAAAACAGTTGGGTTTGGGTGACAGCAAGAAAAACTTTAAAAAATCTGCTTTGGCATCTTTTGCTAGCAGGTATTGACAATTAGGAGAAGGCAAGGTGCTAACTTTCACTGATCACTTTTTATTTATTTATTTATTTATTTGAGACAAGACCTGGCTTTATTGCCCAGGCTAGAGTGCAGTGGTGCGGATCTCAGCTCACTGCAACCTCCAACTACCAGGCTCAAGCCCTCCTCCCACTTTAGCCCCCTAAGTAGCTGGGACAACAGGGGCGCGCCACCGCTCCTGGCTAATTTTTGTACTTTTTACAGAGCCGGGGTTTTGCTATGTTGCCGAGACTGGTTGCGAACTCCTGGGCTCAAGCGATCAGCACTCCTCCACCTCCCAAAGTGCTTGGTCTGCAGGCATAAGCCTACCGCACCCAGCCCTGTAGTTTCCAATTTAGTCTGAATGATTAAAAAGGCCAGCCTTGTTTCCCTAGTGCTGTTTTTGGCTTTTACCTTGGGTCTTTTGTCGGGCCTTAAAATCATGTCTGGTTGCGCAACTGTGGGAAGGCATTGGGTAAAGGGGGCGCCACCGCAGTTGCTGCGCCAACATCCAGGTATCCCAAACCCACCGCCTGGCCGGGCGGTGTCAAACGCTTCACTGGTCTCATCTTTTTAGAAACCCGTGGATACTCAAGGCATTTCCGGATAACGTGATCCCGGGTGCGCTTGACTTACACGGAACAAGCAAAACGCAAGACACTGCTAAGGACCTAGTTTATGCCCTCAAGGGCCAAAGTCGGAACCTCTATGGTGTTGGCAGCTATATGCACGTACCTCATGTATATTTCACTTGAAAAGGCTTTCAAAGAGCTTAATTAATTTAGCAGATGGACCAACAAAATGATTTATGATCCCTCGCCCCCAGCGTTCGGAAGAGCGAATCAGCTCTTCTTTAGATAATAGTGAGTGGCTCTGAAAAGAGCCTTTGGGTTTGACAAAGAGCTTGAGAATTTACTTGGAGCTGGTGTACTTGGTGACGGCCTTGGTGCCCTCCGACACCGCGTGCTTGGCTAGCTCCCCCGGAAGCAGCAGGCGCACGGCCGTCTGAATCTCCCTAGAGGTGATAGTAGAGCGCTTGTTGTAATGCGCCAGGCGGGAAGCCTCGCTCGCGATGCGCTCGAAGATGTCGTTGACGAAGGAGTTCATGATCCCCATGGCCTTAGAAGAGATGCCGGTGTCGGGGTGGACCTGCTTCAGCACCTTGTACACGTACACCGAGTAGCTCTCCTTGCGGCTGCGCTTGCGCTTCTTGCCATCCTTCTTCTGGGCCTTGGTCACCGCTTTCTTGGAGCCCTTCTTCGGGGCGGGAGCAGACTTGGCCGGCTCGGGCATGATGAAATAATACTGGTAAGAAGAAAACAAGAACTTGGTCTCCTCTTTTTATATAATAGTTTATGTGGACGAGGTAGGGGGGAAGGTCTCTGCTGATTGGTGATTATCCTTGGATGACGTCAGATGCCAGTTTTGCCCAATCAAAATAGGTATCCTGCATAATTGAGTCCTATTGGTCTAAATAAAAATAAAACGTTAGCCAATCGAGCAGCTTCCTTTTCGCGCCCAGTAGAGGCTATAAAAACTGCGTTTTTCTACTTTCGTCTGTCCTTTTTAACTGTATAGATACAGGCCTTTTGCCATGTCTGGGCGTGGTAAGCAGGGAGGCAAAGCTCGCGCCAAGGCCAAGACCCGCTCTTCTCGGGCCGGGCTTCAGTTTCCCGTGGGCCGAGTGCACCGCCTGCTCCGCAAAGGCAACTATGCCGAGCGGGTCGGGGCTGGGGCACCGGTGTACCTGGCTGCGGTGCTGGAGTACCTGACCGCCGAGATCCTGGAGCTGGCTGGCAACGCGGCCCGCGATAACAAGAAGACTCGCATCATCCCGCGTCACCTCCAGCTGGCCATCCGCAACGACGAGGAGCTCAACAAACTGCTGGGCAAAGTCACCATCGCACAGGGTGGTGTTCTGCCCAACATCCAGGCCGTGCTGCTGCCAAAGAAGACCGAGAGCCACCACAAGGCGAAGGGCAAGTAGAACGCTGGATTAGTTTGCAGCAACTCAATCCCAATGGAACCAAAGGCTCTTTTCAGAGCCACCTACAATTTTGTGGAAGAACTGAGCACTACTTTTAATATGATTTCTCGTCTTCGCCTACTAGTAAACCACTCCAAAGGTTAACGTACATCAGTCTTCGGTGACTTGGTTAGGTAGTGGCAATCTCATTAGCTTTTTAAAAAGCCTGGATAACGTTAAAAGTATTAAACCGCCTTCATCTTAAGCTTAACACAAGAAGATTTGGTTTTTCTTAATTTGGCATTATCCAAGTATATTATTCTATATGGTTCACTGTCGGGTTTTACTGACACTCAACCATTTTTAGATTGTTGGAAGCAAACATGACTGCTTTGGGACCAAATGCATTCTTGGTCTTGGTAAATGACAAACCGAGCATTCGACGTTTAGTCTAAATCTAGATCAACGGCTTGGATTCTTTATTTCTGAGAAAGATCTCTCGAATCAGAATAATTAGATTGCACTTGAACATTAATGATTGAGTTGAGAGAATAATTTCTAATTAGATTAATTAGAACAGTTAATTATGGTGCCAGGTAGTTGTCTTTGAAGCATTTTCTGAAAATTCATTGAAATTAAAATTTCTCGAGCTTTCTCACCCCCAGCCACACAAATTGATTTCTTAGTAGAGAGATGACTATTAATTTGTTTCAGCATGGTAAATTCCACTTTTAAAATATCTGACTTGATGTTTTTAATCTGATTTAATAAATCAGATCTGGATGTACAAATGGAATAGATACTTAAGAGAAAATGAATTACGTTTCTAGAGTATTGGAAAAATAAGTTAAGCTGTAATGGAATTACTTTAATCTGAACGCGAAAAGCTCACATAAGGTTGTTTCTTTGACATTTTTAGGCCTTGAATTTCTCACATGTGAATCAGCTTTTCTTGGTTAAAAAAATACAAAAGTTTTTAAAATTTAAGTGATCAAAAAATAGACAATTGAGGGGAGAGGTGTATATGGCTGTCTTGTCCAGTATTGTAGCCACTAGTCAGTTGTAGAGTGATCATTGGAAATTCCATAGCATGAATTTTATATAAAATACACATTGCATTTGGAAAAGTTAGTGCCAAAAAGTGTAAAATACCTAACAATTTTAATTTTGATAACATACTGAAATATGTTGGCTATTTTTGATTAAGCAAAATATTAAAAGTTAATTTTTTCTTGCTTTGTTATAATGTTGCTCCTAAATGTAAATTACTTATATTGCTCTCATTTATTTCCACTGGAAATCACTGGTATAGTGAACAACTCTAAAGCGAAAATAGAAAATAAAATATGGAGGCCATGAACTGCTAAGACTGTCAGAGGAATTGGTGGACAACAAAAATTTGAGTCCTTGGCCAATCCGCTTACTGTTGGGTAGGCCTTCAGCATACTTTTTGTCCAATCAGCTTTAGACTCTCACTATAAATAAGCGGCTAGCTTTCTCTTTGTCCTTAACTGAATCTAGTTCTGAAAGAATGGCGCGTACAAAGCAGACTGCTCGTAAGTCCACCGGCGGCAAGGCTCCGCGCAAGCAGCTGGCTACGAAGGCGGCTCGGAAGAGCGCTCCGGCCACTGGCGGCGTCAAGAAGCCCCATCGCTACCGGCCTGGTACAGTGGCTCTCCGCGAGATCCGCCGCTACCAGAAGTCCACCGAGCTGCTGATCAGAAAGTTGCCTTTTCAGCGTCTGGTACGAGAGATCGCGCAGGACTTTAAGACCGACCTGCGCTTTCAGAGCTCGGCGGTGATGGCGCTGCAAGAGGCATGCGAGGCCTACCTGGTGGGGCTCTTTGAGGACACCAACCTGTGCGCCATCCACGCCAAGAGGGTGACTATCATGCCCAAGGATATCCAGCTCGCACGTCGTATCCGCGGCGAGAGGGCTTGAGTCTCGAGGACTCAGATTACCCAAAGGCTCTTTTCAGAGCCACCCACTTGCGCGCTGAAAAGATCTGTTTCTCTGAGGAATTCTTCCTGGTACTTGTTTCGCCTATAGCAGATAGGGTCCATTTCCAGACGTTATACAATCTGTTTTGTAAGGCTCAGCCTATCCCTGTTAAAATGTTAGTTTTGTAAATCTTAACATTTAATAATCTGGGAGCTTTCCGCAAGCATTGGGTGTAGCCAAAAGTTCCTTTGTGTGTTACCCGCCCATCTCCGCAGCCCGGTTTTGACCGTATGGTGGTTCTAATTTTCTGCCAACCTATACTGTAGTGTGTGTATATTCCTTGCCAACACGCCAAGAATAAAACTAAGGTTGAATTGAAGTTGGAAAAATTCAGGGTAATGTACCTCATGCTGGCTAAAGTGAAAACATTCCCCTCTCCCGCCCCCCGTTTCCTAAGCAGTGTTGTTTTTGAAATTTTCAAGTCGAATTTTGGGCCTGCTTAAATCTCTTAAGTGTAGTTAATGACAGATGGTTTGGGGATTAAAAGTCGTCTGGAGAAAGCCCGCCAGAGAAAATTCCCTTTGAAGCCCCATATAAAAATATGTGTATGAGAGAAAGTGTTTTATCTGACTTCTGACAGTGGCTAAAACTTTGAACTGTCAGGAGTATCCAAAATTAACACTGCCTTGTAGGGAATTCTGTGGTAATTTTTTTGAGCACAGGATAAAATACTTGAGTCTTACTTAAATGTTACCTTCTCATTGAGGCTTTGTATGACTAAATAAAATCTGTATAATCCCCACCTAATTTTTTCACCCTAGGATTTGTCACTATATGCTGTACAATAGTTTGTTGATGTATTGCCTGTGTGTTCTAAAATACAGGCTCATGAGAGGAGGAACTTTTGTTTACTGGCATATCTCCAATAATATAGGAGCTTTTGATCAGTATTTGTTGGATAAATGAATGAATGCATGGCTATATAATAGTAAGGAAAGATAACCACATGGAAAATCTCAAATGAAAGAAATACATCAGCTTGCTAGATGTGCTGAAATCAGCTTCTTGTGGGCCATGAAAGCCCTTACCTCATCCATTCTTGTATTTAGAATGCTAGATTTCTATAACTTTTCTTCTGTGAGCTCTCTAGCATTCTTACAAGTATTCAAGACTTTCCCTGGCAAGTTGGCTTGTGTATGTGTGTTATCATCTCTGTCTCTCCTTAGCTTAGCTTGTGAAGGATGTAAGTGGAAAGATCATAGTATTTTTACACTGAGTTTTAAAAAGCAGTTTTAACTCTCTTGTTTCAGTTGGCTATTTATGTATCTTCAGTTATTAGAATTGGTTACATTCTTAATACACTTTTTTGGAAATTCAATATCAAGATCACTACTGCAACATTCACAATCTGCTCATCCACATCTTCTTGTATGTGGGTTCATGATTTCATTATTTCCACATATATGGAATTTAGAACGATAAGTAATTTATGATTAATATTTTACAAATTAAAATAATGCTTTAATACTTTTAATTGGAATCAACACCCTAAGCAAAACAAAATAGAGTGTTCCCCTCTCAGAAATTAGCTTTCTTCTGGAAAGGAAGATACACTATTTTGGAGAGAAGCAATGCCTCTGGGACACTTAAGTGGGGCCAACTGCTAAACCGATGGGTATTGTTGAGTGTGTAAGTAGTGAATTCCTTCTTTCTGTGCTGGGAAACTAACAGCTAGCAATAAATCAGGAAGGGCTCACTAATCAATACTCTTGCTGGCTGGGTAGGGCATCCTTTCCTGGAGATATGCAGCCAATATACTCCCAGTTAAATTTCCAGTTATGATTACATGAGGAATTATTTATTCAGGGGACGTGAGTAGTTCTAGTTATGTGGAAATGAATACTCTATGTCTTTTCAAAACACTCCATGCACTAAATTACAATAGTCTGGTAACCATCCAACTAAGCTCGTTTGTCAGGAGGTCGTGACCAGCCTGACCAACATGGTAAAACCCCGTCTTTACTAAAAATACAAAAAATTTAGCGAGGTGTGGTGGCATGTGCCTGTAGTCCCAGCTACTGGGAGGCTGAGGCAAGAGAATCGCTTGAACGCGGGAGGTGGAGGTTGCTATGAGCCGAGATCGCGCCACTGCAGTCCAGCCTGGGCAACATAGGGAGACTCCATCTCAAAAACGCAAAACAAACAAATAAAAAATAAATTTAAAAAAGGACATAATTCTTGTGTCTGAATTTCCTGAGATGGCAAAACTCATAAGTGGCATAACAATCCTTTTCAAGGCCCAAAATAAAAGGACCTTGACATGCCCATACAGTAATATGGACAACAGGCCGGGTGCGGTGGCTCATGCCTGTAATCCAAGCACTTTAGGAGGCCGAGGTGGGTGGATCGCTTGAGTCCAGGAGTTGAAAACCAGCCTGGGCAATGTGGCGAAACCCCATATCTCCAAAAAATAAAAAAATTAGTCGGGCGTGGTGGTGTGCGCCTGTAGTCCCAGATACTCAGGAGGCTGCGGTGGGAGAATCGCTTGTGCCCAGAAGTCGAAGGTTGCAATGAACCGAGATCGTATCACTGTCCTCCGGCCTGGGTGACAAAGCGAGACCCTGTCTTAAAAAAAAAAAAAAGATAACATGAGGAACTGACCTCACTATTCTCAAAATAGCCTTTGGCTTTTCTCAGAAGAGATATTTTTTCTGAGTGTAGGTATTCACCCATTAGTGCTCTTGGAATCAACTTAAGTATTCAGAACCATCCTTACTGTCAGTCATCACCACCTTGGACTACTATGCTTGACCATCTACTTATCCGGCAGTTACTAAGTATTTAACTCACTTACTAATTGTAGCAGTGTTTACAGGATACGTTTGTAACATAACACTCAGGTACGAAAAGGTTAATTACATACAGAATTAAACAAAAATATCAGAGCACATACAATGAAGTTAACTATTATTTTTTAACATGTTATTTCAGCAGTACCCTAACATATGTACATGTAATTATTGGGTCACTACAGAATATGTGTATGTTTGAAAGACCCTTAATTGGAAGGCTTCTAAGGCCAATTTTCTTTTTGTATTCCAAACTCTTGTAAGTGCAAAAATTAAAAATAGAAAACAAAATAAAACATGACAAGTGTATACATTGGTAAACATAAAACTTCATGTTTTTGTTTAAACATACCCATCAAGTAGCTCCTTTCCTAGAGGCCAGGAAATAGGGCTGAGAACTCTACTGTTTCCAATCTAGAGACTATGAAACTCTAGAGAAATATGTCTAGTAGCAATCCATATACTTTTCCTAGTAAGCATATTAAAAACTGAGTACTATACTACATTCCTTACAGTCCAGTTTCCCAGAATCATAAATAAAATCCCACCAGTATCTACTATGTAACTCCCAGTAAGATGCTGATTTTTGTCAAAGTTGTGTCCCAGTAAAATGCCTTTAAGATACTACAAACTGGCCTGGGACACTGGCTCACGCCTGTTAATCCCAGCACTTTGGGAGGCCTACGCGGGTGGATTACCTGAGGTCATGTGTCTGAGACCAACCTGGCCACCAAGGCAAAACCCCTGAAAATAGATGTTAGCAAAGGTACCTTGTTAATACCTACATTAAGGACTTAAAAAAATTTTTTTAAATTCTGGCAACGTACACAGAGAGGTTAAAATTAAAACCGAAACGTCATGAGTGTGTTGTCGAGTGGTGAAGCAGCTGAAAACGGACTCGTGTCATCTTTTTATGATTATTAAAGTGGCTCTGAAAAGAGCCTTTGTTTCTATACGCTTTTCAACTCGGTCTTTACTTAGTCTTGTGGTGGCTCTCGGTCTTCTTTGGCAGCAGCACGGCCTGGATGTTGGGCAGAACACCACCCTGTGCGATGGTGACTTTGCCCAGCAGTTTGTTGAGCTCCTCGTCGTTGCGGATGGCCAGCTGGAGGTGACGCGGGATGATGCGAGTCTTCTTGTTATCGCGGGCCGCGTTGCCAGCCAGCTCCAGGATCTCGGCGGTCAGGTACTCCAGCACCGCAGCCAGGTACACCGGTGCCCCAGCCCCGACCCGCTCGGCATAGTTGCCTTTGCGGAGCAGGCGGTGCACTCGGCCCACGGGAAACTGAAGCCCGGCCCGAGAAGAGCGGGTCTTGGCCTTGGCGCGAGCTTTGCCTCCCTGCTTACCACGCCCAGACATGGCAAAAGGCCTGTATCTATACAGTTAAAAAGGACAGACGAAAGTAGAAAAACGCAGTTTTTATAGCCTCTACTGGGCGCGAAAAGGAAGCTGCTCGATTGGCTAACGTTTTATTTTTATTTAGACCAATAGGACTCAATTATGCAGGATACCTATTTTGATTGGGCAAAACTGGCATCTGACGTCATCCAAGGATAACCACCAATAAGCAGTGACCTATTCTACTCCTCATTTGCATAATAACGTTTAAATAAAGAGGACAAAACAGCCCTAGGATTGTTGTCTTCCGTTTTTCACCATGCCTGAACCACTAAAATCTGCTCCAGCCTCTAAAAAGGGCTCCAAGAAGGCCATTAACAAGGCTCAGAAGAAGGATGGAAAGAAGCGGAAACGCAGCCGCAAGGAAAGCTACTCCGTGTACGTGTACAAGGTGCTGAAGCAAGTCCACCCCGACACCGGCATTTCCTCCAAGGCTATGGGGATTATGAACTCCTTTGTCAACGACATCTTCGAGCGTATCGCCGGAGAAGCGTCACGCCTGGCGCATTATAACAAGCGCTCGACCATCACTTCGAGGGAGATTCAGACGGCCGTGCGCCTACTGCTGCCCGGGGAGTTGGCCAAGCATGCCGTGTCGGAGGGCACCAAGGCCGTCACCAAGTATACCAGCTCCAAGTGAGCCCCTCGCTGCAGTTACAGGTCCGCTCTGACCCACACTCCAAAGGCTCTTTTCAGAGCCGTCCACGTTTCACAAGAAAGAGCCAGTTCGCTGTTAGCTTGTCTCCCCTTAGGTACCCTTTAGGACTCGCTTCGTACATATAAATGTACACATACATGTGTTTTTTTGTTTTTTTGTTTTTTGTTTTTTGAGGTGGAGTCTCACTCTGTTGCCCAGCCTGGAGTGCAATGGCACGATTTCGGTTCACTGAAATCTCCACCTTCAGGGTTCAAGCGATTCTTCTGCCTCAGGCTCCCGAATTGCTGGGACCACAGGCGTGTGGCACCATGCCTTGCTAATTTTTGTATTTTTAGTAGATAGGGAGTTTCGCCATGTTGGTCAGACAGGTCTCGAACTCCTGACCTTAGGTGATATACACTTGCCTCCTCCCAAGGTGTTGGGATCACAGGTGTCAGCCTCCGCGCCCAGCCCAAAATATTTTGGAGGATTATTAGCAAGTATGAGTGACCGTGGCTTAGGGAAGACAACCCCCCAAGACCATGAGAAAGTGGTTCTGAGGCAGTCAGAATGCAACTGTTTTATACATTTTAGGGAAGCAGAAGTTATAGGTAAAGTCATAAATCAATATGTGGAGGGTTAGACCAGGCGCGGTGGCTTACGCCTGTAATCCCAGCACTTTGGGAGTCCGAGGCGGGCGGACCACTTGAGATCAGGAGTTTGAGACCATCCTGGCCAACATGGAGAAACCCCGTCTGTACCAAAAATACAAAAATTAGCCGGGCATGGTGGCACGTGCCTGTAATACCAGCTTCTCAGGAGGCTGAGGCAGGAGAATCGCTTGAACCCGCAGATGGGTTGCAGTGAGCCTAGCCGTGATTGTGCCACTGCACTGTAGCATGGGCAACAGAGCAAGCCTCTATCTCAAAATAAATAAATAAATAAATAAATAAATAAATAAATAAATAAATAAATCAGGTAAATCAAAGAAAATGAACTGGAAAAAATAATTGCTCTTAATATTACTGTGAATACTTAGTGAGTGTTCTGTACATGTGTTATAATTAAATTGCCAGAAATATTCTAGTTATGCTTAAATCAATTTTTAAAATTGTGAGAAAACTCATACCTGTAAAGATTAAAAAGGCATCTGCACTGAGATTGCTTTTCCAGAGCCTTTGAATCCTCACACTTCTTTAAAGAAACCCAACCTGAAAAATATTTTCTAACACATGTGTGATTTATGCTAGGAATTTCCAATTTAGGATTCTATTCAATAAATTATCATAATGTTAGCAAAGACATATAAATGTTAATGGAATAAGTAAGAATAATACGTTCAAAGAGTGAAGCATATTTACATAATTCCTAACTTTTACTTTTGGTTGTCTATTGAAACTGTAGAATCCAAAGGAAAACTTCCCCTTTGTCCTCTGAAGGTTTGGTGAAAAATCAACATACAAAAGGCAGATTAATAGGAGAAAAAGCATACACATTTATTAATGTGCATAGAGGAGAATCAGTGATTACTGCCTCCCCCTCCCCCCCATGCCCGAAGCAATAGAATAGAGATAATTACATACCCTTTTTCTTAGGGAAAAGGGAGATGGGTAACTGTGGATTATTTTAGAGGGTATTAAGTGATTTTTAGGGGAATTCAATAGACTTGAATAACATAACAGCCTAGGACAAAGTCTGTTTGGCCCACAGACCAGACAACGGTTTGTGACAAAGGTTTGTCTCAGTGTGTTGACAGACTTCAGTCTTCTTGCAATATGAGTTTTCAGTTAAGGAAGACTCAGAGAAGGGACCAGAGGTAATTGCTTTCTTCTTTAGCAGGTCTATACTTTAGAGAGCTAAGGGAATTTCAGAGAACAACTTCATTTTGTGATTTCAGATAGAGAAATGAGAGACAGGAATAGGAGGAAGTTCAGAAAGACCTTCAGGATTTTTCTTCAGTTCAGTATGTCAAAACTCCATAGTTTGGGGAATCGGTTTCTGAGCCCCAACAATACAATCTCATTAGATGAAGCATCTATTCTTGATACATGAGTATCATGTTAGAAAAAAAGCTCAAAAGATTTTTTTAAAAAATTAGGCTGAGTGTGGTGGCTCATGCCTGTAAATCCCAGAAATTTGGAAGGTTGAGGCAGGTGGATTACTTGAGGTCAGAAGTTTGAGTTCAGCCGGGCTAATATGGTGAAACCTCATCTCTACAGAAATACAACGATTAGTAGAGTGTGGTGGCATGCTCCTGTAATCCCAGTTTCTTGGGAGGCTGAGGCAGAAGAATTGCTTGAATCCAGGAGGCAGAGGCTGCAGTGAGCTGGTATCACACCACTGCACTCCAGCCTGGCGACAGAGCAAGACTACACCTAAAAGAAAAAAAAAAGAAAAAAAGTAGGAAAATACTTTCCAGAAATCTTGGCAAAATTGTTTATTATTATTATTTTTGAGACAAGGTCTCACTCTGTTGCCCAGGCTGGAGTGCAGTGGCACAATCACCGCTCACTGCACCTTGGCTTCCCCAAGCCCAATCAATCCTCCCAACTCAGCCTCCTGGGTTGCTGGGACTACAGGCACAGGCCACCACGCCCAGCTAATGTTTGTATCTTTTTTGGTGGAGACAGTGTTTCACCATGTTGCTGCGGCTGTTTTCAAACTTCTGTGCTCAAGTGATCCTCTTTCCTCGGCCTTCCAAAATGTTGGGATTACAGGTGTGAGCCACTATGCCTTGCCCCATTTTTTTTTTTTTTTTTTTTTTTTTTTTTTTTTTTTTGAGACGGAGTCTCCCTCTGTCGCCCACACTGGAGTGCAGTGGCGTGATCTCGGCTCACTGCTGCAAGCTCTGCCTCCCGGGTTCACGCCATTCTGCCTCAGCCTCACGAGTAGCTGGGACTACAGGCTCCCGCCACCACGCCCGCTAATTTTTTTGCATTTCTAGCAGAGACGAGGTTTCATCGTGTTAGCTAGGATGGTCTCAATCTCCCAACCTTGTGATCTGCCCGCCTCGGCCTCCCAAAGTACTGGGATTACAGGTGTGAGCCACTGCGCCCGGCCTGGATTCTCTTTTCCGGTAGAGATTAGCTTTTTCTGAGTGAAGGGTGGCATGACACACCACCCCAAAATATACCACACTGACATAAAGACTATTTGAGTTGAGGGCCACTGAGAAGAAGCAGATACAAGAAAACTCTGCCCTCTCCCTATTTGCCTAAAAGCAGGACATAAATGTGCAGAAGTGTCGCTTCTCCTCTCTCTACCAGAGAGGACAAAAAATAATCACCAGAGACCACTCGTCAGCCTAGAGAGGGCACCAGAGCAATCTGCATAACAACTTTACTAACCAGCCTTTATCTACCATTAGTTTACTATACATTTGCCTTCCCACCATTTGTTACTCCTACAGACTCAAAATCCTTTTCCTTTGTATTTTAATTTCTCTAAAAACTTATTGATCTTATTAAAGATGCTGTATATAAACTGGAGTTTTAAGTCACATTTTTAATTACTCATTTCTAGGTACTCCCACTTGTGACATGTGCTGTACACATGTTAATAAACTTGTTTGTTTTTTTCTTCTTAATGTGTCTTTTGTCACAAGAGCTCTAGCTGAGAACTCAGAAGTGTAGAGAGAAAATAATTTTTTCCTCCCACATGAGGCTTCCAGGAAAACCAGGTCTTCCTGACAAAATTAATGACATACTTTGACAAACTTTCTACTCTCTTAGTTATCTTCTTGATTTTCCAATGTTTTTCTTTCATATCTTAAATCTGATTTATGATATGAATGTACGTCTTGATTTTAACTGTATGTATAAACATATTCTCTTTATTGTTATTGTGATGATGTTCGAAGTGGGAAATGAAGAACACGCCTCAAAAAGAGTCTTCAGCCAGGCACGGTGGCTCATGCCTGTAATCCCCGCACTTTGGGAAGCTGAGGTGGGTGGATCACGAGGTCAGGAGTTTGAGACCAGCCTGACCAACATGGTGAAACCCTATCTCTACTAAAAATACAAAAAAATTAGCTGGGCCTGGTGGTACGCACCTGTAATCCCAGCTACTTAGGAGGTTGAGGCAGGAGAATCGCTTGCACCAGGGAGGCAGAGGTTGCAGTGAGCTGAGATCCAGCCATTGCACTCCAGCCTGGGCAACAGAGTGAGACTCCGTCTCAAAAAAAAAAAAAAAGTCTTCATTTGATTATATTTTATTTTTATTTTAGCTATTAATATCTTCTAATAGCTGTTTTAGAAGTTATATCAAAACATAAAACTCTAACCCTTTATTCAAATATATTAGAAATGTAAATGACATAAGAATTGTTAAGTACTTTATTTGGACTAGTGCAAATAGCATAAATGTGAATTTAAATCTATACAAAAAGTTAAGTAATTGAATATCAGTAAAATATTAATCAATAAATAATAAATATAAATTATATATGTATGACTAGTGAGATCTTACTAAGCTAGTCTAGCCATTTTGCTCAATTATCTCCATTATTTCCTACAGCTTCCTGTGGAGTAACTCTTATTGTCTTTACTCTCATTATAAAGATGAGGAAATTAAGACTTAAACAGCAAAAGTGTCTGCAACGAAGTCACAATTTAAGTCTAGGTTTGTTCCATTGCAGAGGCTGAGTTCCTCACTATTCTCCAAAGTAAATATCTACATGAGAACACTGAAAAACAAAGAAATTACATTTTAAATTGTGTCAGGATTACAGTTTATTTAGAGTTAAAAGAATTTCACAGTGTATCCATGCATGTAAAAAATATTAAATATATGAAAAGATGACAATTTCAATAGATAGATATCATAAAGTTAATAGGATAATCTTTGGACTGTGATTTATAGATATTTTTCAGTTTCCCTAATCTGAATTTCCTAAATTTTTAACTACGTACATGAATTGCTTTCTAATTATTTGGACACCAACTGATTTACTACAGTTCAATTCAGGCACTAATTATTTGGAGTTAGCTGGACCTCACCAGTTAAAGGGCACATTTCCCAACAAGACTATCCCAACTTCAGACACCAGCTGCAAGTGGGGTTCCCAGGCCACTTGCTCTTCTGAGCAACTGGCTTCAAATCCAGGGATTCCCACTACCCCTTCATGTTGAATAATTTGCTAGAATGACTCATAGAATATAAAAAGTGCTATCCTTATGATTATAGTTTTATCGTAAAGAATACAAATCAGGACCAGTCAGACGAAGAGACACATAGGGCAAGTCTTGGAAGGGTCCTGAAAGCAAAGCTTCTGTGCCATCTCTATGTGGAAGCAGCAATCACCTCCCTAGGATATCTATGTGTTCACAAACCAATAAACTTACTGACCTTGGTATTCAGAACTTTTATGAGGGTTTCATTATGTAGGCAGGATTGATTGAATCCTTGACCGTATGATTGAACTTGTTGGGGCCCAGGGAAAGCTTTCCCTTTGTACTCTGAAGCTTCACTGAAAATCCTGTCAAGAGGCAGATTAATAGAAGAAAAGGCATACACATTTATTTAACATGTACACAGGAGCCTTCAGAATGAAGACCTAAAAATACAGGGGAAATTGTCCATTTGTATGCTTAGGTTCAACAAAGTATGGATACCTATGTAGAAATATGATTGGACATAAGGAGTATGATCTAATGCTAAGAGACTGAGTGGGGAAATCCAGCCAGGCCTGTCTAGATTCTTGGTCCTGTCTGTGCAGTATTTCTTTTGTACATGGAATGGTGGTCTTACGACTTACAGTCAAACAAGGTAAGTTAAATAATTTCTTTGTGGCCAGTTTTTACAGGAAAAAATAAAGTTTATAGGTTTCTTTTTTCTTTTGTTTTCTTTTCCTTTTTTTTTTTTTTGAGATGGAATCTCGCTTGGTTGTCCAGCCTGGAGTGCTGTGGTGTAATTTCAGCTTACTGTAACCGCTGCCTCCCAGGTTCAAGAGATTCTCCTGCCTCAGCCTCCTGAGTAGCTGATATTACAGACGTGTGACACCATGCCCTGTTAATTTTTATATTTTTAGTAAAGACAGGGTTTCACCATGTTGGCCAGGTTGGTCTTGAAGTCCTGACCTTAAGTGATCTGCCTGCCTTGGCCTCTCTAAGTGCTGGGATTACAGGCATGAGCCTCCACACCCAGCCTAAACAAGCTTATATTAAAGATGACAATTTATTACTTATAAACAAATCAATAAATCTTGCTGAGTAACTAGTTCATTAACTCAAGACTCAATCAACAAAATCAAAAGTAAATTCTGAATGTAACACAGAATTTAAAAACCATAATACTCAATGATGGTAAACATACACAAGAACAGTTACTGCTGGCAAAAGTGAATGGAATAAAACTTTTGAGGAAAATGTAGTAACAGTCATCAAAATACCTTAAAATCTGCATCCTTTGTGACAAAACACTTCAATTCTACATTTTCCTCAGGAAGTAAATTTTGTACAGTTCTCCTTTAAAATAGGAAAAAGAAAATTAGAAAGCACATTTTGCTAAATACTAGAAATATTGTTAAAGTGGACCTAGAAAATTCCTATGATGGAATATTAAGGAGATATAAATTACTGCTTTTAAAAATTTTCCTAATGTGAATTTTCTAAACTTTTAACTGTGAACAAAGATTCCCTTTTGCAAACCATCTTGATTAAATTATAGACAGAATAGAATTTTGGTAATAGTTCCGAGTATGTATGATATTAAAGGTGGTACTTAATCAGCAGGGAGAAGATGAATTATTTAAAAAATCTTGTTGATTAATAAATTCCTAGGGAATTGGTTAACACTTTAGTAGGGAGAATTCAGCAGGAGAAATAATAAGCAGACATTAAAATCACTTTTTGTAAACTCTTTAGATAAGGGAAATTGATTAAAATAACAGCGCGAAGTTGTAAAATGCCATATACTGCATACATATTGTAGGAAAAAAATGTGCATTTATCTGCTCACCAAAATATCTTATTAGCTAGCAGTAGAGCTCTTTGTGTGATGGGAAAATGGGGATAACAGGCTGTTGTTAGTGTACTGGTTTTTTTTTTTTTTAAATATGAATATATAAAAAAAGAGGGTCTCCTAAAGTGTAAGTGCTACCACGCTGGGCTAATGTTTTAATTTAATTTAATTGTTTTCTTGGTAGAGATGGGGGTCTCACTATTTTGCTCACGCTGATCTCAAACTCCTGACGTCCAGGTATACTCCCACCTTTGCCTCCTAAAATGGTGGGATCACAGACGTGAGCCACCGAGCCCGGTCACTTTTTTGTATTGCCCACAGTGTTGATGTATATCTTCTGCGTTCAAAAGCAATTTTTTAAAGCCTTATAAAGTGGTAACAAAATAGTTTGCACATTACAAAATTCAGAACACGGAAACAAGAAGCTCGCCTTTTTTCCCTATTTCGGTTTGGCCCTTTCGATTTCCCCTCCCCCACCGGGGTGGGACTTCCCGCCGACTTCTTTCAGGTTCTCAGTTCGGTCCGCCAACTGTCTTATAAAGGCGCTGCCTCAGGCCAGAGTCCTCACAAGGCGTTGTGTACGACTCGTCTTGCTCATCATGTCTGGCCGCGGCAAAGGCGGGAAGGGTCTTGGCAAAGGCGGCGCTAAGCGCCACCGCAAGGTGCTGCGTGACAATATCCAGGGCATCACCAAGCCGGCCATCCGGCGCCTTGCTCGCCGCGGCGGCGTGAAGCGCATCTCTGGCCTCATCTACGAGGAGACCCGTGGGGTGCTGAAAGTTTTCCTGGAGAACGTGATCCGGGACGCTGTGACCTACACGGAGCACGCCAAGCGCAAGACGGTCACCGCCATGGATGTGGTTTACGCGCTGAAGCGCCAGGGTCGCACCCTCTACGGTTTCGGTGGCTGAGCGTCGTCATTTTCTATCAATAAAAGGCCCTTTTCAGGGCCCCCCTACTTTCTCAGCTGAGGAGTGGTAACACTGGATTTGGTAGGGCTGGAATTTTGCTTGCTTCTAAGTCAGTTTTGGGGCGAGCAGTTTTCTGAAGACAGCGGCACACGTGGTCATTCACCCGCGGTCACCGTTGGTAGAACTAATTACGAGTTGTAATGCAGTCTAAATTTGCTCAAGATTCATGACCTTGTTTACGTAAGGGGGAATGTGCAGTACCAGTAACTCTTGTAGTCCCTGTAGTGAGCTTGACAATGGTCATCGGAAATGGTTTTTGAAAAACCCCTAAATCCACAAGTTTTTTTTTTTTTTTTTGTCAGCGAGTTGGAGTGCAGTGGCGCGATCTCGGCTCACTGCAACTTCCGCCTCCTGGGTGCAAGCAATTCTGCCTCAGCCTGCCGAGTAGCTGGGATTACAGGTATGCGCCACCACACCCAGCTAATTTTTGTGTTTTTAGTAGAGATGGTGTTTCACCATGTTGGCTAGGATGGTCTCTATCTCCTGACCTCGTGATCCGCCCGCCTCGGCCTCCTAACGTGCGGCCTCTTAAGGGATTTTAAGAGAATTTTTTACTTTTCTCCACTTTCATTAACGTATGACAAATTACAACATGTACAATCTGATCTGACATACATTCATTGTGGAATGATTACATCGAGCTTAACATCCATCTCACTTTCTGGTGAGAACATTTAAAGCTTACTATCAGCAATTTTCAAGTATAAAGTACATTAACTATTGTCACCATGCTTTAAAATAGATCTCCAGAATTTATATCTCTTGAGTCCCATTATGCCTCCATCCTCATTCTCTGGCAGGGACCATTTTACTGAGTTCAACATTTTTAGACTCCTCATGTAAGTGATATCATGCTGTTTTTGTTTTTCTGTGCCTGGTTTGTTTTACTTAGCATAATGTTGTAAGAAATGACAAGATTCATTTTTTTAAGGCTGAGGTAGTATTCCATTGTATATATGCCCCATTTTCTGTATCCATTCATCTGGCATTGGATACTTGATTTATTGAAAGAGCTTTATAAGTTTAAATTCATAAATGAAATCCAGTGAGTAAAGTTTTTTTTTTTTTTTTTTTTTTTTTTGGTGAGGTTCAGTCACTCGTTATGATCATGAAAATGATGGATGTGTAATTGGTGATATCAAAAGATCTGGAAGGACAATAATAGTGGCATTGATTCAGTTAAAGCAAAAGTACAAAACTTTGTAGTCCAAGTAATTACCATAGGGGAATTTAAATTATACTTTTTTTTTAACTTGAAGTTTTGTTAAGGGAAAAATATTGTATTTTACATGAAAAACAGTTTTAAATCCCAAAAATTTGTCAGATCTGGAATTGCTACATGGGCCTAAATAAATTTTTTGGATATAAATGATAATGTTTCTCTTTAAGATGTAAAAAATAATATATATATTTTAACTATGTATATCTGTGTGTGTGTGTATGTATATATATATATATTTTTTTGAGACAGAGCGTTACTCTGTCACCCAGGCTGGAGAGCAATGGCAGGATCTCCGCTCATTGCAACCTCTGCCTCCTGGGTTCAAGCGGTTCTGGTGCCTCAGTCTCCGGAGTAGCTGAGATTATACATGCAAGCCACCATGCCCAGCTAATTTTTGTGTATTTTTAGTAGAGAAGGGGTCTCAGGATGTTGTTCAGGCTGGTCTCGAACTCCTGGTCTTAAGCAATCTGACTGTCTCATCCTCCCAAAGTGTTAGGATTATAGGCATGAGCCATCGCGCTGGGCCAAAAATACATTTTTAAAGTTAAGACGTAAACGTTTTATAACTTTACACCACCAAAGCGATGTGACATGGTGAAAAATTTAAGCACAGTCATAAGAAGCAGATTATTTGCAATCAAATCTGTAACAATCATATTCTAGTCGTGGGATCTTGGGGTGAGGTGCATATGCTCTCTAAGCCTCTGTATTTTTGTAAACAATTATGTGATGATGATAAAAATAGTTCCTAGCTCTAAGGGTTGTTGTAAGGATTAAATAAGTTGGGCCAGGTGGCTCATGCCTGTAATCTTCACTTTTAAGGAGGTAGATGTGGGAGGACAGCTTGAGCCCAGGAGTTGGAGACCTGCCTAAGCCATGTAGTGAAACCCTGTTTACCACAAAAAGTTTAAAAAAAAAAAAAAAAAAGACAAAGAATAAGTGTAAATGAATTGGTAAATAAAAAGCACTTAGGACACTGACAATAGTATGTTTAGTGTGAAACACTTAGCATTACTTATTTATGCCAGGCCCATAACCCGTAATTGCATCTGACCATCATCCCTGGGTAAGAGCAATCTTTTTTTGTGTGTGTGTGACACTCTTGTCACCCAGTCTGGAGGGCAGAGGCGTGATCTCGGTTTACTGGAACCTCTGAGTCCCAGGTTTAAGCGATTCTCAGCCTCAGCCTCTCGCGTAGCTGGGATTACAAGCGTGTGCCACCACGCCTGGCTAATTTTTTGTATTTTTAGTAGAGATGGGGTTTCACCATGTAGGCCAGAATGGTCTCCAACTCCTGGCCTAAATCTATCTGCCAGCCTTGGCCTCCAAAATTGCTGGGATTACAGGCATGACACCAGGCCCAGACAGCAACATTTTCTAACAGCCACATTTTAGTATTCTAGATTCAGCCAGCAATTGTGTAATCAAATCTTTGTCTATTATGAAGCCATAGGAAAGACCTGTGTCAAGGGCATTTTTTCACACAGTTTTTGCCAGTGGAGACATCTTCATTATTCCTATAGTATCCTATCTTTTTAAAGTTTGTACTCATACTTTGTGTGGTAAATGAAAGGCAAGATCCTTCCCTATCCTTATGAGGATGACTACAGCATGACTGGATAGGCTTGCTATGATTTTTATCTTTCCCTGTGTTCTCACTACCGTTTTATTAATCTCAGTTCTTTTTTACAGGGTAGCACAGAATTTAGCAGAAAGAGATCCAGCCATGTAGACCAGAGATTTGTCTAAGTGACAGCATGTAAGAATCAGGAAGGAAAATTTTCTGTTTAAATACTAACAGTTTCTTTCCTTAATGCAATTATTATTTTTTAAATCTAACCTACAAGGTGATGGTGTCCTTAAACCAATTAAATCAGAATCTCGGGTTGGATAACCTCAAATATGACTTATTAGCACTTCCCATTAATCACTGCTCCTTCAGGCCTTTAAATTTACTTAGGAATCTCACTTTTAATACCATCTTATCAACTTCAATTGTAAAGAGAACACTCAAAGGCTGAGGAATTCTCAGCGGTAAAGCTCTGACCCACGTTCAGTAACAAAGGGTAAGTTAGTCTTTGTTGTGATCATTCTTTGTTGTACTGAGTAGCTACATATTTCTACTCAAGGATTCAAATTCTCACTTTTCTCAAGAATTGGGCCAAAACCGATAAACTAAACTTATTTACGGTTCACGGATTAAAGGTTGTTGCATAAGAAGGTCTTGTGTTCAGCAGTTGGATTTACAGTGCCAGAAACATGTAACAACTGCTTGACTTTCTTCCCCAGCTATACTTCGAAAATTGGCACTTAAATATAACTAACTTTAAAACCTCAACAAGAGTATCGTGGCCATGTGTGATGGCTCACTCCTGTAATGCCAACACTAGGTATAGGCGAGACAGTTATTTTGAGGCCAGGATATTGAAATTAGCCTGGGAAACATACGCAGACCTGGTCTTTGGAAAAACAGCGTTGCGTGGTGGCGCGCGCGAGGTTACAGCTAATCGGGAGGCTACAGTGAGCCATGACACTGCACTACGGTCTGCGCGACACCCCATGTCAGTAAGCCCTGGAACACCTGAAAGAAGCTGTGTTAGAGTATTGTATTTACTGGTACTGGAAAGCGATTAGTGACTGATACCTACTTACAGCGACTAGGGAGGGACGCATGCTCCGATAGGGCAAACTCAGCAGGTGCGAACAGTAAAGAGAATCTGGGCAAACAAGCATCACGGCTCCTCAACTGAGAAAGTGGGGGCCCTGAAAAGGGCCTTTTCTTGGTAGACTAGGACGCTTAACCGCCGAAACCGTAGAGGGTGCGACCCTGGCGCTTCAGCGCGTAAACCACATCCATGGCGGTGACCGTCTTGCGCTTGGCGTGCTCCGTGTAGGTCACAGCGTCCCGGATCACGTTCTCCAGGAAGACTTTCAGCACCCCACGGGTCTCCTCGTAGATGAGGCCAGAGATGCGCTTCACGCCGCCGCGGCGAGCAAGGCGCCGGATGGCCGGCTTGGTGATGCCCTGGATGTTGTCACGCAGCACCTTGCGGTGGCGCTTAGCGCCGCCTTTGCCAAGACCCTTCCCGCCTTTGCCGCGGCCAGACATGATGAGCAAGACGAATCGTACACAACGCCTTGTGAGGATTCTGGCCTGAGGCAGGGCCTTTATAAGACAGTTGGCGGACCGAACTGAGAACCTGAAAGAAGTCGGCGGGAAGTCCCGCCCCGGTGGGGGAGGGGAAATCGAAAGGGCCAAACCGAAATAGGGAAAAAAGGCGAGCTTCTTGTTTCCGTGTTCTGAATTTTGTAATGTGCAAACTATTTTGTTACCACGTTATAAGGCTTTAAAAAATTGCTTTTGAACGCAGAAGATACACATCAATACTGTGGGGAATACAAGAAACGACAAGAAATTAAGAAAGTACAACCTGTTATCCCATCACACAGAGATCACTAGTGCTAGTTTATAACGTATTTTGCAAAGCAGTTGCATATATTTTTCCAAGAAAATGTATACAGTGTTGTATATGGCGTTTTGTAACCTCCTTATATTGATTACAGTTTAATCAATTTCCATTAAAGAGATAAAATAGTGTCTTTCTTAGGAATTATCAATACAGTTTTAATCAGTTCCCCAGCAATTTTTTAATCCGCTGTATTTTAAGAATAATGTTTTCAACATTCAAAATAAATTTATTTTTTCTCTATGCTTGGGACCAATATTGAAATTTGTATGATTTATTACACCAAACTTTAAATTTTTATTACATTAATATTTAAAACTGAATTAGAGGTCTCATGATTTGGTACTGCTGGTCTCCTCATTATTTCCTTTCCAAATTTCCTAATCTGTTTCACCAAGGTTTCTTGGCAACTTTGGAGACCTTTTGTGAAGTTTGAATAAAAATCTCTTTGAGATTTTGATAATAATTGCGTTAGCGTTAAGACTTATTTGGAATAGAATTAATATCCTTAAAACAAGTTCTTATAAGTAGAAAATTGGTGTTTGTAGGTTTTGTGTGTGGGGCGGGCGCTTTTTTTGGGAGGGGGATGGAGTCTGGCTCTGTCGTCAGGCTGGAGAGGAGTGGCGCGATCTAGGTTCACTGCAACCTCCGTCTCCCAGATTCAAGCAATTCTCATGCCTCGACCTCCCGAGTAGCGCGGCACAGGCATGCGCCACCACGCCCAGCTAATTTTTGTGTATTTTTAGTAGAGACCAGGTTTCACCATGTTGGACAGGATGGTCTTGATCTCTTGACATCGTGATCCGACCGCCTCAGCCTCAGAAAGTGTTGGGATTACAGGCGTGAGCCACCGCGCTTGGACGCTTGTAGGTTTTAAAAAAGACACTTTTACATGACCCAACTAAAGATTTGTTATCAACCATTATGGAACAACTTTGTTTCCGTATATTTAATTTTCTTTCTTAGTAAATACAGGGTTATACTCTGAAATTTTTATTTTTTTTGTAACAGAGTCTTGTCCTTTCACTCAGGCTGGAGTGCAATGGCCCAATCTCAGCTCACTGCAACCTCCACCTCCAGGGTTCAAGTGATTCTCCCACCTTAGTCTCCCGAGTAGCTGGGATTACAGGCACTCACCACCACGCCCAGCTAATTTTTTTGTATATTTGTGGAGACAGGGTTTCACCATGTTGGTCAGGCTAGTCTCTAACTCCTGATCTCGTGATCCACATACCTTGGCCTCCCAAAGTGCTGGGATTACAGGTGTGAGGTCACTGCGCCCGGCCACTCTGAAATTATTTTAACACCTTTGAAAATTATAAAACTCCTATAACTATTCTAATATAATCTCTTAGTATTCAATTCTTTGTTTACAAAGTAGTTAAGAGCTGAAACTCTGGAATTAGAAAACTTTGGTTTTAGATTAAATGTTTACCTATCAGACTCAAGCTGACTTGTTACCGATCAGACACGAAGTGACTTGTTTATTCTCTTTAAATCTTTGCTCATCTACAAAGTTAGATCAGCATAGTGATGGTACTGTTGGGGTGCAGAATGATTCCCCAAAATGTGGTTCTTGGGCATGCTGAGTGCTTTTGAACACTGAAAGGCCTCAGAAATAAGCTTCAGAATCAAAGCCCCTCTAACCTCGTCTTGTTTCTCTTTCCTATACATGCGAAGGAACTCTGACATTTCCTAATCGGACCAAGAAAATTTCTTAACAAAAGAAACAGAATTGCCTTCTATCCCCTCCCTAGTTATTTCATTATTGCAGAAAAGAAGACTGGATATGGATTTTTCAAGATAATGCCTTCCTCTCTGTCTCATTTAAATTACCAAGACGTACTAGATGCCATGGCTCCTCCCCATAATCCCAGCACTGTAGGAGGTCAAGGCAGGTGGATCCCTTGAGCTCAGGAGTTCGAAACCAGCCTGGCCAACATGGTGAATCCCCCGTCTCTACAAAATTTACAAAAAATTAGCCAGGTGGTGGCGCATGCCTGTAATCCCAGCTACTTGGGAGGCTGAGGCAGGAGAATCACTCAAACCTGGAAGGCGGAGGTTGCAGTGAGCCAAGATTGCACCATTGCACTCCAGCCTGAGTAACAAGAGTGAAACTCCGTCTAAAAAAAAAAAAAATTAGCCAGGTGTACTGGTGCACACCTGTGTTCGCAGCTACTAAGGAGGCTGAGGTAGGAGGATCACTTGAATCCCAGAGGTAGAGGTTGCAGTGAGTGGAGACTGTGCCACTGCACTCCAGCCTGGGTGATGGAGTAAGACTCCATCTCAAAATAAATACATAAATTACGAAGACAATTATTTACAAGCTAATTTATTTCTGTGGTCCATTTATTCTCTATAACAATCTTTTATTGCCCCTCAAAGGAATTGTCTACTTTTCCCATCTCCTCCTTCCCCTATGAAAAAAGTTACATAACCTGTACCCCTTTGGGGACTGGGGTAATCACTTTGTAATTCTCCCTCGTGCACATTATTAAATTTCTCCCATTATCCTGCCTTTTGTCAGTTGGTTATCTGTGAAACTTCCCTTAGCCCCTACAGTATTTACCTCTTTGAGCTACTATAAGAATTAATAGAGGCCAGGCTCAGTGACCTGCCTGTAGTCCCAGCTACTCTGGAGGCTGATGTGGGAGGATTGCATGAGTCCAGGAGTGGGATGATTGTGCAAGCTCAGGAGTCACAGATTAGCCTGGGCAACATCACAAGACCTTCATCTAAAAAAAAAAATTAATTAAAAAAAAAAAGGAGATAATGTACATAAAATATCAAGCAGAAAGCCAACCTCTATTTAATATAATTTTTTCTTTTTAACTAATTTACAAATATTTTGTTATATTATACTTTAAATACATTAATACATCATAAATTAATCTAATTATGTATAACACATTAAGTAGTTAATTTAAATAACAAATATTTATTTTTAGCACTTATTGTCAATGTCGGGGCTCAGAAACCAATACCCCAAACTATGGCATGGTGACTAGCTGAACTGCAGAAGCCTCAAAGTCTCTTAGACCTTCTCCCCATCCCCAACCTTTATCTGCCTATTATCCAGACTCACCAAAAATGAATCCCTGTAAGATGAATGTAATCACACCTGAAGAGCTCATTTCACAAGATAAGGTAGAAATTTAATTTCTTTTCCCTGATCCATTCATTCTTCCTAGTAATCCTCTCAAATGAATTCCTCTTCTCCCTCCCTCAAACTGTTTTTCTAGGATGGTGTATAAACTTCTGAACCACATTCTGGGGTGGGCAATCACTCTGATTCTCTCCATGCACATTGTAAATTTGTCTGCTTTTTTTTCTATTAATCTGCCTCATGTCCGATTTTTCAACGAACCTTCAGAGGGCACCAAATCAGTAAGGACATTAATTTAATTCAATATTTCACAGATGATATGATACCATAAAGTGATAAGGCACTATAAATCTTCCTAATTGCTCTTTGCCCCTTGGATCCCTCTGATCTTAAGGTTGCCTCCTCTAGTTTACTTACTTTGAAGCTACACATTTAACAGCTCCTCCATTTTTCTTTACATGTGTATGTAGAATTATAAACAATGATATATCACACTTGTATATTTTATTTTACTTAATACATAAGTTTGCATTTGTCAGTGTTTTGATTATGAGTACATTGAGTTTGCGTAAATAACACCAAAAATTATAATAATTATAAAGCAAAAGTTACTTTACAAACTGTTTAGCTTAAAGAATTTTACTTCTGGAACTCAGGAACTCTGAAAATTATTACTTAGCTAGCTTTCATGATTAGATAGTGGTTCTTGGGAGAAATAGAAACAATGGAATAATTTTATCATCAACTTCAATGATCATGACAGCATATTTTATTTAAAAACTTATTTTAATTTCAAAAATCTTATAGGCCTTCTATGGAGCCATATCATTTACTTTATATTGATGGTTGTAACAGAAACAATTATTGAAAATTTATACACACAAATAACGCAGATGACATTTTAAAACGGAACGAATGAATTAATTCATTGAAATCAGGATGGAGTCCTCAACATCAAATAATCGTAACTTTTTTTAAAAAAGTAATATTTATGACAGTTGTGTTTGCTGTTTTATTCCAAGAAATATTAGTTGTATGCGATTGCAATTAAGACAAATCTAGTAAATAAAAATGTGTGCAGAGACTCAAAAATTAATGTATTTCAATGGACTAGAGATCCTGTAGAAATTCGTTTTCATTAACATGTCTTTATGAGGAACACAGTAGCTTATATAAGTTTAGGTGGAGAGGAATAGAAGGCCCTCTCTAGCTAGGAGGACTGGTGATCTGAGGAGGAAGGGAGTGATCTTGATGAGAGAAAGGAAGCAGGAAAAACTGACAGGAACAGGGCTATATGATTATGATATAATAAAAAACCTGACTTACAATGTCCATCATTCATACTGTTTTTAAGTAACACGTTCTAACGTAATCTCACACCCTAACCCCAACCCTTTCCCATCATTTACATAAACAGTCCATTATGACATGTATTCTTTGCCCAAGTCAACTTGAAGCTCCTTTTGGATATAGACGTTATGTATCTGGATTAATATTGTATTCCCATTTAGGAGGGTGCCTGGCACACCATAGGTGCTGGGAAAGATTCAATTGAACTGGAATAGGTAGGCCAAACGCACGTGGGGTCCTAAATTCTGCAGAAGGGTCAGATACCCAAATTCTGCTTCCATGGTCTTATGAAGTATAAACTAAAAGCCCAAGCAAGGAGCAAAGGTTAGTTTACCAATTTTCTCTCTGGAACCCAGGTACACTGAAAACTATTATTTAGCTAGCTTTCAGTCCTCTGTAATACAGAAAGTAAGTATCTGACACTAGGTTCATTTGAAACACTCTTGCTCTGTCACACAAGCTGGACTGCAGTGGTGCAATCATAGCTCATTGCACCCTCGAACTCCTGGGCTCAAGTGATCCTTCTGGTCTCAGCCTCCCGAGTAGCTAGGACTACAGGCTATGAGACACCAGGCACAGTCAGTTATTCTACTTTTGTAAAGATCAGGCTGACTTCGGACACCAAGGCTCTAGCCGTCCTTCCGCCTCGGCTTCCCAAAGTGGTTGTGTTACCGGATGGTGCCAAGCAGTTCCAGGCTCTTGGTGCCAGGAGCAAACTAGTCGACACACACTCAGATAGCAAAGCAAAGCAGCAAAAGTTTATTAAGCAGAGTATTACACTCTCGGCGTGGGAGAGCGCATTGACCTCTGCGAGATGAGATCAGCATCAGCTTGTTGCAGTTTAAGTCTTTTTATGTGTGTGCGTGTGTTTTTCTCTTCCCAGTGCCGCCTAATCTATAGCCAGTATCTGCCCTTTTATTGATAGGTTTGTTGCTTAGTTACTTTGGCCTCTGTGGCTTGTGCATCACCTCTATCTCATAATCTTAAATACATGCAAGATATGCAGCCCATATGCATGAACCTTAAGTAGCTGATTATCATATGGGCTTTTGTTAAGGATACTTTTTCCTTCCTAATACGCATGCCCATCTCTGAAGAGCTGCCTTTTACTGGTTTGTTCCAGATCTTGCCGGCCACGAGGTCCTTGCTCACATTATCTCACCTTTGTTTCGGCTGCAAAAGGTTCACTGCTTGTTATCTCGCTTCTTGTTCACCCGCCCGTCCACCTTAGTTCTGCCCTTTGCTTTTACTTATTCAGCCCTCTAACCAACTTCCAGCTCCCTTTGTTATTCTCTTGCCCCACTTTTCCTATTGTTTTCAGCTGTATTGCGGGCGCGAGCTGCCGCGCCTAAATTTCTTGATGTGCAGCGAATATTTCAATGTCTACTTTCTATCTCAAAACAATGTGGTGTAAAAGCCCTTTGGTTTTGCTTCATCTCTATACAGCATTTCAGTGCCATTGCAAGATGACTCGACATCGGATAAAACTGTGGAACACAGCTCTACTTGGTGAAAAAGTAGGTGGCTCTGAAAAGAACCTTTTTGGTTTGGACCGAGGTATGAGTAATGCACTACTCCAGACCCACTACTTGCCCTTGGCCTTGTGGTGGCTCTCAGTTTTCTTAGGCAGCAGCACGGCCTGGATGTTGGGCAGAACACCACCCTGGGCGATGGTCACTTTACCAAGCAGCTTGTTGAGCTCCTCGTCGTTGCGGATGGCCAGCTGCAGGTGGCGCGGGATGATGCGGGTCTTCTTGTTGTCTCGGGCCGCGTTCCCAGCCAGCTCCAGGATCTCGGCGGTCAGGTACTCCAGCACCGCCGCCAGGTACACAGGCGCGCCGGCACCTACCCGCTCGGCATAGTTGCCCTTGCGGAGCAGTCGGTGCACTCGGCCCACGGGGAACTGAAGACCCGCCCTAGAAGAGCGGGTCTTAGCTTTGGCGCGAGCTTTGCCGCCCTGCTTGCCACGTCCCGACATGACAAATACACTCAATCAGCAGCGTGCCTGAGACTGATGCAACACTAAGGCTCGGCTACTTATAGTCAATACAGGCACGAAAACTAAGCTATGCTATTGGCTAACATTACAGTTTCGCTTTAACCAATGGGATTGCGGTTTTGAAAAACACTTATTTTGATTGGACAAAGTTAATATACGTTTCCAGGACTCACCACTAGTTAAACGCACACCTTCATTGTCTGCTCCATTTGCGTTAAGAAGCAGGGAATAAGCGGTAGTTAGACAGTGCTACCGACTTCCTTCCCTTTTTTTCTCTAATTTTCCGGCAGTTACTACCAGCCATGCCTGAACCCTCAAAGTCTGCTCCCGCCCCAAAGAAAGGCTCCAAGAAGGCGGTGACAAAAGCCCAGAAGAAGGACGGCAAGAAGCGCAAGCGCAGCCGCAAGGAGAGCTACTCCGTGTACGTGTACAAGGTTCTGAAGCAGGTCCACCCCGACACCGGCATCTCGTCCAAGGCCATGGGAATCATGAATTCCTTCGTCAATGACATCTTCGAGCGCATCGCGGGTGAGGCTTCCCGCCTGGCGCATTACAACAAGCGCTCGACCATCACCTCCAGGGAGATCCAGACGGCTGTGCGCCTGCTGCTCCCCGGGGAGCTGGCCAAGCACGCGGTATCGGAGGGCACCAAGGCCGTCACCAAGTACACCAGCTCCAAGTGAGCCCGCCCACCGCGGAACGTTCGGTCAGTCTCGGCCCACACCCCAAAGGCTCTTTTCAGAGCCACTCAGTCTTCCCAAAGAGAGCTGGCACTCACTTTTCTTACAGCAGATATTTGTTACTCGTTACAAAGAAGATTTACAAGATTCCTTACTTTATCCTTGTTAGAAACTAATTTTGGCTCAAGCCTCTAATCCCAGCACTCTGGGGAGCCGAGGCGGGTGGATCACGTGAGGTTAGGAGTTCAAGACGAGCCTGGCCAACATGGTGAAACCCCGTCTCTACTAAAAATACAAAAAAATTAGCTGGGCGTGGTGGCGGACGCCTGTAATCTCAGCTACTCGGGAAGCTGAGGCAGGAGAATCGCTTGAACCCGGGAGACTGAGGTTGCAGTGAGCCGAGATCGGGCCATTGCACTCCAGCCTGGGCAATAAGAGCGAAACTCTGTCTCAAAAAAGAAAGAAAAAATTAATTAGCACTGCAGTGTACTGCATGTTGCAGCAACGCTTGAGACAATTTTTTATCTGAAGAAGGATCAGGTTTATCATCAGACAAACCTAGTAAAGGGAAAATTCAATTCCTGTTGACCACAAATAAAATACAATATTTAAGTGTCAACTGGTAAAATATCCATAGTGTTTCCGGCGCTCTGTCCCTAAACTTCATGTGTACTTTAGTAATGAAGCAGTTGGCACACACAGAAACGTACAAATCGACTTAAACTTGTTTGTTTTGAGAGTGGTGCTGTTTCTCCTCCCTTGTTCCCAGTTTGAGTTTGCTAAATATTGAGATAGGCAGCAGAAAAAAGTTTGAACCCAGTTTACAGCATAGTACACGTCAATCGGGCCGAGTTGATGTCGATGGCCAATCCCGACGCTGCGCGGGCAGTTTGAAACTTGACCACCGTTTTCTCTGGTGAGTGTTCTAATTGGGAAAATTCTTGGCAGTGCGGGTTTTTTGGAGGACTCTTGCCGTTTTACTCATTCCCATATTTCTCTTGTGTGGATCCTGTTTATGAACATAGTTTCTATTCCCTACCTTTTCTGTTAGGATCTGCTCCATGTTTTCTTATCTGTGTCACTTGCATTTACTGTATCTCTATTAATTGGAATAAATTTTAAAAGAAAAAAAAATAGAGGAGGAGAAGGGCTGTTCTCCATTGTTTTCCCCCACCCCCAACTGAGGAAATCAGAGTAAGTGTCTTCATTTTAAACACTTAGGAGTGGCATATTTAAAAGTATTTTGGTCTTTGCCAAGAATCAGTGTGGGAACTCTTCCACATCGAATTGTATTTGCTGAAGATTTTTGATAGTATTTTTTATCCAGTAAGTGCACTCCAGTGACCCAACTATTTGACTCCTAGATGTTTACATGAGAGAATATTTTGCACACATGCAAGAGGAGACATATGAGAATGGAAAATATGCTATTTTTAATAGATAAAAATACTAGAGACAATTACATGTTCATGGTCAAAATAATGCATTTATTGAGGTACACACAGTAGTACCTGGTTGAATTTTAGAAACATAAGTCTCAGAAGGTTCATATATAATAACATTTTTTAAAACTCAAAAGTAAAACCATGGCTGGGCAGGTCCTCATGCCTGTAATCCTAGCACTTTGGGAATGCTGAGGTGGGAGGATTGCTTAAGCTCAGGAGTTTGAGACCAGCCTGGACAACATGGTGAGACCCTATCTCTTAAAAAAAAAAAAAAAAAAAAAAAACAGTAAAATGAAAATAAAACCAAATTATACATTGTTGAAGTATATATAGAAGCACTTACACAGAATAAGTATACATAAGTGTGTGATAATGAAAACTTTTAAGAAAGAGTTTTAAAAATACCTGGCAGTGGCTATCTTAGTGATAAAGGCAAGACATGGGATGGGGAAACACACAGAGGTAAATACAAGTTATTGCCAATATTCCAGTTTTGGGTTAGATGTTTTATCATGGGTTTTGATATAATTTGATTTAAACTTTATATATATATGTGTGTGTGTGTGTGTGTATATATATATTTTTTAGATAGTGTCTTACCATGTCACCCAGGCTGGAGTGCAATGGCACAATCTCGGCTCTCTACAACCCTCACCTCCCGGGTTTAAGCGATTCTCCTGCCTCAGCCTCCCTAGTAGCTGGGTTTACAGGAGCCGGCCACCACACCCAGCTGATTTTTTGTATCTTTAGTAGAGTTGGGGTTTCACCATGATGGCCAGGCTGGTCTCGAACTCCTGACCTCATGATCCACCCGCCTCGGCCTCCCAAAGTGCTGGGATTACAGGCATGAGCTACTATGCCCAGCCTGATTTACATTTTAAATATATGTTACATATATTAAATTTATGTATCAAATACTATACTGGAAAATATAATAGGAAAAAACTCCCAGTGTAAAAACAAGTTACAAGCATCACATAGTTTGTCATAAAGAAAAATTTATAGATGAGAAACTCAAACCTAATAGTGTTTCCATAAATATTATTCATTTTCTAAATATTGTTCATTGCTCCTCCTCTCTTAAGGAGGAGAAAAAGAAGACTCACGGAGGACATTAAGAAGGTGGATGGATTCCGAAAGCTCAAGATTTTGGCTAAAATTAAGAGTCAGCAACCAATCTCCAGGTACCCTTGCTTCTCAATCTGTAGACTAAAGACCCTAGACCAAAAATCCTGATTCCTAGGAAGTGCTTGGAGGACCTTGATGGTGCTTCATTATAGTTGATTTCTTCACATTATTTGATGTGTTGAATCTGCATTTGGCACAGAATTGATACAATTCAGACTTCATGAAATCCATTTAATTAAATGTTCTTTCTCTCTGCTTCTCCATCTATCTAAATCCTAACTTATCCTCCAAAGTTCACACAAGTCTCACTCTCTGAAGCCCTCTCTATTAGAACCTAGCTGAGCTCTGTCTTCCTTCAGCTCCTCTAAACTCTTATAAATCTCTACTTAACTTCCCGCAAAATCTTTATAACATCTCTCTGGAGGCTGTGTGTGTGTATGTATATGTGTATTTTGTATATATGTTATGTATGTGTATGTGTGTATACTCCTCTCTCTGTTAGAACAGAGATTATACTCTTTTCATTTATGTATCTTCTCTCCTCCCACCATTTCACACCAAAATACTTGAGGACAGTAAATTCATCATACATTTGAGTTTTTTCATCACAACTTTTCATAGCACAGGTGCCGTTGAGCCTCTCCATTAATACAGATAATCAGCAGGAAATTCTGCTGTTGGTTTGTTTTATGGAATGGAGAAATCTGTAGTTAAAATCCAGAAGAGAAAGTGAGAAGGGGATGTAGAAGGATTAAGTTACCTAAACACATTCTCCAGGCCAGAATAAAGAATAGTGAAGTAACTCCTTATTAAACATACAGAGAATATAGATAGATGTCTATATTTCTGCATCTGTATGTCTATATGTAAGTTTGGGCCATCAGGGACTACTTGAATAACTTGGAATTGTCAGCAGGGAAGAAGATGTCTAGAAGAATATTGTGTGTGGGGTGGCTAAAATCTACGTGGAGAATGGAGAGAAGCATTAAGAAAAAAATTGAACACTTCTTTACAAAGTTTACATATCAGGCCCATTACTCTCAGTTATTAAGAAGGTTAAAATTTCTAAAACAGAGAGAGAAAGAGAAATAAGGACTCACAGATAGATCTTTTAAGTTATTTGCACCTCGTAGCCAAGCATGGTACCCTCTGTTGCTGAAACAATCTTGATTAATTTATGACATTACTAATCAGCCTTGGGGAATTGATTAGAGCTAATCCAAACCAGCATGTCACGTTAGTGCTTTACACTGGAACTTTTATATGGTAGCTGCAAGAAAGCACATGATTCATGTTTTGCCCCAAATAACTTTTTTTTTGTGTGTGTGTGTATATATATATATATGTATGTATATATACACACACACACACACATATATATATAAATTTTTTTTTTTTTTCCTGAAAACAATTTATAGGGCAAAAAGGAACAGATTGGAACATAGAATTATATGAGAGAATCTGGTCCTAAAGGACTTTTTTTTTCTTTTTTTACAGCTATGTCTTGAAAAAACAACTATTTACCTGAATAAATGGTCTTTGGCCAGATTAGAAAAATTTATATTTTCCTCATTGGAAACAGAGCACTCCCTTCCATGGAGATTGTAAGAAACATACTAACAAAGCCTAATTCTTTTTCACTCATTTCTAAATTTCATGCAGTCTGCCATTCTTCAGTTATGACATAGTATTGGACATGCTCCATTTTTATTTTGTTTTGTTTTATTTTGTTTTTGTTTTTTTGTTTGTTTATTTCATTACAGCAAACATTGCCTGATAAAGGGCATGTTAAATTAATGTGATCACAACTTATCTGAGGTCCATTTCCTGTTACTTGATGTGAAAAAACATTGTGTGAATTTCATCATCCATCCATTTCCAAACCATCTCAAATATCTGTTACTTCTGCAGATGGTCAATTTATTCATTTCCCAATTCCTTTTAACTTGTATTTCAGAGCCTCTCCTTTTCTGATACTGTCACCAAATCATAAAGGTTAGGAGACTGCATGAGGTAAAGCAGATGCGTGGTACTAAAAAACAGGAGAAAATTTTTCCACACTTGAATAATGATAAAAATGTCTGTCCAGGTGCGGTGGCTCATGCCTGTAATTCCAGCACTGTGGGAGGCTGAGGTGGGTGGATCGCCTGAGGTCAGGAGTTCAAGACCAGCCTGGCCAACATGGTGAAACCCCATCTCTACAAAAAATACAAAAATTAGCCAGGCATGGTGGTGTGCACCTGTAATCCCAGGTACTCGGGAGGCTGAGGCAGGAGAATCGCTTGAACCCAGAAGGCAGATGTTACAGTGAGCCAAGATTGTGCCACTGCACTCCAGCCTGGGTGACAGAGCACGATTCCATCTCAGAAGAAAAAAAAATTTTTTCTATTAATTTCCAGAGTTGAACACGCACACAAGTATCTCTAGGGGGTTGGTAAATGTGAGTGATGAAACTTAACAAGGTTTTATTGAGGGTCAGAGAATGCAAAGAACAATGGGGATAGACTGTGAGAACAAATAACTTCATCCCCTGACAGTAAGAATTCCCACCTATATAAGGAAAAATAAAAGTGCCTCAGCCATAGTTCTTTAGTTATACTAGAGAAAAGGAATTATTTTTGATGGAGAAATTAAGAAACGCTGTAAGAAAACACTGGGATTCTAAGTGTATTAATTTGGGAAGAGCCTTAAAATCCCAAGGCACAAGGGCAGCAACTCAGGCTTTGAAATCATATAGTCAGGTCCTGGTGCAACCATTTGGAGTAGCAGTGAGGGTTGTGACCTGTATTTATTGACCTTCTGTGAGGTTGGTGCTTGTGTAGCTCATTAAACAGGGCTTACAAATGAGAATTTATTAAAAGCAGTGGTTCTCACACCTGTCAGGCCTAGGCTCCCTTTTTATATCTAATACTTTTATGATCCTTTTTACAGCCTAAAATTAAATTCTTAGGTAATACTATTTAACTTAATTTTTCAAAAATTGCTAAAGCACCTTAATATGATATAAAAGCTAAATAAAGGATGGTATTTTAATAATAAAAATAATAAAGTATCTTTAATAATAAAGATACTTTCAACCTATAAATGCTTGGGCCCTATACTAGAAAACAAAATGAAGTAGTTGGATGTTTTAGCTCTGTATGGAACTATCCCGAATGCAACAAGGACCAAACCAACTGACTTAGGTAACTCAAATACCACAAGGGACATTACTCTCAGCAATGTGATTTTTTCTTTTTGAAAAGACCAATAATGCTGAGTGACATTTGAATACAACAAAATACAGTCTTCTCTTAATTTGTAAAGTGATTGCATTCTTGGAAAATTCAGTGCACATTAAATTATGCACACACACAAGCATTGCATGCTTATGTGTAAAAGGAATTCTGTTTTAGCCTCAAATAATCAGGTTTTTCACCTTCAGATTGATTTTGAGATACCTGGAAGTCATGCATGAGTTGAGACTTCTTCACAGGACATCTAGCATCCCTGGTCCTTCCCTAAATGTCAGTACTGTGCCCTCTCCCAATCACCAGGACATCAAAACAACAACAACAACAACAACAACAACAACAACAAAAACCCAACTTATTTAATTTCCAGAATGCTCCCTAAGAACCATCACTGTTCTATGAGAACAATTACATTAATTACTTTCATTGCAGAAACTACGTAGAGGACATGTCAAAGCTGAGAGTGGCTGGAGGGCTTCTAATAATGCCAGAATGTCCCCCAGAAATAGTCTGCAGTGCTGATAGTCAGTTGCAGAAGAAAAATACTTGAGGCATCTGCCCTAGGTAGGCCAATTTGTCCATGCGCCTGGTTGGGTATCTCTAAACTTCTTTTCTTCCCTCTAGAGGTTACCTGTGGACATGTGAATAAGCAGAGGGTCTTATTACTGAGAAGAGGTAGACAGCCTGTTATGGCAAAGGGTCATCAACTCGGGAGTCCTCCCCATTTGCTATTGCTCAGGCCAGTTTATTAAAATTCTGCTTCTGTAGGTATAGCACTCCACTGGCTTTGAACTAAGGCAGCAGCCATCAGATTCACATTCAGCTTTAGCCTGATAAACAAAAAAGCAGAGAAAGCTAATTAAAATGTAAGTAGTTGGCCACTTCTGTGGGGTCCACTGTGATACCAGAGCTCCTGTATACATCCTAGACCTTAAGAACACATGGAAACTCAACTGTTCTAAAAATATAATACAGAACCATGCTGATCCCAAAGAAGGAATGAGTTCCCTACAGCCCCCTTCTAGGTAGGGCTTTGCAACAGGTGCCTCACTGCAGATGTCTCAATAGCTTCTCTCATCTGGCCACCAGCAATACTTCTTAAACAGATATGTCTTCACTGTGTTAAATCAGTCAGAGAGATGTTGATGAATTCCCCTTCTTGGAACTTTATTGCTAGACGTGGAGCAAGAACATGTTCTGGGAAAGATAAGGCATATTGCAACTGCTTATTCTGAGACAGATTCTCCAAATCTCAGAATTTGCTTTCTGGTCTTGTGTCCTTTTTACTGACATGTTGTGCCAGACTAGAAGGAAAGGAATGAAAATAAATGTGGGTTTAGGGGAAGAGGAGGCATGGAGGGAGGCCTATGTAGGTCAATTTGTCCATGTGCCTGGTTGGGTATTTCTAAACTTCTTTTCTTCCCCTCTAGAGCTGTGGGCATGTGCATAAGCAGAGGGTCTTAATGCTGAGAAGAGGTGGACAACCTGTGATGGCAAAGGGTCATTAACTCGGAAATCCTCCCCATTGATTATCATTGAATGTGCCCTTGGAGAAACAGTCAGTACAAAAGAACGTGGTCATCGTCCTAAAGGACATACATCATAATAGACGACAACTAAAGAAGCCTTAATGATATATATAATTGATATATCAGGATTTAGTGTGGTGTGTCCTAAGTCAGAGAGATGAGACAGAATGGGCAAATTCTTCAACAAAACAGGCACCATCATCCAGGGCTCAAGAAACACAATGCCCAGGCTGATTAGTTTAGATTTGTTTGTGTGGAAAGGAAAGCACTGTTTTGAACAGTGTTTTTGCCGGGCACGGTGGCTCACGCCTGTAATCCCAGCACTTTGGGAGGTCGAGGCGGGCGGATCACGAGGTCAGCAGATCAAGACCATCCTGGCTAACACAGTGAAACCCCGTCTCTACTGAAAATACAAAAAAAATTAGCCGGGCGTGGAGGCGGGCCTGTAGTCCCAGCTACTCAGGATGCTAAGGCAGGAGAACGGCGTGAACCTGGGTGGCGGAACTTGCAGTGAGCTGAGATTGCGCCACTGCACTCCAGCCTGGGCAACAGAGCAAGACTCATCACAAAAAAAAAAAAAAAAAAGAAAAGAAAAGAAAAGAAAAGTGCTTTTAAGAAGAAAAAGAAGTGACATTTGGAGATTTTAATTGGTCAGAATTGAACAGAGTAATAAGACTAGGAAAGAAGACCTCTTTGGCAGTAATCTAGGGATAAATAATCCATACTGGGAGCCCTTTACTTTCCATTGCCAGTGCTGACCTACTCTGCACCCACCTCCTGTCTCCTGGTTATTGCATAGCTTCTACCTGTAGTACCTGCTCCTATCTCTGTGCCTCTCCAGTCTGTGCTCCCCTCAGCATCCTAATACCCTTCTAAAATTTTCGGTCAGATCACCTGCTCCTTGACTCAGAAACTTCCAAAGCCCTTACCTTGCCTTATGAGGTTTTGCATACTCTGGCCCCAGTGATGTATTTGGCCTCGTCTCCTAGGGCTGTCTCACTTGTTTCCTCTGCTCTAGCCACCCTGGCCCCCTTGATATTCCTCAAACTGCTGAGCATTGTGTCCCTGTGAGCCCCTGTACTTTATTTTACCTCTGACTAGAACACACCTCCATCATTTTCCCCTTACTTCTGGCAAGTTGCCATCTAAAGGTGACTTTTCTACATTTTTGTTATGATAGAGGGTCCTTATTGGTACCATGTGAGAAATTACCTTGATGCCCTGGTAGGCTCCAAGTACAGTCCCATGCAAGCTCTCCCAGAGGACACAGCACAAATAGGTTTGCAGACTATGCAGTAAAATGCTCAAATCACAGCTTCATTAAAAAACATAGCAAACAGCAAGGGGAAAAAGAAGAGCAAGTTAAGAGTTTAGTGTGTAAGTGAATTGGAAGAACCGCACTATCTGAATCAAGTGTGAGCAATTTCCATATATCTGAGCTCTCTTACATTGTTGAATCATCTCTTACATCATTGAATCAACCTATAGGACAGACACAGAGATATATATGCCTGGTCCCAACCAATTAGTTGGTTGAACAGCCACGGATGTTATTTTTGTTTCTGAAGTAGAGAACTTACGGTGTCTCCAATGTGTGGCTGACTCAAGGCCTCATGAATAATGAGTCAGTGCTTCGATGTCTCATATATCTGTGAATTCTGAATGTGTGGCTCCTTTTGTATATTTTGTGCCTCATGAACATTAGGTATCTTTTGACCCTTCCATCCCTTATATCTATATTTAACAACATATTCTCTATTTACTAACTAGTTATGTCTACTTAAAACATCCTAAGCGTTTTTGCCTACGTTTTACTAACTAAAAGCATATTTATATTTTATAATAGAATTGCTCATTTACAAAAGTAAATATGTGTTACAATCCATATCATTTATTGGTGTATCCCTGACCTATAGTAGGCACTCAATACATATGTGCTGAGTGAGAGAATTGTGCTTTCTCACTCCTTTTCTCCTTCCCCTGCTCCTGCATTTTCTCCTACACTCTCTCTCTCTCTCTCTCTCTCTCTCTCTCTCACTCTCTCTCACACACACACACACACACACACACACACACACACACACATTGGACAGGAATCCCAGAGATCTGGGTTCTGGTGTGACAGCATGCTTTTCACAAATACTTCTTGGTTTCCATTCCTTCAAATGTAAATAAAGGTAGGGTTTAGTAAGATGATCTTTGAGTTTCCTTCCAGGATTCAGAGTTTCATCAAAATTTCTTTATTCCTTTGCTCTATGAGGTTTCTTTGTGCTGTGGCTTTAATGTAGCCTATCAAACACATTTCAACAAAATCAAAAGCCTTTTGTTTTGCCCATCACCATTGCTAGGAGGATCACTGCCAAGATCCCAAAGTAGAGGAAATTTTTCCTATAGAACATAACTGAATTTTGTATTAAGCAAGCTAAAACCAGAGAAAGATTAGATTTTAAAACCTTTGAAAGTGAAGCTAGGAGAGGTGCCTCATGTGTATAGTCCCAGCTACTTGGGAGGCTGGAGTAGGAAGATAGCTTGAGCCCAGAAGTTCAAGACTGCAGTGAGCTAGGATGGCCCCACTGCATTCCAACCTGGGCGACTAACGGGACCATGTTACTTAAAACAAAACACAAAACAAAACAAAGTACACAATCTTTAAAAGTGATATGAAATCAAAATAATAACAATAGGTAAGTCTATGGAAGTTTCCAGAGCTGTCTTTTTAATTATCAAAAAAACTAGAATAACATTCTTATGAAAGGATTAAACAACAATTAAATAACATTATGGATTGCCATCATTATAAAAACAAGAATTAAAAGGCAATATAGGCTGGGCACGGTGGCTCACACCTGTAATCACAGCACTTTGGAGGGCCAAGGCGGGCGGATCACCTGAGGTCGGGAGTTTGAGACCAGCCTGACTGACATGGAGAAACTCCATCTCTACTAAAAATACAGAATTAGCTGGACTTGGTGGCACATACCTGTAATCCCAGCTACTCAGGAGGCTGAGGCAGGAGAATCACTTGAACCCGGGAGGCGGAGGTTGCAGTGAGCCGAGATCACGCCATTGCACTACAGCCTGGGCAACACGAGCGAAACTCCGTCTTAAAAAAAACAAAAAAACAAAAAAAAATATAAGGTTGTTTATGTATTTCTTATGTATTTAGCTACTAAACTTCTGGAAAACATCTTGTTACTGAAGAACAAAAACATACACCATTCGGCCAATTAACCACTTACTGCTGTATTTCCCTTTTGTTCAAATTGCATATGAAGATACATATAGGTGACCTAATTTGTTTAATTTGCAGTATTCCCAAGATATAAGCTAGTGGTTGCCCATTAAAAGTCTCTTAGGCTGTGATCTTGAGATATGGAAAAGAGAGAAATTTTGAATTTTTGCTTAAAGCCTAGCATTCAAAGCTAAATAGGTATGGCCTATATCTTTCTGGAAGCCATATTATGTTAGACACTACTTTAAAAATAATAATTTTAGTTTAATATATTATACTAAAACATCGATACAGACTATTTGCCAGAGGATTTCTTCAGCTGCTTAGAATGAAGAAAAGTATCCATTAATAAATTAAGGGATTTTTTTGTGTGTGTTTTAATTTCTTAAGGCTATGTTTTATATCATGCTTGCTTTAATAGTAGAATTAATACAGAATATAAAACTGAGAGTATAGGCATCACCTATTAATGCAAAAATTCAAGTTTTACATAGAACTAGGAGGTCCTGTAATGATAACTTCTAAAGTATCTGCACTTTTCAAAGAAAAAAAAACCCTGTAAATTTACATCTCAGTTACCTTAATTAATATTAGAAGTTTGTACATGTGATGTGAATATATATGGAGTTGCGCCTAAAATACATTATAACCCAAGTATACTACTATCATTTACTAGTTGGTTCTTGTGAAATGGTGTTTCAAGAATATTGAACTATATAAATAATTGCACTAAAATTTTGGAGACAACATTGACACTGGACTTTAAAAGTAATTCTAGATATTAATTTTAATGCATTGTAGCTTGATCATAATTTAATTATTTTTTCCAACATTTTAAATTGACATCTTGAAAATAAACTATAGAATATCAAGAAATTCTGTGTTTATTAAGATATTTATATTTGGCCACATTATTGTGTGCTTATGAAGCTCATCTCAGCAGTGAGATGGAGAATATAGATAGGTCCAATCTTTTGATGCTTTAGCTACATATTCCATGAGCCAAATGACACTTTATACATACATACACTCAATATATTATTCATATTATATTTAATGGAGTTAATGGAATAATAATAAACTGGACATCAATGATACCTTTGTAATTTTGTTGTTCTCTTGGAGTAAGAGTGTTAGAAAATTAAAATTCCATTTCATTTTCTTTTCAAACACTGCTATACACATAATAAAAACTGGGAGGCATCATTTAGAACTCTAAAGTACAAAAAAAAAAAAAAACCACACACACACACAGTAACTACATACATTTATTAGCTGTGGAGTATATTAATTGTCCTAAATGCTCAATGTAGAATGTTAAAGTCACTACTGTGACTTTAATAATATGTGGATAAAAGTCCATTGTTGTGCTTTCTAAAATTTTAAACAATATTGTTCTTTAAACACATTATTTAAATTAACAACCCATAATATAGTAAATTAACCTTGGTAAAGGAATTTTTTTTATGACAGAGAAGAATGAAGCTTTTAGATCGGGAAGAAAAGTGAGTTAGTTTTAAAAAGGAAAACTTTTTAGGAAGGATAAAGGACATTCAGTGAAAGGAGTAACATGCACTCATCCTTTAAAAACACTGTTCTTTGATATGTGAGAGAGGAGGAAATAAAAGCAAAAAATGTCAGTGTTTTATTATTATTTATTTACTTATTTATTTATTTATTTATTTATTTATTTATTTATTTTGAGACAGAGTCTCGCTCTGTCGCCCAGGCTGGAGTGCAGTGGCCGGATCTCAGCTCACTGCAAGCTCCGCCTCCCAGGTTTACGCCATTCTCCTGCCTCAGCCTCCCAAGTAGCTGGGACTACAGGCGCCCGCCACCTCGCCCGGCTAGTTTTTTGTATTTTTTGTAGAGACAGGGTTTCACCGTGTTAGCCAGGATGGTCTCGATCTCCTGACCTCGTGATCCTCCCGTCTCGGCCTCCCAAAGTGCTGGGATTACAGGCTTGAGCCACCGCGCCCGGCCAAATGTCAGTGTTTTAAATCTGTCACTAAAAAATCATCTAAAAGTCCCAGAAGTCAACCAGGTGCATCAGTGCACACAGAAAACAATCTAACGTAAACCGTAGTGTAGAGATTTTTAGTTTCTAGTCAAGAACCCAAAGTTCTTGAAGAGGATCCAATTACAAGTTTTGGGGAATAGGAAATCCTAATGAGTGTAGGACATCATGCTGACAGGAGGTGAGGATAATCTCAGATGTCTAGAGAAGCAATAAACAGTAAGTTAGGGCAGGAGAGAGGCAACAAAGCCTGAAATAATCCCCACTAAGAATTAGTATTGCTAACTCGAGAATTTTAATTAAACAGAACAATTACAGTTGTCAATTGGAATAGATTCAGATGTAAAACGCCAGGAATCCATGACGATAATCAATCGGAACAAACACTATGATGAATTGAATAAGAAACTTACACTGTGGTCTAGGATTTGTCTTCTCCTAGGTCATTGTGCCCTACATCCCTGAGACGAGCATCATGCTCTCCAGGAGGGTCCCATCCTTCCATTTGTAAGGTTCTGTTGTATTTACGTTGGGGAAAACTCCACCTCCTACCAAGCTATAGATCAAGGTTCAAAAGAGAGCTCCCTGGAAAACTCCTTGGTGCTTTGTTCACTGAAATGTTGTTTCAGGAGAGCATATTTCATCTTAATGGCTGTCATTGCTGGGAATCCAAACGCTAATTCCCAAGGCATTCTCAAATTATCATCTGTATCAGCTTCTGCCATAGTCATCCCCACCAGTGTCACCAACAATATTGTTACTAAGAACATAATTTTTAAAAAATGTTTGCTTTATTTTTTTGTCCTAAGGACAGTGATTTCTATAATGGCAACAATTGCAGTGATTTTCAAAATGTGATCTGGGGACCCTTGAGACCCTTTTAGTGGGTCTGTGGGCTAATATTATTTCATAATAATTCTGACACTTATTTTTCTTTTTCATTATTATTTTCAGATGACATTTATATTGCAAGAGATTGAATGCAGAAACAAGTATTCAGCTGTCTTTTATTAAACAAGACATTAGAGAGATTTGCAAAAATGTAAAACAGTGTCACTCTTCTTTTTATTTTAAAAATATAGCTATTTTTCAGGCCGGGCGCGGTGGCTCAAGCCTGTAATCCCAGCACTTTGGGAGGCCGAGGCGGGTGGATCACGAGGTCAGGAGATAGAGACTATCCTGGCTAACACGGTGAAACCCCGTCTCTACTAAAAATAAAAAGAACTAGCCGGGCGTGGTGGCGGGCGCCTGTAGTCTCAGCTACTCGAGAGGCTGAGGCAGGAGAATGGCATGAACCCGGGAGGCGGAGCTTGCAGTGAGCCGAGATCACGCCACTGCACTCCAGCCTGGGAGACACAGCGAGACTCCGTCTCAAAAAAAAAAAAAAAATATATATATATATAGCTATTTTTCATAAAATATGTATGCTAACATAAAATGGGTTTATTATTATTTTTAAATGAATTAACCAATTTTTTTGTTTTACTCTATAATATGGTAAATGTCAATAGTTATAACCTACAGAAACACAAATTCTTTGGATCCTAAAGCTCCACCACCTAACGTGCTATAGATCAAGGTTCAAAAGAGAGCTCCCTGGAAAACTCCTTGGTGCTTTGTTCACTGAAATGTTATTTCAGGAGAGCATATTTCATTTTAATGACTGTCATTGCTGGCATCCAAACTCTAATTCCCAAGGCATTCTCAAATTGTCAACTGCATCACTTCATTACTTTTTAAGAGTATAAGCGGGTTATGAGACCAGAAGGTTCAAGAACTGCTGCCTTAGGGTATATACCACACTAGTAATGTTCATTTATGATCAAATGACTATTTTTCAAAGTATTTGGAGTATCCCTTCCTGCACGCTTATGTTATGATCTAGATATACAAATCCATTTAATTCATTTTGCTGTTGATGTCTAGGGATTGGATTTTTTAATATTTGGTTCTACCATTAAATAAAATATTTTTACATAGTCCCAAGGTCAAATCAAATTATATCCAAAGAAATCTTTCTCCTTCATCCTAATAGCCTCTCTCACCTTAGAGTAATAGTTTTAAATGTTATGATGTATCCTTCTGTTGTTTATTATAGGCATATATGTTTGTATTCTTAACACCCTTCTATTAGATAAACAATAATGTGCTACATAACAATTTTCTCTATCTTGCCTATTTCACATATATATCTTAAAGATCATTTATAATATGTGGAGATTTTCCTCCTTTATTATTTCACAGCTGCAAAATACTCTGGGTTTTCTTCCTTTTCAGATTATTGCTCTGTAGTTCTTCCTTGTCTTGGTAGCTGCCTGACAGTTTTGAAGAAGTTCACAAAATGCCACCTCAAAATATGTCACTGGCGGCACTTAGGGAACAGCAAATGCAAGGTGGGGTTTTCTCTGAATTCCCCATATTTGCCTATAGACAATCCCTCCAAAAGGAACTAGAGTGTCATCAGTCCCCTCCCCATCAATCTCATCACCCAGGGAAGATTAACTTGTATCACCGGAGAGGAGACTGGAAGTTGATACTATGCAGTCACCTATTCTTTGGAGGGACCATTCATCTTTTCCAAAAATAATTTCCTTTCCCCTACATTGCCTACATCCCCCTTCCTGTCTTCCCTATGAAGAGAGTATATAAACTTCTAGATCTCACTGGATTTGGGGGCATTCACTTCTTTTTCATATGATACCTCCATGAACAAAATACATTTTTTTTTTTTTTTTTTTTTGAGACAGAGTCTTGCTCTGTCTCCCAGGTTGGAGTACAGTGGCGCGATCCTGGGTTCACGCCATTCTCCTGCCTCAGCCTACCGAGTCACTGGGACTATAGGCGCCAGCCTCCACGCCGGCTAATTTTTTTTATATTTTCAGTAGAGATGGGATTTCACTGTGTTAGCCAGGATGGTCTTGATCTCCTGACCTCGTGATCCGCCCACTCGGCCTCCAAAAGTGCTGGGATTACAGGTGTGAGCCACCACGCCCGGCCACAAAATAAATTTTTGTGTCTTTCTCTTATTAATCTGCCTGCTGTCAATTTATTTCATACACTTAATTATCAAACCCTCAGAGGGCAGAGGGAGTCTTCCCTCTCCTACAGTTCCAGTCAGATTGTTTTCTAGTTGTTTTAAACATAAGGGTTGATCTAAGATGTCTGGCATACCATTACTGAAAATAATTACTAAAAATAGAATCAATAGTATAGTATTTGTTAACATGTTTTAAAAATATCAATAACTAAATTATTCTAGGACTTCCAATTCTTAAAATCTTCAAAATGTAGTTGTATAAAATGATATAGATCAGTGCTGTCATACTCTCTGGTCCAGGGATGGATTTCTCCTATAATAATTCAAATTCCCACTAATGATGTGTAAGTTAGCAAATTAGTTGCCATGTTTGTTCAGTTGTGTATCACCACCAAAGAAGTAAGTTGCTAAATTAAATATAAATAAATACCTAGCCATAGAACTAGAGGAAGAGATTAAACAATGTATTGTTGGATCAAGAAATCATGTTTCAAAATTTAAACAAATGAATGACTTTTATAGTTCAAGTGTCTGTGAAGTCCAAAATAAAAATACAGACATTAATTGCACTACCTTATTGGTAGAAGAAATAGCAAGTACCTTAAAAAGTGCATATCATATTGGAATCAAATCTCTTGAAGGCTAGGCAATTCATCCTGACTATGTTTTTCTCACCAAAGAGCTTAACATTGAACCATCAAAATATATTCACTTTACCATCTGGGACATTTTAATCAAACCTCTCATCTGTTCAATCACATATTTCACTTCAGAAAGAAGAACTTTCACTTCTGCCTTGTTTTTCAGAACTATCTATATCTACCACTTTTCACATTAAGATGATCCTTCTCAAGCCATCAGAGAACTAAGTGACATCTGCAATGAAATGGCTTTACCAGTTTTGTCCTTTGGTAATTCTGTCATCTATTTTTGCTGGATCCAATCCCTGGAGACCATCCTGCCTTTCTAAGGGATGCTTCTCTCTTTCAGCTACCTTCATGTCCTTTAATGCAATTGTTGCTTCTTTCTGTCCTGGTGTTGTGCTTTGGCAGTGGTCACACCCATGGAGCATAGACTTCTAACAAGGCACAAAGCATGACTTTGAGTTTTCTGTTGTAATTTGATGGAATTGGCCAGGCGCGATGGCTCATGCCTGTAATCCTGGCACTTTGGGAAGCCAAGGCAGGCAGATCACCTGAGGTCAGGAGTTCGAGACTAGCCTGGCCAACATGGCAAAACCTTTGGTACTTCCTTTGGTAGAACTTTCACTTCTGCTTTGTTTTTCAGAACTATCTATATCTACCACTATTATCTACTAAAATATATCTATATCTAAAAATATCTATATCTACTAAAAATATAAAAATTAGCCAGGCGTGGTGGTGGGTGTGGTGGCGGGTGCCTGTAATCCCAGTTATTGGGGAGGCTGAGGCAGGAGAATCGCTTGAACCAGGAGGTGGAGGTTGCAGTGAGCCGAGATTGTGCCACTGCACTCCAGCCTGGGTGGCAGAATGAGACTCCGTCTCAAAAAAAAAAAAAAAAAAAAATGGAATTAAGAAACATTGAAAAATATATATCATTCACTGTGAGAAAAAACTTCATCTCCTCCAACTGGGAATCTCAGTCCATTCTATGTATGAAGGTGATGGCCTGCAATAACCTTTTGAGGCTGCTATCATCCTATCCCTAGTTTATGGGTGAAAAAATTGATGGACAGAGAATGGGAGTATTTTCAGTATATCACTTAGAGAATCAGTGAGAGAGTCAGTCTATGAACTTTGTGGTGGTGGGTGGCCTTCCCTGTAGAAAGGATAGATTCCATGATCTTTTGTACCATCAAATAAAATACTTACAAACAAATGAGAACTAGCCATTTGTATTTGTTTTGTTTTAATAATGCAAATAAGATGTCATTCTAGACCTAAAAAAAATGTTTTTCTCCCTCTTGTTTCCAAATTTTAGGATAAAAGGCAAATAGAAATTTGTTCTTAGAGAACCCTGGACAAATTCTCTTTATGAGGGAGGATCAAGCAATTTCACCATATCATCACCACACAATTAAATTTTGCCTTTCCTGTGAGAAACCAGCATGTATAGCAGTCTGCCTATTGAGTATCGTACTGAAATTAAGACAGATTAAAGTCTGTATGAAACTTTTTCAAAAGAGACTATTGAAAAATTGCAACTTGTAGGTCACATAATGCCTGCAGACTCCCTATATGTCTTTTGTCTAAAATGTCTGCCAACTTGCAGTTGACCATCATTGCTGTCTTGAAAGCAGTGATGAAGTAACATGAAGTAACTTTAGATAGGGAATTATGAGCACTCTCTGTCTAAAGTAGTAGCCCCAGTAGAAAGAACCTCTTTTTTCACCCTCCTAGAGGGTGGAAAATTTAGATCTGCCCAAGTAAAGAGCTGAAAAATCTCATTGTGGAAAAGACATAAATGTTTAATTATTTGCAATACATTTTTTGAAAATGTAGCAGTTTAAACGTTAACATATCCTCATTCTTAGTTTTTGTTTTGTTTTGTTTTTGTCTTCCTTATTGCTTATTATCAAATAACCAAACTTAGGCCTAGCCCAGAGAAGGGAGTCACCCATTTCTGACTCCTGTGGACTGTTCTCCATGTAGGAAAGCAGTTATTAAGGGCTAAATTGTGTGCCTCCCCATCCCTAATAAATGAAGTCCTAATCCCCAGTACCTCAGAATGTAGCCGTAATTGTTTACAGAGTCTTCTTTTTGTTTTGTTTGTTTGTTTGAGACAGAGTCTCTCTCTGTTGCCCAGGTGGGAGTGCCACAGCGTGATCTGGGCTCACTGCAAGCTCCGCCTCCCGGGTTCACGCCATTCTCCTGCCTCAGCCTCCCGGGTAGCTGGGACTACAGGCGCCCGCCACCACGCCCCGATAATTTTTTGTATTTTTAGTAGAGACGGGGTTTCATCGTGTTAGCCAGGATGGTCTCGATCTCCTGACGTCGTGATCCGCCCGTCTCGGCCTCCCAAAGTGCTGGGATTACAAGTGTGAGCCACCGTGTGTTGATAGAGTCTTTAAAGAGGCAATTAATGAAAATGAGGTAATTAGAGTAGGCCCTAATCCAATATGACTGGTTTCCTTTTAAGAAGAGGAAATTTGGGGATAGGCATGGTGACTCAGGCCTGTAATCCCAACACTCTGGAATGGTGAGGTGGGAGGATAGCTTGAGACCAGGAGTTCAAGACTCCATCTCTTAAAAAAATGTTTTTTAAACTACAAAATAAGAAGAGGAAATTTGAACACAGACATGCACAGAGGAAAGATGACCTGGAGACCCAGGGAGAAGATGCCATCTACAAGCTAGGAGAGAGAGAAGAAAGGAGGAGGAGGAGGAAAGGGAAGAGAAGAAGGAGAAGAAGAGGAGAAGAAGGAGGGAGAAGGAAGAAGACGAAGAAACTAATACTGCTATGTCTCAAAAAACAAAGAAACCACACCTTGATCTCAGACTTCTAGCCTCCAGAACTGTGAAAAAATTAATTTCTGTTGTTTAAGCCACTAGGTCTGTGGTACCTTGTTATGGCAGTCCTAGCAAACTAATACAACAGTCAATACATTAATACATTATAATGCTACATGTCCAATCCTTTGTCTCCTTATCATAGATACCACTAGCACTTACTAGTGGATCATAGATACCACTAGCACTTACCTCCCAGGCCTGGAAAAATAAATTAAGTAATGCATAGTATCTAGAAGATAGTACACACTCAATAAATGGCAGCTGATGACTAATGTTATTTTTTTCCCCAATGTGGCAAAAGCAAGATATAAGTACCGTATGGTTTAATCCTTGTGGGCAGATCATTAAATGCAGAGCCATAATGCAAATTTTGACATTCAGGAGTCCGTAACAGAGTATTAGAGCAAACTAAATCAAGAATTTTCAGATATACAGGGAAATAAGAAAGATGAATATGTGAATAACAAAATACTGAAAATAGAAAAAGTAGATGTGGCACTGAAGCAGGTTGTTCTGATATTCCACATTAGTGAAGAACCTACCAAGCTGCCTAAAACAGAGGGAAGGAGTACAGCCCTGGAAGCCCTTTGGAGATTGACATCCTACTCCATATTTGCTAGCCTGGTAACTTAAATACCTCAATGAGTGTGTAATTCTCTTGATTGTCTGCAATACGGAGATAATAATAAACTCCCACTTTTCTTACAAGTACTTTATGAGATGATGTCCACTGCTTCTAAGCATGTTCTTGGAACCTGGATGAGGTGTATATATGAAAGTTACTGTGAAATAGTCATTACAATTTACTTTTCCTTTCAACAAAATAGGCTTGAGAAATAAAAGTAAGCATAATTTTGTAAATGTTCCACCACAATGTAAGCTTCTCCAGGTCATATATTTTTGTATTTCCTGAGTTGAGCATACAGTAGTGGCTCAAATAAATAATACATTAATGAAACTAGTGTTTTCTCAGATCTGTATCAAGTACCACTAGAGTTGTGGACAATGTTTATGAGGAGTTTATGAACTTTGGTTTTTTAAATGTTGGAACAGAGAATAAGAATATCATTCTCTTTTCTATTCTCTTTAAATATTTCTGATTAAGTGACTGGAAAGAAAAGTGTCAATTTGGTGCTAGCAGATGTTTAAGGCCTCTCTAACACTTGTTAATCTTTCCTCTCTCTCTCTTTTTTTTTTGTTTTCAATTTTGTAACAAAGAACAGTTTTTAGGCTCTAAGTAGCAGACAGCAAGCAGCATATAACTAGAATTTAATACTACTGTTTTATTTTATACTGTTTTATAGTTACCTTCTCTTTATGATCAGAGGTAGAAATTTTCCACTGGAATACTGATGTAAAGCTTTTAAAATAAATTGATTTCATTTTATACATAGTGTAGCTTGTATCCAAATACAGCAAAAAGAAAAAGAATTTTAAAGTGGTACTCACATAACTGAAGTTTGAACAATACTAAATAAAATAACCAATGTCATAAAACAGGAAATGGCAAAAGATACTATGGTTATACAGCCAGCCTTCTGTATATGTGGTTCTGCTTCCATGGTTTCAACCAACCAAGGATCCAAATATTTAGGGGAAAACATCAAAAATAACAACAATAAAAAAGTGACATAAAAAAACACAATATAACAACTATTTATATATCATTTGCATGTTTTAAATATTATGCATAGAGATGATTTAAAATATAGGGAAGATATATGTGGGTTATATGCAAATACTACACCATTTTATACAACAGATTTGAACATCCAGGGTTTTTGGCATGCTAGAGGAATCAATTCCCTATGACACTAAAGACTACAGTATTTTATATTATCTTTATAAATTATATGTCTATTTATATTATAAGAACATATAAATTATGCTGTCTTTAATATTAACTATAACTGCTATAGGAATTCGGAAAGGGTAAATATTCTGGAATGCTGCAATTTGAGAAAATTTTTTGGAAGAGATATGACAAGGCTCAACCTTGAAAGAAAGGGTTGTATTATCCATTACAGTGTACACATTATCCCCCAAATATAGCAGCTTATGACAGTAAACAGTTATTACCTCTCAGAGTTTCTGAGGGTCAGGAATCTGGGAGCAGCTTAGCTGAATGGTTTTTACTCAGTGTCTATCTCTCATGAGGCTGCAGTCAATGACTGTGATTACCTAAAAGCTTGACTGGGACTGTAACTTCCAAGTTGCAAGAAAAGGCTCACTTATGTAACTGTTGGCTGGAGGACTCATTTTCTTCCACACGTCTCTAGAGGGCTACTCTTAATAAGCGCTGGCTTCCTTCCTCTGCAGTGAGTGATCCAAGAGAGATTGGCAATGATGGAAATCTCTTATCTAATCTTGGAAGTGACATACCATCACTTCTGCCATATTCTCACCAACCCTGGTGCAATGTGGAAAGGGCTACACAAAGGTGCAAATATCAGAAGCCATCTTTTAGGCTGTTTCCACAGTACACACTGAAAAATGTGTCTCTCAGTCCTTACAGGCATAATATCACCTGGGGAGTTTCAAATATACCAGTTGCGGCCAGGCGCGGTGGCTCATGCCTGTAATCTCAGCACTTTGGGAGGCCGAGGTAGGCGGATCACTTGAGGTCAGGAGTTTGAGACCAGCCTGGCCAGTATGGTGAAACCCTGTCTCTACTGAAACTACAAAAAAATAAAATAAAATAAAATAAAAAATAAGGCATGGTGGTGGACGCTTATAATTCCAGCTACTCGGGAGGCTGAGGCAGGAGAATCGCTTGAACCTGGGAGGCGGAGATTGTTGTCAGCCAAGATTGGGCCACTGCACTCCAGCCTGGGCAACAGAGCAAGACTTCATCTGGAAAAAGAAATGTGTGCATATACCAGATGCTCAGGCCCCGCTCCTAATCAATTAAATCAGAATCTCTGCAGTAGGGTCTAGTTAATAGTATTTTTTCCCCCACAAACTTCTACCAACGATTGTGATGTATGATTAAAGTTGGGGACCATTAGTTGAAAGAAGAATGAGAAATAGGGAATATAAACCTGATAAATAGGCCAGGCACGGTGGCTCACACCTGCAATCCCAGCACTTTGGGAGGTCGAGGCAGGCAAATCACCTGAGATCGGGAGTTCTCGAGACCAGCCTGACCAACATGGAGAAACCCCGTTTCGACTAACAATACAAAATTAGCTGGGCGTGGTGGCGCATGCCTATAATCCCAGCTACTCTGGAGGCTGAGGCAGGAGAATCACTTGAACCCGGGAGGCGGAGGTTGCAATGAGCCGAGATTGGGCCATTGCACTTCAGCCTGGGCAACAAGAGCTAAACAAAGAGTCTTCATACCCTGACTCACCCTGGGAGGTTTTCCTTCCTTCTATCCTTTCTGAAAGGTTGAGCAAAGAAACAAACAACAACAAAAAACAAAAACAAAAAAACTGATATATCATTGAAAGGGCCATTTGATTATTACCTAATTAGTGGATAATGTACTACACAAGGAAATATGAGAGATTTTGCTGTCTTGCTCTGAGACAGGTAGAAATAAGGTACTGATCTAAAGAAGTTGCAGAACACCGGCCAGGTGCGGTGGCTCACGCCTGTAATTCCAGCACTATGGGAGGCCGAGGAGGGCGGATCACGAGGTCAGGAGATCGAGACCATCTTGGCTAACATGGTGAAACCCTGACTCTACTCAAAAATACAAAAGATTAGCCGGGCGTGGTGGCGGGCGCCTGTAATCCCAGCTACTCCGGAGGCTGAGGCAGGAGAATGGCGTGAAACCGGGAGGGGGAGCTTGCAGTAGCCGAGATCTGGCCACTGCACTCCAGCCTGGGCGGCAGAGCGAGACACCCTCTCAAAAAAAGAAGTTGCAGAACACTGAAAGTCAGAAGTAGGGACATGCATCACATGGTGGGCATGGCTTTAATATTTGAGACAGTCTTATTTGTCACAGGCCCATGTTTGTGGTGTTTCTAATGCTCCCAACTGGACGCAGATTCAAAATTCGTGATTCTCCCACCAGCATTTGCTTAGTTAAGGAAGCTGTGGGGAACGGGTACTATTCTGGGAAAAAAGGCAGCTGTTGAGAGTGAAAGACCTTGAGTTCCCATATCTTTAGGGAAGAGTCTGGCACTTCTTTGGGATTCTTCATACCCTGACTCACCCTGGGAGGTTTTCCTTCCTTCTATCCTTTCTGAAAGGTTGAACAAAGAAGTAATGACATGTGGAGTACCTTGCATATTATCCCTTTAAAGTCCAGGAACAGGGGGTTAAGATGGGTACAGCTGATTACACAAAACCCACAGCTTTCTACAGCTACTAAAAATTTGAAATTTAGGACACTATCCAAAGCTACTACAGTGTGATATAAGGTCCTATACATTCTTGAGGCTGCTTCCCCATTTGTGTTACTCCACTTCCAGTTACTGTTCTCCTTGTTCCCTCAGTTCCAGCCACACTGACCACTTTGCTGTTCCTTGACTAATACCAGGTATCTCTCCTTCCCACAAACACCTCAGGGCCTCTTTACTTATTCATTTTTTATTCTGCCTACAATCCTCAAAGGCCCACTCCCTCATCTCATCTTTTTTAAAATTTCAACTTCTTGATGAACATTCTATGATTATGTTATTTAAAATAAGAAATACAAAGCCTATCTTTCTTTTCTGCTTTATTTTCCTCCCCAACATTTAATATTATCTTACATCATAAAAGATATATATATATATAGTTCCCTTATTAGAAAATAAACTGTGAGTGCATAACTTTTTGTCTGTTTAGTTCACTGTAATATTTCTGGTCGGCGGCTGGGCGCGGTGGCTCACGCCTGTAATCCCAGCACTTTGGGAGGCTGAGACGGGCCGATCACGAGGTCAGGAGATCGAGACCATCCTGGCTAACATGGTGAAACGCCGTCTCTACTAAAAATACAAAAAAATTAGCCGGGCGTAGTGGCAGGCGCCTGTAGTCCCAGCTAATTGGGAGGCTGAGGCAGGAGAATGGCGTGAACCCGGGAGGCGGAGCTTGCAGTGAGCCGAGATCGCGCCACCGCACTCCAGCCTGGGCGACTAAGCAAGACTCCGTCTCAAAAAAATAAAAAAATAAAAAAATAAAAATATATATATATATGTGTGTGTGTGTGTGTGTGTGTGTGTGTGTGTGTGTGTGTGTATATTTCTGGTCTAGAAGAGTTTCTGGAACACAGCATGTGCTCAACAAGTATCTACTGAAAATAAAAAGGAACTGGAAAACAGCACTGCATGGGCGGAGCTTTGTGATTCAGTTTGATAGATAGGTGAGGGTGCCCTAAGCCTTTCAAGTGTTGAATAAATATATAAGATTCCTCTTTAATGTACGTGAAATATGTGTATAATCATAATTCACAAAGTATTCTCACTGATCCTTACAACACTCACACGACTATGAATTGCTGTTATCTCCAACTTACAAATATAGAAGCTGGGTGTCAAATAAACCAAAATCTTGACCTCTTGAAGTGGTCATTTGTTTTAGGAGTTGGTCTCCTAATTTCAAAACTGAATACCGGTGTAAGTCCCATAGGCCAACCTTAAAAGAGAAGATAGGTAATGTGGGTTAAAAATAGATTACAAAAAATTTTTAAAAAGAAAAATGGATTACAAAACAAAAATATTAAAGACAAATAGAAGACTATCTAGAAACAAATTGTATTTCTGAGATTATTGGGTCTAACAGAACAAAAATTATAAAGATACAGGAAAGACAAGATCTCTGCTTGCTCATAGGCAGGGTGTATATGTGTGGGAATGGTTCAAACAGGAAGGAACTCTGGAGAAGCTTCAAGACAGGAAAACAATGCAAATTGTAATAGACATAAAAAAGGTTTCAGGGGAAGTAAGACTTGGGATGGTCCTCAAAGTGTGGACAAAAAGTGACTTTACAGAAATGGAGGACAGCTATAAGAAACATTTCAGGAAATAATAATTGTACTTTGAGAGCCTAATATTATTTCATTCCTTGACTGTATCAGTAACAGTACTAATTTCAGATTGAATAATGTTGGTGGATCTAGTAAAGCAATAGACTTCTTCTTTCTTTCTTTTTTTTTTTTAGTTGGAGTCTTGCCCTGTTGCCCAGGCTGGTGTACAGTGGTGCCATCTTGGCAGACTGCAACCTCCACCTCCTGGGTTCAAGTGATTATCATGCCTCAGCCTCTGCAGTTGCTGGGATTACAGGCATGTGCCCACCAGGTCTGGCTAATTTTTTTTGTATTTTTAGTAGAGACAAGGTTTCACCATACTGGTCAGGCTGGTCTTGAACTCCTGATCTTGTGATCTGTCCACCTTGGCTTCCCAACATACTGGGATTACAGGCATGAGCTACAGCGCCAGCCTAGCAATAGACTTCTGCAAATGTTTCTAGCAACATTTTGGAAGTTGGAGAGAAGACAGTCATTGGTTTTGACTGCAGACTTGGCTCCTTAACTGTGCTTGGCGCCTTAACTGTCCTTGGCTCTCTGAGCTCATAAATTCAGCCTAGATTTTGTGCTTTTCATTCACATAGGCCCATCTAAGACCTCCAGCTTTTTAATGAGAAAAGATTGATTAATACCTAGAAAAACAACAAAGGTGTTAAGTTTCATGATTCTGGTATCTGATAGTCTGTAGCACAATTGGGACTTGTATTTCCACACTGATTACTGGAAAAGGCAAAATGGTTTTCCCAGCCTAAACACTGGGAGACTGCACTTCTGTCATGGAGAAAAGGCCTTCCCATGACTCTCCTGCCTTCACATTTCAAAAATATTGCCTTTTTGTTTATAATTTCCCCCTTATTACAGAAAAAACCAGTAAGGAGAATATAAAGTGAGATGAAATGTGGAGCTGACTCAGAAAAGAAACTGACCTACATTCTAAACTCTTAATCAAGGAAAATTTTGATCATGTTAAAAGTATAGTAAACAGAAATGCCATTCTTTATAGTGGTGAGACATTAAAGGTGAGAGGAAAGCATGAAGCACAATCAAGTTACATCTTAGAGGAGCTTCATAAGACAGGTGTGAAAGTCGGGAGAAGTGTGGAGTACTTTGGTCTACCTAGGACAAATGTAAAAGAAATTAATTAGTAGAAAAATTCCATCTGCCAGCATGGCATGTGGATTAGCAAGGAATGATCCAGACCTCATTTCTAACTGGTGGGAAGAGGTGATGTAAATTTGTTCTTATTTCTTTCCTTCTTCTTTCTCCATTTTAATCTCAATACCTTTAGGTCATTTTGTGCAAATTAGGCCTAAAGTGGAGGTAGCAAGAAAGCACATTCCCAGCATTCATATTACAAAAGAAAAATTGAAAGAGAATGCCACCTGGATTACATGCTAGTCACTGAGCATCCTACCAGGAGGCCTGAAATTGTGGTGTAACCTGTAAAACGTCCAATGATATTTCAGTAGAGGTTGATAGGACTTTTACTTTAAAGAATACTTGGTTTTCTAGAGAATAACTTACTCAACAGGGGATCCTCAGCGTTGAAATTGAGTCCGGATAAGTGAAATATGCACAATAAAACTCCCGTTTTGTGTATTTGACGTTTGTAACATAAAATTCTTGGTAGCAGATAATATTGGAAATATCATAAGGCCACAATGTATCTACTGCATAAATTAAGAAGCATTTATGAAAGGCTTTAGGTTAAAGCTAACTGAACGTTTCAAAACTAGGGATAAACGAACGTCAGTTGTTTAGGAAGTGTGGGTATCTCTGAAAAGAGTCTTTAGCGTGTGGGTCAGGAAGAACCTGGTGGAGTTCCAAGTGGACGAACCAGAGAGGAGCTGACTTGGAGCTCGTGTACTTGGTGACGGCCTTGGTGCTCTCGGACACCGCGTGCGTGACAGGCGAACAGCCGTCTGGATCTCCCTGGAGGTGATGGTCGAACGCTTGTAATGCCCCAGGCGGGAAGCCTCGCCAACGAAACGCTCGAAGATGTCATAACGAAGGTGTTCAAGATCCCCATTGCTTTGGAAGAGATGCCGGTGTTGGTGGACCTGCTTCAGCACCTTGTACAAGTACACGGTGCAGCTCTCCTTGCGGCTGCGCTTTCGCTTCTTGTCTTAGTAATAGCCTCCTTGGAATCCTTTTTCAGGGCTGGGGCTGACTTGGTGGGGTCAGGCGTGCTGTAATTTAACTGCAGAAAAGGTACAAAGAATAGGAAAAAGCGGCCGGGCGCGGCAGCGCGTGCCCGTAATTCCAGTAGTTTGGGAGGCGGAGGCGGAGATGGGCGGATCACTTGAGGTCAGGAGTTCCAGAGCAGCCTGAACAAAATGGCGAAACCATGCCTCTCCAAAAACATCTAAAAAATTCGCTGGGCGTGTGATGCACGCCTGTAATCCCAGTTACTGGGGAGACTCAGGGAGGAGGATCGCTTCAGCCAGGAAAGAGGTTGCGGTGAGCCACGATCGCGCCGCTGCGTTCCAACCTGGGGGCAAAGCCAGACCCTGTCTCAAGGAAAAAAAAAAAAAAGTGGCCGGGCGCGGTGGCTCACGCCTGTAATCCCAGCACTTTGGGAGGCCAAGGCAGGCGGATCGTCTAAGATCAGGGGTTCGAGAGCAGCATGACCAATATGGTGAAACCCCGTCTCTACTAAAAATTACAAAAATTAGCCGGGCTGTGGTGGCTGGCGCTTGTAATCTCAGTTACTCAGGAGGCCGAGGCAGGAGAATCACTTGAACCCAGGAGCGGAAGTTGCAGTGAGCCCAGATGGCACCACTGCACTCCAGCCTGGGCGGCAGAGGGACACCATGTCTTTAAAAAAAAGAAGAAGAAAAACCTGTGCGTTGTAACGTCCTATTCACGAATTCTTATGCAAATGAGGTGATTAATACATTAGTGTGTAGGACTGGTGGCGATTCTAGATGACGTCATATGCATTTTTGTCCAATCCAAAGAAACGTGTTTCATAACAGCGATTCCATTGGTTTAAATAAAACTGCAATTTGAGCCAATGGCACAGCTTTATTTTCGCGCCCAGTATTGACTATAAGTAGTGGAGTTCTGGCAAAGTTCTCTAATTTCTTCTCAGTCTGTCTACCGATCGTTTCTTCGTCATGTCTGGACGCGGCAAGCAGGGAGGAAAAGCTCGCGCCAAGGCCAAGACCCGCTCTTCTCGGGCTGGTCTCCAGTTTCCCGTGGGCAGAGTGCACCGGCTGCTCCGCAAGGGCAACTATGCTGAGCGTGTCGGGGCCGGCGCCCCGGTGTATCTTGCGGCGGTGCTGGAGTACCTGACCGCCGAGATCCTGGAGCTGGCGGGCAACGCCGCCCGCGACAACAAGAAGACCCGTATTATCCCGCGTCACCTGCAGCTGGCCATCCGTAACGACGAGGAGCTCAACAAGCTGCTGGGCAAAGTGACCATCGCTCAGGGTGGTGTCCTGCCCAACATTCAGGCCGTGCTACTGCCCAAGAAGACCGAGAGTCATCACAAGGCCAAGAGCAAATAATGTCTCCATAGCGTCACTTTACAATACAACGGCTCTTTTCAGAGCCACTTACTATTTCTGCGGGAGAGCTGGGCCACTGGTTAAACATTCGGAACGTTTATTGTGAAAAGAAAAGCATTTTTCATCTAAAGCTTAGTAATGACTTTAGGGAAAACCTTACAGGATTCGGGTGACTTGTTTAAGTCAGAATGTGAACAAGTCATTTAATACAGGGCTTACAAGAGTGTTCGCTGTGTTTATTCATCGCGTGTTATATGTACTAGAGCCAATAAGAAAAAAATCCAGGGCCAGGCGCAGTGGCTCACGCCTGTAATCCCAGCACTTTTGGAAGCTGAGGCGGGAAGATCGCTGAAGCTCATGAATTCGAGATCTGCCTAGGCATCATAGCCGATACAAAAATTAGCCGGGCGGCATGGTGCATACCTTTAGTCCTAGCACTTCAGAGGCTGAAGTGAGACAATCGTTTGAGTGGGGGAGGCTGAGGCTGCAGTGATCCGAGCCCGCGCCACTGCACGCCAGCCTGAGTGACAGAGCGAGACTCTGACTCGGGTAAAGAAAAAAAGGAATCCAGTACAGAATGATAGTCATATCAAATTGGCTATATCAATGCCGAACACAGTAACGCCGAAGTAGCTGGCGCCTAAGTGGCTTAAACGCGGAGAAACCACGTACTGATGATGGAACAAAACTGACCAATCAGATTATAGAGCGGGGCTTTTAAAATTTAAGAAGCTTCTTTGTAGCTAGGCGTCAGACAAAAAGTTTGACACCAACTTCGAAAACTGCCTGCCTGATCTAACACATTGTGCACAGCAATTTTTTAGAGATCTCTGGGTGGCTCTGAAAAGAGCCTTTGGGGCTTTGTTGCGGTTTTCACACGCCAGCTTCCTACTTCTTTTTGGCAGCCGCCTTCTTGGCCTTTGCAGCTTTAGGTTTTGCTGCTTTGGGCTTAGCGGCTTTGGGCTTTGCCGCTTTCGGCTTAACTGCCTTGGGCTTGGCAGGACTCTTGGTTGCCTTTTTCGGTTTGGCCGCGGCCTTGGCCTTCTTAGGGCTCTTCGCCACTTTTTTGACGCCAGCCGCCGCGGGTTTCTTCGCCTTCTTCGGAGTCTTCTTCACTGCCTTTTTCGCCCCTGCAGCCTTCTTGGGCTTCTTAGGCGTAGCCCCCGCGGGTTTCTTAGCTTTAGCGGCGCCTGCCTTCTTGGCTTTGGGCTTAGCTTCCCCGGAGGCCGCCTTCTTGTTGAGTTTAAAGGAGCCAGAAGCACCAGTGCCCTTGGTCTGCACCAGGGTGCCCTTGCTCACCAAGCTCTTGAGGCCCAGCTTGATGCGGCTGTTATTCTTCTCCACGTCGTAGCCACCGGCCGCTAAGGCCTTCTTAAGAGCTGCCAAAGAAAGGCCATTGCGCTCCTTAGAAGCTGCCACAGCCTTGGTGATCAGCTCTGAGACTGGGGGCCCAGTCGCTTTGCGCTTAGCCGCGCCAGCGCCGGCCGCCTTCTTAGTTGCCTTCTTCTTAGCGGGGGATTTCTCCACAGGCGCTGGGGTGGCTGTTTCGGCAGGAGCGGTTTCCGACATGGTGGCAAGAAACTGCTAGAAGAGAATAAGCTCAAAATCCAAAGAGCAAGTTTTGCATTGCTGCTATGGTCGGGCCCCGGGCTTATATAAGCCGGCGCTGCCCTGTGATTGGTGGAGCGTCCAATCCACCGCCCTCTGGCCGCCGCCGCTCGCTGTTGGACTCCCAAATTGTGTTTGTTAGTCCTCAAAATTTGATTAAATGCTTAAAACAACGGTACAGAATTTGGCACTTTGAAGCTCCAAAGGAGGAAAACAGCCTCCAGGTTCACATACTTGTTTGTGTTTTCACGAATCTCGTGCAATTGATGAAAGATATTTTTAAAAATCCCTTCTGCTTTTCACAAGAATCCAATGGGCTGAGGACATCATGTTAGTTAGTAGCGTGTCGCGATAAATTTCTATTAAGTATCCGGTGAAAGTTATTTTTTAAAATTCGCCCATGAGTTCACGCTTTGATTTTTGCAAGAGAAAAGACACTGGGTTCCTTGGTTTGGGCATGAACTTTGTTTCTAACTGTAGCAAGTAACACAGGCACGGGACAGCTGGTTGCCTACAGCCCCAACTTAACCACACAGACTTGACTTTACAAACTGGTTCTGTGTCCTAGGAGTTTCCATGTGCTGATGTCTTTACAGAATGGGATTTTGCAGCTTGGAAAAGTTCCACGGTCAGAGTGACTTCTTCTGCATTGCAGCACCAGTAATTCAAGTCGCTTTGACTTAAGAATCCAACTACCCAGATTCAAATTCAAACTTAAATGTGTTATGTTTTCTAATTGAAGTGTTTTCCCTTTTTAGTTCCTGGGCAAATCCATTAAAAAGTGGAAGAAAAATAACAGATAATTCAGTTTAGAGAAAATTCAAACCTGCGGAAAATTATTCAAGAGCGCCCTGTCATCCTCAAATACACAAACTGTTTAGGGGACCCAGGATTCTGTTAGGTTTTCAAAATGTTCTCACTGCTCCCCCTGAATCTCCACCCACATTTAACAAGCTGCACCATCAGGAGTACTCTCTTCTATAAGCAGCCAGGATACATCAATATGGGTATTTTTGTGTGTTTAAATGCTAATATTTTAAAAGAATATCTGGCTATTGACTGAAAAGATTGGATGGGATATTGAGCGACTTCAGGTTATAGAAGTTCAGAGGAACTCAGGAAAACACAGGCAAATACATTGAGGTTGAAATAAATGGTGAAGTTTACGATTTATAGGATGTGGAGGGGATTGGACAGGATGCCTGGATGATAAAAATGATCAAATAATGATTTGGATTCCTAATGAAATCAACAGTCACTTATTTCTCACCCTTGAAATGCTGTGCAAGAAAATTTAAAGTAGCCAACACATTTCATCTTCTCTCTAAGAACTCCTGGAGAGGTTGGCAGACTATGGCCAAATCTGGACAATGGCTTGTTTCTGTATGGCCCTCAAGCTAAGAAGTGTCTTTACATTTTAACAGTATTGTTTAAAACAAAAACAAAAACAAAGGCTGGGCACGGTGGTTCATGTCTGTAATCTCAGCACTGGGGAAGACCGGGATAGGAGGGTTGCTTGATTTCAGGAGTTCAAGACCAGCCTGGGCAACGTAGTGAAACCTTATCTCTACTAAAAATACAAAAAATATTGCTGGGTGTGGTGGTGCATGCCTGTAGTCTCAGCTACTTGGGAGACTGAGGTGGGAGGATCACTTGAATTCAGGGTGTCAAGGCTGCAGTGAGCAGTGATAACACCACTGCACTCCAGCCTGGGCAATGGAGCAAGATGCTGTCTCGAACAAGCAAACAAACTAAAAACTAAAAAGAATGTGTGACAGAGACTATATATGGCCTTTAAACTCCAAACTATTTATTATCTAGCCCTTTTGCTGTGTTATAAATTTATCCACAGAGACACAGATATTGTACAGGCCTCTTACCAAACAATGCAAATTGAGAGCTAAAGAAAAGGAGATCTTCACAAGAAAATGTTCTAACCAAGCACTTTCTGCTGTTCCAAACACAAAACTTAGAAGGTCCAGGAGAAAAAAACCCCAAAACTCCAAGCGTAGTGGGAGCAGGGGTATAACAATAAGGGCTGACACTCATTCAGCATTTACTACCTGCCAGGAAGTAATCTTAAATATGTTCTACAGGTTTCTATTAATTTGCCACATTTACAGCTATGCAGCATGAGGCCCAGATAGAGAATGAATAACTTGCCAAAGGTTATACAGCTATGAAGTGGCAGCTCTAAATTTTAAACCTAGAAACATGGCCTCAGCTCCATTATGGAGGGAAAATCCTTGAAGAGGTGAGAAGAGAACTATCTTTGAAGCTTGGAAGAGGCAGTGTCAAGTTGTTCCTACACCTAGCAGACAGCCACTAAAAGAGCTCTAAGTTAATTGTGGGAAGAGGCTTCTGGCCCCATGGATCAAAAGTGGTTTGTTGTTGTTGTTGTTGTTTTTCTGAATCAAATCTTAAGTTTCCGAAAACTGTATATGCTTATCCAACCCTTTAAATGTGAGGACTTTTTTGCTCATCTGTGGTGATGGATATCACAAAAATTATGCACAGACCTTTTCTTCTTTCTTTCCCTTCCTTCCTTTTTTCTATTTATTTATTTATTTATTTTGAGATGGGGTCTCACTCTGTCACCCAGGCTGGCATACAGTGGCCCGATCTCAGCTCACTGCAACCTCAGCCTCCCGAGGAGCTGGGATATTTTTGAGATGGAGTCTAGCTCTGTAGCCCAGGCTGGAGTGCAGTGGTGCGATCTTGGGTCCAAGCGATTCTCCTGCCTCAGCCTCCCGAGGAACTCTGATTACAGGCGCCCACCACTATGCCCAGCTAATTTTTTGTATTTTTAGTAGAGACGGGGTTTCACCATGTTGGCCAGGCTGGTCTGACCTCGAGATTCGCCCACCTCCATCCTTCCTTCCTTCCTTCCTTCCTTCCTTCCTTCCTTCCTTCCTTCCTTCCTTTTCTTTTCTTTCATCAATTATCCTTAGTGAGCCTGTATTTTATGTGTGGCCCAACACAACTCTTCTGCTTCCAATGTGGCCCAGGGAAGCCAAAGGGCTGGACACCACTGCATGCCTTTTTGCAAGAGTGAATCCAATATGAGAAAGAAGGGAAGGCACAGATACATGGCTGAGCTGGCTGAGAGCACTGGGGAGAAAAACTGCCTTCACATCTCTGCCAAACTCTAAACAGCTGAAAATACTGGACAAGTTTGGTTAGAAACCAGGAAGAGCTTTAAATACCACTTGAAGTTGAATACCCAGACTGATTCTCTCGGAAAAACCAAACCAAACCAAACCAAACAAAAAACAACAACAAAAAAAACACCTCATGAAAATCCAACTCCACGATCTATGACAAACATATTGTGAAATGACAGGAAAATACTTTTTAAGGTCCACTTACAGAGCTAAAAGTTCATTTCACAGTCGGTAGGTTAAAGTATCCCTCTTCAGAGGCCGACTACCTAACACATGGCTTGCTAAACATTACATTGAAACAGAACAAAAGTGTTGAGCTTTTGGTCCAAATTGTTACTTGCGTGGGGTACAAATGGCAACTTTGTTACATGCATATGCTCCATGGTGGTCAAGTTACATGGGGTATACGAGAGCTAAATAGCTTACATTGTACAAATTAAGTAACGTATCATTCATTCTTTCGTCCCTTCTGAGTCCTGATTGTCTATTGTTCCACTCTCATGTGTGCAGTTTTTAGAGCCTGATTTTTGGTTTTTGGTTTTTTTTTTTGAGAGGGAGTCTGGTCTGGCTCTGTAGCCCAGGCTGGAGGATAGTGGCGCGATCTCGGCTCACTGCAACCTCCGCCTCCCAGGTTCAAGCAATGCTCCTGCCTCAGCCTCCGGAGTAGCTGGGACTACAGGCGCGTGCCACCCTCCCGGCAATTTTTTTTTTCAGTAGACGGTTTCATCGTGTTAGCCAGGATAGTCTCGATGTACTGACCTTGTGATCTGGCCGCCTCGGCCTCACAAGAGCCTGTGTACACTCACTACATTACTTGTTCCCTTCCTTAGGGGCAGATAGACAAGCAGGAAACACATTCCTCAAAGAACAGTAATACTTTTCAAAAGTTAAACTTCATCTGCACAATTGTCCCTATGACATATGTCTTTTTTGAATGGTAATGCTTATCAGTAGGAGCAGGTTCTGCATGTGGAATTGACTTAGCATACCAACAGCCTGTGACCTAACTCCTGCGTTAGTGTGTTGAGCCACGACTACGTTTTGTCCACAACTTGTAAGTAACATGGATTTAAGACACGTCTCAAAATCTACAGCTTCCTTTCGGTGACAATTGAGGGGCTCTGAAAAGAGCCTTTTGGGGTTGGACAGACTTTTTGGGATGATAGAAAAACATTTATGCCCTCTCCCCTCGGATGCGGCGCGCAAGCTGGATGTCTTTGGGCATAATAGTGACGCGCTTGGCGTGAATGGCGCACAGGTTGGTGTCCTCAAATAGCCCCACCAGGTAGGCCTCGCAAGCCTCTTGCAGCGCCATCACCGCCGAGCTCTGGAAGCGCAGGTCGGTCTTAAAGTCCTGTGCGATCTCCCGTACCAAGCGCTGAAAAGGTAGCTTCCGGATTAGCAGCTCAGTGGACTTCTGGTAGCGGCGGATCTCGCGCAAAGCCACGGTGCCGGGGCGGTAGCGATGGGGCTTCTTGACTCCACCGGTGGCCGGAGCACTCTTGCGAGCCGCCTTGGTGGCCAGCTGCTTGCGCGGCGCTTTGCCGCCGGTGGACTTGCGAGCTGTCTGCTTTGTCCGTGCCATTGCTAAGTAGGCCTAACTACTCAACACAAATGAGAGTAAAAAAACTGATCATCCCTGTATTTATAGCTGCCCTCGCGTTCTGATTGGACAGTAGACTGTGGCATGCCACGTCTCACACACGGAATTGGCTCCCAGTTTAATCTGCCAGTGAAAGGGAGACATTCCGCCTCAGCTTTGGGTCAAGAAACGTAAAATGGTTTTGATAGCTAAAGAAAAACAAAAACGGAAACAAAAAATCCCCCTAAACTCTAGGAATTTTCATGCATCAAAATCCTGTTTAAATGTAAGCTTGAAAAATCTAAACTTGCCTTGCACTATTTGAATTATGTGGTGTCATTATTGGTTTGACAAAAAGTTAAGGAACGTGAAGGAAAAGTGAAACTAGAGTAAATTTTTAAGTGGAGGTATTGAAGGGGATATGAAACTCGAGCGTTGTAGGTATGCCAGTATTTCTCAAATTTAAACGTACTTAAGAATGTTTTAGAAGTTGGCCGACTTTTTCTGTAAAGGGCGATATTGAGGCATTTTGAGCGTTGCGGACTAGTGTCATAGTTACACAGCCCTTGCATTCATAGCGGGAAAGTAATCGACACAAGGTAAATGAGACCGGATGTTCCACTGTGACTTGCAAAAACCGGAGGCGTTATAAATTTGGCCGTCTATCAGAGAATACGACACTTTTAACCACTAAGTAATGCTGAAAGGGGCACCGAACCGCAATAAACCTTAGAGACTGCTTATGTAGAATCGCTAATTTGCCAAAACTGCCATACGTTTGGATGTTCTTAGGACATTAAGGCTCTAGTCTACAGCCCTTTCACAGATTTCATGGGTGGCCCTGAGAAGGGCCTTTGAGGAATGGGATAAGTAAGGAAAACACTCAGCCGCCAAAGCCATAGAGGGTGCGACCCTGGCGCTTGAGCGCGTAAACCACGTCCATGGCCGTGACTGTCTTGCGTTTGGCATGTTCCGTGTAGGTAACTGCATCGCGGATCACATTCTCCAAAAACACCTTAAGAACTCCGCGCGTCTCCTCGTATATAAGGCCTGAGATGCGCTTAACGCCTCCTCGCCGTGCCAGGCGTCGGATGGCTGGCTTGGTGATACCCTGAATATTGTCGCGCAGGACTTTGCGGTGGCGCTTAGCGCCTCCTTTGCCCAGACCCTTCCCACCTTTGCCGCGCCCAGACATATCTTGTACTAAGTAAAATGCAACACAGCGAGTCTCGCAGCAGTACTTATACATATAGTGATAAATCGGACCTGATTGAGAACTGTCCACACCAGCTGCATCCGGTCAGTCAATCGCAGACCTTACGCCCTGCCAACGACTTCAGGAAAAAAATGGAAAGGGCGGTGCTTAAACTCCAGATTCTGAAAATGATGCCCAATTAAAAGTTACTGAGCTCATCTTGCCCTTCCACAGTGTTTTAGGTTGACCGCCGCTGCAACGACATTCCTTTGGCTGGATCGTTGCAGCCTGTTTTTCCTGTCACTTCTTAGCATCGATTGCTGTAGTGCTTTGTGGCTGCTGGAATCAAGTGGCGCCATCTCTAGAGGGGTAATCACAGTCGTTTCGGGCAGTTGTGAAATCGTGTGTAGAAACCTTCCGTACAATCTCGAAGTGATCAGCCTGTGGAGTGGCTGACTGCGAAAGACTACACCTGATGATAGCTCCAAGGTGGGATTCCTCATCTTTCCCAAATTTGGTTCTCTATTCTTTTCCTTACCTTTTATTCTTTCTGTAGCTGTCCTTTCTGTTCGTTTACCTCCCTCCCCGACCACATTTTTGGGGCAAGAACTGATTTCCTATTTTTTTTTCCCTCATTCCACCTAGAAACACTTCAGGAAGCTGTTTGAGAAAGAAAGGTGGCTTTTACCCTCTAGTTCCTTCGAGTGGTGAAGATGCCGCTTGAGCTCCCTCTTGTTCCTCTTTTCTGTTGAACTAGGAAATCAGCTGTGCCCGGAAACCCTGTCTTTTACATTTACAAATAAAATGCAGGAGGGAAAGACCAAGGATGACTTTATTCCAAGAAAAAGAGTTTCAAATGGCTGGACTCTGTGGCTTACGCCTGTAATCCCAGCCCTTAGGGAGGCCGATGCAGGTGGACCACGAAGTCAGGAGTTCGAGACCAGCCTGGCTGAGATGGCGAAAACCCTTTTCTACTAAAAATAAAGAAAATTGGCCAGGCATGGTGGAGGGCGCCCATAACCCCACCTACTCGGGAGGTTGAGGCAGGAGAATCGCTTGAACCCGGGAGGCGGAGGTTGCAGTGAGCCAAGACCTCACCACTGCACTCCATGCACTCCAGCCTGGGCAACAGAGTGAGACTCCATCTCAAAAAAACAAAAAACAAAACAAAACAAAAAAACAGTTTCATGTTGGGTGACCTTCCTGACCTAGGCTGGCCCTGCTTTGCCCTGCCTTCCAGCTATCAGATTCCGTTTCTCAGTAATGTTTACCTTTTATATTTCAAAAGTGTTAGATTATTTATGCCTTTAACAAACATGTAAGTTTATTCTAAAAGTCAGTCTCTCCAAGTATATTATGAACTATTCTATGATTACTGTATGTGCAAAACATTACATACTTATGTTGTATCAGTTAATCAATTTCTCGCTGAGCTAGGCTGGCCTCTTCCCCCCCCCCCCTTTTTTTTTTTAACAGAGTTTCGCTCTTGTCCCCCCAGGCTGGAGTGCAATGGCGCGTTCTCTGCACACTGCAATCTCTGCCTCCCGGGTTCAAGCGATTCTGCAGCCTTAGCCTCCTAAGTAGCTGGGATTAAAGGCACCCGCCACCACGTTCAGCTAATTTTTGTATTTTTAGTACAGGCGGAGTTTCGCCGTGTTGGCCAGGCTGGTCTCAAACTCCTGACCTCAGGTGATCCGCCCACCTCGGCCTCCCAAAGTGCTGGGATTACAGGCATGAGCCACCAGGCCGGGCCTTTTTCCCTCTCTTTTAACAATGGAACCTAAGTGCTTAAACTTGAAGGTTTAAACCCTGTATCTCATGTGGCGCATTAATCTCAGCAATCCTCTTTTCCAACTACAGAAAAACTAGGCAGCATTTTGGACCATAAAACAAGGTATTGAATATGTTATTTTATAATTAATTTTTTCAAGATGAAATCTAGAAGCACTGAAAACCCTTATAAGTGCTCCTTTATCTGGTGAAGGAAACTGTAGAATAAGAAACTTTTATTTTACTCTGTTAGGCTTTGTAGTTGGGCCCTACAAATTAAATTGACAAAAGACAGATTAACAGGGGAAAAGATTTATTGCTGTATATATGCATATGGGAGCCTTCACAGAAAGGGAATAAAAGCCCATGGAGGCAGACAGACCCGGGGGTTTGTATACCATTTTAAAGAGGTAGTGGTTTCCTAGGGGAGTAAACTGTGGGAAGGAAAATATAGGGAGTAAACTAATGGAAGACAAGGATTATCTGATGAAGTCTTGTATGCAGGTTCAAGTCATCTCAGGTGGTAAGAATTGTCTCTGAGGGCCATTCTCCTCTTCTGATATAACCAAGGAGGACATCTTTACCAAGGGAAATGTCTTTTATACATGAAAGGAGTTGTGTTTGTTTTTGTTGCTTCATGAAAGAGAAACTTTTACCGTTTTCAGTGCTTTTTCTGTGTCAGCTGTTTCTCAAAATAATCCTTATAGCCAAGTGGTATATTTTAGGGGAGGAATATTCTGGTTGTCTATATAACATCCTGTAAACCAAAAGGTATCTGAGGCAGGTGTCAATCAATTTAGAAAGTTTGTTTTGCCAAGATTAAGGATGGGCCTGTGATACAGCCTCAGGAGGTCCTGATAACATGTGCCCAAGGTAGTTGGGGTATAGCTTGCTTTTATATAGTTTAGGGAGACAAAAGATATCAATCAACATGTGTAAGATGTACGTTGGTTCGGTTCAGTAAGGCAGGACAACTCGAAGTGGGGGCTTCCAGGTTAGAAGTAGATTCGAGACAAAAGACTGCATTCTTTTGAGTCATTGATCAGCCTCCCATTGAATACACAATTTAGTCTGGCTCAGTGAATCTGCATTTTTACATAAATAATAGGGCAGAGGACGCAATCAGATACACATGTGTCTCAGGTGAGCCTCAGAAGGATGACTCTGAGTTCTCTTTATCCTTTGTCCACAAGGAATTTCCTTATGGGAAAATTGTAAGGGAGGTATGTAGCTTTTTATTATAGCTATCTTATTTAGGAATAAAATGGAAGACAGGTTTGCCTGACATAGTTCCCAGCTTGACTTTTCCCTTGGCTTAGTGGTTTTGGGGTCCTGAGATTTATTTTCCTTTCACAATCCTATGAAAGATCTCTGGTTTACTGATTGCCTTGAAAATATTTTGCCCTTGGGCTGGGCGCGGTGGCTCACTCTTGTAATGCCAGCACTTGGGGAGGCTGAGGCTGTTGGATCACCTGAAGTCAGGAGTTCCTGACCAGCCTGGTCAACCTGGTGAAACCCTGTCTTTATTAAAAATACACACGAAGCGGCCGGGAGCGGTGGCTCACGCCTGTAATCTCAGCACTTTGGGAGGCCGAGGTGGGCGGATCACGAGGTCAGGAGATCGAGACCATCCTGGCTAACATGGTGAAACCTCGTCTGTACCAAAAATACAAAAAATTAGCTGGGCATGACGGCGGACGCCTGTAGTCCCAGGGGAGGCTGAGGCAGGAGAATGGCCTGAACCCAGGAGGCGGCGCTTGCAGGGAGCCAAGATGGCGCCACTGCACTCCAGCCTGGGCAACAAAGCGAGACTCAGTCACAAAAAAAAAAAAAAGAAAAAGAAAAAAAAAAAAAGAAAACGAAAAAAGAAAAAAAATACACACAAAAATTATCTGGGCATAGTGGCGCATGCGTGTAATCCCAGCTACTCAGGAGGCTGAGGCAGGAGAATTGCTTGAACCTGAGAAGCGAAGGTTGCAGTTAGCCGAGATCACACCACTGGACTCCAGCCTGGGCAACAAAGCGATACTCTGTCTCTAAATAAATAAATATAAATACAAAAATGCTTTGCCCTGGGAATATTTACATTGTTGGGGCTCAGAACATAATTCCCCAAAGTATGGCATATTGACATGCTGTAGCTTCTCAGGAGGCTGAGGCAGGAGAATTGCTTGAACCCGGGAGGTGGAGGTTGCAGTGAGCCGGGATCACACCACTGCACTCCAGCCTGGGCGACAGAGCAAGACTCCATCTCAAAAAAATAAAGTAAATAAATACAAATAAATAAATAAATAAATAAATAAATAAATAAGTGCATTGCCCTGAGAATATTTACATTGTTGGGGCTCAGAACATAATTCCTGAAAGTATGACATCTTGGCATGCTGAGTACTTTGAACTAAAGGAGATTGGAGGACCCTCAGAAGCAAAGTCTTTCCGACCTCCTCCTGTTCTCCCCTGGAAGAGAGTCATACAAACCAGAAGGTCTCTTCCCCAAAGTAGGTCACAGAAACTGCAACTGCTCTCCCTCAAAGCAAGCCTTAAAACCTAGAAAGTTACCCTCCCTTCTCCCTTGAAGACTGTCATTCCAAAGGGGTCCTGCCATATCTAGGAGGACGGAATGCTATACAGAGAGGCCAAGAAGAATCTGGACAAGGTTTGCTAAGTTTCTTCAATACTGTCTTTGTCTAAACACATTTCTAAATGTCTGTCTATTCTTCATTGGAGGTACATATGAAAATAGTTTTCCCTGGATCTTTGGAGCTTCATTTCTGAAGTCTCTAGTGTCAGGTAAAACTTTGATTAGATTCATTTGTTATGCTTTACATTTGTCAACCTTTTTTTTTTTTTTTTTTTTTTTGAGACGGAGTCTCGCTCTGTCGCCCAGGCTGGAGTGCAGTGGCATGATCTCGGCTCCCTGCAAGTTCCGCCTCCCGGGTTCGCGCCTTTCTCCTGCCTCAGCTTCCCAAGTAGCTGGGACTACAGGTGTCTGCCAACAGGCCTGGCTAATTTTTTTGGAATTTTGGTAGAGACGGGGTCCCATCGTGTTAGGCAGGATGGTCACCATCTCCTGACCTCGTTATCCGCTCGCCTCGGCCTCCCAGAGTGCTGGGATTACAGGCGTGAGCCACCTGCCCCGGCTGTTAACCTCTTTTTTGTTATAGTTCAGGCTGTGACCCTTATGGTCTCCCAACTTCTGTGCTCTACAGCATTGACATCTGTGTTTTTCAGATATGTAATTTTTTTTTTTTTCCCCGAGGCAGGCTCTTGCTCTGTCACCAAGGTTGGAGTGCGATCTTACCACCTCAGCCTTCCCAGATCCTGGGACTACAGGTGTGATCCACCATTCATGCCCAGCTAATTTTTATATTTTTTGTAGAGATGGGGTTCCACCATGTTGCCCAGGCTGGTCTCGAACTCCTGGGCTCAAGCGGTCCACCTGCCTCAGCCTTCCAACCTGCTGGGATTACAGGCATGAGCCACCACACCCAGACCCTTGAAAATTCTCTGTGTTAAATCGTTAAATCAGATACTTTGTTAGTTCTCTTCTCCTACCAGCATGGAAGCAAATAGAAGATTTCTTAATTTAAAAAAAAAAGTTTGTTTCATTTAAATTAAGTACCTTTTTAAATGACTCCTTTTTGTTTTCCTCACTTATGATAATGTTAATTGATATGACAGTTGCTCAGTATATCTTTGTTGGTTAACTGGAATATATTGTGTATTCTTTTCACATTAAAAAAGAGTTGTACTGCCTGAGGCAGGCAGATCACTTGAGGCCAGGAGAGTGAGACTAGCCTGGCGAAGATGATGAAACCTCGTCTCTACTAAAAACACACAAAAAATTAACTGGGCATGGTGGCCTGTACTTGTAATCTCAGTTACTCAGGAGGTTGAGGCACGAGAATCAATTGAACCCAGGAGGCAGAGGTTACAGTGAGTCAATATTGCAGCATTGCACTCCAGCCTGGGTGACAGAGCAAGAAGCTGTCTCACAAAAAAAAAAAAAAAAAAAAAAAAAAAAAAAGTTGTACTTCTACCATGCTCAAGATTGACTAGAAGAAAAGAAAACAAAAGAAATAAATAATAGAAATTAAAAAGATATTTTAAAAAGAGATTTAAAATATTTACTTTTCCTGGCCGGTCGCGGTGTCCCACGCCTGTAATCCCAGCACTTTGGGAGGCTGAGGCGGGTGGATCACGAGATCAGGAGATCAATACCATCCTGGCTAACACAGCGAAACTCTGTCTCTACTAAAAATACAAAAAACTGGCCGGGCGTGGTGACACGCGCCTGTAGTCCCAGCTACTCCGGAGGCTGAGGCAGGAGAATCCCTTGAACACGGGAGGTGGAGGTTACAATGAGCCGAGATCGTGCCACTGCACTCCAGCCTGTGCGACAGAGCGAGATTCCGTCTCAAAAAAAAAAAAAAAAGTTTTACTTTTCCAAGAGAAATGCTAGCCGTATTTTCATTTCCATATAATTCCCTCTATGCTTAAGCAAATGAATGAAGTGTGCTTATCTTTTCGATGTTCTGGGGGATGCTTGCTGATCTGCAGTTGTCTCTGACAATTTCTTAATGTCCTTACTTTAGAGTACTGGAACCGCCCAAGGTTGCACCCTGCCTAGATAGAGCCTATTTATCAATACAGGGGAATTGCAATAAAGAAAGAGTAACTCATGCAGAGCCGGGCATTCGGGGAGTACAGGTTTTTTGTTTGTTTGTTTGTTTGTTTTGTTTTGTTTTAGCGGTAGCAAGGTTTATTGTGAAGAGCGAAAGGACAAAGCTTCCACAGCGTGGAAGGGGACCCGAGCTGGTTGCCCAGGGAGTACGATTTTTAAGGATAACTTGGTGGATGGGGAGAAGCCAATGAATGAGCCGGGAGTCCTGACTGGTCAGGGTTGAAAGCACAGGGAATCCAAGCTGTTTTCTGGCACTGAGTCGGTTCCTGGGTGGGGACCACAAGATCAGATGAACCAGTTTATCGATCTGTGTGGTGCCAGCTGATTCATCAAGTGTAGGGTCTGCAAAACATCTCAAGTGCTGATCTTGAAAGCAGTTTAGGGAGGGTCTGAATCTTGTAGCCTCCAGTTGCATGACTCCTAAACCGTAATTTCAAATCTTGCGGCTCATATTTGCATCTAGTCCCCAGGCAAGAAGGAGATCTGCCCCAGGAAAGGGCTGTTATGGTTCATGGTTTTTGGTTTTTTGTTTTTTGAGATGGAGTCTCACTCTGTCGCCCAGGTTGGAGTGGAATGGCGGATCTCGGCTCACTGCAATCTCTGCCGCCCAGGTTCATGCGATTCTCCTGCCTCAGCCTCTCGAGTAGCTGGGATTACAAGCGTCTGCCACCGCGTCTGGCTAATTTTTGTAGTTTTACTTGAGACGGGATTTCACTATCTTAGCCAAGCTGGTCTTGAACTCATGACCTCGTTATCCACCGCCTCGGCCTCCCAAAATGCTGGGCTTACAGTTTTTGTTTTTAAACTATAAACTATGTTTCTCCCAAAGTTAGTTCAGTCTATGGCCAGGAATGAACAAGGACAGCTAGGAGGTTAGAAGCAAGATGGAGTTGATTAAGTTAAATCTCTTTCACTGTCTCAGTCATAATTTTGCAAAGGTGGTTTCAGTGTTGGCCTCAATCCTTTTTAATATAGCTTAAAATTTCCATTTGATATGCCACCTATTTATCTCATTGACACCTAGTTTTGTTTGTTTTGCATAAGGCTTTAGAATTGGTTGATAGGTTGTGTTTTACATGGCTTTTCCCCCTCTTTGGTCTTCATTCACAAATAGTTTATTTATTAGTACTTCTAGTTCTCACTTCACCTGCTCCAATACACACACATAAACACACCACACACACAAAGACACCCCCCCCACATATATATGTGTATGTATATATATAGAGATGTGTGTGTGTGTGTATATATGTATATAAAACACAATGAGACCCTGTCTCAAACAAAACAAAACACCATATGCAATTCAGTTTTTTCCTCTCCGTTAATTTATTCTCTGAAATCTTGCATTCTACTTCATTGGCCTTTGCCAGGTCAGAACCTTAAACATGAGACATGGAAACATCAAGTTTTCCTTCTTCCTTGGCCTCGCCTCAGAGAAATGACCATCCCTGCTCTCATCCTCAGAGCATCTTTAAGCGTTTTTTTGTTTTGTTTTTTGAAACAGGGTCTCACTGTTGCCCAGGCTGGAGGGCAGTGGTGTGGTCTACGGCTCACTGCAACCTATGACTCCTGGGTTCCAACGATTCTCCTGCTTCAGCCTCCCAAGTAGCTGGGACTGAAGGCACGCACCACCATGCTCGGCTAATTTTTGTATTTTTTGGTAGAGACAGGGTTTCACCACGTTGGCCACGCTGGCCTCCAGCTCCTGACCTCAGGTGATCAGCCCACCTCATCCTCCCAGAGTGCTGGGATTACAGGCATGAGCCACCGCGCCCCACCTGCATCTTTAAGCTTATAATGCCTCCAAGTGGTATTAAGACCTATTGAGACGCCAGGTAAGGTTATAGCCCCAGCAACTCCAGAGGGTGAGGGAGTAGTATTACTTTAGCCCAGGACTTCAACGTATCAGTGAGCTACGATGGCACCACCGCACTTCAGCCTGTGACAGAGTGAGACCCTGTCTCTAAAAAAGCAAAACAAAAAGATCAATTAAAGAACTTTGAAGATACAGAATCCACTGCCCTTCTTGACTTCTCTTCCTCTTACCGTGCCCTTATTATTATTATTATTATTATTATTATTATTATTATTTGAGACAGAGCTTTGCTCTTGTTGCCCAGGCTCCAGTGCAATGGTGGGTGCAATGGCGAATGTCAAGGGATTCTCCTGCCTCAGCCTCCCGAGTAGCTGGGATTACAGGCATGCGCCACCACGCCTGGCTAATTCTGTATTTTTAGTAGAGGCAGGGTTTCTCCATGTTGGTCAGGCTGGTCTCCAACTCCTGATAGGTGATCCACCTGCCTCGGCCTCCCAAAGTGCTGGGATCTCAGGCGTGAGCCACAGCGACCGCCCTCTGCCCTCTTGCCTGACGTTTACTATGCCATATGTGCTATATTCTTTGAGTGCTTATGGTTTTTTTTTTTTTTTTTTTTTTTTTTTGGAGACGGAGTCTGGCTGTTACCCAGGCTGGAGTGCAATGGCACGATCTTGGCTCACTGCAACCTCCGCCTCCCAGGTTCAAGCAATTATTTTGCCTCAGCCTCCCGAGTAGCTGGGACTACAGTCGCAGGCCTCCACGCTCTGCTAATTTTTTGTATTTTTAGTAGACGGGGTTTCACCGTGTTGCCCAGGCTGGTCTCGAACTCCTGAGCTCAGTCAAACCGCCCGCTTCAGTGTCCCAAAGTGCTAGAATTATAGGCGGGAGCCATTGCTTCCCGCCGAGTGCCTACGGTTTTAAACCTGACTTGTAAAACTCTATCAGGAAACCTCTTAGTTTCTCCTGAAAGTCTTTCAACCTATCATTGAAAGGATCAGAATTTACTTGTAAAGAATTTAATTGGCTGGGCTTGGTGGCTCACACCTGTAATCCCATCCTTTTGGGAGGCAAAAGCAAGAATGTCAGAGGCGTGTGAACCAGAGCAACTCCATCTTAAACAGCAGCTGGTAAAATAAGGCTGAAACCTCCTGGACTGCATTCATAGACGGTTAAAGCATTCTAAGTCACGGCATGAGATAGGAGATCAGCACAAAATACAGGTCATAAAGACCTTGCTGATAAAGCAGATTGCAGTAAAGGAGCCAGCCAAAACCAAAATGGTGATGACAGTGACCTCTGGTAGTCCTCACTGCTACACTCCCAGCGGGCCATGACAATTTACAAACGCCATGGCAAGGTCAGGAAGTTACCCTATATGGTCTAAAGAGGGGCGGCATGAATAATCCACACCTCGTTTAGCATATCATCAAGAAATAACCATAAAAATGGGCAACCAGTCTGTTCTACGGAGTAGCCATTCTTTTATTCCTTTACTTTCTTAATAAACTTGCTTTCACTTTGCACTGCGGAGTTGTACTGAATTCTTTCTTGCAAGAGATCCAAGAACCCTCTACTGAGGTCTGTATTGGGAACCCTTTCTTTAACAGGAGGATTGCTTGAGCCCAGGAGTTCAGACCAGCCTACCAGCCTGGGCAACATAGCAACCCCGTCTCTATTAAGAATATATATATTTTTAAGTTTATTCAAATGAAAGCTGGGAATAGCCATTTGGAAAATAGACTCCAGGATCAATGGAATTAATCAGAGCGCCAAATATAAAAGTAAAGATCTTGCTTATATCGATAGAAAACAAAGAAATTTAGTAGAATTTTAAGTTTCTGTACAAAGGTGACTTACGAGTTACAATTTGACTAGTTACGGCTTGTTTTTATTTTCTTTCACATTTGAAAGAGTGTATTTAAAATTCCATCTTATACAATATGATAGTCAGGAAGTCTTTGTGTAAGATAGAAAACAGGGAAGTTCATCTATAATGAGACTCAATAGTGAAGAGGTAAGTGGTCTTCCCTGGTGTCCTGTAGTCATTTACAACATTTTACCACAAAAGGCAGATTTATAAGAGAAAAGGCTTACGAATGTGTTAACGTGCACATAGAAGACAACCGCAGAGTGTTTACCCACTTTCCAACTAGTATACAGAAGTTTACATTCTTTAGGCAGAAAATGTTTACAGAAAGAATGTGTGCTTGGGTCGTAGCTAAACAGGTTAACCAAAGGTTCTGAGAAGAGGGATTCTGCTGAGGAGCAGTAAATGATTACTAGGTAGAATGAGTGGATTGGGGAAAAGAGATTAACTTGTAAATAGTTCTCTTTGGAATTTGAATGCTCCTGGGAGACAACATTATCTTGAGGGTCTGTTCAGGTACGGTTACATTCTTTTTTTTTTTTGAGTCAGAGTTTCACTCTTGTCACCCAGGCTGGAGTGCAATGGCGCGATCTCGGGATCTCGGCTCACCACAACCTCCTCCTCCCGGGTTCAAGCGATTTTCCTGCCGCAGCCTCCCGAGTAGCTGAGATTACAGGCATGCGCCACCACGCCCTGCTAATTTTTTGTATTTTTAGTAGAGACGGGGTTTCTCTGTGTTGGTCAGGCTTGTCTCGAACTCCCAACCTCAGGTGATCCGCCCACCTCAGCCTTCCAAAGTGCTGGGATTACAGGCATGAGCCACCGTACCCGGTCAATGGTTACATTCTTGATCTTTTTTTTTCCATAATAGATAACGAGATTACAGGATAAAAAGAATAAAAAACAGTTGTTCTCGTTGGTGGGCTGGGACTTTAGGCCAATAAAGGAACTTCAGAGAACAACTTCATCTAGTGCTTTGAGATAGAGGATTTAGAGATTTTGCAAAGCATGGTCAGAGAGAACTTGAAGCTTCTTCAGTTCAGCATGTCAACCCACCATATTTTTGGTTATTAGTTTCTGAGCCTCAAGAAGATGTAACTGTCATGAGGTCTTGAGCATCATCTGGTCTGAGTTAGACAAAGGACAGTGAAGGAGGCAGATAATGCATAACTAAGATCAGTGATTGGAAGCGGGGAGGTCTGGATCTGTCCTAGACATTTACAGAACAAGAACAATGAGGAAAAGAGTTAGACTATAATCTAAGAGGCATAATTGAAAATATGCTACATGAATCAGTCTTCAGGGCTTAAGTTCACCTTTGGCATAATAAATTTAGAAGTCCCTGAAATTTTATTTTATTTATTTATTTTTTATTTTTGAGACGGAGTCTTGCTGTCACTAGGCTGGAGTGCAATGGCGTAGTCTCAGCTCACTGCAACCTCTGTCTCTCGGGTTCAAGTGATTCTCCTGTCTCAGCTCCCCAAGTAGCTGGGACTACAGGCGCACCACCACATGCAGCTAATTTTTTGTATTTTTAGTAGAGACGGGGTTTCACCATGTTGGCCAGGATGACCTGGATCTCTTGACCTTGTGATCTGCCTGCCTCTGCCTCCCAAAGTGCTGGGCTCACAAGCGTGAGCCACCGCGCCCAGCCCTTTTCTTTTACAGTATGAATTGAGTGGCAATAGTAAGGTTGATGGAGTCTTGAGTTCAGCTCTTGTTTTTGACATTTACTTATATCTTGACCTCAAAAAAGAGAGCATTGGTTAGTATTCATCCACTATATTTTACTTATTCAATGACTTAAATTACCTCTACTTTCATGTTATCACAAATATCTTTAATGAATACTCTTGGTCTGTCCTCATATGGGTCTACAGGAGAGTTTTCTTGGAGCATAGGCCTGGGCACAGAAGGAATGGTTCTCCAAATGTCTTTTGCAAAGCCACTATCACTAAACCACCACATGAGAGTGAGTTTCTCCATCTCCCATCCGACACTAAGTTATACCTAGTGCTATAAACTGAAAGTTTGTGTCCTCACAGAATTCACTGTTGAAGCCTAGTCTCCAATGTGGTGATATTAGATGTGGCCTTTGGGAGGCGATTAGGTCAATTTCCCAAGGGAATTATTTACATTTAATCTCTGTTCCCCAAGCCATTTATTCACCCTATTAATTATTGTCTGTAAACAAAATTACCTATATTTCCCATCTTTTCTCTCCCTTCTGAAATCAGGCTATTTAAGTATTTGGGCCTTATTGGGATATTGGATGATCACTCAATGATTCTCTCCCATGTATACATCATAACTTCATTTGCCATTTCTCTTATTAATCTGCACTTTGTGAGTTGATTTTTCAGTGAAACTTCAGATGGCAAAGGGGAAGTTTTTCCCTTGGTTCTCTATAGTACTTGTATAGATTAAAAATTTAATGTAGCTTGTACTAGTTTCCATCTCAGAAAATTCAGTATTTCTAATCTTGTGCAGATAAGAAACCTTATTATTATCAACAGATATATAGAAAAACATGTTTTTTACATTTTAGAACCTTTTTGTTGCCCAGGCCGGAGTGCAGTGGTACAATCTTGACTCACTGCAACATTCGCCTCGTGGGTTCAAGTGATTCTCTTGCCTCAGCCTCCTGAGTAGCTGGGATTATAGGTGCGGGTCACCCCATCCGGCTAATTTTTGTATTTTTAGTAGAGACAGGGTTTTGTCGTCATGTTGGCCAGGCTGGCCTCAAACTCTTGACCTCAGGTGATCCACTCATCTTGGCCTCCCAAAGTGCTGGGATTACACACGTGAGTCACTGGGTCAGGCCTAGAATCTCTTTCATATTGAGAACCATATTTTTGGGAAACAGTTTTTGTAGAATCTCAAGATTCCATTTGAGTGGAAATCTACATAAGCTTTATTTATAATATATTTTCAGTGACTTTGTTTCCTGTCTTGTTTTATACGCTTTCAGGGCTTCATCACTTCTGGGAAGGAGGGAGTGGTTCTGAAGCATTTGTTCTCATCTTTTCTGCCTCCTAAACAAAAATGTTTCCTGTTTTGGAACACAAGATTGGAAAATGTTGCTTTGTGAAGCAGAAGCTAACAGAAATCATAAAAATAAATAAACAAATAAATACTGGCCATTAGCAGAAGTGACATCATTACAGTGATTTGTTTCTGTGTTACTAATCAAACTGTATTATTTCCCAAATCTTGACCAATGACAAGAGTGACTTCTCAATCCAATCTTATCAGAGAATTTAGGTGTATTTCCCCAGTTCCATGAGGATGAAGTTTGTTTTAAACTTCTGCTTTGATTTCTGAAGTTTCAATAATTTGAGTCTCTGGAATTAACCAACAGTAGAAAGATAAACAGGAAAAAAAAAAAAAAAAGACATACAAATTTATTACCTGCATATGCACAAGAGCCTCACAAAACACAATGCTCCAAGAAATGATACTGTGGGCTAGGGGAGGTACCCAAACGCCGTTAGGATGTTGATCCCAGCCAGTGTCCAGGCCCTTGCCACTGTTGCCAGAAAGAATCCAAGGACAAGTCAGAAAATAGTGAAAGTACAGAGGTTTATTGCAAAGTGAAAAATACACACTCAAGGAAGGAAAGGGCAGGCTTACTCAAGAGAGTCAGTCTTGCCCAGCAGTGATTGGGACTTCTATCTTTGTGGGTTTCTTTAACCAAGGGGTGGAATATTCATGAAGATTTCTGGAAAAGGGTGACAATTTCTCAGAACTGTGGTGCTATCCATTTTTCCATGAAATATGGGTGTTCTCAGAACTGTCATGGTGTTGGTGGGTGTCTGATTTGTATGTTAATAAGTGTATAAAGAGGTCCCAGGTGAAAGCTCGGTCAAATCCAGTGCCATGTTGGGTCAACTAGGACTTACTCAGCTTAGCAAACATTTCGGTTTTCAGGGTCTTTTTGGCTCCTAGCTTGTGCAGCTATTTCAACAGCTTCCTTTTTGCTAGTCATGTGAAACTGCTGCCTGGAATTTTCAATTCTTTTGTGACCACCCTATATTATTTCTCTCTCAGAAGGGCCAAATAATTGATGTTTTTATACCATTCTGAGACTACAGAAAGAAAAAAGGTCTTAGGACTTCTGGGGGGTTGGAGGAGGTGGTGACACAAGTTGTAGGAGGGTGAGGGAGGAAAGGCAAAGGTTTTCTTGTTATATAGATAAAGTCTCTCTGGTAATCGCAGAATAGCTGACAGCCTGTGACAAAGTAGTTTTCTCTCCTTTGAGTCAGTCTTAGATACTTCTTTAGGCAGGAAAAGGGGCCTCAGAGAAAGCCAGTACTTGCATCCATGGTTTACTAATGTAGATTTTCTTGATAGGTATAAAGTTCTCTTACAAAAGAGTTTCTCAAAGCTATTCCTATATTTGCAGTTTCTCTGAATAGCCATCTTGAAATAGGACAAAGTGTACTTTGGGATGGCATATTTTAGTCTCCCACAAGGGGTACTCCACACTAAGATTCAGAGATAAAATCAAGTTCAAGGAGTATTTTTTGTGCGCCTAATGTGTTTTCTGGGGCACTGTCCAAGGCCCTAGAATATACTACTGCATTTAACCTTTAAAGCAATCTCTTGAGGAAAGTAAAGTGAAGGAAATAAAACTCTTTTACCCCAAAAGATATTTCTTTGACCTATTTTGAAATGGCTGCCTCAGGGCCCGCAGACCAATGAGGCCCTGCGAATCATCAGTCTTTTGTGGGGGAAATTTCCATTTGTTGCCAGGCCTTCCCTTTCTAGTCCTTTCCTGGATCTAGGAGAGATTAACTGAGAGTCTGATACCTTTTTTATTTTTACTTTTTTAAGAGACCGTCTTGCTCTGTCACCCAGGCTGGAGCGTAGTGTTGCAATCATAGTTCACTGCATCCTTGAACTCGGTGGGCTCAAGTAATCTTCCTGCCTCAGCCTTCCAAGCAGCTAGAACTACAGGTGTGCGCTGCAACACCCAGCTTTTTTATTTGTTTTTCGTGGAGACAGGATTTTGCTGTTACCCAGGCTGATCTCAAACTGCTGGGCTCAGGGAATCCTCCCTCCACAACCTCCCAAAGTGGAGGGCCTGAGCCGCCACGCCCAGCCTGACAAGAGACATTTACCATCTTTTTCTGAGGACTGCTACCTGTGAGGTTTCAGCTACATAACAAGACCCCCCACCCCTTGCTAGCCAAGCCTCTTCCTTTCTCCCTCCTATAATCTGTTTTGCCAGGATCTAAGCTTGCATTCTTTCTATAACCTCAAAGTGATATATAAATTTCTGTATCTCATTGGTGGGTGGGTCTTCATTTTGAAGTCTCTCGCGTCTATGTGCTAAATACACTTGTATGTCTTTCCTTCTATTAATCAACCGGCCTCACGTCAATGATTTTCAGCGAGTTTCCAGGGATCCAAGGCCAGTGCCCGTTTCACAGTTAAGAATGGCATTTCATATAACCTGTAATCGAATTGTTAGTTATGGGGTTCAGGACATGCTATCCCCAATGTTCGGCCCCAAAGGACAGCATGTGCAAGGATTTTGGCTTTCCCCTTGAAGCAGATTGACCTTGCATGTACAGATTTCCTCGGATAAAGTAAGACCCTTTTGTGAGATGGGCCCAGAGAAAAGGACCATCTTAGAAGACAAAGGACACAGGAAGGAATCAGAATGAACAAGCCTTGACGAGTTTCCCCCAATTTACCCCTGTTTTAAAGTTGATTTAAGTCAACCAATGGTGTGACAGCTATCCTCCGTGAGAAAGTAAGTGGCTCTGAAAAGAGCCTTTGGAAACAAGTAGGAAACCCAAGCTAGAGCAGGGGATTATGCTCGCTCACCACGAATACGACGCGCAAGCTGGATGTCCTTAGGCATAATAGTGACGCGCTTGGCGTGAATGGCACAGAGATTGGTGTCCTCAAAGAGCCCCACCAGATAGGCCTCGCACGCCTCTTGCAGCGCCATCACCGCCGAGCTCTGGAAACGAAGGTCAGTTTTGAAATCCTGCGCGATTTCTCGCACCAGGCGCTGAAATGGCAGTTTGCGGATGAGCAGCTCAGTCGACTTCTGATAACGGCGGATCTCGCGCAAGGCCACAGTGCCTGGCCGGTAGCGGTGGGGCTTCTTCACACCGCCAGTCGCTGGAGCGCTTTTGCGCGCTGCCTTGGTGGCCAGCTGCTTCCGCGGTGCCTTGCCGCCGGTGGACTTGCGGGCTGTCTGCTTCGTCCGAGCCATAGTTGAGAAAGTTATGCTCTGAAAGAAAGCACTGAATGAACAGTGGCTTCTACCAGAATTTATAACGATGATCTGATCCTGATTGGTCAGAACTGCTGTGGGAATAACCTGATTGGTTCTTAGTACTATCTTCATTTGGTTCCTGCCACCTCTTCCCCCGCCAACCCCTCCCCCCGACGGAGTCTCATTCTGTAGCCCAGGGTGGAGTGTGGTGGTGCGATCTCAGCTCACTGCAACCTCTGCCTCCCAGGTTCAAGCGATTCTGCCTCAGCCTCCGGAGTAGCTGGGCACTTGCCACGACGCCGCTAATTTTTGAGTAGAGAAGGAGTTTCACCGTGTTGGCCACGCTGGTTTCAAACTCCTGACCTCAAGTTACCCGCCCGCCTCGGACTCCCAAAGTGCTTGGATTACAGGTGTGAGCCACCGCGCCCGCCCTCCGTGCCAATTTTATTTATTGTTTTCAACCAATCATGTTAAGATTCCCCCAATGAAAATATAATCTGACCTAGAATTTGTATAGGTCAGTCGTAGTCTTAAATTCATTTCCAATGGGTCATTTTTCCTATTTCGGATCGTGTAAAAATATATACAGTAGAACAATGTATTTGCTAGTACTTCCAAAAAGTAGTTCCGTTTTGTAACTGCTTAATTAAATCTTTTAATGACTATATCAACACCCAGAACAAAAACAACTTAAATTTAGTCTGGCACATTCTCCGCTAAAACACCAAAACCTTAGTTTTGCCCAGTGTAGTGTGGGGAAGGAGTTTGATAGGTGCTTGAACCAATAAATGGTATCTGACCTCTTCATTAACTGAGTTTAAAGCAACCCAATGGCTTATTGGATTAATTATGTAAATCATTGTTTAATTTCATTAGCATGCGCGGAATTATAGGTTTGGGTCAGTGATTAGATTTTTGCCAGTGAATCTGGGTAGTTCTGACAACAGCATTTTATTAGGATGGAGATTTTAGTTGATCAAAGGACTACCAGGTTCTGGTATTGATAAAGACCCATAAAAACAACAAAAATGTTGGTTTAACATTTGTTGTATTCACAGGAGCAAATGATCACCAGAAATACTTTTGTTTAGGTTTTGTTTTTCTTTTTTTGAAACGGGGTCTCGCTCTGTCTCCCAGTCTGGATGCAGTGGCGAGGTCTTGGCTCCCTGAAATCTCAAACTCCTGGGGCTGAAGTGTTCCTTCTGCTGTCAAGTTTCTTCTGCCGCCAAGTACAGGCAAGGGCCGCTGCGCCCTGCATTGATTTTTTCTTTTTCTTTTTTTTTTTAGATGGAGTCTCGCTCTGTTGCCCAGGCTGGAGTGCAGTGGCGTGATCTCGGCCCACTGCAACCTCTGCCTCCTAGGTTCAAGAGATTCTCCTGCCTCAGCCTCCCTGGCAACGCTCGCCACCACGAACGGTTAATTTCTGTGTTTTTAGTAAGGACGAGGTTTCACCATGTTGACCAGGATGGTCTCGATTTCTTGACCTCGTGATCCACCCTCCTTGGCCTCCCAAAGTGCTGGGATTACAGGCGTGAGCCACCGCGCCCAGCTTTTTTTAAGAGGCAGAGGTCTCGTTATCACGGTGGTCTGGAAATCAAAGTCCCAAGAGATTTCTCCCCTCCCCACCCACCTGCCTCAGTTTCCCAAAATGCTGAGCACGCGTAAACCACCGCGCCCGGCCCCAAAATGTTTTTTAAAGACCTAGAAAGGTGTTTGTGGGGAGGGTACAATGAAGGACGGTCGTTTAACGGTATAATGAAGCAATTGGATAGTATTCACTAGGCCTGATTCAATACCTGCATTTTACCCAATAGGAAACTAATGACCTCAGTGCTTTAACTCGGCCACAAATTTCTGATAGGTTTGGAGAACAGTGCTCAGTTCTTCCGTAGAAACGGTGGGTGGCTCTGAAAAGAGCCTTTTGTCTTATAAGTTTACACTTTTTAAGTCCAGTCCTTACTTGCCCTTAGCTTTGTGGTGGCTCTCAGTCTTCTTGGGGAGCAACACGGCCTGGATGTTAGGCAGAACACCGCCCTGAGCGATGGTAACTTTACCAAGCAGCTTGTTGAGCTCCTCGTCGTTGCGGATGGCCAGCTGCAAGTGACGCGGGATGATGCGAGTCTTTTTGTTGTCGCGGGCTGCGTTGCCCGCCAGCTCCAGGATCTCTGCGGTCAGGTACTCCAGCACCGCCGCTAGGTAAACCGGAGCGCCGGCCCCGACCCGCTCAGCATAGTTGCCCTTGCGGAGCAGGCGGTGCACTCGCCCCACGGGAAACTGGAGCCCGGCTCTAGAGGAGCGGGTTTTGGCCTTGGCGCGAGCCTTGCCTCCCTGCTTGCCACGTCCAGACATGGTAAAACGACCTGTGACCTAAGTCAGAAAGTGACTGGAAGGAAACTAGAGGGACGCATTTTATAGCGGCTGCTGGGGGCGAAAAAGAAGCTGGGCCATTGGCTAAGCTTGCGGCTCTCTCTTAATGCAAATAAGGTTTCTGAATATACGTATTTTCATTGGACTATATTGATATCGACGTCATCTGAGTAACTTCCAATCAGACAGAAGAGTTTCTCAATCTCATCTGCATATAGACTTGTGAATAAATAGGGCATAACCTAGCTTGTCTTCATTCTTTTTTCTTGAGTGGTCTTTCACTCTCCTCCGCCATGCCTGACCCGGCTAAGTCCGCTCCAGCCCCCAAAAAGGGCTCTAAGAAAGCCGTAACCAAGGCCCAGAAAAAGGACGGCAAGAAGCGCAAGCGCAGCCGCAAAGAGAGCTACTCTATCTACGTGTACAAGGTGCTGAAACAGGTCCACCCCGACACCGGCATCTCATCGAAGGCCATGGGCATCATGAACTCCTTCGTCAATGACATCTTCGAGCGCATCGCGGGTGAAGCTTCCCGCCTGGCGCATTACAATAAGCGCTCGACCATCACCTCCAGGGAGATCCAGACGGCAGTGCGGCTGCTGCTGCCAGGGGAGCTGGCCAAGCACGCCGTGTCCGAGGGCACAAAGGCCGTCACCAAGTACACCAGCTCCAGGTGAGCTCGCCCGCAGCTGCCGACAATCCAAAGGCTCTTTTCAGAGCCACTCACGCTTCCAGAGAAAGAGCCGGTGCATTTTGCTTGTAGTCTTTTGAGTGGGCTACGGCCGGCCTCCGTTAGGAGGGAAGATGGCGGGAAAAAGTTGCGTGTGAGTATATACGCTCAGTCTGACAAATTTAGTTTAGGTCCTTAGGTGCCCTTGGGGAAAAAGCCTTGCAGTTGTGCTTTAAACTACAATCACAAGTTTGCTTTCGCTGACTCCTTCCTTTTTTTGTTTTTTTCTTTTTGAGACGGAGTCTTGCTCTGTTGCCCAGGATACAGTGCAGTGGCGCGATCTCGGCTCACTGCAAGCTCCGCCTCCCGTGTTCAACCAATTCTGCCTCGGCCTCCTGAGTAGCTGGGATTACAGGCGCCCGCCACCGTGCCAGGCTAATTTTTGCGTTTTTAGTAGAGACGGAATTTTACCATCTTGGCCAGACTAGTCTGCAACTCCTGATCAACCCGCCTCGACCTCCCAAAGTGCTGGGATAACCGGCGTGAGCCATAGCCCGCGCCCGGTCGGGTTAATCTTTAAATGCCTGTAACGTCCCCCTTCTCTGATTGGTCAACGCTCTATTTGAAAAGCCCGCCAAGGGCTGCAATTTGCCAGATAGTCTCATTCGGGTTGTGTTTTTCGAAGAGGTTCTCCGGGCATGGGAATGAATTTTCCGTTATCTGCAGGTGGGATTTTAAAGTCCATGATTAGGAATCCTGAGACAGAAGTTGGAGAATCCCTCATTTAAAGAGAAGCGGACCCCAGAAGAGATCACAGAAATAGGAGGTAAACCAAGAGCGTGGGAGTATAAGGGAGTGGAGACTTTCAAGGCATGATCCCCTCTTCTCAACAGTGCCTGAATTCTCAGCATTGCATCCTCTGCCACAGCGTTATCCTCTCTTAAATAAATAACTTCTACTGTAAATCTTTAAAAGCAAAATAGCAAGCCCCTCCACAATTCCACTCCAGGCTTTAAAATCACCCCGTAGCTTTTCCTTTATTTTCCTGCCGTCACTTCCTTTGCAGCTCTGGGTGGAAGGCTATCTCGGACGAATAGTGTCGTCTCTGTCACAGGTGACAAACAGCCCCGAATTATGCCAACTGGTTAGCGGGTCGTGCAAAATACATGTAGGATTTGCCGTTCACTACCCTAAAATGTTCTCTTCCCCAGTACCTTGTCATTAGTTTGGCGCCTCGGGCTTGGCGACAGAGCTTATCGACAAGCTAAGCTACTTGGAGAGCAGTCCCCTAATTTCATCATGTTCCTTAACTTGGCATCACATTTGTCGCCTCCCTTCATTCCTCGTCGCTCTCTTTTACGAGATTGCCCATCCCGCGTCCCTGAGAGAACATCTGAGGGATGATTAGCCTCCGAGTGGGTGAGAGAGCACGTGTGACTTTCTCTTGCCATCTTGTGGCAAAAAAAGCAAAAGCACAAGTTCAAGGCGTTGTGTTTTCTGGTCCCAGTTAAAATGCTTTCTTCTTAACTTTCTACTGAGTCAGTGGGCTAGGGTAGGGTTTCCATTTTTCACTCCTTTTAATTGCAGGATTCAAGCTTCTTCAAGAGTCGTTAGTGCGGAGGTTAAAAGGGAGCGGGAGGAGGGTGGGGGAGGTAAATAGAAAGAGCGAGGAGTGGGTAAGGGAGGAAGTCCTGTTGAGTTTTGTGATCTGGTCAGAGCTGTCCAAAAGAAATAAACAAATAAAATCAAAAGCCAAAATGCTTTGTACCCTAAAATAAATAATAATAGGATCACGCTTTCTAGTTCTATTAGATTAAGACCCCACACTTACAACTCAATTTAACCTTAATTTTCCGTTTAAAGGCCCTGACTTCAAATACCAACTACACTGAGGGATGGGACTTCAACATTAAGTTTTTTTGTTTTGTTTTGTTTTGTTTTGTTTTTTGAAACAGCCTCACTCTGCCGCCCAGGCTGGAGTGCGGTAGCGCAATCTAGGCTCACTGCAACTTCCTCCTCCTGGGTTCAAGCGATTCTTCTGCCTCAGCCTCCTGAGTAGCTGAACTACAGGCAGGCACCTGCCACCGCGCCCAGCTAATTTTTGTGTTTTTAGTACAGATAGGGTTTTACCATGTTGTCCAGGCTGGTCTTGGACTCCCAAAGTGCTGGGATTACAGGCGGGAGTCACTGCACCTGGTCTAAGTTTGGGGGAACACAATGAAGTCCATAACAGCACTTAAGACCATTTTCCATGCTTTCATCCCAACTTTCTATTCCAAGTTCTCCTTTATAAAATATCTACATTTAGCTTAATTTGCAGATAAGGTGACAGTTATGATATTCCTTAAACCAGAAGTTAAAAGTCAGTTGCTCACAAAGGCCCAGCACATTAGAGCAAAAATATCTGGATATTAAAAATCATGCCTTATCTCTATAAAGAGAGGTGCTATTTGCTATTTTTCTTGAAACACACTAACTTCTGACACCATATTTCATTTTTCCAGTTTTGATAGAGATAATCGACCAAGATATATTTAACTGTTTTCTTAATTCTGCTGTAAGAACAACCATAGCACAAGCATATTGATAAATGCCAACTAATATGGAAACTAACAGGACCAGTGGGAACTTGAGAAGTGAAGACAAAACCTGTGCAATTTGGTTTCACTGATTTCTCCCTTCTAGCAATGCAAGCACACGGACAGTGTGACTTCTAATTTTTCAAGATTATGTGCAGCTTAATATGAAATATTATAAATTTTCAATATTGACAACTAATAAAACATTTATATCATGGTACAGACTATTAAAAAAACAAATCTGCTGACTTCATCAAGCCCTTCACCTCTAAAATAGAGATCTCGTGAAGCCCTTCATCCTTGAAGTTGAGATCTCTGGACATTAACAAAGATTCCTGTATCCATGACAAGCTTTTCACCAAGCTGCTCTTTCTGCCATCAGGGCCCACATCAAATGCCCCGGACTTCCCAACTTTCTAAATCCTCAGCTGAAAGTAATTCATTCCTCACTTGGCCCCTCTGGATAGCGCATCAGGCCTCACATACATCAGGCATTCAAGAGTTATTTTCTGCCAGTTAAGTAAACAGGCAAAGTGAACTAAAGAAAAAACAAAAAATTCAGTTCTCACAGCTATGAGGTAAAAGTGGTGAAAGATGTTCACAGTTGTTCATCGTGGATTGAGTAGTTACCCGGGTAAATAAACCTGTTCTTTTCTATTTATGTTACATTTGTCTTATTTTTAAATTAATGTTATTCTTTGTGGGGGTGGGGACTTCCTAGCGAAAACCATAAGGCCTGCTAGACAAATTCTAAAAGAGCTGTAACACTATTTTTTATTATTAATATTATTCTTAATTGACAAATCATAATTGTATACATTTTTGAGAAAGAGTATGATGTTTTGATATATTGTTGGGGCTCAGAAAACTATAACCCAAAATGAAGGCCTCAGCAGCAGCCTCAGAAGCAGAAGCTTTTCCCTGACCTCCTGCCCTTCTGTCTCTGATCTGTCATTCTCCCTCAAGCTTAGCCACAGAAACTAAAATCTCTCTTCCCCAAGGCAGGTCATAAAAACCAGAACCCCTTTTCCCCAAAGCCAGCTGTAAAACCTACAAATATTATTGTAGCTCCCCTCACCCACCCCATTCCACAAGGCTTTTTGTATGAAAACTGGCCATTTATGGTCAGAAATTATCTGCCCTCCTTTGTCTGACTATAGGTCATAAGATCCCTATTCCAGAGAGGGACCTGCCCCATACCGAGAAGGAAGGAATGCTGCTCAGAGAGGCCAAGAAGAATCTGGACAGACAGGCCTTTCTGGGTTTCCCTACTGTGTTTATTATCATTAGATCCTACCCTTCATGTCCAATCATTTCTACAAGGCTGTCCATACTTTATAGAACCTTAAAAACAATGGACAATTTCCCCTGTATCTTTAGGCCTTCATTTTGAAGGGCTCCCATGTGATATACAACTATGATCAATTTTTTTTTCTCCTATTAATCTGCCTTTTAGTCAGTGATTTTTCAGCAAACCTTCAGAGGGTGAAGGGGAAGCTTTCCTTTACTCTGTAATGTAATTCAAGGAGTGTTTCTTTCTTTTTCTTTTTTTGCCTTCACTCTGTTGCTGAGGCTGGAATGCAGTGGCACCATCCCGGCTCACTGCGATCTCCATCCCGGCTCACTGCTGTCTCCACCTCCCAAGCTTAAGCCTCTTGTCTCACTCAGCCTCCCAAGTAGCTGGAACCACAGGTATGCACCACCACGCCCAGCTAATTTTTGTACTTTTCGTAGAAGGGGTTTTACCCTGTTGGCGAGGCTGGTCTGGAACTCCTGGACTCAAGTGATCCGCCCACCTTGGCATCCCAGAATGCTGGGATTTTCATGTGTGGGCCACCGTGCCTGGCCCCTTGCCTCTATAGTGTATACTGAAGGAGTTCAGTAAATATCATCCCAAATATTTGCCGCATTGTAAATATGCCGCATTGTCATGCTGATTAATTCATGCTAAAGTCATTTGGGAAATAGCAAATGCACAGAGGGGCTTTTTCTGAATATCTTTTATTTGATTAAATGCAGATTCTCCAGGAGAAGGAAGTTAATTAATCATGAAAATCCTTCCTAGGCATTTTTATCTATCTTGGGAAGATTAACAGCAACAGAAGTGGAATGGAGAAGAGACTAGAAATTGGCTCCTCGTCCAGATAGGCCACTATCTACTCTGAAAGCCCATTCCTGTTTTCATTATCGTACTCTTCCTAGGTCGCTCCAACTCCCCTTTCTCCTTACTCCTCTATTTAAATAGAGAAAGAATTTAAGTTGTAGAGAGTTGATAAAATGCTGAATGGTTCCGAGTGATGAATGTGGAAAGGAGGTGGGGAGAGAGGAAAGCTAGTCTTAATACCCTTTTCCTCCAAACCTGAGCAGTTCTTGGCCAGAGAAATAGTCTCCCACACAAGGAGTTTCGTGGCATCTCTAAGAAATTCTGAGATTAGAAAATCTCTGTAGTTGGCATCCAAAAGAATAAAATGGGCAACTGAGGACTAATAATTTGAGGAATTAGAAAGTTTAAGTTCTATCCACCACTCGCCTGGCTGCCATCACCTCATTTTATGTCATTTACTGGATTGTCTGTTCTTCCTGGTCTCTTTTTCCTCAACTAAAAGTGATTTCTAAAGTCTCTTCCAGAATAAATAGTTGGCTTGTGAAAATAGATCTCCTCCATATGGATCACATGAAGCTATCACTAACAAATGTCACATACCATAAGACTTGTTTCAATCATGGAAAAAGTAGTTCTACACTGCCAACCTAAATAACAGAGGGAGGCTCTCTAAAATAAAATATATCTTGGGGGACTAGAGCATTGTAATGGGAATATGCATGCCAGAGTAAATAAGGTGAGTATATAGGAAGGTAAAAAAAAGACAAGGTTAAAAAATCAATTATTTACATAATTGTTTAGAAAGAATTATCCTTGACCATAAAGACTGAGGACTAAACTCTGATTTTTATCTTGCCCAAATTCCCAAATAAGGGGTCTGGGGAGTCATGCCCTACAAATCATAAATTCTCATCAGATGGGTTTTATTTAACCCTATATATCATGAGTTACTTTCCAACCTGACTCTGGCATAAAACATTATGAGACAAGGAAGAAAATCAAAATATTTTACACCAAAAACCATGTTTCTTTGCCATATTTTGAAATGACCCTGCAAAGTTGTTTTTTTGTGTGGGGGAAAATCTGCGTCTGTAAAGAATCTCTGTTCCAGACCCTCCCAATCCTAAAGAGATTAACTAAGATCTGAATAGGAAACATTTGTTGTCATCTATTTTCTCTAAGGGCAGCCACTGTAAGACTTCAAAAGAACTTGGTCTCCACAATCTTTTTCTTAACCTGAACACTCCCTTTCTGTTAATCCCAGGTCTTCAGACAAATTCAACCAATTGTCAACCAGAAAATGTTTAAATTCACCTGTAGTGAGGAAGCACCCCATCCCCACCCCCCACCCCAACACTCCTGCCCCGCCTGGGCATCCTGCCTTTCTGGACCAAACCAATGTATTTCTTAAATGTATTTGATTGATGTCTCCTGCCTCCCTAAAATGTATAAAAGCAAGCTGCGCCCTGACCACTTTGGTCTCATGTTCTTAGGACCTCCTGAGGGGTGTGTCACAGGACACAATCATATTTGGCTCAGAATACATATCTTCAAATATTTTACAGGGTTTGACTCTTTTCATTGACAAGATCAATAACGAAGGTAACACCAGTTCAAGGTTAGACAGACAGTTACTGGATGGATGTCCTTATAAAAATATTTTTGTGTAAATCTGCAAGGGCCTTTATACAAGGTTGTGGTTTTTATAATGTTTTGTGATAGTTTTTATGATCAGATATACAAATATAAAAACTCACTCCTCATGGCCTTCCTGGGCTCTATTTGTCAGAGTTTTCTTAACATTAGTGATTACATTTTGATTCTGACAACTTTCACAATACACTGACAGTGTGCTCTGAGGTCCCAAAGTGTCTGTCTTTACAAAACGACTATCTTTATATAGCTGCTCTCTTTTCAATTTCATGCTTGCTAATAGGAAACTATATACAGAAAGAAGAATGGCAGCCTTGTACAAGATTAGGAGGTAAATTGAATTCACTACTTTGGAAGGAGGCTCTGTCTACAGTCACGATATCCAAGAATAAACTGAAAATTCATTATTAAATAGGATCCAGGAGAAAATAAAAAGTACAGTTCCGTTTTTCTTGTTTTTTTTTTTTTTTTTTTTTTTAAGATAAATCACATGTGTCCCTGCTTATCTGTGTGATTAGAAAGTTTCTTACTGAGAACAGTGTTGAGTTTGAGACCAGCCTGGGCAACATGGTGAAACCCTGTCTTTACTAAAAATACAAAAAATTAGCTGGGAGTGGTGGTGCACACCTGTAATCCTATCTACTTAGGAGGCTGAGGCAGGAGAATTGCTTGAACCCGGGAAGTGGAGGTTGCAGTGAGCTGAGATGGTGCCATGGCACTCCAGCCTGGGCGACAGAGTAAGACCGTTTCAGAAAAAAATTGTATTGCCATGGGGCTATATATAAGCAGGAGTGAAAACGAAACGTGACAGATGAACATCAAAGTCATAATAGACTTGCCCTGAGAAAGTCGTTAACAGGTCTGGGGATGGAATTGAAGAATACTTACATTTCATGAGTGTTTTCCTCTTTTCTCTAAATATAAAAGAAACTTGTAGTGAATATGTCATGATGTTAATAATAGATCAAATCCGTGTGGTCACTTTTAACTCTTCTATAATTTTTTAAAAGGTAAAATAAGGTGATGAGTAATGAGAAATGCTGATGTTTCGGTTTAGTGAATTGAAAATTGTGGCTATTAACTAATATTTACCAACTCACCAGTATCTAAGATGTACCAGGCCTTGTTCTAGGTATGATGGCAACTACAGTGCCAAAACACAAAAATCTATCCTTTTAAATTTACTTCCCATGAGAGAGAAAATACTAAATGAATAAAGACACAATATACTGCATAGTAATAAGTGCTAAGGAAGAAAACAGACTAGGAGCAAGACATTTTTTGGAAGAGTTGTTATTGAAAATAACTTCATGGTCTGGCGAGAGGGTTCACGCGTGTAATCCCAATACTTTGGGAGGCCGAGGCAGGAGAATCATCTGAGCCCAGGAGTTCGAGACCAGACTGGGTAAAAAAAGTGAGACACCTTCCTCCCACCTCCCATCTCTACAATTAAAAAAAAAAAAATACAGCTGGGCTAGGCGGGGAGCACTTGTACTTCCAGCTACTCAGAAGGCTGCTTAAGCCCACGAGTTCGAAGTTGCAGTGAGCTATGATCGCGCCACTTGGACTCCAGCCTGAGTGACAGAGTGAGGCCCTGTCTCAAATAAAATATAAAATAAAATATAAAATAATAAAAATAAAATAAATACTTCCAATTCTATTTAACTGAATCTCTAAAATTTAACTACCTATAAACTGGAAACTCTAAACTTAAATTATAGTTTACAAAATGATAGTATGTAGAGGTGGAGGTATTTCAGCTCATGGACTTAGTATCAATTCCCGCTCTGTAAGATGGGATACCTCTGATTTCTTAACTGAAAGCTGCTTTCTCATTTTCTCCTCTAAGGAATGTGAATACTTCCATTTGGTGTCATTTTCCCTTTGATTGACCTAGCAAGGGAAGGAAGGGTGGTGACAGTATATCCCAAGTAACTTTTTGGGGGTGGGGGGGGAAAAAAAAGGCTAGCAGAGGATGGTTTCGATCCATCGACCTCTGGGTTATGGGCCCAGCACGCTTCCGCTGCGCCACTCTGCTACACGCGGAAGTCTGCTCTGCCGGGAAATTCTTTGTGATGTTTACCTCAAAAGTTGGGGATTTTGGTTTTTTGGTACAGTTAAATAAATCTGATTTCCACCCCCCACCAAGGGCCACTAGTTCTATTTATGCTGCAAACATGAGGATGAGTTCAGCGTGTAGTGGTATCAAACATTCTGAAAGCAAAAAAAGGAAAACCTCGATGTTTCTGTAAGAAAATAGCCTGTCGCTACCCTGCCTGCTTTATCATGTAGTCAGGACGTAAGACTAAGGCAAAAAACCGTATAGGGAAAATATCCAACTTCTGAAATGTAATACGTAGTTTTCAAGAAGCATAAAACGTCACCGCTGCATTGGCCGGGAATCGAACCCGGGCCTCCCGCGTGGCAGGCGAGAATTCTACCACTGAACCACCAATGCTTGCCGTACAGGTAAGCCTTGCCGTCTCTAGGAATGCTTTGCCATTTTTCAGGAATCCAACTGATACCATCGACTTTGTTTTCAAAAAGATATTTAGGTAGCTTTCCGTTCTTATTGAATAGAGCCTCATAACAGAGCCTTCTTGCCTTCTTCCCTTCTTTTCAGGAAGAAAAAATCCCTTTCACTGCAACTTCAAAGCGTCTCTGGCAACACTGGAGGCTGGCCCGTGTGTGGGCTGCCCGGCTCCGGCACGGTCTCAGCGGCGCAGTTGGACTGCTCCGACTGGGCCTGCACCTTCACCACGCGGGTGCGGGCTCCTGAGCTGACTCTGTCCGCCGCTGCAGGGCCCTGGGTATCCACTTGCCGAGTGGTCTCAAGCTCCGGACTCTTAAGTTTCAGGAAGCGCTATGGAAGATGCCAAATTCCTTAGTTTGGGAGGCAGAAGACATTTTATGACCGTGGGGAGGCTCAAAGTCCAGATGGGTTCAGGAGGGAACGGGAGAGGTAGAATAAGGTTACATGAGCACGAAGAATAAAGAAAATGAAGTGGAGGACCGCGGAGGAAGAGAACCCGAGCAGAGGATAAAGGAGGTAGGGCGGCCAAAAGAGGAGGGAGGAGGGGAGGAGCCAGAGGGAAGGGGAGGCAAACAGGAACCTAGTGTTGCTCTCCACTGGTCTCCCCAAAGAAAAGGGAGGCAGTGGGGGATTTAAGAGTTTTGTGGATTTACCTTATGCTTCAGTTGCCATGGTTATGGGGTGGCACTGGAAACTTCTTCCTGGCAAACTGAGCGCAAAGGTCTCATTGAAGAATAATTTCCACAACGGGTGCAGTGATGACTCTAATACAAATATAAAAATGAACCCGGATAAAAAAAATTTGTGTAACTCAATGAGGTAATTGGTGAGGTGTTGATACCTGTTCAAAGGAGAATCCAAAGAGTGCTCGCAGCACATATAGGAGAATCCAAAGAACAGATGCTATTTATAGATCAGGAATATTAAAATAGGTGTGTAAATGAGGCCAAAACTGTTTTGGTGAGATGTTCCCCAAACGTGTTTAAAGAAGATGGCCATCCATTTTGTCCCTGCCGCAGTATATAATTAATTTGCATGTCCATAGATACGAAGAATTTTGTATTGCCATCATTATCTACAATTTGCAGAGTTGTAAAATAGTTCCCGTACAATCGGAATCAGATGACACAGAAAGATGTGTTATAGTTTTCCTTTGAAGCACAAATTTTTCCAGCAATCTTCTCCTTTTTAAGGTAGATTGCTGCTCAACCTTACCTGAGCATAAATGTAAGGGCCAAACTCAGAAGTTAAACTTGCTTTTGAAAGCTTATCAATGCCAAAAGCACTGGTCTGATATTCCTGATCATATTCTGGGGAAAGTCTTGGGTGGGGATTCTTTTCCTTTCTTTTCTTTTATTTCTTTCTTTCTTTTTTTGTTTTGTTTGTTTTGGTATCTTTCTGTCGCCTAGGCTGCAGTACAGGGCTGGTGATTCTTAAGACCTCGGTTCACAGAATGTGAATGTTTGTGTCTCTCCAAAATTCATATGTTGAAGCCCCAGTTCCCCATGTGACATATTTGAAGGTAGCTGGGAGGTAATTAGGTCATGAGGGTTAAGTCATCATGAATGGAATTAGTGCCCTTATAAGAAGATACAGGAAAGACGTTACCTCTTTCTGCCATGTGAGGACACATCATGGAGGTAACTGTCTGCAAACCAGGAAAAATACCCCCTTCAGAACCAGGCTATGCTGGCAGCTGGATCTTTCCAGCCTTAGAACTGTGAGAAATACATGTCTGTTTAAGCTACCCAGTCTATGGTGGCAGTTTTTGTTGTTGTTGTTTGTTGTTTGTTTGTTTTGAAATGGAGTCTCGCTCTGTCACCCAGGCTGGAGTGCAGTGGCGTGATCTCGGCCCACTGCAACCTCCGCCTCCCGGGTTCAAGCGATTCTCCTGCCTCAGCCTTCTGAATAGCTGGGATTACAGGCGCCCGCCACCACGCCCGGCTAATTTTTGTATTTTTGGTAGAGATGGGGTTTCACCATATTGGTCAGGCTGGTCTCGAACTCCCGACCTCGTTATCCACCCACCTTGGCCTCCCAAAGTGCTGGGATTACAGGCGTGAGCCACTGCGCCCAGCCTATGTTGTTTTTTATAGCAGCCCAAGCTAAGACAGTGATGAAAGATCTGGACTCACTCTCTAGAAGCCTGTGCATGCACACACATATCTGCATTCGATTTCAGATATGGAACCTAGTTTAAATGAGGTAGGTTAGATACGGTGATCATAGCTTCTCTTAAAGGAGAACAAACTTGCTAAATAAATGGAGAGGACAAATTGCCTGACAGTGCACAAACCAGCCGCATCCTGGACTTATGGTTGGTGTCATGCGCGTTGGTGTGAAGAGACCACCAAACAGGCTTTGTGTGCACAATAAAGCTTTTTAATCACCTGGGTGCAGGTGGGCTGAGTCCGAAAAGAGAGTCAGCGAAGGGAGATAAGGGTGGGGCCGTTTTGTAGGATTTGGGTAGGTAAAGGAAAATTACAGTCAAAAGGGGAGTTGTTCTCTGGTAGGCAGGAGTAGGGGGTCACAAGGTGCTCAATGGGGGAGCTTTTTGAGCCAGGATGAGCCAGGAAAAGGACTTTCACAAGGTAATGTCATCACTTAAGGCAAGGACCGGCCATTTTTCACTTCTTTTGTGGTGGAATGTCATCAGTCAAGGCGGGGCAGGGCATTTTCATCTCTTTTGTGATTCTTCAGTTACTTCAGGCCATCTGGGCCTATACGTGCAAGTCACAGGGGATGCGATGGCTTGGCTTGGGCTCAGAGGCCTGACAGTTGGAACATTCTGCAGCAAAGAATTAGAAGAGCAAAAAGGGGGGAAAGAATCCTTCAATAGGCGCAAGCACAGAAACCCGTGATTGGTGTCCTTAAATTGACCTATACTCATTATAGCAGTAAAAAACACACCCCAGGGGGATATTTAACATGCTAATGAGACATGCGATGTATGTGCTACCATGCAAAACCACAGTGCACCAAGAGACCACCCAGAACATGTTTTATAGCAATGTCCTCCCACCTGCTCATGAATAATCATGTAAGACTCCCGTGAGGCGAGTTTGTCCAGTATCAGCCAGTACTGTCTCTTGAGCAGCCCTCTCTGATCAGCTTTATCAGAGTGTACTTTCGCTTTGCAATAAACTCTTGCTTATTTAGGACTCACTTTCAAATTATTTTGTGCAGTGAAGTCAAGAACCTGAACTGGCCCACCAGCAACATTAGAAACCGTACTCCAGTAGTTCTAGGGCCTCTGCTCTCCCTCTTTTAACCAGGAAGGTGGTTTTCGGCCGGGCGCGGTGGCTCACGCCTGTAATCCCCGCACTTTGGAAGGCCGAGGCGGGCAGATCACCAGAGGTCAGGAGTTCGAAACCAACCTGACCAACATGGAGAAACTCCGTCTCTACTAAAAATACAAAATTAGCCGGGCATAGTGGCGCATGCCTGTAATCCCAGCTGCTCGGGAAGCTGAGGCAGGGGAATTGCTGGAACCCGGGAGGCAGAGATTGCAGTGAGCCGAGAGCACGCCATTGCACTCCAGCTTGGGCAACAAGAGCAAAACTCCGTCTCAAAAAAAAAGTAGTTTTCATCAGTACCATCCCTCTCATGCTGCTCATTCATTCATTCTCACACCTACTCTTCAGCCTCGCCTTTGTGAAGGCCCCCTCCTTGGGGAAGCAGCTTAGATGGGAAGGGGACGGGGAGCAGATAATGTGTAAGTAGGTACACACCAAGCTGTATTCCTGAAAATCACCCACGAGGCCCTACTTCCCTGCCTCCTGCCACACATGCCTCCTCTCCTCCCACGCCAGGCCTTGTTCACTGTGCTTCAACCAATGAAGAGCCAGGTAATTCTTTAGCGCCTTCCAACCACAGTGTATTAGCCTGTTCTCATGATGCTATAAAGAACTGTCCAAGGCTGGGTACTTTATAAAGGAAAGAGGTTTAACTGAGGACTGGGGAGGCCTCGGGAAACTCTCAATCATGGCAGAAAGGGAAGCAAACACGTCTCTCTTCAAATGGTGACAGGAGAGAGAAACAAGAGCCCAGCAAAGAGGGAAGACCCTTATAAAACCCATCAGATCTCATGAGAACTTACTATCACAAAAATAGCATGGGGAAAACTGCCCCCATGATCCAATTACCTCCCTCTGGGTCCCTCCCATGACACATGGGAATTATGGGAACTACAATTTAAGATGAGATCTGGGTGGGGACACAGGCAAACCATATCACACAGACTCAGTACAGGCTTTGCAGTTTGTCTTCCCTATGCCCATAAACCTCTTCCCCAAGAAATTCCTGCAGGTCTTTCACCTTCTTCAATTTTACTCCTCCTTTAAGTGTCCATTTGTCATCACTGAGGGCTTGCCTGATCACTATTTGACGCAGCAACATCTGCCTTCAAACAGAGAAATGTACACACCCTACCCCTCTTTCTTGCTTTGCATTTTTCTTCATAGCAGTTAGTTCCTTCTGACCTAGCATAAATTTCACTTTATTTCCTGTCCACCAGATTAGATGTCCCCAAAAGAAATGGATTTTTGTCAGTTTTGTTTACTGCTGTGTCTGCAATTTCTGAAAATATGCAGGCACCGAGTAGATGCGCAGTAAGTACTTATCAGTAAAGTAATATCTTTTCCTCACCCATCTCAAGGTTCATGGCTGAGGCCCCTATAACAAAAGACAAATTAACAACAGAAACTTATTTATTCTAGGTTTTATGTGACACAGAAGCCTTCAGAGACAAATTTCAAAGATACCTGTGTATTTCTATGCTAAGTTTGATGAAGAAGTGGATAGCTGGGGAGAAATATCATTGTAGGACAGAAGGGGTATGATCTAATGGTAATAAACTGGGGGATCTTAGCAGACCTGTTTAGATTCTTCTGTATTCCTATGTCTTCAGAGATAAGGACATTTCTTTTTTTCTTTTCTTTTTTTTTTTTTTTTTTGAGATGGAGTCTTGTTCTGTTGCCCAGGCTGGAGTGCAGTGGCACCATCTCGGCTCACTGCAAGCTTTGCCTCCCAGGTTCACGGCATTCTCCTGCCTCAGCCTCCTGACCAGCTGGGATTACAGGCACCCACCACCACACCCGGCTAATTTTTTGTATTTTTAGTAGAGACGGGGTTTCACCGTGTTAGCCAGGATGGTCTTGATCTCCTGATCTCGTGATCCACCTGCCTCGGCCTCCCAAAGTGCTGGGATTACAGGCGTGAGCCACTGCGCCTGGCCAAGATAAGGCGCAGAGGCCAAGATAAGGCTTTCCTCCAGGTTTAGGGAGGGTACCTTTGGAATGAAAGTGAGAGTTAATACTTCACTAATTCACTTTATGACCTACTTTAAAGGAAGGTTAAAGAGTGACCTTCCTGCTTCTGATGTTTTCTCAAATGCCAAGGTGCCATATTTTGGGGTAGCATGTCTTGAATCCCATCAAATGAATGAGTAAATTTGTACCCCTTAGCATGGTGTTGTTCACCTCGTAGACACTTGAAGGATGCAATGTTGGTTGGTTACTCAGCATTCAATTTGACAACAGCTCAATTTTCAAATAGTTTAAACCAGTGGTTCTCAAACTTTGGCATGCATCAGAATCACCTGGAGGGCTTATTACACAAAGATATTTGGGCCACAAACTCTAGGGTTTCTAAAGCAGTGTGTCAGAATAGAATGCAAGAATTTGCATTTGTAACAAGTTCTCAGGTGATGCCATCAAGGCATTCCATACCTTGCTGGCTGTAATACTAGCTGCGTCAAATCAGTATAGGTCTATAGCAATCTCACCTCCTGCCGCCTCAGAAGAAAGAATTAGACTGAGGGTCATAAGGCGGAGGGAGAGATAGAGGTAAGGTTTCGAGCAGGAGTGAAAATTTTATTATTATTATTGTTATTATTATTTTGAACTAGAGTCTCACTCTATTGCCCAGGCTGGAGTGCAGTGGGCACAATCTTGGCTCACTGCAATCTCTGCCTCCTGGGTTCAAGCAATTCTCCTGCCTCAGCCTACCAAGTAGCTGGGACTACAGGCACACACCACCACGCCCAGCTGATTTTTATATTTTTAGTAGAGATGGGGTTTCGCCATATTGGTTAAGCTGGTCTCGAACTCCTGACCTCAGGTGGTCCACCTGCCTTGTCCTTCCAAAGTGCTTGCATTACAGGCATGAGCCACTGCGCCCTGGGAGAGAAAGTTTATTAAAACGTTTTAGAGAGGAATTAAAGGAAGTAAAGTACACTTGGAAGACGGCCAAGTGGGTGACTTGAGAGACTCAAGTGCGCTGTTTGATGTTTGACTTGGGACTTTATATGTTAGCATGCTTCCATTGGCATGTTTCCAGGGAGTTGCATTCCTTTTCCCCTGATTCTTCCCTTGGGGTGGACTGTGCTCATGCACAGTGGCCCTGCCAGCACTTGGAGGGGCTGCATGCACAATGTGTTACTGAAGTTGTACACATGCTTACTTGAGGCTTTCTTCTTCTTCTTCTTCTCCTTTTTTTTTTTTTTTTTTTTGAGATGGAGTTTCGCTCTTGTCACCCAGGCTGCAGTGCAGTTACATGATCTTGACTCACTGCAACCTCCACCTCCCTGGTTCAAGCAATTCTTCTGCCTCAGCCTCCCAAGTAGCTGGGACTACAGGCATGTGCCACCATGCTTGGCTAATTTTTGTATTATTAGTACAGACGGGGTTTCACCATACTGGCCAGGCTGGTCTCGAACTCCTGACCTTGTGATCTGCCCTCCTCGGCCTCCCAAAGTGCTGGGATTACAGGCATGAGTGACTCTCATTTTTATCAACTTTTGTCTCTTGTTTTTAGAATTTTCTTCATGCTTAACAATCCTGATATTCTCATTTTTTTGCTCAAGTTTTCCTGTGAAAAACCAAGTTAACCTATAGTGTTTCTCTAGTGAAAAGGACATTTCTCTGTTAGATTGGCTGGACAACCTTGACTAGATAATTGTCATGTTTCAATTTCTGCCCGTGTACAATGGAAATAAGAACATCTGTTCAAAGAGATAAGAAATCTGATTTCTTTGAAAAGAATAAGTTGTTTCTTAAATAGAAGATGTAATTCAATTACACTTTTAACACATATGAAAAGAGTGGTTTAGTGGCAAACAACTGGAATTTGGAGGTACTGGCCAGAATTCAAATTTTGGAACTCCCTGTTACAAAGTATGTGTCAATCTGAGCCACAGTTTTTTTTGTTTTGTTTTGTTTTGTTTTGTTTTTGAGGCAGAGTCTTGCTCTGTAGCCCGGGCTGGAGTGCAGTGGCCGGATCTCAGCTCACTGCAAGCTCCGCCTCCCGGGTTTACGCCATTCTCCTGCCTCAGCCTCCGGAGTAGCTGGGACTACAGGCGCCCGCCACCTCGCCCGGCTAGTTTTTTGTATTTTTAGTAGAGACGGGGTTTCACGGTGTTAGCCAGGATGGTCTCGATCTCCTGACCTCGTGATCCGCCCGTCTTGGCCTCCCAAAGTGCTGGGATTACAGGCTTGAGCCACCGCGCCCGGCCGAGCCACAGTTTTTACCTGCTACTGAGGGACAATAATATTTGAAACATTATTGTAGCAGATACTCAGTGAGAACTTACTATGTTCCCAGAATTATGCTGAACCATTAAATTTCTGAACTCTTACAGTATTCCCTGTAATCCAGTAATAGTTACTATACCTATTCTGCAAATACAAACGCTGTTGCATTCTTGAGCTTACCAGAAAGTATTGTGAACCCCCAAAATTTGAGACAGGTCTCAGTTAATTTAGACAGTTTATTTTGCCAAGATTGAGGACACACACCCATGACACAGCCTCAGGAAGTCCTGACGACATGTACCGAAGGTGGTTGGGGCACAACTTGGTTTTATACATTTTAGGGAGACATGAGACATCAATCAATATATGTAAGAAGAACAGTGGTTCCGTCCAGGTAGGCGGGGACAACTCAAAGCAGGGAAGGGCTTGCAGGTCACAGGTAGGTGAGAGATAAACTGTTGCATTCTTTTGAGTTTCTGATAAGCCTTGCCAAAGAAGGCAATCAGAATATGCATCTGTCTCAGCGAGCAGAGGGATGACTTTAAATAAAATGGGGGGGAAGGTTTGCCCTGAGTAGTTCCCAGCTTGACTTTTCCCTTTAGTTTAGTAAGTTTGATTTTTCTTTCACAGTATCAACAAAGTTTTCAGGATACAACTCAGAGTTATAGTCCTTCCATAAATGGTCCTAAAATCATTTGTTGACTGAAACATGGAGGATTCCAGTTAGCCAGCTAGGCTATCAGGAGTAACAGTGAACTTCACACATTGCAATTCACAACTGCAATAGCAACTATGTTGTGACTGTCACCTGGCCAACATGATTGTAAAAGTCATAGATTATAGATGAACAGCAATTTTTAAGAGAAGTTAAATGTGAGAAAATATACATCTTAGAATTTATGAAATTTGGAATATAAACTGTGGGGCATAGAAGCAAACATCTATAACTGAACTAAAATTCTCTCAGGCTTGCAACAAAACGTGTTGTCAGGGAACATATGTTGCTATGATTTGAATCCTTTTAACTATACTGATAGATGTTTTATACTCTAGAACATGGTCTATCATGGGAAATGTGTGTGCACTTGAGAAGAACGCATATTCTGCTGATGCTATGTAGAGCCTTCTATAAATGTCAAATAGATCACTTAGGTTGATAATGTTCAAGTCTTCTATATGCCTACTGATTTTCTGTCTATTTGTTCTATCTATTATTGATGAAGGGGTGCTGAAATCACCTATAATCATGGCATACCTACCTCTTTCATCTCTACCAGATTTCTCTGTATGTATTTTGAAGTTTAGTTATCATGTGTATAAATGTTTAAGATTCACATGTCCTTTTGATGGATTGGTTTATTATTATTAAATGATTATATTCTTGGCAATATTCTTTACTCTGAAATCTACTTTTTCTTATAATAACATAGCCAATTCTTTTGATTAATGTTACTATAGCTACCTTTTCCAATCTTTTACTATTTACTTGTGTGTGTCATTATAGATACATATATATACACATACACAAACACACACACACATATATTTTTATTTTATTTTATTTTATATATTTTTTGGAACAGTCTCCCTCTGTCACCCAGGCTGGAGTGCAGTGGCACATTTCATGGCTCACTGCAACCTCCGCCTCCCGGGTTCAAGCGATTCTAGTGCCTTAGCCTCCCAAGTAGCTGGGATTACAGATGTGCTGCTACTGTGTCCTGCTAATTTTCATATTTTTAGTAGAGACGGAGTTTCCCCATGTTGGCCAGGCTGGCCTCAAACTCCTGACCTCAAGTGATCACCTTGGGGTCCCAAAGTGCTGGGATTACAGGTGTGAGACACCATGCCCGGCTAGTGTCCTTATATTTAAAGTACCTTTCGTATAGACAGCATATAGTGAGCCTTGCTTTTTTATCAGTCTGATGATCTGTGTCTTTTTATTGGAGCATATGTGGGACACATTTTGGTACTGGAAATGGTGTTTAAAAAAAAAACCTGTGACATATTTATGGGACTATTATTGTTATTCTTAATGTAAATAACTTAGAAAAGTAAAATATGATAAATATGACAATGTATTTTGTGTCTATATTTAAATTATACACAGAGAGACAGACTGTATTATCTTCCTAATAATTCCACTATCCATATGGTGCTAATACTCATGCACCTTTTAAAAACTATATTGATTTCTTATATCTGCACAAAAGATTTTATTTTTTCACCAATTTTTGCCCTGTGGTCAATTCAGTGTATGTACTGAAAAATGATATAATCTATGTGTTTGTTGTTTTAAACAGGAAAATGTATACAGTTTACAAATTCTCATAAGATAGTAATGATACTACGAGTAGGAATACAGTTGGATTCTTGCTCATTTCCTTAAGAATCTAAAATTTAAAAATCTGACCCTTCAAAAGTAAATTTTATGCTCTTTTCTTTGGAAGATGATGGACTATATAGCCCTAAATGATACAGATGATGCAGTACCATGAATGATGGCCCTTCCCAAAAGATATGTCTAGGTGATAATCACTGGAATCTGCAAATGTTACCTTATATGGAGAAAGATGTGATTAAGAATCTTGGGAGGAGGCATTTATTCTAGATTATCTGAGTGAATTCTAAATGCCATCATGAATTCCTGTAAGAGACAGGCAAAGAGGGATTTGACTGAGGCTCACACAGAAAAGAAAGAGATATGAAAATGAAGCCAGAGCTGAGAGTGATGTAGCCACAAGACAAGGATGAGCAGGGCATGCCAATAGTCACTAAAAAACAAAAAAAGCGGAAACAAGTTCACCACCACCACCACACCTCCTCTGCCCACTACCCTCCAGAGAGAACATGGCCTTGCTAGTACCTTGATTTCGGACTTCTGGCTTCCAGAACTGTGAGATAATAACTTTCTATGGTTTTAAGCCATCAAGTACATGACAATTGGTTATGATAGCCCTGGGAAACTGATACAGTTGATTACTTCACTGTATCCTTTGTTTAAATATTCCATTAAACCCCATCTTTTATCTTCAGGAAGTTTTTTAAAAATCTAACCAAATTTCTCCTATATTGTAATTGGCAGAGCCATACACTTTTTGGATTGAAAGGGATCTTATAAGTCACATAGTCCAACTTCCCTTGGACTACTTCTCATATTTGAAAATCGTTTCTCCACAGATATTTACCCATTCAAGCCATTTCATGTTTTCTAGCATTGACTTCTATATGCTAAATCAGAATAGCTTCCATCCAGTTCTTTCCTTGGAATCAACTCAATTTCTTTTACATGACATTATTCCAAAGGTTTAGTTATATCTATCATTTTCTCTGCCTGTTTTTGTTTCTTTGGTCATTAACAGAAATTGTTATCACAAATGTTATTTCACAAAAGAAAATTCCTAAAACAGAATTTAAAGAGGAAAGGCATTTTCCTCTTTAATCTCTATTTTATATAGAATTTTATTTTCCCAAATTGCCAGAAATGGTCAGCTATTTCATCATGGTATAACATCTGTTTGTGTGTGTGTGTGTGTGTGTCTTTATATCATGCTCAGATCTACTTTTTAATTTTTATGCATTAGTAGGATTTCTAACCTTTATGAGACAAACTAAGCTATGCACATGATTTCCCTTTAAATACCTGAAGAAAGCTCTGCTTCATACTTTGACAAAGCATTTTCTACTCAACATTGAAAAAATAAATGCCTTCAATAATTCTTCAAGAGGCATGATGTTCTGATTTTTCAATTCTCTAGTCATTATTTTGTGTAGGCATTTTAGTTTTATAATGTATCTCTTAAGATAAAAATCCTCAAACTAAAGCCAATAATCTACATGTTTTATTATCCATATGTCTTAGCTGGGCTTCTATGGGATTCACTGCCAGTCATATTTCTACTAATACTATTCTGTAGTATACGAATGAAGTAAATGAGTCCATCTTGATTTATGTTAAATTTCATCCTTTTATTTATTGCTTTTAGTTTTTAATTTTAATTCTGATTTCTCTAGAATTATTAATTTCCCAAAGTTTAATGTCATTTTTAACTTATGAAGTCTGTTCTCTTTAAATTCATGCAAGTTATTATAAGTGCATATTATAGTAGGACAAAACACTTAAGTCTTATAATGGTATTTTCAGGGTGATAGTGTTTTATTAATCACCTTTTGAGTGAGATTTTACAAAAAGATAGGGACAAATGGAACCGCTTTGACATTTTGGTCATTATTGCTCCATGTTGTACAGAAGTAGATAAGAATTGTTTGCAAATTCTATTCAGAAATCAAGATTTATGGAAGTCCTAGCCAGAGCAATCAGGTGAGAGAAAGAAGTAAAACACATCCAAATAGAAAAAGAAGTGCAACTATCTCTGTTCACTGAGAATATGATTCTATCCCTAGAAAACCCTGAAGACTTTGCCAAAAGGCTCCTGGAACTGATAAACTACTTCAGTGAAGTTTCAGGATACAAAATTAACATTCAAAAATTAGTAGCATTTCTATACACAAATAATGTTCAATCTGAAGCCAAATCAAGAGGGCAATCCCATGTACAATAGCTACACACACACAAAATTCCTAGGAAGACATCTAATGAAGGAGGTAAACGATCTCTATTAGGCCGGGCGCAGTGGCTCACGCCTGTAATTCCAGCACTTTGGCAGGCCGAGGAGGGTGGATCAAGAGGTCAGGAGATTGAGACCATTCTGATTAACACGGTGAAACCCTGCCTCTACTAAAAATACAAAAAAATTAGCCGGGCATGGTGGCAGGCGCCTGTGGTTGCAGCTACTCGGGAGGCTGAGGCAGGAGAATGGCATGAACCTGGGAGGCCGAGCTTGCAGTGAGCCGGGATCGCACCGCTGCACTCCAGCCTGGGCGACAGAGTGAGACTGCTTCTCAAACAAACAAACAAAAAGATCTCTATTAGGATAACTACAAAACACTGCTGAAGAAATAATAGATGACACAAACAAATGGAAAAACATTCAATGCTCATGGATTGGAAGAATCAATATTGTTAAAATGGCCATATCAGCCAAAGTAATCTATAGATTGAATGCTATTCCTATCAAACTATGAACGTCATTTTTCACAGAGGTAGAAAAGCTATTCTAAAATGCATATGGAACCAAAAAAGAGTCCCACTGGCCGAAGCAATTCTAAGTAAAAAAGAACAAAGCCAGAGTCATCACATTACCCGACTTCAAACTATCCTATAAGGGCTACAGTAACCAAAACAACATGGCACTGGTACAAAAAGAGACACATAGACCAATGGAACAGAATAGAGAACTCAGAAACAAAGTCACAAACATATAGCCATCTGATCATTGACAAAAATAAGCAATGGAGAAAGGACTTCCTATTTAATAAATCGTGCTGGAATAGCTGGCTAGCCATATGCAGAAGAATGAAACTGGGCCCTTATCTGTCACCATACACACAGATTAACTAAAGATAGATTCAAGTTTTAAATGTAAGACTCAAACTACAAGAATCGAAGAAGAAAACCTGGGAAACACCATTCTGAACATGGGGCTTGGGAAATAATTTATGACGAAGTCCTCAAAAGCAATTGCAACAAATACAAAAATTAACAACTGGGACCTAATTAAACTAAAGAGCTTCTGCATAGAAAAAGAAACTGTCAACAGAGTAAACAGACAACCTACAGAATTGGAGAAAATATTTGCAAACTATGCATCCAACAAAGGCATAATGTCCAGAATCTCTAAGGAGCTTAAACAATTGAACAAGCAAAAAGCAAATAACACCCATTAAAAATGGACAAAAGAAATAAACAGGCACTTCTTGAAAGAAGACATACAAGGAGCCAACGAACATATGAAAAAATGTTAATCATCACTAATCACCAGAGAAATGCAAATCAAAACCACAGTGAGATATTATCTCATACCAGTTGGAATGGCTATTATTAAAAAGTCAAGAAACAACAGATGCTGGCAAGGCTGTGGAGAAAAGTGAATACTTATACACTGTTGGTGGGAAAGTAAATTAATTCACCCATTGTGGAAAGCAGTTTGGGGATTTCTCAAACTTAAAACTACGATTCCACTCAGCAATTCCATTACTGGGTATATATCCAAAAGAAAACAAATCCTACCAAAAAACACATGAACTCATATGTTCATCACAGTACTATCCACAATTGCAGAGACATGGAATGAGCCTAGGCACCCACCAACAGTGAATTAGATAAAGAAAATGTGGTACGTATATACCACGGAATACCATGAGTCATAAAAAAGAAAAAAATCATGTCATTTGCAGCAACATGCAGCTACAGGCCATTAACCTAAGTGAATTAACACAGGAATAGAAAACCAAATACTATATGTTCTCACTTATAAGTGGGAGCTAACCATTGGGTACTCATGGACATAAAGATAGCAACAGTAGACACTAGGGACTACTAGAGTGGGTAGGTGGGGAGGGGGACAAGGGTTGAAAATCTAACTATTGATACTGTGCTCAGTACCTGGGTGACAAGATCAATCATACCCAAAACCTCAGTATCACAAAATATGCCCAGGTAACAAACCTGCAAATGTACCCCCTGAATCTAAACTAAAAGTTGAATTAGAAAAAAAAAAAGAAATCAAGAATTATAGGCTGGGTGCAGTGGCTCACGCCTGTAATCCCAGCACTTTGGGAAGCCAAGGCAATTGAATCACCTGAGGTCAGGAGTTTGAGACCAGCCTGGCCAACATGATGAAACCCTGTTTCTACAAAAAATACAAAAATTAGCCAGGCGTGGTGGCACTTGCCTGTAATTCCAGCTACTCTCCATAGGCTGAGGCAGGAGAATTGCTTGAACCCAGGAGGCGGAGGTTGCAGTGAACTAAAATTGTGCTACCATACTCCAGCCTGGGTGACAGAGTAAGACTCCGTCTAAAAAAAAAAAAAAAAAAAAAAATTATTATACGTATCTCTATAACATAGTTTAGTAATTGTTATTCTAAATGAAGCCAGAATATATATGTATATAGTCACAAGGTAACTGATGGCAAAATATATATAAAATTTTGTCATATGGCTTTAGAACTTACCAATATGCAATTTATTAGATCAATTAATGGCTCATTTAAAAAAATATAAAATACTTCAATCTCCATCACTCTGGTTTCTCTACTATTTTCTCATAATTCTTTAAAGGACCCTGACATTGCCTTTGAGCTGACATCAAAATTTGTCTCTGGAAATCTAGTATATCATTTAGTTAGACTTTAAGATATGAATACATTTTTATTAAGGAATGTCCCCTCGTATTTCTATATACTCTATTAGTGTTTTCTCCTATTTTCCTTTAAATTATAACTCATTTCTAAAAATAAAGGATAGAAACTCAGCAAGCAGCATACCTTTATTTATTTTAACTGTTAGCACAGCTGTTCCTAAAGTGTGGTCTCCTAACAGGCAACATAAGTATTATCTGGAAATTTGTAGAAATGCAAATTATCAGGCCTCACCTCAGACTTACTGCATTAGAAGGTCTGGGGGTAGGTGACCCCCACCAATCTGAACTTTAAAAGCCCTACAGATGATTCTGATGCAAGTTAAAGTTTTAAGATCCACCATGTTGGGTTAGAATTATGCTGAAATTTATGTTGTTACTGTAAGGTTTTGAAGTAAAACATTCTAATTGTATTTCTTAGTTACTGCATTTTATACTTTTATGACATATTTGATAAAAGAAAAAATTGGAAAAAGAATAATAATGAAGCAGTTAATATAATTATAGTGTAACTCACAAAATCAACCAGATAATCAACTTATAGTGTTTATTTTCTCTAGCATTTTTACGGGCTCTGAAGTCCATATGGAAGAAGTTGAAATTACGATCTATGCTACCTCAAGGGAACTAACATGATATTAATAAGCATTTCTTTTTGTACAAGAAATGTGCATTAAACAAGCTGTGGACATGATTATATAATGTGCTTTTTAATGACTTAACCTATAAGTGCTTGCTTTCGTTTCCCTTTTTTTTGAGATGGAGTCTCACTCTGTTGCCTAGGCTAGAGTGCAGTGGTGTGATCTCTACTGCAACCTCCACCTCCTGGGTTGAAGCGAGTCTCCTGCCTCAGCCTCCCTAGTAGCTGGGACTACAGGCCCACACCGCCACGCCCAGCTAATTTTTGTATTTTAGTAGAGACAGGGTTTCACCGTTGTTGCCCAGGCTGGTCTTGAACTCCTGACCTCAGGCAATCCACCCGCCTCAGCCTCCCAAAATGCTAGGATTACAGGCGTGAGCCACCATGCCTGGCCCCTTTAAGTGCTTTCGAGGTTAACAGGAGAGAGATAATATATACAATAGAGGAATAATTTTAAAAGGTTAAAAGCAGGCATTTGATTTCAGTCTAAAATGTAGCTACAACTTTATTTGGTAGATGGAATAAGACACTTCAACTTAGGAGAAGTGCGAAGTACAGAAACAACAAGATCTAAGTAAAACTGGGGGTTGGAGAATCATTGTGGATTTTAGTATTGTGTTGATGTGCGAATAGAGTTAAAATTTAGGCTAGGGCTGTTAACCTTATATCGATAATTAAGACAAGGTTTTGGATACTTCTGTTAGATCTACAATTGTCTGAAAAATAATTTGTGCCATGGAGTTTGTGTGTGTATGTGTGTAAGGATGAGGGCATCTGTATGTGTATCAAATGTTTTCTTTCTGGGGAAAGAATTTCTAAGCTTTTATTCTGGTTTCAGAGAAGTCTAAGACTCTTCCTGATGTATACAGACTAGTGCTAAGATGTTTGAGACCTTAAAGATTTTAAGGCTACGCTATTTTGATAATTCATAAAAGATCAGTTCTCAAGATTTGTGCAATGAATATATTTAGGCAGTGGAAAACAGATATAGTTCTCTGTTGAAATTTTATTTGAAGACCACCATAATAATTTTTCTAAGAATAGTAATGATAAAGCAATTTGGAGAGAATTAAATTATAAGCTATGTAAAATTGACGTCTTTAAAAGGCCTATAATTTGGGAATTCCTTATTTATTTATTAACACCCTTGCAAGCAACCTCTCAAAAACTCCCTTTACATCTTTGTTTCTAAGTGTGTGTGTATGTGTGTATTACTGAAGAAATGATTTCTGGATCAGAAAAGTCTAGTTTACATTGAATTGTACAAACATTGATGTAAAGTTTGACAAACCTTGAAAATGTTTTGATTAGTTTTTGGTGCATTGGAAGGCCAGTTCTGGGGGCTTGTTCAATGAAAATGTTTAGGCAACAGAAATAAATATAGCTTTTTGTCAAGGAAATTTTCTTTGAGGGAGATTACAATAGTTCTCTATAGTAATGACAAAAATAGGGCAACTTGCAGAGAAGTTAGTAAGCTAAGTAAGCATTGTGTCTTTAGCAAAACTTATCATTTGTATATTTCTTATTTCTTGATTAAGAAGACTCTTGCAACCAACCTTTTAAAGGCTTCCTTTACCTCTTTGTTCCTAAGTGTATATATAAGGGGATTCAGCATGGGTGCAATGATTCCATAGAAGAGAGAAACCATCTTTCCCCGGTCTTTGGAGTGGGGTGAAGGTGGTTGCAGATACATGGAGATAGCTGTACCATAAAAAAGTGACACCACAATTAGATGGGAGCCACATGTCCCAAATGCCTTTCGTCGACCTTCAGCAGACTGGATTCTCAACACTGCTTGGACAATAAAAGCATAAGATATAAGGACAAGTGTCACGGGTATTAGAAGGAACAGCACACTGATGAAGAATAGTTCAGCCTCATTTGCTGTTGTCTCAACACAGGACAACTTGAGCAGAGCAGGGACTTCACAGAAGAAGTGATCCACTTCTTTGTGACCACACAGTGGCATCTTAAGTGTCCAGGTGGACTGTAATACTGAATTGCTAAAGCCACTAATCCAGGATGCAGCTGCCAACTGGAGGCAGAGCCTCTGGTGCATGACAATTGAGTAATGTAGTGGCCGACAAATAGCTACAAACCTATCAAAGGACATGATGGCCAGGAGAAGACATTCAGTGGAACCCAAGGCCAGGAAAATGAAAAGCTGGGCCACACAGCCACCATAACTGATTACTTTCCTGGTGTTGCATATGTTTACCAGCATTTGTGGAACTGTGCTTGTGGTATAGCAAAGGTCCAGGAGTGAGAGATTGCTAAGAAAAAAGTACATAGGGGTGTGGAGTTTGAAATCCAAATGTAACACAAGAATTATTGTCAGATTGCCAAAGATTGTCAAGATATAGGAAAACAGAAACATCACAAAGAGTGGAATCTCTAGCCATGGTTGATCTGTGAAACCTAACAGAATGAACTCCTGTGGGACACTCTTATTTACCCAATTCATGATGAATGGTTCAACTCTTCATTCTCTGAAATACAAGAAGTCAGGAAGTTAACAACACACTTACTGATTTTGTCAGCTATAATCATTTTGCCAGCTATAATCATTTTGCTAGCAATTTACATAAAATTACAGACTGATCCAATTAATGTGAAAAAGTATTGATAAAAATATAAATATTTATCCATCCAAGTATTTAAAAAGTGTTTATATATTTGTAACAGCGTATCAGCAAAGTGAATTTCAAGAATCCATTTTTTTTTTTTTTTTTTTTTTTTTTGAGACGGAGTTTCGCTGTTTTGCCCAGGCTGGAGTGCAATGGCGCCATCTCAGCTCAATGCAACCTCTGCCTCCATGGCTCAAGCAATTCTCCTGCCTCAGCCTCCCCAGTAGCTGGGATCACAGGCATGTGCCACCACACCTGGCTAATTTTGTATTTTTAGTATTGATGGAGTTTCTCCATGTTGGTCAGGCTGGTCTCAAACTCCCAAGTTCAGGTGATCCTCCCGCCTCAGCCTCCCAAAGTGCTGAGATTACAGGCATGAGACACCGTGTCCGGCCTAATTTCAAAAATCTTAAGCCATATTTTCAGTTTCCAAATTGACATAATGTATCCTTTGATATTTTACTGTTTGTAAATGTATTTTTCACCATTCTTCCTACCTAGATATCTACTGTGAGGTAGATGTAGATACAGTTTCCTCTCATTTGAATTCATTCTAATTTCTCCTCAAGGCCAGTGAGATTCCCTGATTGTAGGAATCAGTTAAAATTAGTTAAAGCCACCTCCCATTATTCCCCTTCCCTCAAAAAAGTCATGTAGACAGTATCTAGTAAGTTATCAGACACAATTTAAGGAGACACATCCTTTTCATTTTAGAAGCTCATAGAATTTGTATAGATTCCTTAATAATAATGATATTTGAAGTTGACAGGCTGGTCTCATATCCCTACCCTCTCTAATTAGTTACATTCATGATATTGGAATGCTTCTAACCCTTTGATCTCCACACTTCTCATTTGTAAAATGAAGATGATACAGTGGTCCCCCCTTTATCAATGGGGGATACATTCCAAGACCACCAGTGGCTAGATACCTGAAACTGTGGGTAGTGCCAAACCCTATATATACTATGTTTTTTTTAATACCTACACAACTATAATAAGGTTTAATTTATAAATTAGGCACAGTAAGAGATTAAGAACAATAATAAAATGGAACAAGTATAACAGCTCCACACCCCCATTTATTGTAATAAATGTTATGTGAATGTGGTGGCCCTTTCTTTTTTTCTCTTCAAAACACCTTATTCTAGTGTACTCACCCCTCTGTGTTCTGATGATCTGATAACCGAGATGGCTACTCAGTGACTAACAGGCAGGTGGATGCTCTAAATCAAGCTTGTCCAACCTGAGGCCCACGGGCTGCATGCAGCCCAAGATGGCTTTGAACGCAGCCCAGGACGGCTTTGAATGTGGCCCAACATAGATTTGTAAACTTTCTTAAAACATCCTGATATTCACTGATGATTAAAAAAAAAAAAAAAAAAACTCATCAGCTGTTGTTAGTGTTGCTGTATTTTATGTGAGGCCTAATACAATTCTTCTTCCAATGTGGCCCAGGGAAGACAAAAGATTGGACACCCCTGCTCTAAACAGAGGGAAGATTCCTGTGACTGGGTGGGACAACACAAGACTTCATCAGGCTATTCAGAATGGCGTGAATTTAAAACTTCTGAATTGTTGACTTCTGTAATTTTCCTTTTAATATTTGCAGACCGTGGTTGACTGTGGGTAACTGAAATTGTGCAGAGCAAAACCACAGATAAGGAAGGACTACTGTAATATTTTTCTAAGTTGTCTTGATGTGGAGTATAAATGATGTGAGGTATAAGCGCACACATTTACCCTAGACTCACGCCTTTAGAAATGGAGAAAAGTGGATGAAAGGAACTATAGTGATCCAAGGTCTGAGGTGCTCAGAGAGGAATTACTTATGATTTTTAGAACTTTAAATTTCCTAGGGTTACCAATGGAAATGACTATGCCTGTTAAAACTCAACATCTGATTTCCTTCTTAACCCACAAACCATCAACTCCAACAAGAGGGGGTCATAGTAAGCATATGATGTGAGTATAAATGTGATCTTTACTGTAAATTGCCTAGCAAAGTGCCTGGCACATAGACGCACAGCCATGTCAGAGAAAGTACAACAGTTCTGCAGGAACTCTGAGATGCTTTGAGTAGAGGCTATTCAGCCCCATACATTTCCTGGAGGGACTAATACGCCAACTCTACCAGCTAAACATGTATTCATCCCCCCCAAAATCTTAATGGGACACTTAATTATTTTATTACTTTATCAATATCAGAATATTTGTTTTTCAATTTCCTTCATGTTCAGCAAAATGTTAGCAATGTGAATTTTAATTTTTCTAGTTATTTTAGAGCCATTCGTTCCCTAATAAATGTCTCCTTGACTCTCATATGAAAAGAAATTTGAGATTTGTAGTCATAGATGTGGATATGAAATGATATTCAAAGGTATTTTTAAGTGAAAAGAGGAAGTTACTGAACATTTGTATAGCATGATTCCATCAGTTTATAAAAAGAATATAATATTAGTATAACATATATATACTAATATATAAATTAAAAACTACCTTGAATGATACAGAAGAAAGTATTACTCCTAGGAAATCAAAATGGTGGTGAGTAAAGCAGACTTTACTAATAAATTTACCTATTTTTTGTTCAAGTTTTTAATAAGCAGACATTACTTTTGTAATTTTTTTTTAAATGACTGTGCTGACCAATTTATTCTCTGTATTCTACTTTCAGACTAGCATTGCTTTAGTTAAGACTTTGATCTCCATGAGGGTGAAAATATTATAAGAAATATAATTTTTTTATTTCTTGATAATTCCTTAAAATTCAGTCTGAAAGTACAAAGAGTTTTTTAAAGGATGGATTGTAGGAGCATTTTGTATCTTACTAGTAATATATATATATTACTATAATATATATATATTACTATTATATATATATTACTAGTAATATATTTTGCTAGCAATTTACATAAAATTACAGACTGATCCAATTAATGTGAGAGACAGAGAGAGAGCGCCAAGGAATGCAGGAATCAGATAAAACAAGGCAAATGACCTCAGTAAAGACAGATTTCATATACTTCACAATTTCTTTGAGTTGCACAAGTATTGAAGAGATCCCCTCAAACCCATAATTTTGGGATGGCTGAAATGCCCCAGTTCATTCAGGACTGCTGAATGTACTCCTGCTATCTTGACATAGTCACTAACAGAGTCACTCCTATTCTCAGACACGTTCCTGTTTGGATAAATTATAACGTCTCCTGCATTTATTGCTCAGGAGATCTCTCACTATTAAGGACACTGCATGTGCTTTCTCCTTTAACATGGGTCAATGGCCCTTCCTTCCTGACCAGGCCGTCTGTCTTACTTTTCTCCTTAGAACTCAGCTAAGAGACTGCCTCACCAAAAAGCCCTTTCACTGAGGATTATAGAAGAAGGAGAGAATCAGTTAACTCTTTTCAAATTAATTGACTGCCTCACTCTGAGATTCAGTCCTTACAAAATAAATAAACTGCCCTCTCATCAATATAACATATTAGTGTATCCTGTTATGTAATATCCCCTCGCATTCTGTAGTAAGGGCACAAGAAGGGGGGAAATATTTATCACTCAGGTAGGAAGCCCTGGAGCTGAATAACAATGATGCAGCTGGAAAGCAGTGAGGGGAGGAAGCTGGAGATTTCAGACCACTGAATTCTAATATTCTGTCTTACTCATCTTTGCATACTTTCTCATCTTCTAAACAAACAGTTGCCTCAAATATTTATCCACTCTTAAAAGGATATCTTTAAATAGCTGTGGTATCCTTTTGTATTTCATACATTTTATGTAATTTAATTTCTGATTCATATCCCTAATTTTAGGATTAAAATGTTTGTCAACAACTAAAAAGCAAAACAAAACAAAACTAGGAAGTCCTTATCTGCATCTTTAAGATTATATCAAATGGGCTACTGAGTACTTATGTGTTAATACCTGCTCCAATTGCTTGCAATTGTGGCTAATGTCTTAAAGGTGGTAGATTTCTCTGCTTTCCAATAAAATCACATTGCCGGCATCTCCAGCTACAATTATTCTCATTTTGAATAGCAAACATTCCATTGACTAGCAAAACAAAACATTTGAATTATGTGATATATCTAGCAGATCAGAAAGAGAGCGTAGCAAGTGGATTAAAACAGAAGTTAATGGAAGAGAATTTTAGAAAGCTGCTGAGGGGATCTTTATAGTTTTTATCTGTGGTCACTTTAGAATGTTTTAATCCCTAGTTTAGAATACTTACCTAGATGAATACGCATCCTTACCTCCTTTCTTACCTGTGTATTGGTTGACCTTATATTTGTCATCTCCCTCTTGAATTTTCTCATTATATATTTTTAACATTAAAAACAGATGAGGCTCAACAGAGTCTTGGAAGCATCTTTTTAAATTGCACTGTGGAAAAAAAAATCGAGACAAGAGAGGCAACAAGAGTTTTAGTCCCAAACCTGCCGTCCGAAGTCACTGTATAATTGGGCGAGTTAGTTAATAGCTTCGGCTGTCAGTTTTATTTTTTGTAACATTATAGGGTTGCTATTTTCCTTACAGCATAAAACTGTTTACTTCTATGTTTTCTTAAAGTTTCTCATATCCCTGTGAGATACATTTCCAGATACCGTCTTTTTGCTGGAGTATGAGAATGAATCGTAGGACCATTTTCTCCACACAGCTGATACATTGTACAAGGAAGTTTGTAAAAGAAAAAAATTCCTGTTTATAAAAGATTAATTTTGTAGGTAGAAACCTGAAATTATATACTCAAAGAAATTACTTTCCCGAAGTCCTAGGTCTTGTAAGCAGCAAACTGAAGATTAGAACAAAAGACTGACCTTCTCTAAAGTTCTTATTTCCCATAGAAATTGCAGATATGCTCAAAATAACATTATGTATAACAATAAAGCACCTAAAAGATGAAGCTAAGTCAGATTTTTCCAGCAGATAATTTGGTCTTTGCTGAGATTTGAATTACAGACTATAACATGAGTGCTTACTTAGAACACTCAAATTTTAATGTAATTTTATTTCATAATTTTTAGAAATGTTTTCTACTTACCTCCATTTTAAGCAATTAGAGGTAGATCTTTGTGTGTGTGTGTGTGTGTGTGTGTGTGTGTGTAAGAAGGCTTGAGTTCAAACGGGACTAATTTAAAGTGCACAGATAAACATCTTCATACATTTAGTTGTATAATTGATTTCATGAAATTTTTTAACTTATTTTAATTCCACTCAATATGCAGTAAGTCCTGAAGTTTCTACTCAGAGTTAACTAGATAATAAGGATGAAATATTGCTGATGACCAGAATGTGGTGTGCAGCATCACATCACTTGGAATTTAGGGTGTCAACTGCTATTCTCGGAGAATCTTTCGAGTCAGTTTTGCAAAATGATAAAAGAATTTTCTCTATTGATTGTAGTGTTTGTTTTGGTCACTGGCAGAAATCTCAATCACTGAACTGCAAAACCCTTCCCCGCCCCGGCGACCCCAGTTTATAGTAGTAAACAGCATACCCAGTGGGAAGAGAAAGGAGATGTCTATGAAGTGATGTTCCTCTTTCAAAACTGATTTGCTAAGCAAAATCCTTTCTCTAGGGACTGAATCCTCAACTTTTTCTAATGCAAAAGGCATGACAATGGGGACTAAACTACTTTATCAAAAAACACTGGAATTTTATGCTATTAAGATTGAAGTTAGTTTTCTTCTGTAAACTATTTCATGAGTTCTTTAAAGCCAATTACTTCTATCAGGAAAGAAGTCTTTATTTTTATTACTATTTTTTTAAAATCACAGCTGCACATGCCAAGGGAATAATTTTTTTTTTTTTTAAGACAGAGTCTCACTCTGTTGCCCAGGCTGGAGTGCAATGGCGTGAGCTCGGCTCACCGCAACCTCTGCCTCCCGGTTCAAGTAATTCTCCTGCCTCAGCCTTCCGAGTAGCTGGGACTACAGGTGAGTGCCACCACACATGGGCTAATTTTTTTGTATTTTTAGTAGAGACGGGATTTCACCATGTTGGCCAGGCTGGTCTCAATCTCCTGACCTCGTGATCCGCTCACCTTGGCCTCCCAAAGTGCTGGGATTATAGGCATGAATCACCGCGCCCAGCCCAAGGGAAGAATGTTTTTATTTCACGTGTAAAATCTCTAAGATGCAATCCGAGATCATGTTCCCAAAACTTTGATTTCTATATCAGAAAATAAGCTACCATTTATCTCAAGAAAATAGTGTATTAATTTGATTTATGGTATATTTTGTATAAAATGGCTTTTTAAAAAGTTAATGTGCAGCAATATATCTAGTATATATTTTCTTTGATGGATTTTGAGTTTTCAGTCTCAGTTTCTAAGGTCTTCCTCAGTTCAGAATTGTATCTGGCCCCTTAAATTGCCTGGTTTAAAGTTTATTTATAGTACAGTATTTAATCCAAACGTAATACTTTCATTTTCTATATGTTGTAATGTGCAGATTCATTTAAGTTGTTTTCTAGATTAATAAAATGAGAAGACATGTTTATAATTCTAGAAAAAATATTTGGTATCTATTAAATAGAAAAAAACACTTTTAACAATTTTGAAAAAATACTACAAATAGCTCAATAGGAAAATAAATTACATAGGCAGTTTAGAGAATAGCACAGTCAAATGATCAATAGATATAAGAAAATATGATCAAGTTATCAAATATAGAAAGATATATCTTTTTAGTTCAACATCTCCTTCTGAGAGAAGGATATATTAAAGTAATGATGATAAAGCTCCCCATTTTCACCAGATCAGAAACAAAAGGATAAATGACTTTTATTGCTAAGGTGGATGAAGGAAGACAGTTACTCACAGATTATTGGTGGATATTTAAAGTGTTATAGGCATTCTGGTGAGAAATATGGCAATAGTTGCTTACAAACTATATATATTGTCATTCTAGCACTGTTACTCCTGGGAATCTTTCCTAGGGAAAGGAAATTAACAGTATGTAAGGACACATGGGCAATGACGTTTATTGTAGAGATATTTTAATGACCAGAGATAGAGAAAAACGTGGTTTTTTTTTTGGTAGATAGTTTTCTAAATAATTAATATGTTCACTGAACAGAATAATATGCATCCATCTAAAATAAGGAACTATAGGTCTAACAGACAGCTTGGAGATATTTTCCTGGGGTATCGCTGGGTGAGCAAATAAAGAAGCAAAAAAGGTAAAAAACATGGTCCCAGTTTTATAAAATAATTATTTAAGGCACCATAAATATGATTTTCTGTATTGTATGTCTGTGTGAGATTACATAACAAAAGACCTTTTTTTCCCCCAGAATAGTAAGAAAGGCCACTTCTTACATAATTAACAAGAGTAACTTGGAGAGAGGCAGACAGTAATATTAGGAGGAGGAGCGGGGTGAGGAGGAGAAAGAGGTAGATGGGACATGAAGTAAAACTGGAAAGAGAAAGAAATTAAGATTTTACATACAATTGATTTTTTAAAAATGTAATAGCAGTGGTTACCCCTGAATAGAAGACCAGGAATGAGGGGAAAAATTGTACTGGTGTGTGAACTTTGTTTTTTTACAATATTTTCAAAAAGGTTTTATTTATTTATTTATTTATTTATTTAGACAAGAGTCTTGTTTTGTGGCCCAGGCTGGAGTGCAGTGGTGTGACCTTGGCTTACTGCAATCTCCACCTCCTGAGTTCAAGTAATTCTCCTGCCTCAACCTCCCAAATAGCTGGGACTACAGGCATGCAACACCATGCCCAACTAATTTTTTTGTGTTTTTAGTAGAGACAGGGTTTCACCATGTTGGCCAGCCTGGTCTCGAACTTCTGACCTCAAGTGATCCGCCTGCATTGGCCTCCCAAAGTGCTAGGATTACTGGTGTGAGCCACCGGGCCTGGCCAAGAGGTTGTAATTTAAATAAACAAAAGTATAGTTTGAAAAGAAAGTAAAGAACTAAGCAAGAAAATATGAATAAATATAAATATTCTGTAGAATGAAACAATTATGCAAAAATGGAAATGATTTCAAAAGTTCTGAAACTTAGAAACTATCAAGTGATACCCACTTACGCAATTCTAGAAGTAGGGAAGGATCTGCTGAATTTATTATTACTAGCCAGACATGTGCCATCCTTTCAAAGGATTATTTCACTCAGTCCTCATAAGTGCTCTCTGAGAAAGCAATTCACTATCTGCATTCTATAGATGTAGAAACTGAGGCTTAGGGTGATTAAAATAGAATGTGTCAGGGAACTGGTGACATAATATGGCTGTTCCACTTTTATTTATTTATTTTTGTATTTTGTATTTTTTTTGTTCTTTTTTTTTTTTCATGCCTTCCTTCTTACCACTAGGACTTATTTTTCAGAAATATACTTGTTAGCATTTTAAAATAGAAAATGTATCGAATATTAGAACAAAATTCTGTAAGTAGCAAGGTGGGCAAAGTGTTTTCTGTCAGATAAATATTAAGGAAGCATGAAAGACTGGATATAACAACTTTCCCAGGAGAAATGGAGATAGGATAAGGACCAAATTTTACTAACATTTAAAATGAACCCTTAGTACTGGAGTCCAAAGGGAGTGGGTAGTATTCTAAGAAATCAAAGGGAATGCTGAAGCTTTCTCCAAACAAGGCTAGCCCAACAATAATTTCCTCAACTAATTCCATGTTGCCATAAGAAATCCAAAAAAGCAAAGCCTTCAATACAAAGAATCAAGTCCTGTTTTATAGTTCTCTCTCTCTCTCTCTAGATACACATGTGTGCATGTATAAATTTTTTGAAGCATTTGTGTGTGTTTTGGACCTGATACCCACTACTCCTAAAGTTTTCAGAGGGTATATCCTCCAAACAAGAATATTCTCCATTTCCAGCATAACCATCACAACTAGGAAATTCACACCATTGCAATACTGCCATCCAATCTACACACCACATTTAAATTATGTCAGTTGCCTTAGGAGTGTCCTTCATAATCAACTTTTCCTTTTGGTCTAGGATCCAACTCAGAGTTATGTGTTGTATTTAGTTGTGATGTCTCCTTAGTTTCTCTGTATCAGGAGCAGTTCTTCAGCTTTTCCTCATCTTTCATGACATGGTATTTTTCAAGAATGTTGGCCTGTCACTGAGTAGGTTGTCTCTCAATTTGGGGCATTTGACTTTTCTTCATTATTTTTGGCAGGAATACAACAGAAATACTGTTATCTTCTCATTCATCATATTAAGAGGCATCTGATATCCATGTGTCTCATTATTTGAGATTTTTTACTTTTATTACCTTGTTTATGAAGTGTCTGCTAAGTTTGTCTGCTACAAAACTAATTAATAAGTATTTTGCATTTATTAACTGAGATGTATGTTGTAGAGAGTTACTTTGAAACTGTATAGACATCATGCTTGATGTATATATATATATAGACATCATGCTTGATATATCCAGGCATTGCCTGGATAAATTCCTTTCTACCTAGCAAAGGAAAAGGTGAACATCCTGAATCAGAGGAAATGACCACAGACTGGATTTATGGACTCCCAGGGCCCACATGAAATGAATTTAGGTGAAAACAGTATTTATCATTTGACTGCCACCAATCTCCACACTCAGTAGTTGACCAAGTAGAATCTCCCTTCTGGGGAGATTTCAGAGAATAATGTTTCTGTTAAACACTTGAAAGATGTATTGAACTCCAGTTGCATTATCTCTTTAGCCTGTGCATAAAGCAAATTGAGATTGATGAATGAAATGGATTATTATAAGCTTCATAAGGTGGCAATTTTAATTAATTGTTACTTTCAGTTTGACTTGCTGTCCTATTTGACCACCTTGACATCTGGCAACCTCTCACTGACACCTCGATTTTAGCCCACTGAAATAGATTTTTATCTTTTGATCTCCAGAACTGTAGGATAGTACATTTATGTTGTTTTAAGTCACCACGTATGTGGCAATTTGTAAAAGCTGCCACAGGGATATAATAAACTAAGTGAGCTAAATTTCAACTTTGGAGAAGAAATTAACTGTATTTGAATGTTCTGCTTCTATTTCTGAATCAACTCATGAGACTGTTAGCTTTGTGTGTGGCTGAAAGCAAGAGAAAGATCTTGAATCTGTCCATCTATAGGTGAGCAATTGTGGCTTTAGCTGTCATACCCAAAAAAATCCAAAAGTGCTTGATCTGTCTGAAGCAGATTGGAATGCTATATGGAGGCCATATATGCCTTGATAGAAGTATTTTAGCAGAGGCTACCAGATTTCTGCAGCATAGCCATGCCTTCTTTAGCAAAAAATGATCAACTGAGGGAAATAGAAAGGTGAGAATCCTAAATTACTGCTTTAAAAACAGGACATTCAGATCTTCAGACTCACGGCTAAAAAAAATAAAATAAAATAAAAGGAGACCTCACATTCTTAATTGTCTTAAGAAATGTAGATTATAGATATATGTATATAGATATACACATATATCTGCGCATAATTAAATGCAAAGCTCTTTAAATGAATTGCTGAGTGTATTTTACTGATTCTGTTAGCTTTTTATTTTGAAATAATTTTAGACTTACAAAAAGTTACAAAAATAGTTGAGAGAACTCATGTATACTCTTCAACTAGACATTTTACATAATCATAGCATAATTTTCAAAGCACAGGAAATTACCATTGATAAAATACTGTTAAAATTTTGCAAACTGGGCCAGCTGCAGATGCTCACACCTGTAATCTTAGCACTTTGCCGAGATGGGAGGATCACCCAAGATCAGAAGTTCAAGACCAGCCTGGCCAACATGGTGAAACCCGGTTCTCTACCAAAAGCACAAAAATCAGCCAGGTGCAGCGGTGCACTCCTGTAATCCTAGCTACTCAGGAGGCTGAGGCAAGAGAATCGCTTGAACCTGGGAGGTGGAGGTTGCAGGGAGCAAGATCAAGCCATTGCACTCCAGTCTGGGTGACAGAGTGAGGCTCTGTCTCAAAAAAAGAAAGAAGAAAAAAAAAAGCAAACTCTTTCACAAATGTCCTTTTACTATCCCAGGATCTCATCCAGGATCCTACATTGCATTTAGTTGCTGTATCTCTTTAGTCTCCTCCTCCAACCTGGGACAGTTCCTCAGTCTGTCTTTCAAGACTTTGACACTTTTGAAGATTATTAGCCAATTATTTTATAGAAGTACCTTCAGTTTGGGTTTGTCTGATGTTTTCTTATGGCATATATTGAGGTTATATATGTTTGGCGAGAATATCACAAGAACGTTGAGGTGCTCCTTTTAGTACCTCATATCAAGATGTTCACGATGTTTTATTGTATTACTATGACAATAACTTTGAACACTTGGTTAAGATAATTTCTTCCAGGTTTCTCCACTGTAAAGTGACCATTTTTCCTTTTTAAATTTATAATTATCTTGAGAGGGAATATTTTGAGATTATGCAAATATTCTGTTTCTCATAATATTTTTGCTACTTACATTGGTGTTCATCAGTGATTCTTGCCTGCAACCATTATTTCTGTAGCATCTATTTTCTATTTCTATTGCTAATTCTACATTTATTTATTGGAATTCTACTGTAAAGAAGAGCTGTTATTTTCCCCCGTTTGTTATTTGTTCAGTCATTTATTTAAACTCATATAGACTCATGGGAATTTGTTTTATTCTATTGTTTGTAGTCCCAATACTATCATTATTTAATTTACTGCTAAAATTGTCCTAGATTTGGCCTTTGGGAGCTCCTTCAAGTTGACTCATGTATCTTTTTAACATGCCCCATCACTATTTGAGAACTTCTATACTCTGTGTCACCACCAGCTGTTCTAGGGTCATCTTGGACTTTTACTTCCCCAGCCCTAGAATCAATAATTTTTCTAAGGATCCTTGGTTCCTTTTACTGGAAAATATATTTAGAAATCAAGATCTAGGCACCAGGTGTGCTCATTGCTACTGATTTGTTATTGCTTCCAGACTCTCAGTGAACAGAGCATACACATACATTTTTATTTCTGTACCTAGCTCTGCGTGTGTGTGTGTGTTTGTGTGTGTGACCACAGTTCATACTAATGCCTCCGATTCCAATCTAAATACCACAGAGTTTATCTGCATCAACTCCCTCCATTCCTTTCTTGTACCTTCTTTCTTGGACAGTGAGAAATTTGGCTCTCATTATCCATAATATATGTACTTATTTGCTCAATTCTAATACACAAATAGCTTTAGAATTACTAATCCACTCTGTTGGGAATAACAGTTTTACTAACTAGAGCACAATATTTATGTACAGTTCTTTTTGCTTTTATCCTTAGATGAGTCTGTCATCAGCAAAATAGTCAAGATACTCTTTTTCCCAAAGTTAATTAGGTTAGTTTTTTTTTTTCTTCCTTACCCTCTTTAACTTGCTTTTGTTGCTCATTTGTAATGCAGGTGGGTTAATTTATTATTCTCTGTATTTCTTTTGGGTATCTTCCATTCCGGTTGACTTTAATTATTTATTTAAATTTGGATATATGAAGCATTACTATGGCTATAAAAGTTAGAACACACAAAATGTTATATGTACTTACGTAAGTGTCACTCCCCCTCAGCCTTTCCATTCCACTAATTCTCCCATTTTTAATACTGTATTCCAAATCACCACCTCCTCTAACCCTGTGGGTAACTAATCTTATTAGTTCCTGGTTTATCATTCCTGTCTTTCTTTTTGTATAAAGGGGCAGATATGTGTATCGTTCATTACATGTCCTTCTTTCTTATATGAAAGAACTGTAAGATAGTACATTATATGAAAGGTAGTATAGACTGGGTACAGTGGCTCACGCCTGTAATCCCAGCACTTTGGGAGGCCCAGGCAGGTGGATCACTTGAGGTCAGGAGTTTGAGACCAGCCTGGCCAACATGGCAAAACCCTGTCTATACTAAAAATATAAAAATTGACTGGGTGTGGTAGTGTGCACCTATAATCCGAGCTACTTTGGAGACTGAGGCAGGAGAATCGCTTGAACCTGGGAGGCAGAGGTTGCAGTGAGCCGAGATTGTGCCACTGCACTCCAGCCTGGGTGATAAAGTGAGACTTCATCTAAAAAACAAACAAACAAACAAAATAGAACGATGATATATAGTACTCTTTGCACTTTGCTTTTTCCATTTAACAATATAACCTGAAATCACTCTGTATTACTTCATACAGATCATCTTTATTCTATTTTAAAAGTCTCTTTAAAAACTTTTTATTTTGAAAAAGTTACAGATTTACAAGAAATTGCAAAAGTAATAATAGAGGTCTTTTGTACCCTTTACCCAGTTTCCCACAATGGAACATCTTACATAATAATAGTAAAATAACCAGGAAATTGACTTTTATACAATCCATAGGTTTTACTCATTTAACTAGTTTTACAAGCATGTGTGTGTGTATAGTTCTATGTAACTTGTCACATGTAGATTTGTGTAACTATTGCCACAATCAAGATACACTATTGTTCCATTTCTACAAATATCTCTTGTGTTACTCCTTTCTAATTACACCTATCTCTTTCTGTTCTCGATGCCCCATCCCTAACTCTTGGCAACCACTAATTTGTTCACTATCTCCATTAATTTGTCATTTTTGAGAATGTTTGTTCATAAATGAAATCATATAGCATGTAATATTTTAAGATGAACTTCTTTCACTCAGATTAATTCCTTTGACATTCATTCAAGCTGTTGCATGTATCAATAGTTTGTTCCTTTTTACTGTTGAGTTATATTTCATGACATGGAAGTACCATAGTTTGTTTATTCACTCATTGAAGGACATTTAGGTTGTGTCTGTGTTTTGGTACTACAAATAAAACTACTATAAACAGCAATGTCTAGAATTTTCTGTGAGCATAAGTTTTCATTTTTCTGGGATAACTGTCAAGAAATGTGACTGCTGGGTTATATGGTAAGTGTATGTTTAATTTTTTAAGCAGTTATTTTCTAGAGTGGTTGTACTATTTACATTTCTACCAGCGATGTATTATAGCTCATTTCTCCGTATTCTTGTCAGCTTTGGTGTCATCAGTATTTTAAAAAATTCTTCTATTCAGTATGTAGTGATATCTCTTTGTGATTTTAATTTGCATTTCCCTAATAGGTAATGATGTTGAACATATTTTCGTGTGCTTATTGCTGTCAGTGGTAAACATCAGCTCTGTGGTAAACATTAGCTCCTGTCTTTTGGCCATTTTCTAGTTGGATTGTTTGCGTTTTCACTGTTGAGTTTTGACAGTTTTAAAAAAATATATTCTAGTTAGGAGTCTTTTGTCAGATATATGGTTTGTAAATACTTTCTCCCTGTCTATAACTGGTTTTTTAATGCTTTTAACAGGGCCTTTCACAGAAAAACATTTTCAATTTTGGTGAAGTCAACTTATTTGTTTTCCTTTTATGGATTACGCTTTTGCTGTCACGTTTTAGCATTTACTGAGATTCTTGAATATGTTGGCTGATGTTTTTCATTGGTTTTGAAAAACTCTTAGCCATTATCTCTTCAAATTTTGCTTCTGCCTTGTATTTTCTCACTTCTCTATCTGGTACTCTATTTGTATCTTAAATTATTTGTATACATCTATACAAATCATTATGTTCATAATTTGTTTCTATTCTTTTTTTCTTTCTTGTTGTTAGTTTGGGATTTCTTCTACTTTTTTGTCTTCCAGTCACAATTCCTGTATTATGAGGTTAAAATAAGACTACAGGGGTTGGTGGGTTTTTTTGTTTTGTTTTTTTTTGGGGGGAGGGTTTGCCTTGAAAAATGAATTACATGCTAATATCCAGAACCTACAAAGAACTCAACCAAATTTACAAGAAAAAAGCAAACAACCCCATCAGAAAGTGGGCAAAGGATATGAACAGACATTTCTCAAAAGAAGACATGCATACAGCCTACAGACACATGAAAAAATGCTCATCATCACTGGCCATCAGAGAAATGCAAATCAAAACCACAATGAGATACCATCTCACACCAGTTAGAATGGCGATCATTAAAAAGTCAGGAAACAACAGGTGCTGGAGAGGATGTGGAGAAATAGGAACACTTCTATGCTGTTGGTGGGATTGTAAACTAGTTCAACCATTATGGAAAACAGTATGGTGATTCCTCAAGGATCTAGAACTAGAAGTACCGTATGACCCAGCCATCCCATTACTGGGTATACTCAAAGGATTATAAATCATGCTGCTATAAAGACACATGCACATGTATGTTCATTGCGGCACTATTCACAATAGCAAAGACTTGGAATCAACCCAAATGTCCATCAGTGACAGACTGGATTAAGAAAATGTGGCACATATACACCACAGAATACTATGCAGCTATAAAAAAGGATGAGTTTGTGTCCTTTGTAGGGACATGGATGCAGCTGGAAACCATCATTCTCAGCAAACTATCGCAAGAATGGAAAACCAAACACCGCATGTTCTCACTCATAGGTGGGAACTAAACAATGAGATCACTTGGACTCGGGAAGGGGAACATCACACACCGGGGCCTATTATGGGGAGGGGGGAGGAGGAGGGATTGCATTGGGAGTTATACCTGATGTAAATGATGAGTTGATGGGTGCTGACGAGTTGATGGGTGCAGCACACCAACATGGCACAAGTATACATATGTAACAAACCTGCACATTATGCACATGTACCCTAGAACTTAAAGTATAATAATAATAATAATAAAAGAAAGAAAAATGAATTACATTTATGTATTTTTAAAAATAATTTCAACTTTTATCTTAGATTCAGGCGATACATGTGTAGGTTTGTTACATGGGCATATTTTGTAATGCTGAGGTTTGGGGTCTGATTGATCTCGTCATCCAGGTATTGAGCATAGTATCCAATAGTTAGTTTTTTAACCTTGCCTTCATCCCTTCTCCCTTGTAATCCCCAGTGTCTATCTTTATATCTGTGCGTACCCAATGAACATGCTGTATTTGGTTTCCTGTTCCTGCATTAATTTGCTTAGGATAATGCCCTCCAGCTGCAACCGTGTTGCTGCAAAGGACATGATTTTGATATTTTTAATGGCTGCATAGAATTCCATGGTGTGTATGTACTACATTTTCTTTATCCAGTCTACTCTTGATTGGCACCTAGGTTGAGTCCATGTCTCTGCTACTGTGGATAGTGCTGCAATGAACTTATGAGTGCAAGTGTCTTTTGGTAGAATAATTTTCCTTTGGATATATATCCAGTAATGGGATTGCTGGGTTTAATGTTAGTTCTGTTTTAAATTATTTGAGAAATCTCCAAACTGCTTTCCACAATGGCTGCACTAATTTACGTTCCCAACAACAGTGTAGCCAGACTAAATTTGTAATTTGTTATTATTTTACTTTTTATTTCTAGAATGCATATTTTATTCTTTTTTGTGTATTTCAATTCTCTGGTGAAAATTCTATAAGTTTATGTATTTTATCCATATTTTTCTCTAACAAAATAATCATAGTTATGATCAAATATTTGTTTGCTAACCTTAAAATCTGGTTCATCTAGGGATCTCTTTCTAAGTCCTCTTTAAAATTTTTTGATTATTGATTATATGGTCTTCTTGGTCTTCTCATGTCTAGTAACTTTTTATTATATACTAGACATTGTGTAAGTGGACAATAGGAGCAATAGATGATGTTATTTTCCACCAAAGGGGTTTCTCCTTTAGGTAGATCAAGTAAGCAGATTTTCTTCCACTTCACTGTCCTTCACCCCTACTTTCATATCTCCTCACATACCAGCCACAGTAAGCATTTTGATTCTTTCATTTTGGTAAATTCTTCTAAATTATCACTTTTCTTTTCTCTCTATGTACATTTTGTTCTTTTTATTAGTAATTCACCCCTTAATCATCCATCTCTCTAAATTTTCTTCAAAATAAACTAAAATCAATGTAGAGTAAAATAAGTGCTAAAGTCAAACTGCAAATAAAGAGCTTCTGGTATTCTGCCAAATACAACAGAGAGGAATAGCTGTATTAGTCCATTTTCATGCTGCTGATAAAGACACACCCAAGAGTGCGAAAGAAAAAAAAAAGGTTAGGCCAGGTGTGGTGGCTCATGCCTGTAATCCCAGCACTTTGGGAGGCTGAGGCAGTCGGATCACGAAGTCAGGAGTTTGAGACCAGCCTGGCCAAGATAGTGAAACCCCATCTCTACTAAAAATATAAAAAATTAGCTGGGCATGATGGCGGGCATCTGTAATTCCAGCTACTCAGGAGGCTGAGCCAGGAGAATCACTTGAACCTGGGAGGCTGAGGTTGCAGTGAGCCAAGATTGTACCACTGCACTCCAGCCCGGGTGACAGTGTGAGACTCTGTATCCCCCTAAAAAAAAAAAAAAAAAGAAAGAAAAGAAAAGAAAAAATGATTTAATGGACTTACAGTTCCACATGGCTGAGGAAGCCTCACAATTATGGTGGAAGGCAAGGAGGAGCAAGTCACATCTTACATAGATGGCAGCAGGCAAAAAGAGAGCTTATGCAGGAAAACTCCCATTTTTAACACCATCCGATCTCGGGAGACTTATTCACTATCATGAGAACAGCACAGGAAAGACCTGCCCCCATGATTCAGTTACCTTCCACTAGGTCCCTCCCACAACATGTGGGAATTCAAGATGAGATTTGGGTAGAAACATAGCCAAACTATATCATTCTGCTCCTGGCCCCTACCAAATCTCATGTCCTCACATTTCAAAACCAATCATGCCTTCCCAACAGTCCCCCAAAGTCTTAACTCATTTCAGCATTAACTCAAAAGTCCACAGTCCAAAGTCTCATTTGAGATAAGGAAAGTCCCTTCCACCTATGAGCCTGTAAAATCAAAACAAGTTAGTTACTTCCTAGATACAATGTGAGTACAGGCATTGGGTAAATACAGCTGTTCCAAATGGGAGAAATTGGCCAAAACAAAAGGGCTACACTCCCCAGGCAAGTCCAAAATCTAGTGGGGCAGTCAAATCTTAAAGCTCCAAAGTGATCTCCTTTGGTTCCATGTCTCTCATTCAGGTCATGCTGATGTAAGAGGTGGGTTCCCTTGGTCTTCGGCAGCTCCACCCTTGTGGCTCTGCAGGGTACAGCCTCCCTCCTAGCTGCTCTCATGTGCTAGTGCTGAGTGTCTGTAGCTTTTCCAGTCACACGGTGCAAGCTGTTGGTGGATCTACCATTCCGGGGCGTGGAAGACAGTGACTCTCTTCTCATAGCTCCGCTAGGCAGTACCCTAGTAGGGACTCTGTGTGGGGGCTCCAACCCCACATTTCCTTTCCACACTGTCCTAGCAGAGGTTCTCCACGAGAGCCTTTCCCCTGCAGCAAACTTCTGCCTGGATATCCAGGCATTTCCATATATCCTCTGAAATCTAGGCAGAGGTTCCCAAACCTCAATTCTTGACTTCTGTCCACCTGCAGGCTCAACACCACAAGGAAGCTGTCAAGGATTGGGGCTTGCACTCTCTGAAACCACGGCCCAAGCTGTACATTGGCTCCTTTTAGTCATAGCTGGAGTGGCTGGCACACAGGGCACCAAGTCCCTAGACTGCACACAGCATGGGGACCCTGGGCTTGGTCCATGAAACTATTTTTTCCTCCTAGGTCTCCAGGCCTGTGATGGGAGGGGCTACTGCAAAGTTCTCTGACATGCCCTAAAGACATTTTCCCATTGTCTTGGTGATTAACATGTGGCTCCTTGTTACTTATGCAAATTTCTAAAGCCAGCTTGAATTTTTCCTCAAAAATGAGATTTTCTTTTCTATTGCATTGTTAGGCTGCAAATTTTCCAAACTTTTATGCTCTGTTTCCCTTTTGAAGCTGAATGCCTTTAACAGCACCCAAGTCACCTCTTCAATGCTTTGCTGCTTATAAGTTTCTTCCACCAGATACCCTAAATCATTTCTCTCAAGTTCAGAGTTCCACAAATCTCTAGGGTAGGGGCAAAATGATGCCAGTCTCTTTGCTAAAACATAACAAGAATCACCTTTGCTGCAGCTCTCAACAAGTTCCTCATCTCCATCCAAGACCACCACAACCTGGATTTCATTGTCCATATCATTATCAGCATTTTGGTCAAAGACATTCAACAAGTCTGTAGGGAACTACAAACTTTCCCACATTTTCCTCTCTTCTTCTGAGCACTCCACACTGTTCCAACTTCTGCCTGTTACCCAGTTCCAAACTTGCTTCCACATTTTTGGGTATCTTTTCAGCAGCATCCCACTTTCCTGGTACCAATTTTCTGTATTAGTCCATTTTCATGCTGCTGATACAGACATACCTGAGAATGAGAAGAAAAAGAGGTTTAATGCACTTATCATTCCACATAGCTGAGGAGGCCTTACAATCATGGTGGAAGGCAAGGAGGAACAAGTCACATCTTACATGGATGGTGGCAGGCAAAAAGAGAGCTTATGGAGAAAAACTCCCATTTTTAAAACCATCAGATCTCGTGAGACTTATTCACTACCACAAGAACACCATGGGAAAGACCTCCCCCCATGATTCAGTTACCTCTCACTGGTCCCTCCCACAACACATGGGAATTCAAGATGAGATTTGGGTGGGAACACAGTCAAACCATATCAATAGTCAAGTGCAACAGGAAGAATTTTTCACCTGGGCCTTGATTCTTTCAGTATTATTTTTATAAGATGAACATCCTCATCTGAAAGAACATCATAAGGAAGGAGATATAGTTAAAGGAGTAATGATAATTATCAAAGAGCTACTGTATGTCAGGGACAATGCTAAATATTTAGTGTTTCTTACCTTATTTAACTTTCACAACAACTCTTCAAAGCAATTTTTCTCTCTAATGGTAGTAAATGAGCCTTCCTAATTTTCGAGCCTGCAGTGATTGTTTCTGAGCTAGAGTTTCAGCCATTCTCTAAAGGCTATTCTTCTTTCTCTTTATTCCAGAGATGATTTAAATTCTTATTCTTTATGAAAAATGGTCAGTAGTTTAATGCATTTGGAGCATAAAACAAACAGGCGCTCTTTAGATAGAGTTGGAAATGTGAAGTTGGTACAGAACTACATCAATATTAAAGAATATGCATGTATTTCTCTAGACAGGGTCATTTCAGGACTTTACGTATGGGCATAACAAAGCCTATATTTTAGGAGGGCTCCTTTTGTAGCAAAGCGAAAGATGGTTTGAAGTAGCAAGATACTAGAGATTAACAAAGGAACAGGCTAGTATAACAAATCATGCAAAAGTTAATGAGCTACTGAGCTAGCACAAGATGAGTAAAAACAAAAAAGTTAGTTGGAGGTATGAAAGACAGAGGTTAAAAGTAGCCCTAGAGACTTATTGAATATGAGCATTCAGGGAAATAGATGGCCTAAGAAAATGGTGGTATTTCAAGACTTGTTGACTGGACAAATCACAAAGGGATGAAAATCAAAAAGAGCAGGTTTGAAAAATAAAGTTTGAAGAAATAAGAAATAATGGACATTTGACATCAAATTTTATACATACTTGTGATGTAACTATTATAAGTAATCTGTTCTTCACTTCCACAAAATCTACAATGATAACAATTAAATTGCAATAAAAAAGACTGAATTAAATGTAATTGCATCTGATGGAAAAGATGACTGATATAGCTTTCATTTCTTTTCCTGAAGACATTCTATGATGTCATATTACAAAATGTTAAGTCGTATGGTAACACGTTGGGAAGCACTTCTTGCATCACATATAACCCTTTGATTGTATCATTTTATTTCACAGAAAGTAGCTTTCCATGACTATAATAGTTCCATCAGTTACAAGTTTAAATGTATTTGTAATGAGTTAGGAATGGTGGTGGGCCAAGAGTGAATAAAAGGGGTAGAAGCGAGGTGGCAAAAAATAAATTTAAATATTTCTTCTAAATTTTCTTCTTTGTTTAATAACTTAATATCCCTTCTTGAGTTAACTGCCCCATAAGGACCTCATCTCCTTCACTTCTCAGAGGGACTCATTATCTCAGATAGGAAATTCTTGAGAGCATCAAATTCTCTAGGTATTTTTCCCTAGTTTCCAAGAGAAAATATTAGCTAACAGATAGTAATATGAGCTAATAACTGAATCTAAGCATAGAAAGCAATTATCAGGAGGAATAGTCATCTGACCATGCCAAGAAGTTTGTTGGCATACAGAATTAATATTGATTAATTTTGACTGCACCTCTATGTGTTTCAGTATTTCTGTCCAAAGAAAACAAGTTGCATGTCATTTGTCTGTAAATTAATGGAGATGATAGTATTATCATTGTTTCTAGCTAATATATTCTATCTCTACTTATATAGTTAGTGGTATTAAGATTACATGACTTTAATAATGTTTATATTTAAAACATAGTATTTGACAAACTAATGACCAGATATTTTCTGTTCTGTTGACAAAAGTACCTGGAAATAGTCACTGAAGTTAGTAGACTATTAGCCTACTATTAAAATTTAAATAACATTTTAAATGTACAAACTGCATTTATATGTTATATTTCATGTGTGTCATCAATTAAAACCTTTGGTTGCAGAGGTAAAATGTAAAATTTATCTCCCTTAGAAGCCTTTGATAGGTAAATATAGAACATATGCTTTTGAGATACAGTTGTTTCTACATTGTTTACTTAATGACTATAACAGATAATCAAGTGATCTGAAACGATTGCATACTGTTATTTACTGCCTTTTTAAAAAACTAAAACTTGTTAATTTATTCTGACTTAGCTGATGTCATTTGTCAGTCAGATTGATAATAACTCTCTTGAAATAATTTTATACCAAATTTGGCAATTTTGAAATAAAATTATTTTAATATTTTTGGCCTTTTTAATATTAATTTTAAATGTCAAAAATCAATCTTTTTCTTTTTTTAATTCACCCTCCTCTTGATATACCTATATTTGTCTTAAATAGAAAACATTCAAGTTAAACTTTATGGTTAAGGATTTTTAAATTGCATAGAAAATTCATCTTAAGTAAACAAAATGGTGAAAGCACTTTAATAATAGCACTTCTTTGCACTGCATATACTAAGCAAGTGGTAGAGGATAGGAAACACAAAAAGAAACCAAAGCACACATATATCCTGGTACATCTTTTCCATGACTCTAGGTTCTGCTCTGAACTAAGTATAAGGTGGCCACTTTTGGTACCTTAATGCTTATTACTATGTACTGGTCTTGATGACGAAAATAGACTCTTGAAGATTTGGTGCTGTCTCTTGTCTCTCTCTTGGGTGAATCTGCATTGTGTGTGTGCATGCCTATGTGTGTGTCTGTGTGTGCTGGGAAGAGCGATATTTCCTCTGAGGCCATACTGTCCCCCAAACCTTGTTAGGGATAATTAGTGACAGGAGTTTTTGAAAAGCAGGTTTTACTCCATAGAGTGATCAGAAAAGGAAGTATCCAATCCCATATCAACTCCGAACCCTATAAGGAGAGTTTCCTTTTCAGACTTGAATCTTTAAGTGTTTCCTGTGCTGGGTGTACATCAGAGAACCCCCAACTTCCCTCATGCTGCTTCTTATCTGGCTCCTTATCTGGGGCTGGGTGGTGGAGTATGTGGATGTACCTCATAGCTGTACCTCGGGTGATGTAACTATTGTGTGCTCATCAACATTCTCTCTTCATTCACTCAGATTTAGCTCTGCTAGGTACTGTTGCCCCTTTGTTTTTTTCCCATTCTTTTGGATTTCCTAAATGTCATCTTTCTCCTCTCCTTGTCTTCACTCTGGTCATCCCATTTGGACTTCCAAGTGAAGTCCCAAAAAGAGAAGCAACACAGACATGGCTTTTCTGAGGTTGCAGTCAAATTTGGTAAGTTAATGGTGTAGTAAGAAATGTGACCTAGGCCTCTAAACTACCTGAGGATCTGGTTTCCCTAGAACCTTAGGCTGTGGCCAAAATCATGGACAATTAAATGTATTATGCCAATACCTCACAGTCTGTCTATGCACTTTATTTACATAGATTTGGTCAAACTTTAAAGATTGTGGTATAATACCATTAATGTTAGGAGGAAGCTAGAGAGAGATCTTTGAGTTTATTAGTGGAGTTATTACCAAAAACTTAATTTAGAGAGTAGAACTTAATGTATTGGAAAATCTTAAGAATAAAATTATGAACTGTAGTTCTGCATTGCATGAGAGTATGTTGAATAATGAGCTCTCAGTAATTGTGAGTGGTAAGTATTGATACTGGGACTTTGAACTCCAACATGGAGAGTCAATGAAAGAAACAAAATGTTCTTCTAGGTTTCTTATGACTTTGAATTTACCTCATTTTCCATTTGGCACAGAACGAGCAGCCTATCTAGCTATGAAGTGTGCCCACATGTTTCTTAACCCTGGGACCTGATAATCCATTCCTCCAAACTAACTAAGCAGTAAATCCCCATTCTGGTTCTTTATAAGCTAATTAGCTAATAGTTGGTGTTGGAGTATTATTTGGTTCAATTTTTTAAAAATATTGTGAAATTTATATTACCTGGTCATGGTTACAGAAGTCACTCAAGAAAACAAGTTTGTCTTGTTTTCCAAAACAATAGTAACACATTTAAATGCCAGAACTGATGAGCTGCTTCACTATAATTAAATAGTTAATGTGTATGGCTCTTGTGAGAAAATTGTCATGTCACTGTATTTAGAAGCCATTCTATTGAATTCAAATAAGGATAGACATACACATATCATTTAAAATAATATTCTTGGCACACAAAGAAATTATGCATTAGTTATTTAAAGTCCATAAACACAGGAATGCAATTCTCACAAAGGGAAGGTTCGATAAGGAAGAGTAATAACTGAATTGATATGATCATATAAGGAGAAAGGCAGTGAACAGATGGCTTAACCACTTTGAATCAAAATGAAAAATTTATGAAGATAATCCTAGTTGAATAATCCCTGGTTGATTTGAAAAAGAAGAAAAATAATAAAACAACTTGGGTTTATTATATTCCACTTTATGGCTGATAAACATTCATAGGGAAAATGCTGATTATGATAACTATGGAATGAGACCGTCACTGCCAATCACAGTCGCCTTGCACTTTCTTCCCGTAAATACAGATGATGCCAGGCCTAGGCTTATTTTGGCAGCAGAGTTTCTGTGCCCAGTGAACTTGGTGTTAACCCATCCTAGCAGGCAAATTTTAACTGTATTTCTCATTTTCCGAATAAAAATGTGATTTGTTTCTCTACATCTTTGCCAGTAATACCAAGACAGTTACCTACCTACCTTATTCAATTTATAACCAATAAGTCTTTTTATATTGAACTTTGTGCAACAAGTCAAAGGACATGAGTTTTAGTCAAATTTTACAACTTATTTTCTCTCTTTATGTGCAGATTTAGTATAATTACTGAGCTGCTCAACTCTACAGTGAGAATTGTGATTGATGAAGTGATCTTTGGAGTGATATCACAGGGGATCTAGTCGGCTCCATGACCCATTCCTGTGATCTGGAGCAGGTTATTTCATCACTCTCAATAGCTTGATGTTGACAAATAAAACTGCTGACCTCCTGGGACTTCTTTGAGAATGAAGTGAGGTAAACTCTATCACACAGTTAACATTAGTGCCTTAGCTCATAAGAGGTACATATCGGTTACATTAATATTTAAATAACTTGTAATTTATATTTCTAAAACATTTTGAGATATCTAAAACACAGAAATTTACAAAGACTAATAGAAGAAAACATGTATACTCTACCATTCAGAATTAATAGCTATTCCTTTATGGCCATATTTTCTTCCAGATATTTTTAAAGAAATAAGACATTTTAGATAAAGAGAAAGTCCCAGTCCTTAATCCAATTTTCTCTCCAGAGGCATCCAGTATCATCAGTTTGGTATCGACCTTTCCAGTTCTTTTGTAGGTACCTATATGTTCTTCTTTAACCATTATATAACATCATCTTTTAAAATTCCCATTTTATCCAGCTAGATATTATCACATCCACCCTTCACTACTGTAGAAACTTGTTGCAGCCTCTGGACTGATGATTTTGACAATCCTTTAATTTCCAATGTCAACGTTTGTGTGTGAGTGTATGTTTCTGCAAAGATTATGGCGACTTAAATTAAGTGTCAAAGTTTAATGTATAAAATCTTAAAGCTGTTGCTGGGAACACATGTCATAACATGATTTAATTATGGCAAAGCATTCTTATAACAGTGGGTTTGTACCCTGTTTTGTGCCTCTATGTACCTGAGAGATACAAAAGATTCCCTTTTAACAGTCACAATACTATTGCTTTTTACTAACTGCTTAGTTAGAAAAGTATTCAAAAATATTAGTAAGTGGGACTCTGCCTTTAGTTAATTAATATTATATAGTGCATTCACCTTAAGACATAAAATCACCACCAAGTGATTAAAAATGTAAGGAATGAAATCTTTTCATTCTATGAGATCATAAGAATCAACTAAATACAATATTCGATTCGGCTTCTTAGAAGTGGATTCTTCGGGAGAATAAAATGTGGAATACTAGTTCCATTGGAATTGAGTTTGGGGATTGCCTTATTTCTGTCTTTCTATCTGTGTGGAAAAGCATTCCCAACATCAGAAAAGTCACTCAATTGCAGGGTTTAAATACATCTCAGCGGTGTAAAACAATTGATCACAGAGGCTTTGGATAGGCTGAGGATATTGAGGTGACGATGTAAGCTTTTCATTGCTGTCTTGTCTGACACATCTATGTCAGAGTCATGCCCAGTAAATAAAATAAATAGGATCAGAGATGTAGATATAAATAATAATGAAGTATCTTCTTCCTAAAATTTTGCTTGATCGCTTGCACCTTGTTGAGTTTAGATATGACTCTAGGTTTTCCAGTATTTATGAGACAGTATTTAGAATGAGATTTCACCTAATAGCAAGTCTGGTTCTCTGATCCAGAGACACAAACCACTATTTATTTATTTCTTTTTTTGAGATGGTGTCTGGCTCTGTTACCTAGGCTGGAGTGTAGTGGTGTGATCTCACCTCCCTGCAACCTCCACCTCCCAGGTTCAAGCAATTCCCCTGCCTCAGCCTCCCAAGTAGCTGGGATTACAAGCGCCAGCCACCACACCCAGGTTTTTTTTATTTATTTATTTTTTTTTGGTACTGTTAGTAGATGTAGGGTTTTACCATGTTGGCCAGGCTGGTTTTGAACTCCTGACCTCAAGTTAATCCACCCGCCTTGGCCTCCCAAAGTGCTAGGATTACAGGCGTAAACCACCACCATGCCCGGCCCAATCCACTTTGTCTATCCAAGGGTCACGTACGGCTAGAAACATTTACTACTTCTCCATTTTTAAAAAAGGTGGAACATTTTGAGTGTTAATTCCCTTAGCTTTTGAAAGTAATTTTTTACATCCTGCCCAATTGAAAAACAGTGATGCAAAATGTTGGTAAATCATCACAGCCAGGAGCAAAAAAAAAAGGAACTCTCCCAAATGCTCTGCTCCTCAGACCAAATAATGATTTAATCCATACCTATTAAAATTTTGGGTCAAGCATCCCACATATCTAAGGAAGTTGCCATTCTACTATTTTACCAATCATTCACTTCTGAAGGGCTATATCTCTGCTATTCACAGGCACTCATCTTTCTCTCAACAGGTAATATGTAGCCACAGGTGATGGAAAAGGATAATACAAGTTCTTTTGAAGGCTTCATCCTGGTGGGCTTCTCTGACCGTCCCCACTTAGAGCTGATCCTCTTTGTGGTTGTCCTCATCTTTTATCTGCTGACTCTTCTTGGCAACATGACCATCATCTTGCTTTCAGCTCTGGATTCCCGGCTGCACACACCGATGTATTTCTTTTTGGCAAACCTCTCATTCCTGGACATGTGTTTCACCACAGGCTCCATCCCTCAGATGCTCTACAACCTTTGGGGTCCAGATAAGACCATCAGCTATGTGGGTTGTGCCATCCAGTTGTACTTTGTCTTGGCCCTGGGAGGGGTGGAGTGTGTCCTCCTGGCTGTCATGGCATATGACCGCTATGCTGCAGTCTGCAAACCCCTGCACTACGCTGTCATCATGCACCCAAGTCTCTGTGGACACCTGACTTCAGTGGCATGGCTGAGTGGCTTTGGCAATTCTCTCATAATGGCACCCCAGACATTGATGCTACCCCGCTGTGGGCACAGACGGGTGGACCACTTTCTCTGTGAGATGCCAGCACTAATTGGTATGGCCTGTGTAGACACCACGATGCTTGAGGCACTGGCTTTTGCCCTGGCAATCTTTATCATCCTGGCACCACTCATCCTCATTCTCATTTCTTATGGTTACATTGCAGGAACAATACTCAGAATCAAGTCAGCTGCTGGGCAAAAGAAAGCCTTCAACACTTGCAGCTCCCATCTAATTGTTGTCTCTCTCTTCTATGGTACAATCATATACATGTACCTCCAGCCAGCAAATACTTATTCCCAGGACCAGGGCAAGTTTCTTACCCTTTTCTACACAATTGTCACTCCCAGTGTTAACCCCCTGATCTATACACTGAGAAACAAAGACGTTCAAGAGGCCATGAAGAAGGTGCTAGGGAAGGGGAGTGCAGAAATATAGTAAGGGGTGATTAAATTTTGGGATTGTCTTTTGACCCATCTTCTATACATGTTGTTAGACCTAGCAAATATAGGAATGTTTTGGCATTGCAGAATGAAGAGGCATTTAATGAGATGGGGGAATTCAATGGTTAGGTAGGTCAAGAAAGTAGGGACTGGGAGCAGCGGCTCACACCTGTAATCCCAGCATTTTGGGAGGTGGGAGTATTGCTTGAGTCCAGGAGTTTGAGACTAGCCTGAGCAACATAGTGAGACCCCCATCTCTATGAAAAATATAAAAAGTTAGCCAGTCATGGTGGTGCATGCCTACAGTCCCAGCTACTCAGGAGGCTGAGGTGGGAGGATCACTTGAGCCTGGGAATTTGAGGCTACAGTGACCATGTTTGTGCCACTGCACTCAGTCTGGGTGACAGAGCAAGACCCTGTCAGAAAGAAAGAGAGAGAGAGAGGGGAAAGAAAGAGAGAAAGAAAGAGGAAGAAAGAAGGAAAAAGAAAGAGAAAGAAAAAAAAAGAAAGAGAAAGAAAGAAAAAGAAAGAGAAAGGAAGGAAAAAAAGAAAGAGAAAAGAAGGAAAACATGTAAAACATGTAATATTCCTCCTGAGTTGACAATCACTTGTATTCCTTTCAAGTCCTTCTAAATCAAGCATCATCACCAGAAGCCTCCAAAATACTGGCCATGAATATAGACACCAGCCATTTTTGTTCTCATACCAGTTTCTGTTACAGTTATTTAATAGGTCCTCAACAATATATGAAAAGAAATATCTTAGAAGGACTTAGTAGGTCCTCAACAGTATATGAAAAGAAAGATCTTCGAAGTCGTGCTGAAGAAGTACTTATTTTTTTCTAGAAAGTTCAAATGTGCTTTTATAGTGCCAAATGCTTGAATGAGAGCCAAAATAAATTGTTTAATTATCTAGCTTTAGTATCTCCAACACCATAACCAACCATGGATTCCGCACATGTTGAATTATTTATATAATTGAGTTTAATGACATTTATGTTTGATTTTCTGAGGTGATAGAGAATCAAGAAGAAAGGAGATAAAGCAAGACCATGAGGTGTTTGCTTTATATAGAAGGAAGAATTTCTTGTTACTACTCGATCCTTGTTATTACTTGTTAATGGCAAAAGAAAGCTAAGGAGTCTTCTTGATTAAAATGTTTGAAGATTATTCAATCTCTGCTTTTCTCATATGTTGTCAGGATAACCTTGAATAGAGGCAGAGAGAAATGAGATCAATTCTAGGGGGCTGTTAGAATCTTAATGATTGGGTATTCCCCAAGTGTTGATTTCTTCACATTTACCTTAATGATAGCAGTACCTCAACAGTCATCAGGGAAATTGATTTGAATGGTTTATGTCAAATGAATGGATGTCCACCTTAAAGGTAAGTGTGTTTCTTCAGATCTGACATATCATTTGAATCAATCTCATCTCAAAACTTTGGAAAACATCTATTATGTTAAAATTTCTGCAAATGAATAAGGGATTCCAAAATTTGGGAGTATTGCCAGCAGCATCATTAGGAACTGGATACAAAATGGGTTTAGCAATTTCTCAGTTAAGCTCCCTCAAAAATTTTAAGAAAGGTCAGGTTAATCTAGAAGCCTTAGAAAATATACCACATAGTTAATGTATTTTCCTCAAAACATATAATTGTCAGATACAATGTGCGTATTTGCCACTTTTTGAGCTCTAACTCTTGTATTTTATCCAGGTGGATTATATTATATTATATTTTGATTAGTTAGGGTTTATGAGAATGGGGTTTTGGTTTGGTTTTGATTGTAGAAGATATTCAGTTATTTCCATAAGAAGGCAGAAAAATTAGAATATATTTGATTTTTCCTACATTAATTACACTGAGTAAAATATGATATTTGTCCATGATGATGTTTATTAAAGGGATCAATTCAGCCAACAGAATTGAGACCCACAGCTTAGCATTTTCCATCTCTTCTACTAGAAAACAACTTATGATATGTGTCTTACTAGCATGTATATACTATACATTTCTAAATAAATAAAAGTCCTTTTAGAATCATTCTCTAAAAACAATGATTATATTAATTTTTTATAATCTCCATACTGTTTAGACATGCATTACTTTAGAATTCATAGGTAAGACAGAAGATTAAAAAAACAGAGTATAAATCTCTATAGATACATTGATTTTGGAAGCACCCTGTGGAATTTCCGACTAATTTTCTTCAAAACTTTATTTTTTCTCCATAAGCTTTATGTTAATTACACTCTCTTCTAAAAAACTTAGAATCATTATTATAGGTTTTAGGGAATAATCAGTGTCAGATCTCAAGGCAAAAATGTCCTTAATAACATTGGTTATGTCCTTAAAAACATTAACATGGCCCAGCATCACCTTTTATTTATTTTGTAGGATAGTTTATAAAGTTGACATAGCTTACTTAGGCATAAAGTGAGTTGAATCAAATATATTCTAATAGTTCTGCCTTGGGAATCGTTCATGGGAATCACATAATACTGCCCATAATTTTAAAAAAATCAGAAACATTTTATCCTCTACAGATTCTTCCTTTTGCTAATCTATGACTCATTCTTACAGTCTGGTCTTTTACACAGACAGAGCAGATGGAGGTTTAGATAAAAGAGCATCAGGATCCAACCCACTGTGCACAATTGCATATCTCTTAGCCATGATGCTGAAACTAACTCCAGGAGAAATAAATATTACATATATGCCTCTGTGCATGTTTTTCTACTCACTGTGATTTTGAATTATGATCTATAAGAGGACAGCTCAATGAGTGCCTATTAATCAGATTAGCACATCACTTTCCATCTTGTTGTCTTGGTGGGTAATACAACAGCCATGAAGACAACTTTCATCTATTTTATATGTTGTCTATTTTCAAGGTTTTCTTCCTTATTTATCCATTCAGTAAATATGTATTAAGCACCTACTATGCACCAGGCTTTGTTCTAGGTACTGGAACAAAATAAACAAAAATACACACCCACAAAATCATCATAGCATTTAGCTTATATTCTAGTGGAGAAGAAAGAAAACTGACAAATAAAAGAAACGTGATAGTTAATATCTTTGTAAGTGTTATGACGATAAGTGTAACAGGGAAAGGTGGGAGGAATTATGGAAGGGCTGCAATTTCAAATGGAGGAAGTCAGGGAAGACCTTAGAAAGTATGTTCAAGCAAAGATCTGATGGAGATAAGAAAGCAAAGAAAACACATCTGTGGGAGAGTGATCCCAGCAGAGAAAGTCGCAAGCACAATATTTTTTATCTCAGGAAAATGAGGAAGAACCAGAGAAAGGGATTGAGTGAGCAGGAGGAAGATTAAGACCAGGTGTATCCTGAAAGAGCAGAAAGCGTTTCCAGAAGGAAGGAGTGATCAACTGTCTAACATGTGACTAGTAGGTCAAGTGAGATTAGAAGTTTCATGCCTTAAATGGGAATCATGTATATGCAATTCCTAGGAGAAAGATTTGTAAAGCCTCCTTCACATGATGTGCTTTCATAAGCTCCTCCTAGTTAATTCCACTCCTATCATCATAATATACCCCATCCAATAATAAGCAGTCAGGCCTGGTATCAGAAGTCAATATCTTAAGTTTTTCTTCTGGGTTTTTCAGTTACCTTCCAGTTACCTTCTGGTCTCTCCCTGACCCTTTCGTGTGGTATTGCATGCAGCTGCAGCCTATCAACACTCAGAGAGTTCTCACCTGAAGTCAGGCATACAGAGTCTCAGGAATATCATGCTGCTGCAAGCCACTCTTTCTTCCCCCAAATCTGATACACATATGTCAAAGATAAAGTTAGCTTTGAGGTTATATAGATCCACAGAGAGAAGGGTCAAGTGTTTGAGAACATGGGCTTCCTTGCATAATTGGAATTTCATCTCTACTTTAGATTTAACTTCTCCATTCTTCAGTTTCTTCGCTTAAAAATGTGAATAATAATACTGCCATTCTCCAGGGGCTATTTTGATGTTTAAATGAGTTAATACATGAAAGCATTTAGAATGGTTCCTGGCATGTTGTAAGCACAATGCACATGTTTATAGTGTTGTCGCAATATATAAAACATGGTAGAGATAAAGACTGTTAGAACAGTATTAGCCTGAAACAAGTTGATAATAAGTTCAGATGGAAAAACAAAAAAATGAAAGAATAGCTAAGAAAACACTGAAAAGTAAAAACCATGAAGGAGCACTGGCCCTTCCAAACATTATCATAAAACTCTATAGTTAAAATAACATGGTACTAGTGCATAACTATGCCAGTGAAATAGAATAAAAAGTCCAGAATTAGACCCAAATATATATGGTAATTCAGTATATTACAAAGATGACATTTGAAATAACTAGGTAAAAATGGAATTATTTTTATTCGTGCAGGATCATGTAGATCATTATTAAAAAACATGAGATCCTTTCCTTACACCCACTACAAGAATAAACTCCAAAGGAATTGAGGATCTAGATAAAATTGAAAACATAAAAGTATCAAAAGGAAATGGATGAATTCCTCTTGATGATTGACTAATTTGTCTACATATTAAAAAAAATTATGGCAAAAATATTGTAAACAAAGTCAAAATGCAACCGACAAAAGTAGTAGAAACTATTCACAATGTATAGCACAAAGGGCTAATATCTCTAATATATAAAGAACCATTGAAGGAGGAAGAGCCAAATATCAAATAGAAAAATGGAGAAATGAAGCAATCAACAAACCAGACAAAAATTATTCTCAACATATAAAAAATTTAAATGCACATATAATTAGACAAGCACAAATTAAAACAATATTGAGATACTATTTCTCACTTATTAGATTGGCATTAAAAATATTGGCATGTTCTTTTAGTGAAGCTCCGTGGAAGCAGGAGTTTCAATGGCCAGCAAGAGCTGAGCTGAGCTGCCAGTTGTGGGAGAAGTCAATTAAAACAACAGCCAAAATGAAAGGAGCAATCCTTTAAATCCATTAAAGTAAATGCCTTTAATCACTTACTCTGATAATATTGTAAAGCAGCTAAACTGGAGTAAGTGCTCCCCACACTTCCATTATACCCTGTGAACTAGCACAAATCTGGGGAATCTTCTCAAATGCTGAAAGTCCCAAACAAAAGGCTCCTGCAGTTCTGTCAGAGGCTTCCTAACCAGAGTGACTCCATCTTGAATAAAGGCTGGATAAAGCCAAACCTGCTGGGTTGCCTTCCCAGGGAGTTGGACACTCTTGGTTACAAGATGTTTATGGTTGAGGGACTGAGTTAATGATGTTAACTAACTAAAGACCCAGAACTTATTGAAATGTCCCAATACTTTAAGAATGAAAAGCATTCTTAGTTTAAGGATAGATTTTGCTTTAAAAAATAAAAGAATACTCATAAATTCTTACTGAAATCAATAGTAACATAGGAAAATAACAATACTAGTAGCCTGTCAGAAGCTGATCCTAGACTTTTAATAAACACTCTATTCTTAACACCCTATATAAGCAAGCAGTATGTTTAAGGTGGTGTGTTCCTCCTCTTGCTTTCTGAGGATGCTCTGCTTTGTAACTGAAGTCTCTAATAGGTCATCTTAACTTCACTATACTCTGTGACTTGCCCTGAGTTCTTTCCCATGCAAGATCCAAGTACCTGCTCTTGGAGTCTGCGACAAGTCCCCTTTTTCAGTGACAGTTTTATGGACCCAGTGGTTGAAGGGAGGGACAGGAAGAAAGGCTGCAAGTAGAAAAGTAGTTAATATTGAGTAAAAGTGAATAAAAGTGCCTTTAAGTTTACCATCCCCTTCTTCCGGTATGGAGGTATTGGCAGAGGCACCTGAGGAAGATGTTGGCAAAAGACCCCAGATAAAGAGGCCTCTAAAAGGAAATGCCTGGGCTAGGAATGCCAAGACACCAAAGAGCACAGCAAGCCAGTGGGGGGCCCGAGTTCTTGGCTGCAGCTCTCCTAGGATTGCCATACATTGGCTGTACATCCAGTCTGGTGTGAGGAGGCAGTTTTCCCCTAGGGATTCTGCCAGGTAAAATCTTTGTAATTGCCTGTGACCAGACTTGAAACATCGCACATAGATTTCTAGACAGGAGCCAGAATTCTCCTAGTGTACATTGCTGTTGGGAATGCAAATGAGTTCAACCCTTCTGGAGGAAAATTTGGGAATATCTAACAAAATCACACATGCTCTTATCTTTCTACCCAACAATCCCATGTCTAAGAACTTACCCTGAAGATACATCTCCTTCAGTACAACAACACATATGTACAAAGTTATTTGTGCAGCATTTCTTATAAATTAAGAATATTGAAAACAACATAAATGCCTCTACATAGGAGTGATCATATAAACAATGATATAGTTATACAATAAACTATTATGGAACAAGGAACATCTTTAGGAACCAATATGCAGTAATTTCCAGGACATACTGTTAGGTGTAAAAAGCAAAGTACAAAAAAAGTATCTATAGCATGTGACTTTTGATGAAAGAAAGCAGAGGACATTAAAAAAATACATGGATGTATGCTCATAAGAAAAAATAAAAAGATAAGCAAAAATGAAGAAATTTATTTCTGAAGAGACAAGTAGAAAGAGGGTATGGAAAAAATGGTTCAGTGAGAATGATGATGGAGTATCAGGTTTATTCTTAAAAATTACATATTTTTGATACTAGCATAAAAAGTATTTTTAGTTTTAATTTCTATTTATCTGTTGCTACTAGATAGAAATGCAATTGAATATTTGAGTATTTATCTTGTATATTGCAAACTTGCTGAATTCACTTAGTTCCAGAAGCTTTACTGTATACTCAATCAAGTTTTTTACACAGGCAATCATGTCATCTGTGAGTAAAGCTACTTTACATCTTCTTTTCCAATCTAGATGCCTTTTCTTTGCTTTGCCTTAATGCACTGGCTATAACTTCCAGAACAAAGTTCAATAGAAGAGATAAGAGTGGACATCCATGCCATGCTTCTTATCTTAGGAGAAAAGCATTCCGTTTTTCCTCAGTAAGTGTGCTGTTAGTTATACATTTTTCATAGATGCTCTTCAGCAATTTGAGGAAGTTCTCTTCTATTAGACTACTATCAAAATGGATGTTGCATTTTGTCAGACACTCTTCCTTCATCTACTAAGATGGCCATATGGCTTTTCTTTTATATTTTCTGTCTTGATGAGTGGCAGAATATTCTATCAGATGCCAAAATATGCCACTTCGGCATAAGGATTGTTTTGAGCTAAAGGCACATGAAAAACAGTAGGTACAAGAAAGGCACTCTGACCTTTCTTTTTCTTCCTAAAATCAGTAGATAAAACTTCCATTGGAAAGAAATGTTCTTATCACCATAAATGGGAAGTTGAGTCCAAAAGAATTCTGTACAAACAGACCTTGTTAAAGTAACTCATATCTTCCTTTGCTCTCCCCCATTTATTTTAGTTACTTTTCTACAAATTGTCTTTCTTCAACGTAGTGTAGAAGCACTTGGGTTGTGCCACTTCTTTGGGTCTTCATTTTCCTATGAGGCCTCCCATGTGTATGTAAAAAATCTGTGTGCTTTTCTACTGTTAATCTGTCTTGTACCAATTTAATTCTCAGACTTAGCCAGAGAGCCTGAGAGGACAGAGGTAAGTTTTGCCTCCCCTACAATGTTTTATACCCATATTGAAATTTGGTCAGCTCTTCCTATGTACTATTTAGAAAGGTATATTGAAGTATCCCAATATGATTGTGGAATTGTTTCTATCTCTTTTTAACTGTCTATTTATCTTGTACATATTTTGAATAATTGTTATTGGATACATACAGAAATTAAAATTGTTATTTCTTCCTGGTGAATTGAATCTTCTTCCATTCCAAAATATTGCTCTTCTTTAGCTGTGCATCTTGCTTTAGCGTGTACTTTTTAAAAATAATAATAGAGCAACATAAGCTTTGTTTTCATTCACATTTACATATGCTTTTTACTATTCTTTTACATTCAAATATTGTGTCCTTATATTTAAGTCTTATTTTATAAGCAGCTTATGGTTGGATTTTTTTCCTCCAGTCTCATAATTTTAGACTTTTAGTTTATTTATTGTATTTGTATTCAATATAATCATTGATATATTTGGATTTATAGTTACTATGTTACTATTTCTATTTGATTCACTTGTTTTACATTCTCTCTTTTTTCTTTTTTTTTTGAGACGGAGTCTCGCTCTGTCACCCAGGCTGGAGTGCGGTGGCCGGATCTCAGCTCACTGCAAGCTCCGCCTCCCGGGTTCACGCCATTCTCCTGCCTCAGCCTCCCGAGTAGCTGGGACTATAGGCGCCCGCCACCTCGCCCGGCTAGTTTTTTGTATTTTTTAGTAGAGACGGGGTTTGACCGTGTTAGCCAGGATGGTCTTGATCTCCTGACCTCGTGATCCGCCCGTCTCGGCCTCCCAAAGTGCTGGGATTACAGGCGTGAGCCACCGCGCCCGGCCCTCTCTTTTTTCTTTCTCTTGAATTTATCAATTTTTAAATTTCATTTTACCCTATACTAGCTAATTAGTTTTACATTCTTTAACATTCTTTCAGTGGTTGCCCTGGATCTTGTGTGTGCATATTTGGGACCAATTATAGATTAACACAATTTATGACATTTATTATTTTTTAAAATCTTAGACAACCTTAATACCATTTGCCTCATCATGCCTTCTATGTTATTCTCTTTATGCCTTTTAATCCTATAAGATATTACTATTAATGTTTTGCACAATCAACATTCATTTACAGTTACCCATATGTTTACTTTTCCTTTTGCTCCATATCTTCTTGTATTTTTAGCATTTTCACTTGAGTTAATTTTACTTCCTTTTCAAAAACTTATTTTAGTATTTATTGTCATATCTCTCAACTGGCAATTAATTCTCTTGGTTTGGGTTTTTTTTCTAAATATGCTTTTACCTTGAATTGTACTGGTGCAGGTTAGGTTCCTGGCAAGAAGATTCTGAGACAGAGGTGGGTGTGCAGGAATTTATTAGGAGATACTCTGTAAAACACTTGGAAAAGAGAAACAAGCTTGGCAGAGGGAAAAGTTGAACTTTAATGCATTCACAAAGAAGACCTCAGCAGATCCCATAGGGAACTCTGAAACTAGGCTGGCTCTTAAAAATTGTCCCTATTTGAGGCAAGAGTGACTTTATGCCACCATTTTGATCGGTCATTGTATGTGGGCTGCTTCTGGAAGAAGGAATGACCTCTGGCAGGTCAGTTTTCTTTAGCTAAGACAACCCCTAAAGAAAGTTGACAGCTAGGAAATACGTCTTTTATTTCTGAATAAGGACTGGCTAGCATGTTGCAGTGTCTACCATAGTCCACTCTTTGTGTTTTGATCCATTTCGTTATATGTATTCTTAGATACGTATTCTCTTTTAAAATTCCACGGAGCTTCTTTTCCTAAGGAAAACTAGTGAAAGTTAGTGAGATGATCTACAACTTCCATCACTCCAGCTGGTTTAGAGGCCACGGCTGATGTTTATCATAGCCTTTCTCTGTTATCTATTCCAGACCTCCCCCATCTTCAGCAGACCCTGGTAACTTAAACTGGTGAAATGACTCAAATCTTGATTCCTGACTCTAGTCACTACGTCCTTTTAAAATTGGGCTTGCTTCACTTGTATGTTTGCTCTGAAAATTGGGCAAGGATTTGCCTAGAGTTGACAAAGATACCACTTCCTGTCTCCTCACGTAACAGTAGCTCTAGCTCTCCCTGATGATCAGGGTAAATTGTCCCTGCTTAAGGTGATGACTCCACTTCTTACCTGCTGGTCCCTTAGTCTGAGAAGCCTGATAAGTTAGATTCTTGCCTTGGTCTTTGGTGGAAGTTTTCTCCCTTTGGGAACCAGGACCTCTGAACCCACAAACCCCAAAACTGTGGGGATGGGATGCACAAATTCCTCAAGTGGATCACTGACAGTGATGAAAAGTACAGCCATTCCTGCTTCCACTCCTTGGTTCCCAGACCCATGTATTTTGTATACTAGATACAAAGTATCATCTAAGGGTGTTTGATTTAGAATGTCAACTGAATCCTGGAGCACACCTCCTAGTCTAGTAAAGTTCTGCCTCCATAGTGGTACTTTAGCCTTACCATTAAAAAGACATTCGTTGTTTTTTCAGGATAGCAGCTTCTGTGTGGTGTAATATATGACACAACCAATGGAGTCATAATCATTTACCCACTGCCATACTTCTTCACTGCATTATTCTTCACAAAATGTTATATGAAATCTCATGCCACTCTAATATAAACCACCAGATAGTAAAGAAGGTTGAAGACTTATAGGCAAGAAAGATAGGCTCATACCCAGCATATTCTTGCCTATACTTTTCAAAATAAATTGCTGCCTCTTCTGATTTGGAAAGTGTCTAAGCTGGTAAACTTATCTTCAATCTGGTCACCAATTTGCTAGATCAGTTTTGATAAGAGGGAGCCAAAGATGTTGGGTCCACACATTGCCTCCATCTCTTTTACCAGAACTACTGCATTTACAACTCCATTGTGCCAGGACTGGGATGGTTAATGATAGAGGTTGGCTGATGCCAACTAGCTTAGGCAACTATCCAGATGTTGAGTCCATCTTCCATAATGGATAGTCCCTGGTGGACATTAAGGTGTAATGCAAAGTTCTTCACACTTATACTAACTTCCATGTAACCATCTACATACCCTGTTTCAGAAAAAGTGGTCTCAGATCTTCCATTCTTGCTCCTTAATTAATCAGCCAGGTCATTTTTTACCTCCCATTATATTCTTTCTTGGGTCACTTCTTTCTTCACACAAAAAATAGATGGCCTAGTTCACTTCCCAGAGTTCTTCCCATTGGAAAGATTTCTCACCAATGTCTTTAGGACCACTCATGAGTGGTGTTGTAGTGTAAAAGCAATCCATTTTCAGCTCCTGTGAACACATTGGGCTGACCCCTCTATGAGCTATGTATGAGCTTTCTTCTCTACTGCAAGCTAGTTATTAGCCACCCCCAATTTCTGCCACAGACAGACATAGAAATGAACTGAAGGAGAGGTCCCAATGCAAAAAAGATGAACATATAAGACCAGGCTACCTGCTCCTGAAGCTTACTTAGACTGCCAGCCTTGCTTGTGCCCTGTCCAGGATATACCATTTCCATCTAATATTGCATTGCTAACGGCCCACCCAACCTTATGATTTAATGAATCTGGACAGAACCCAGCTCATGATGGGCAGTTCTTGCCTCATAGTTACTTGACGTCATGCGGTCAGACTGTAACTCTACAATGCCTACTAGCATGTCATAAACTGGTTTTACAAACATTTATAGTTCTCTATTTCAGATAACTTTAAGAACTCTAGGGGTCTACACTGCAATTCTACTATTTGAGTTTAACCTGTGGCTTCACATGATGCCTAGAGTTGTGGAATACTATAATTATGTTGCAGTCTGGAATTTCTGAAGAGCCTTTTCCTGTTCTTGGGCCCACTCAGAGATGGCAACCTTCCCTATTGGTAAATACGTTGGAGGAGTATCCAAAATGCATTTACAGCTGAGGCTGCAACTCACAAAGTCTTATGGGGAGCTTAGGAGCTAAGCTGGCCTTTCAGAGTTTTCCCAATAGAAGCAAAGAAGATGAGTCTTTGTAAACTGTGGAGGAGGTAAAACCTTGGCCAAGGCATTTCCCTATGGCCAAAGAAATTTCTAGGGATGATTCATCGGTCATCAGTATCTTAGGACCTTGGGGATGAGTGCCTTGGCCCTGAAGACGTTATCTGGGTGGAGCACCATAGTATCTATGAGGCTAGGTCTGTAGATCAAGAGGAGCTGCATCCAAACGCAATGCTGGTCATAGGATCCTGGACTTTGAGGCTGATGCCATGATTGGACAGACTTTTGGGGATCATGGAAAGAAGTAAGCATATTTCTTATACAAAAAGATTGTTAACTATGATAGATTGATTATAAAAATATTTCTAATTCTATAGCCCTCTCTCTTTGTAAGTATAAATACACTTACAAATACATATTGTAAGTGTATTTATGCCACTTACAATGTAACTTTGTAGCATCTCCCATCAAGAAGTAAAGTCTATTCCCTGAGCCCTTGAATCTGAGTTGTTTTGTGACTTCTTTGGTCCACAGAATATGCCAGAGGCTTTGCATGGTTCCAACTCCCTTTCATGCTTCTCCAATTTTATCTTGAGAACATGCTCAGGATAGCAAGGTGAAAAATGACATACACTGAGTAAAGCTATTTTAGCCCAATTTTCTCAACTGAGGCTTCAGCCAAGGCTAGCAAAATTATTGTGCCAAACTGTATTGTCCACAGATACATACATGAGACTTGAGGAACTGAACCACTCAGCTAAACCAGGGACTTCTAAGCAAAAATAATTATTTTTGGATGTCCCAGGGATTTTGTGGTTATTTCTTCCATAGTATTATATTGAAAATAGATAGCAGATATAATTTATGACCCCTTTTGTAGGGCCACCATAATTTAAATACCAAATGTGATAACGACATTGCAAGAAAGGAAAACTAGGGACCAATCTCTTGTGAGCCTAGATATGAAAATCCTAAACAATTGTTAATCAATTTTATCTAGTGTTATACAAGAAGTATAGCATATTGCACTGGTGGTGTTTATCACAGGATAGAGTGGTGTAACATCTGAAAATCATTTCATACTATTTATCAATTAAAAAATTTTTTGGCAAATCTCTATAGATTTGGACAAAGCATTTGATAAAATTAAATGCCTATTTATTTTTTTAAATCTTAGCAAACTAGGAATATAGTGAAAATTCCCTTAAGCTCATGAAGAATACTTACAAGAAATCTGCAGCAGATATCATACACAATTATAAAGTATTGAATGAGACACAGAGGCCCACTATCATCACTTCTTTTTGGCATTATACTGATGGTCCTAGTTTGTGTAATAAGACAAGAAAAATAAATAAAATACACTAGAAATGGAAAGAAGTATAATTATCATTTTTTCCCAATGACATGATTGTATGGGTTCAAATGCAAAAGAGTCTACATAGAAACTATTAGACTAATTAAATGAGTTCATGAAGGTCACTGGAAAACAGATCAATGCACAAAAATCGATTGTATCTATACATATCAGCAACAGACAAATAATAAAATGAAATAGGGAGATAATTTGATCAAGATTTTGTGACAATAAAAATGACAGATTTTACTACTGGAGGTATTTTTAAAAGGAAGCCTCAAAAGAACACTTTCATCTTTGTACCCAAATAACTTCTTTTTGATAATTGCAGCATCAGATTAAGGGAATCACTCTTTTGACTGTCCTTTCTTGAAGGAAACCTTATTGTTGTCTTCAGTTACTTCAGATATTTCTCATATCACGTGATCTTACTATTCACTGCTTTAAAATCATTATTCTTATGAATTTCAGTATGGAGCATTTTATAATTATAGTAGAATTTCAGCCTCTTCCCACACCACCCTCATTTCCTCTTAACGTGAGCCAACGTCTTCAGTCTTTTCTGCTGTTATAGAATTTCTTTTACAGAAAATACAACTGGCTCACCTGCCTTATTGATATAGAATTTGATTCTAATTTTCAGCAAATTTGCAAGACAGAGCATTTTATATAAAACATGATGTTCTCCCTCATTACTTTTCCTTTCCGCAGTGCATTCATCATTTATGTACATGAAAGAACTTATTTCCACTCAATAATTTTTGCAAAACATTCAGTGCAAAGAATAGTATAAAGTATATTTCAACCAAATACAGGCATCAGAATGAGATAAATATTGCTAAGGATTTATTCAGCTCTCCCACCAAAGCATTCACACATTCCTATGCTTTCACAAACTAGAATACTATTTCTAAGGCCAATAAGATCTGTAAGGTTCTCAATCTCACACCTTTCCAAATTTTCCTATGCATTTGTATCTAGCTTCCATTCTTGAATCCTTGCTTTTTGGAGGCCTAGCTAGACCCTGCCCTGAACTCTACATATACCCAATATACAGGCATAAGGTACCAAAATTACATTTATGAAAATGCCTAAATTCTTCCAGAATCATGCCACTCTAATTTTGGGGGCAGTAACTAAAATTGGTTGAGTCATAATATCAGTTCATGGAAACCTATCTAATCCAAGAATGCTCCAAGTTTTATCTGAGCTTCTACATACTAAACATAATGATGTTGCTGACCTTCCCATCATAAAAGGGAAAATATAAACTAAGAATGAGGTTTGGGTTGAGAACATGTTATGTTCTCAGGTACCATTAAATCAAGCACAAATACCCATGCACATTTGTGGCAGTAGCCCAAGACCCTCTCTTGTTTTGCTCTGATACACTGTTTTTCAAATTCTATATTCACCTAGTCTCTCAGATATTTAATACTTGGCATTTCCTAAAGTACTATTAAAGGTTTATCTTTCTCAATGCTCAGTTCCCCCTTACATACAAAGTTCTTCCTGAGAGCTAAGCCTGAGTGATCCAACCCCCAAGGCTAGTCACTAAAATATTACTGTAGCCAAGCCTAATTCATTCCGATATAAGGAGAGGTAATTGATTAGATGGTCATAAATTAATATACTAAATTATAATTATATTGTTTCAAGAGATCTTTCACTACTAATCAAGTAAGTAGTCCTCTGGGAAATTAGGGTAAATGGGGAGTGTTGAGTTTGGCACGAATCATCCTTAAGCATTAGTCAAAGAGGAGAAATTAAACTTGAACAAAAATGTAGATTCATAGTAGATCTAGGTTTCCTAACAAATTATGTTAATTTAGGAAGTTTGTTTAACCTCTCTAAGCCTCCATTTCCACATTAAAAAAAATAAAGTGTAGCAATTGTAAGGATAGAAATGTAAGGATACAAATGTAAGACATTGTAAGGATAGTAAACATTGATATTATTATTAGTAGTAGTATTAAACTGCAGATTCTCCCCTGTTTCCAGTCCCTTGATAACTGAGCATTATTTCTTAATTTTTCACTTTAAGGACTACTGAAATTTTTTAGTTTATTTACCTTGGTTCATTCTGCAAACTAAAGATTTGTCTTTATTTTCTTATTTGTTTAACCCTCTGTTTTTTGGTGTTTTTTTTTTCTTTAAATACTATTCCCTTTACTTAAATTATCTATTATAAGCATTTATGGGAAAAAAGAAAATTCAACATTATAAACATTTTCCCCTGATTAATCCCGCCCTCATGCTCACTCTTACTTTCAGTGATAAGCACTGTTACTAGTTTGGGAAGGTTTTAAATGGTATGCATTATTTTTTGTGGATTACATCTTACTCTTTTTCCCTGGTTTACTTGATGCCCCTTCCTTCTCCCTTCACAGTTGTCAGCCTCTGCCCTCTTCAGATTGCCCACATGAAGGAGCTAATAAGTATTCTTTATTATTCTTCACTCTCGTGTAATTCCATGCAGGTGCACAATACATAAAGTTATTGTTTATGTAATTAAGATCATGTTATTTATTCCTTTTTACATCTTCATTTTCTCACTCAGCAACATCACAGGCAAATACTTCTGGATTAGGTTAATTACTTAGTCAATTTCCTATTGAGAAACTAATTTTTTCTCTACTTTGGCCACCACAAACATTGCTACAATAAAAATCATTATTTCTATGATTTGTGTACTGGTAAATTTACTCCATAGGATAGATTTCCATGAATGGCATTGCTATGTTGATGAGTAGAATATTTTTTTCAAGATTCACTGCCCTATTTATTTCTAAAATGTCAGTGACACTTTGAATTTCTAACCATAATTTATGAGAGCCTTTTCCCTTCAGCAACATTAGAAATAGGAGTTACTGCTAGTTACATTGTTTTTTCAGTCTGATAAGTGACTCATCATTACTACTTTAATATATTTGTCTGAATATTTGGGAATTTAAAATCATATATAGATTTTCTATTCTGAGTTCACAGTATAAATATGGTCATATCATTTAGCATTTTTTCAGTTGTGTTATTTGTATTTTTCTTGGGCTTTATAAAAACTCTACTTATAGATACCAACCTTTTTCATAACCATATGAGAAAATATATTTTCTCATATCTACTCATCCTTAAAAGCTGATGAAACTACATATTAGAATGTATAAAAACAAATCCTGTATAGAAAAAACTATAGAAAAATATAAATCTTTTTTTAATCTTGGAAAAATATCTAGGAAATTACATTGAACTGAAGAAGAGTTTTTTAACTAAGGCTAGAAATTCAAAATCTATGAAAGAAAAGAAACCTATTTGGATACATAATGAAGAAAACTACTTTATGTAAATCAAGGTAAAAATATTTCTACATCAAATTAACTGGAAGCCTATTTTATTGCATGATAATTGACCTCAGGATTTCAGAGTAAATGGACAATTTTCTGTGGCTTGACAGAACTTGCTTAGTAAAAAGGAAACGAACACTCAGTTTGGTGGCACAAAATCCAGACTTTATTTGGTAAAGTATTTTAGTCCCTACTGTCATTCCCTTTTGTCTCAGAAACAATTGAGGAGACAATCCCCAGAGAAAGGGCATTAGGGAGAAAATCTAAACTAAAATGAAGTATCACATCACAGAGATCCCCTCCTTCTCTCTTCTCATCAGGTATCATGGTCAATTACCATAAACCACATGAGGATTGTTATCTTCCCCTGTAAGCCAGAGCACACCCAACATTCGAAAATAAAGTTTCCTATCCCTCTCATTTATTTTGTAAACCCGGTGAGGAGAATTCTGGAAAGACGAATAAATACCTTCTTACTTGGTAATATAATATCAGAAAAACATGTAGGATTATCTGTAATGCTTTGTACCTACTCTTATATTTTCTAAATTAATCCTGAATGGAGATCTTGTAATTTGCCACTTACAGAGTGAAACAAGGGAAAAGTGAACAAACTTCACTATATCAGTTTTACAATTAATAGCTTACGAAGAGGTTATTGAATCTGCATGCTTCCATTTCATCCTATTTGAATTTAAAGCTTCTTGGACACACAAATCATCCTATCACTAATGCTTAAAATAGAGGTAGGTAGAACACATTTCAGAAATTTATTATATAAAACTTGCTAAAATTTGGGTGTTTTGAGCACTTATGGACTGTTTATGATTATCTCACTTAGAAAAATTTGACTAAGGCTCCAGTTTCTTAATTCCATTTATTTGTTTTATACTACTATTTGCAATGTTTTGTTAACTCTACTGGAAATTAAAACTTTAGAGCAGAGCAGTCTTGGATTCAAGCCTTCTGTCTGCTATGTAGTAGCCTGCGAAAATAATCTCTCTGAACCCCTAGATTCAGATTTCCACCTGAATAATTAACCTTTTGTGAAACAGACAAAAAATATTGGCAAACTTTTCATCTATTCTAAGCCAAATTGCACTGTTGTGTGAAAAAATTACTCCTAGTATTTATCCTTATACTCCAGCAGGAACATGGGGGTTCACTGTAGTATTTTTAAAGCTTTTTATACATTCTCAGAGGTATGATAATTATAGAAAACTTAGAAGCAAACAATTTTTATATCGAGTGGAAAACAGAAAACTCTGGTGTTACAGTAGATTAAACTGCTTCCCAAAGTCATTGAGTAACTTGCCCAGTTGTGAAGTGACTTAGTAGCAGCATCTAAACTACAGCTGTTGTCATATTTCTTATCTCAATGCTCATTCCATAGTAAACAGCTTAAAATAAAATTTTCAGGACTTTGCTGAACCTCATTATTCTGAATCCTCTGTCAGCCATGTACTGAAAGACTTCAGTATGTAGCTGATGGATGCAATCCCAACTAATATACAAGCAAATGGGTGGTGATTGTATTTATTCGGGCAATAAAATTGAAATATCCTGAGTTATATGTAGATAAAAGTTCTAAAAGTCCAAATAAACCTTTTCAGCTCTTGCTTTTTACAATACTCACTTTTGTTTTTGCTTTTTTTTTTTTTTTTTTTTTTTTTGAGACAAGGTCTCTGTTGCCCATGCTGGAGTGCAGTGATGCAATCATATCTCATTGCAGCCTTAACTTCCTGGGCTCAAACAATCCTCCCACATCAGCCTCTTGAGTAGCTGAAACTATAGGCACATGCTACTACACCCAGCTGATTTTGTATTTTTGGTAGAGACAGGGTTTTAACATGTTGCCCAGGATGAACTCCTGGACTCAAGCAATCTGCCCTAGCTTCCCGCTGGGATTACAGGCAGGAGCCACTACACCTGGCCCAATACTCACTTTTTCTTACCTGCAGTTGTAACACAGTTGCTATGCTATCTGATCCCTTTTGTCTCGCATTATTAAAATATGTTCCTATCTTGACCAAAGGAAAGCTTGTTAACTCAAAATGAGAATGATATCTTCCGAAGATGCTGTAAACAGAATTCTATTCAGGACCAGAGGAATAGATTGTGTAGCCTTTTGAGGTGTCAGCCATGACTGGGCACCACCATCAGCACAGGTGTAATCCGTGAAATAACTGGTTATGTTATCTGCAAGGATTTCCGAGATACAAGTTTCCTACTTGTTTCCATTGTTAACAAGTCCTTCCAATCCAATGATAGTGATAAGAATAACAATTCAAATTACTTGAAACTTCTGTGTGCAAGATAATATTTCAACTTTTTTTTTTTTTTTTTTTTTGAGATGGAGTCTCACTCTGTTGCCCAGGCTGGAATGCAGTGGCACGATCTCAGCTCACTGCAACCTCCATCTCCCAGGTTCAAGTAATTCTCGTGCCTCTGCCTCCCGAGTAGCTGGGATTACGGGCATGTGCCACCATACCCAGTTAATTTTTGTATTTTCAGTAGTGACGGGGTTTCACCATGTTGGCCAGGCTGGTCTTGAATTCCTGACCTCAGGTGATCCACCCACTTCAGCCTCCCAAAGTGCTGGGATTACAGGCATGAGCCACCACGCCCAGCCAATTTTTCAACTTTTTAACAAAAGTTCTCTTTTTTAGAGTGGATATGTATTGAGGTTACTAGATATTTGAAAGATGGGGAAACTTTGCCCCAAAAATGAGCAGAGCAGAATATAAGAATGAGTTGCACTACAGTCTCCCCAGTACTTTTCTTCTCCTGCAGGAGAAATTTGGGGCAAAATTTCCCTTACTGCTGTGGATCATGGACATTACCTATAACAGAAGTGCATTTAATACTTTTGTAATTGCTGAACCTCAGTGAGAAAGGGTGAGAAGTTAATTGAATTCCTCCCTTCTAGAATTGTCATTAGTCAGGGCTTCTTGGAGAGTTTGTTTTTGGCTGAATTCTAGGCAGAGAAATGCCAGATACAGGGCTGGTCAGGGAAAGCCACTGGCACAAGTAAGGAGAAAGCATATGCAGTGTCCTCAGTGATGAGGTATCTCTTGAACAATAATTTGAAAATTATTTTAGTCTCCAATATTACAGCTAGAGAGACTTATAACTTATCACCCAAACATGAACCCTTTTGAAGACTGAGCGGTTCTATTAGTAATTGTGTCAGAACAGCAGGAGTAAACTCGCAGTCCTGGGCAAACTGAGATATGCAGTCAGTCACCCTAATTATATAGACTGAGGGTATTTTCCAACACTTGTTAACTCAAGGAAATTGTGAACTTGTGAAATCTCTTTCTATGGATTCCACTTGTTCTGCTTTTCAGAATTCCTATAATGAGTGGCAACCCTTTTCGATTTTTTTTGTCAATAAGATGCCGAATGCCCAATGCCCCTGCAGTCCAGTCTTTAGAAAATGTCCATGTAGATTAATGTAGATTCTTTTTTAAAAATCTGTTAAGAGATAAAAGTCTAAATTCATATAAGATTGTTTCAGTTATAAAGTCTAAAGCAATGCTTGTCTTTATAGTAAAACATACAGTATGAATGTGTCCTCACTTAAAGTAATTATGTAATATATAATAATTTTTATTAATAATAAAAGGCATTATAATATTTATTAAAAATTAGAAAGAGCAAGGATAAAGTCAAATATCAAAATCTGATTTTTCTCCCTCTTTCTATTTCCATTCCCCAGAAGTAACAACTTTTAACACGTCTGTATCCTTCCAGGTAATTTTATGCATATATGAATATGACCAATATATTATATTCCCTATGTAAACACAGGGACGCATGCTAAATACATGTTCAGGAACTTGTTTTTTTCCTTGAGGATTTGAGTATTTTTGTACATTTATAGCTATATCTGAATTTATATCTATACCACATTCCTAATTTTATTGACAGCTGCATAGCATTGGGACTCATTTGAGAGGCTATAAAAGCTTTCTCTCCCATTCTATACTAAGAACTGTAGAATAAGTGAGCAAAATTAAAATACATATTGAATAATAATTTAAAATTTGTGATCTTATCCTTAAACTTACACTTTTACACTAACAAAATAATAATAAAACAATAGAGGGTGGCGTTAGCAAGATAGATGACTTGGAAATTTTTAACGGGTAGCTTTGACTTATATTAGTACTTAGCAAATTTAGGACTCTGAACAGCCTCTGCCTTGAATGTCTCAGAGTTCCTGTATCATATGATACTTTCATTCACATTGCTGTGTGCCATTATGCCAGGCAATTTACATTAAAGATCACATTTATACTTCACATCAGATAGTTACTATTATCTCTGTTGTTAAAGTTGATGGTATTGGAGCTGTGGAGAGAATAAGAAGATAAATTTTAACTCACAGAGTCATTTTTTATTGGCAACCCTGGGACATTTAGAGTTCTGAAAATTATACATAATTTTTCTCTGAGCATCAGAAGATGACTACAGTTCCTTTTGTCTACACTTTGTACCACTATCCCAGGAAGGCACTATTATAGTCATTTTATAGATGAAAAGCTTGAAGCTCACAAAGAGTAAGAAGTAATCCCAGGAGGATGTAACTAATGACTTATTTAGTAGGGACATGGACCCAGATTATCTGCCTCCAAATTCCATGCTAATGTCTTTTTATTCTGATTTGATAAAGTCCTAGAAGGCAAAAGATGTTTCCTTGAGATATGTCTAATAGCTTGCTAAAGCCTATATGTATAGTTTTTGAGGTGGTCTAAATAATTTTAATTGTTTCACGTTGTATGTTCCCACTGATAAGTGGGAACTAAGCTATGAGGAATGACACAACGGACTTTGGGGACTTGGGGGAAAGGGCGGGAGGGAGCTGAAGGATAAAAGACTACACACTGGGTACGGTATACACTGCTCAGGTATACACTGCTCAGGTGATGGGTGCACCAAAATCTTAGAAATAACCACTAGAGAACTTATTCATGTAACCAAACACCTCCTGTTCCCCAAAAACCTATTGAAATAAAAAAAGTAAGAAACTAATATAAAGTAAGAAATATAAAGTAATATAAATATAAATATAAAGAATATAATATAAATATAATATAAACATAAAGAAATATAAAGTAAGAAACTAATAAATTCTTTGTTTCAGATGACAAGACAGTTTCCTTAGCATTGAGAAATTAGAGTGAAAAAAAATGTGTTAGGGATTATGACTGAATCTAAAAATAGCTATTTATGTGGAAAGTATTAGAAAGATTAACCAAACGACAAAAAATCAAAGAACAAATTTTGTGATAGTTGTTTAAATCAGGAATCTACTTTTTACATTTTAGCTTTCACTTTTGCAGTGATGATACAGATATAAAAAGATTAAATTTTAGAAACACTTTGGTAATTATGAGCATTTTCAGCTGTATATTTTTCATGTTATAAAACAAGCAATATCAATTCTGTAAATATCTTCAAACAGGTAGTAAAATGACTATAAGTAACTGAAATAGTCAACAAATGGGTGTTAATTGACTTCCTGAATTTTTCTGTTTCAGGAAACCAAGAGTTGAAACATTGATCATGAATTGGGTAAATAAGAGCATCATACAGGAGTTTATTCTGCTGGATTTCTCAGATCGACCTTGGCTGGAATTTCTACTCTTTGTGGTCTTCTTGATTTCTTTCGTCATGACCATCTTTGGCAATCTGACCATTATTCTAGTGTCACGCCTGGACTCCAAACTCCATACCCCTATGTATTTTTTTTTTTTTTTTTTTTTTTTTTTTGAGACGGAGTCTTGCTCTGTCGCCCAGGCTGGAGTGCAGTGGCCGGATCTCAGCTCACTGCAAGCTCCGCCTCCCGGGTTCACGCCATTCTCCTGCCTCAGCCTCCCGAGTAGCTGGGACTACAGGCGCCCACCACCTCGCCCGGCTATTTTTTTGTATTTTTTTAGTAGAGACGGGGTTTCACCGTGTTAGCCAGGATGGTCTCGATCTCCTGACCTCGTGATCCACCCGTCTCGGCCTCCCAAAGTGCTGGGATTACAGGCTTGAGCCACCGCGCCCGGCCTATTTTTTTCTTAGCAATCTGTCACTCCTGGATCTTTGCTACACCACATGTACAGTCCCACAAATGCTAGTAAATTTATGCATCATCAGAAAAGTAATCAGTTATGGCGGCTGTGTAGCTCAGCTTTTCATATTTCTGGCCTTGGGGGCTACTGAATGTCTTCTCCTGGCTGTCAGGTCCCTTGATAGGTTTGTAGCTATTTTTCAGCCTCTCCATTACTCAGTTATCATGCACTAGAGACTCTGTCTCCAGTTGGCAGCTGCATCCTGGATTACTGGTTTTGGTAACTCAGTGTGGTTGTCTACCCTGACTCTCCAGCTGCCACTCTGTGACCCTTATGTGATAGATCACTTTCTCTGTGAAGCCCCTGCAATGCTCAAGTTATCCTGTGTTGAGACAACAGCAAATGAGGCTGAACTATTCCTTGTCAGTGTGCTCTTCCATCTAATACCCCTAACACTCATCCTTATATCATACGCTTTTATTGTGCGAGCAGTGTTGAGGATACAGTCTGTTGAAGGTCGACAAAAAGCATTTGGGACATGTGGTTCCCATCTAATTGTGGTGTCACTTTTTTATGGTACAGCTATCTCCGTGTACGTGCAACCACCTTCACCCCGCTCCAAGGACCGAGGAAAGATGGTTTCTCTCTTCTATGGAATCATTGCACCCATGCTGAATCCTCTTATATATACACTTAGGAACAAAGAGGTAAAGGAAGCCTTTAAAAGGTTGGTTGCAAGAGTCTTCTAATCAAGAAATAAGAAACATGCAAATGATAAGCTTTGCTAAAGACAAAATGTTTACTTAGCTTACTAATTTCTCTGCAAGTTGTCCTACTTTTGTCATTACTGTAGAGAACAATTGTAATCTCCCTCAAATAAAATTTCCTTGACGAAGAACTATATTTGCTTCTGTTGCCGAAATGTTTTCATTGAACAAGCCCCCAGAATTGACCTTCCAATTCACCAAAAATTGTAATCACAACATCTTCAAGGTTTGTCAAACATCCCATCAATGCTTGTACAATTCAGTGTAACTTAGACCCTTAGAAAAGCCAGAATTTCTTTCTCCAATATCACACACACACACACACACACACACACAAAAGCACACACACACTAAAGGAGGCTCACTGAAACTCTCAAACCCCACCACTTCAAATTTGGATCTGGGTTAACAATTCTAATTTTAAAATTTCCACTCCCACATCAGCATAATAAGGAAATCTATAATAATTTTTATTCTAAAATTATAACCAGATTTTCCATTTTCTTACCATATTTCTGTAGTCATGTTTTTTCTACTAAATGAAAGCATTCTTTTTATTTCCTTTGCAAATCAAACTCTAGATATTTATTAGGTCCAGCTAATTTTCTTTTACATGAATTTTTTTTCCTAATTCTCCCAACTATCATATTATCTACCATTCTTTTAAACCCTAAAGCACTTACAGCTTAGATTCCAAAATAGCACATTATGTAATGATTTCCAAAGATTTATTGTTTAGTACTTTTGTCTTGCATAATAGTAGTCTAATTATATTTTATTCTTGAGTGTACAAAAACTACAGCATACGTTTTACCACATCACCTTTAGAAGTCATCGTAGTGCTGAGGAAATAGCATGCATTTACATTATTAGTTGATTCTTTTGGTTATTGAGTGATTCATTTACATTATAATAATTTAACAACCTTGCTACCCTTCTTTATCCATTGTTTTCTTCTACTAATGCATTATACATGTAGAAAATACAGTAGCTTAAAATATATTTATCATGTTTCTTATCAAAACCTACAGCACTTTTGCCATAATAAAATGTTAACAGAGAAATAAATCTGGTTTGCCAAGTTCTGACTTCAGTTTTCTCTCCTAATGGGAATAATTATCATAAAAAGCATAAATTGAAGCAAAATACTGATAAAGTATATTTAAAGCATAAGATAATAATTTTCGGCCGGGCGCGGTGGCTCAAGCCTGTAATCCCAGCACTTTGGGAGGCCGAGACGGGCGAATCACGAGGTCAGGAGATCGAGACCATCCTGGCTAACACGGTGAAACCCCGTCTCTACTAAAAAATACAAAAACTAGCCGGACGAGGTGGCGGGCGCCTGTAGTCCCAGCTACTCGGGAGGCTGAGGCAGGAGAATGGCGTAAACCCGGGAGGCGGAGCTTGCAGTGAGCTGAGATCCGGCCACTGTACTCCAGCCTGGACGACAGAGCCAGACTCCGTCTCAAAAAAAAAAAAAAAAAAAAGATAATAATTTTCTCACTGAAAATTAATTCATTGCTAAAGGTCCAAATAAATGACAGGTCAGATTACTGGAGACAAATGTGTATCTCAAAGCCAATGTCAGTGTAGTTTGATGAATTATGAGGACATAGAAGAGAAAACAGAATTCCAGAAATTGAAATAGTTGATTTTTAAAATGAGAGGTTGATTGATTTAACTAATTTTATAATTGCAGATTTGGTTTTAACTAGTATTTATACTTGTATCCTGGTGTATAATTTTATACTGGTAACTTCTATAACTAAGCTATTATCAGTTACCTTGAGAATATAAAAAATATATTAATGATTCATATAGAACAAGACACATTAAACTGTGTCTCTCCTTTTTTGCAATTCTGAGAAATTTATTTTTCTAATACAAACCACTTTTAAGGAGAATGTATTTTGGATTTTTTTATACTTATAATAAAATATACATAAAATTTCGTAGTTTAACCATTTTTAAGTGTACAGCCAGTGGCATTAAGTGCAATCACATTGAGCGTCAATCTCCAGAATTTTTTCATCTCCTGAAACTAAAACTCTGTACCCATTAACAAATAACTACCTATATTCCATATTTTGTCCCCACCAGCCCCTGGCAACTGCTATTCTCTTTTCCATCTGATTTTGAACAGTCTAGATACCTCATATGAATGAAATTTTAGAGTGCTTTTTCTTCATGGCTAACTTATTTCACTTAGCATAATGTCTTTAAGGTTCATCCATGTTGTAGCATGTGTCAGAATTTCCTCCCTTTTAAGACTGAATAATATTCTATTGTATGTATATACCACATTTGGTTTATCTTTTCATCAGTTGATAGGTATTTGAGTTGTTTTCACCTTTTGGCCATGTTGAATAATGCTGCCATGAATATGGGTGTATAAATATCTGTCTGAGTTCCTGCTTTCAGTTCTTTTGGGTATATACCCAGAAGTGGAATTGCTAGATCATATGGTAATCTTACTTTTAATTTTTTGACAAACTGCTATACTGTTTTCTATAATGGTGGCACCATTTTTCATTCTCACTAACTGTCCACAAGGGCTGTAATTTCTCCATATAGCTCATTTTAATAAAATTAATTTTTATAAAGTGCTTTGTGATATATATTTTATGATACAGAGAATAACCAGAAAATAGTAGAGTTCTTTTTGTTCATATCTATTTCTATATTCTCACTCAAAAATTGATTAATGGAAATTACTCAAGAAGAGAGGTTTTATTGTAATGGGACATAAATATTCAAATAAAAGAGCAATCAGGCCCAACCAGGAATAGTAAACTAAATTTAGGGAATAAAACTGCACATCATATTTTGGAGGCTGAGGCAAGAGAATCGCTGGAGCTCAAGAGTCGAGGCCAGCCTGGGCAATATAGCAAGACCCATCTCTAAAAAAATAAAAAATAAAATTGAACATCAATGCAAAAGCTTTTACTACATGTTATATTCTATGTAATAGTAGAAATTATAAGATTGCCAGTGACTCTCATAAGGATAGAACTAAGGACATATATTCATGGTACCACATGTAGATTATCAAATTCAGTTCAACTCATAATAATCCTTATAAGAGATATACCTATCCTTATGGGAGTTTTTGTAATAAATTGCATCCATGATAACCATTTCCATTGAGGTCCAGAGAAACAAAATGTGAAAAAGAAATGACAGATAAATTGAAACATTTGGGAAAATGTCATATAGAAAAGGAGTTAGACTTTATTTGTTGGTTTCTAAAATAGAAAGAACTAGTAAGAAGTATGTGGAGATAATATTGGTTGTATGGAAGGACTTGCTCACAGTCAGTAAAAAACAAAAATGGAATGATTTGGCTTCATGAATAATAAAATTTCCTGGCCAGGCACAGTGGCTCACGCCTGTTATCGCAGCACTTTGGGAGACTAAGGCAGTCAGATTACTTGAGGTCAGGAGTTTGAGAGTAGCTTGGACAACATGGTGAAATCCCGTCTCTAAAAAAATACAAAAATTAGCCAGGCGTGGTGGCACACACCTGTAGTCCCAGCTACTCGGAAGGCTGTGGCAGGAGAATCACTTAAACCCGGGAGGCGGAGGTTGCAGTGAGCCAAAATCGTGTCATTGCATTCCAGCCTGGGCAACAAGAGCAAGACTCTATCTCAAAAAAATAAATAAATAAAAAATTTAAAAATAAAATAAAATAAAATTTCCTTAGCAACAGTTATTCAAGTATATCACTTTGTGGAAATATTTCATATGGTATTCAAATACTGGAAGGATGGTTGGATTACATGACTTACAGGATGATTTCTAACCCAGAGATTCTGTGAGTCTGTGAGTATAAATAAAGAAGGAATTTAACTTAGGAATAAAATAACTGTCTAGAGCCAAAAGTTCTGAAGTTTTGGAATGTTTAATTAAAGATTAGGATGAATAGTTATCTATAGACATTCATAGACTGAAGCTATGTAGCCTATTATCCTCTGATTAAGCAGCATAACATTAACTTGCTTTTTATTGTTTTATGACTTTTAGTAAATTTACACAGTTGTTCACCAGTTGTACTTTATGATTGTTTCCAGTTCGGGTTATTTTGAGTATGTTTATATGAAAATGCATAGACAATTTTTTATATAGATAAATTCTCATTTTTCATGAGCACACATCTAGGAGTAGAAATGCTAGGTTGTAATGGCAAATCCATGTGTACATTTTTAACAAAATACGAAGCTGTTTTCTACAGTGATTATACCATTTTATATTTTTCTCCAGCAACACATGAGGGTTTTAATTTCTCCCCATCCTAACTGACACATGTTTTCAGACTTTTGCAGTATAGCCATTCTAGAGTATGTGTAGTAATGTCTCATTATGTACTTATTAGCATTTTCCAAGTGATTAATGATGTTGAGCATATTTTCATGCACTTATTAGCCATTTATACAGCTCCTTTTATAAAATATACATTCAAATATTTTGCCCATTTGTCAAATGAAGTGTCTTATTATTATCAAGACTTTTCTATGTATTGTAGACACAGTCTTTTATCAGATACATATTTAGCAATTATTTTCTCCTAATCTGTAGCTTTTTTCTTTTTCATTTTTGACAGAGTCTCACTCTGTTGCCCAGGCTGGAATGCAGTGATGCAATCTGAGTTCAAGCTTGTTTCATTTTTAACACCTTCATTGAGATATAATTTACATACCAGAAAACTTTCTCATTTAGAAGTACTGTTCAGGCCCTGCCAGGTTCAAGCTTGTTTCATTTTTAACACCTTTATTGAGATATAATTTACATACCATAAAACTTACTCATTCAAAAGTATAGTTAGCAGGTGGGGTGGCTCATGCCCGTAATCCCAGCAGTTTGAGAGGCTGAGGTGGGAGGATCACTTGAGTCCAGGAAGGTGGAAGCTGCCGTGAGCCCTGATTGTGCCACTGCACTCCAACCTGGGTGCCAGAGCAAGACCCTCTCTCAAAATAAAATAAGCAAAATGAGAAGTAAAGTTCAGTGGTTTTCTAGTACATTCACAGAATTCTGTAATCATCACCACCGCTGAATTTTAGAAATTATAATTATCCCCCATAGAAACCTTGTGTACCTTAGCAGTCATTTTCCATTTCACCTGCTCTTCACTTCCAACCCAAGCCATTGGCAACCATTAATCTACTTTTCATATCTATATGTTAGCCTATTCTAGACATTTCATATACATGGAGTCATATAATACACAGTCTTTCGTGACTGACTTCTTTCACTTAACATAATGTTTTCAAGGCCCATTCATGTTGTAACATGTTTCAGTACTTCATTCTGTTTTATTGCCAAATAATATTCCATTGCATAGATATACTTAATTTCATTTATCCATTCATCAGTTGATGAAAATTTCAGTTGTTTCCACTTTTTGGTCTTTATGAATAATGTCACTATGAACATTTAAGTATAAGTTTATATAGACACATGTTTTCATTTCTGTTGGGTATATATTCTATGTATGAGTGAAATTGCTGGGCCATATAGTAACACCATGTTTAATTTTTTCTCTTTTTTTGTTAGACACAGTCTCACTCTGTTACCCAGGCTGGAGTACAGTGGCACAATCTCAGCTCGCTGCAACCTCTGCCTCCTGGGTTCAAGCGATTCTCCTGCCTCAGCCTCCCAAATAGCTGGAATTACAGGCACCCGCCACCATGCCTGGATAATTTTTGTGTTTTTAGTAGAGACAGGGTTTTGCCATGTTGGCCAGGCTGGTCTCAAACTCCTGACCTCAAGTGATCTGCCTGCCTCGACTTTCCAAAGTGCTGAGATTACAGACATAAGCCACTGCACCCAGCCACTATGTTTTCCAAAGTAGCTACTCTATTTTAATTCCCACCAACAACATAAGAGGATACTAAGTTTCCACTTTATTGAAAACACTTTGGTACTGCCATTCTTCATTATTATAGACATCCTGTTGGTTGCAAAGCAGTATCTTGTGGTTTTGTTTTTATTTCCCTAATGACTAGTGATATTGAACATCTTTTCATGTTTTTATTGGTCATTTGTATATCTTCTTTGGAGAAATGTGTATTCAAATCATTTGCCCACTTTTTAAGTTGAGTTGTCTTTTTATTACTGAATTACAGAAGTTCTTTACATATTCTGGGTACAAGTCTTTGTTGGAGATATAATTTGCAAAGATATTCTCCTGTTCCGTATTTTCAATTACTTGATGGTGTCCCTTGAAGCACAAAGTTTTTCAATTTTGATGAAGCCCAATTTATCTTTAAGTATTAAGAAACCACTGTGTAAATGAAGACCATAAAGATTTTTACCTGGGTTTTCTTCTAGGGACTTATAGTTCAGCCTCTACATACATTTAGGTCTGTGATCCATTTTGAGTTAATTTTTACGTATGGTGTGAGGAAGGAGTCCAGCATCATCTTTTTAGATGTGCATATCTATTTGATGTTTGTCCCAGCATCATTTGTTGAACAGACTATTCTTTCTTCAATAAATTATCTTAGCACCCTTGTCAAAAATCCATTGACCATAAATCTGTAAGTTTATCTATGGACTCACAATTTATTCCATTGATCCATATGTCTACCTTTATGCCTGTACCCTGCTTTCTTTATAACTGTAGTTTTGTAGTAAGTTTGGAAATTAGGAAGTGTGAGTCCTTCAACTTTGTTCTTCATTATTAACATTGCTTTGACTATTTTGTGTCTCTTGCATTTCTATACTAGTTTTAAGATCAGCTTGTCAATTTCTGCAAAACAAAACAAAAAACAAAAAACAAGAAAGCCAGCTGTGATTTTGTTACAGATTGCATTGGATCTATAGATCAATTCGGGGGGTTTTGTCATCTTAATAATATTGTTTTCCAACCCATGAACATGGGATGACTTTCCATTTATTTAAATCTTTCATTTCTTTCTACAATGTTTTATAGTTTTCAGTGAACATGACTTTTACTTTTTTTAACAGAGCTCCAAAAGAGGTCAAACCTCTCTATTGACTGAAAGGCCGCCAGAGTTTGAATACGATGCCACTGAGCTTGGGATCCCCAAGTTAAAATATCACAGACCCCAACTAGCTTACTAAGATTCAGCAGTTTCTCTTGGATAGACCATTTAACTTTGTTTGTTCTGTGCCTTAGCTTTATTTCCAGAGTTGCAGAAAAGACAAGTCACAGATCGGGAGAAAATATTTGCAAAACATACATATCATGACCCACGAGGCCCCTCCTCTGCCACTGCCACTGCCACTGAGATGCTCTATCTCACTTCCTACCTATTACCTTCCCTTGTGAGCAACACCTCCCTTAGTGCCAAGGACATCAAGAAGATCCTGGACAGAGTAGGCATGGAGGCAACTGATGACTGGCTAAACAAGGTTATCAGTGAGCTGAATGGAAAAAAATATTTAAGATATCATTGCCCAAGGTATTGGTGAGCCAAAGCTCAACAATAAGAAAACACGTAAACCAATTAAAAAATGGGCAAAATATCTGAACAGACACCTCAACAAAGAAGAAATACAAATGGCAAATAAGCATGTAAAACGATAGTCAATGTCATTTTTTGTTAGGAAATTACAAATCAAAAAACAGGGAGATACCACTACATTCTCATTAGAATGAACTAAAATCTAAAAATCGACAATACCAATTGCTAGCAAAGATGCAGAGTGCAGAAAGTCTCATTCATTTCTTCTGAGACACAGAATAGTACATCAATTTCCTGATCACTGTAATCCATTCCATGACCCACATAGATATTTTTCTCCCCACATGTTAGGAAAGCAGATCTCCCATGGTATTCATGGACTTCTCTTTCTGAGTGGAAATTCACAAGGGTATCTTCTAGTTATCTATTCCAATCTCCCCCACCCTCGTCTAGCATCTTGAAGGGTCTTGGTTGCTAACCTGAGATTGTGACCCAAACCTTCATTTCTAAAGGTCTGAACCCTTGGTAATCATGCTGTCTTCAGTCTGAAGTTGCTGCATCTGTCTATTCATAGTTATGATGGAACACAGGAGGTAGCCAAGTGGATCTCCTGTACTCCACATGAATTCTTCTGTGGCCCCTTGTCTAAAATGAGCCCTGCTTCCTCCTGCTGATCAGGGTCAATTTCCCCTGACAGTATGGTAAGGTAGTTATCTATTGCTGCATAACAAATCACTCCAAAACTTACCAGTTTAAAACAACAAACATTTATTACTTCACAGTTTCTTTTAGGTTAGGAATTGAGGCACAGCTTAGTGGGGTCCTCTGGCTCAGGGTTGGTCTCACACAAGGATACAAAGTGTTGGCTGGAGCTACAGGCATCTTAGGTCTTAATGGGGTTTCCAATCTCACCCACTGATAGTTGGCTGGTCTCAGAAGACCTACTTGCAGGGTTACTCATTTAGACCTATTCATACGGCTGCTCCATGACATGGAAGCTATCTTTCTCCACCATGAGTAATCCATCAGAACGAGTGAGAGTGAGTGCAGGCAACATGAAAGCCAGTCTTTTTATAACCTAACATCTTGGAAGTGACATCACAACACTTCTGCTTTATTCTAATTGTTAGAAATGAGTCAATAAGGTCACAGGATCCTTCAGGTGTCACTTCGCCAGCCAGAAACCTCTGTGGCCGTCTGCGCCTCTGCTTGAGTTTAGCTCGTGCCCACTGGGCTCATTTTGCCCACTTGGCTCAGCAGGCTGCACTCTGTTTGCACTACTGGCCCAGATCCCATGCCCGCCGAGGGTGAGCCAGGCACAGAGTAGTGAGGGTTGTGTGAGTGAGTGTGGGGTCTGGCCACTGAACATAACCAGGTGCACCAACTGCTGTGGCAGAATAGGCAGCTCCTGGTGCCGACTCCACGCAAGGCTGTGGCTGGACCAGGTGTACGGCAAGCAGCTTCCACTGCAGGCACTGGCGCCTGGATGAGGGGAATGTGGTGGTGCCTGAAAACTTGACGATGCCACAAGAACCCCAAGGGTTGGGCGGGGCACATGCTACATTTCTCTTGTTCACACCACCTGCAGCTTGGTAAATGGAGAGAGGGTTGGTTTCAGCCCGTTTGTGTTACAACTGGTTCAGTCCCACCATCCCACTCCAACCTACTCCTGGGCTGGCCCAACCACACCCTGCCTCCCATTGCATGGGGCAGCCACCTACACCAGTGAAGGTGGGTAGGGCTATAGTGTTACAGCTCTGGTAGGGGAAATCCCGAGGTCTGGGCCCTCAGAAGAGTCCCCAGTCACCAGGTTTCACTCCCACAGTTTGACAAACAGGAGTGTGTCACTGCCCACAGCTCAGTGAGCCAGCCTGGAAAGTGTTACAGCCCTTTTCACGCCTGCCATTCCATGGGTCTCGAGTTCTTGACCTGTGTCCAGGAAGAATGAGGTCACATGGACAACTGGAGGGTGTTCAAGGTGAAGAAGAGCTTTATTAAACAACAGAACAGTTCTCAGCAGAGAGGAGACCCAAAGTGGGTAACTCCTATTCACAGGCAGGATTGGACTGAATCTGGGGTTTTTATGGGCTCAGAATAACCCCAGGAAGGTTATAACCATCCTCGAAAAGGAGGAAGTACATGCTGATTGGTCCATGGGCAGGAGAATTGGTCCATGGAGAAAGTACATGTTGATTGGTCAATGAGTAGGCCCGGAAAAACCACCTGATTAGCCAAAAGGCATCAAGGAAGTTCTCAATCTATGTCTTGGACTCCATTTGGAACTGGCAGCCCAGTCCCGAGGCTTCAGGCCATTCTTGGCTTGAAGGTCGGGACTCACTGCAGACCCACCCCTTCCCACCTAGTAACCTATTTGCCTCCTGCCATCATCAATAAGACTAACTCATACTTAATAGAAGGGATTACACATGGGGGAATATAGCAGTAAACACAATACTTAATGGAAATGAAAATATCAAAGAGTGGAAAAATAATAAGCACTTAACAAACATAATAGAATAAATAATCCAATGTTTATCTTTTTCACTGTCTTGGATAAGATAGTAATTGTGACACAATATTGTAACTTCCTCATTCTTACCTTTCTCTGGATTGTGAGATCCTTGAGGGCACATATGTAACATTTATTTACATCCCAAGTGTCTTTCACAGTGCCTGAAAATGTCTAATGATAGAAACATATTGTATATCCCAGAGTCATTCTGCATTATAAGATTTTATGGGAATTATTCCTGAAGGATATGCATAGAACAAAAAAGTCACTGACAGAGAATAGCTTTCCTAGGTACTCTCACTAAATCTTTACTCACCAAAATGCCATCCAGAAGTGAGGGGATGATTATTTGAGTTCTATTGGGAAAGTTTCAGATTTGATGGTGTGAATAATAGTATTGGGTAAATCCCCAGGGCTGCTGAATAGCTCTAAGATGCAACTGTAAAGCAAAGGGAAGACAACAGTGACAGGAGCTGACTCACTTTAGCTCTCCACTGTAATTAGTCCTTAATTGACTATTTCTCTTCTAAGGCAGACAACCCCAGAGAGTATTCCATTTTATGAATTATAACAAAACTCATTTGAAACTTTTTAATAGTTGCATGCAGCATAGGCAGAACATGTTAATCGATTCTACTCTCCCAAGAGCTGGATCCCTGTGGACATGGAGAAAACAAGATCACTGCTGTTGGCAGCTGAATTCTAATAATTATTATAATGAGATCTCTAAGGTCTTGTTCTTCCTTCCAACTTTTATAAAGAACTGCAGAAGTTGAAAATCACTTTCCCACTTGCTCTAATTTTAAATGTTACCCATCGATTTCATCACTCAGACTCCCTTAAGATTTTTCAGTTATGCAGAGAGAATCACATGAGTAAATGTAACCATCTTTTAATTTTACCAGAAAAAGATGGCCTAAGAAAAACTTCTTTTATCAATAAATCCAAACATTTCTTTCTTTAGTCTCTCCAATCTATAATTCCATCTTTTTTTCTCATCTCCTTCAGAACTTAACTATCAGGGACAATAAGTCAGTTGTTAAATGAGTTAGTGGGTTGAGTATCTTTCCTTTTTACTTAGAAGACAGAGAAAACATGAAAAAACAAATGACATTAAACTGAAGCTTAATTTTAAAAATTTACTTCCAACATTTATTTAACACTTATAAATGTTAAAGCAACATATAGTCATAATTATATATTACATTTTCATATGGTTATATGTTAACTTTTTTATTTTTACAAGACTAAACAGGGAAAATTAAAAATTCACTTATTTGAAACTCCTGTTATCTTTGCATATTTATGTAAATCATAGTATTTTAGAAATTGAAGAGGAAGAAATTCGTGCAAACCCATTCTACAAGGCCATTGTTATTCTTATACTAAAACCAGACAAAATGCAACAAAACCAGAAAACTCCAGGCCAATATCCCTAATGAACATAGATACAAAAACTCTTAACAATATAGCAAACCAAATTCAATAGCACATTACAAAGATCATTCACTATGATCAAGTGAAATTTGTCCTATGGTTCCAAGGATGGTCCAACATACACAAATCAATAAACATGATATATCATGTTAGCAGAATCAAGGACAAAAATTACATGACAAATAAAAGGCATTTGATAAAATTCAATAGGCTTTATGATAAAAACTCTCAAACCAAGTGTACAAGGAACATACCTCAAAACAATAAAGTCCATATATGACAAGCTGACAGCTAACATCATACTGAATATGGAAAAGTTGAAAGATTTTCCAATCTCTAAGATTTGGAAAAATATAAGGATGCCCATTTTTAGAACATTTATTCAACATAGTACTGAAGTGCTAATCAGAGCAAGTAGGCTGGACAAAGAAATAGAAGACATACAATTTGGAAAGGAGAAAGTCAAATTGCCCCTGTTCACAGATGACATGATCTTATAGATAGAAAACCCTAAAGACACCACCAAAAAAACTGTCAGAACCAATAAACTAATTCAGTAAAGTTGCAATATACAAAATCAGTATCCAAAAATCAGTAGTGTAATAGCAAACTATCTGGAAAAAAAAATCAAGAAAGCAATCCCATTTATAATCACTACAAAAAAAGATACCCAGGAATAAATTTAACCAAGGAGATGAAAGACCGCTACAATAAAAACTATAAAACATTGTTGAAGTATATTAAAAAGTACACAAATAAATAGAAAGATATCCATGTTCGTGGATTGAAAGAATTAACATTGTTTAAATGTCTATGATACCCAAAGCAATCTATGGATTCAATGCAATCTGGAGTGCAACGACATGATCTCGGCTCACTGCAACCTCCACCTCCTGGGTTCAAGCAATTCTCCTGTCTCAGCCTCCTGAGTAGCTGGGACTAAGGGTGCGTGCCACCATGCCCGGTGAATTTTTGTATTTTTAGTAGAGATGGGGTTTCACTGTGTTAGCCAGGGTGGTCTCGATCTCCTGACCTCGTGATCTGCCTGCCTTGGCCTCCCAAAGTGCTGGGATTACAGGTGTGAGCCACCGCACCCGGCCTGAAATAATTTTTTTTAGGGTCAGTCATGAGTTTCAAATAACATCAGTTTGAGGAAAATGTAAGCTTTAGTCTCTCACAGCAATGAATGTGCTCAATGTTTCTTCTTAAGCTATGAGCCATTCTTAAAGAAATCTCTGTAATCCTTAACTTCTCTTAGAGACAATATTATGATTTTGGAGGTTCTTGGGGGCCAATTTTACCTTCTCCAAAGGGTAATCAGTGTGACTTCAGTTTTTTGTTTGAATATAATTTTATGAGCATCAGTCAACCAAATTTCATGTGTTTATTTTGTATGTCATACATTCCAGTAACTTTGCCAATTGAACCTGTAAATAAAAGTTACAAATCCAGTGACTATGGCAAAAAAAAAAAAAAAAAAAAAAACTCTTTGGATTTAATATAATTTTCAATTGAAAATTATATTAAAATATAAATAAATTAGACTTCAATATTCTTTCCTAAGAAAACTGACAAAAATCTCAATTTAAGTACAAAGAAGTATTCAAATACTGTTCATATTTGTGCTATCTTGCCAAATTTACTTTTTTGCCTCACCAAACACCAAGAGTATTTTACCATAGAAATAAAAAGCCAAATTTTAAGGATATGAACAGCTATGGCCCAGACTAAAACCTAAAAATGGACCTAAGAGTTTTGATTCCCAATCATCTGATGATTTCCCTGATGACTCCATGATTTCCCACAAGAATTTACTCTTCTATTTCCTTCTGCTGCACTAGTTAATTACCCAAAGGGAGCATGCAACCCCCATGATCTTTGCAAGAAAATATGTTATGCCAACTTTCAGGTACGGCTTTTGATCCTAAGATATTACCCCTCCATTTTTTCCCCCATCTGGGTCTATAAGATCTTTCAAATCTGCCTTGTTTATTTTCTGGAGTCAGCAGGACATCCTTGTGTTGGAGTTTTGGTTGACAGCTCCAGAAAGCCTGCTGAACACCAGGTGTTTGTCCCAAATGGCAGGTAGACAGAGGAAGAATGTGAATACTATGTGCTATTACAATTGCCTCTTTTCTCTATAATTTAATTACCCTATTGCAATTACTCCATTTTACCATTTTCTGAAGTAGTGCAACACTATTACTCTATCACTTCAATCAAATTGTAAGAAAAGTAATCACATGGCTTTGTTCCTCTTTTATCTTGAGAGAAAAACTAGAATGTAAAGCAGAGAAGAGAGTTTGGGGCTTGTCAGGTTATTTCTTGACAAGTTGAGATCGTTGTAATCACTTCTTTTTTTTTTTTTAAACTCTAAATTTTTTTCTATTTATTTATTTTTTTTTATTTTATTTACTTATTTATTTTTATCTTTTTTTTTTCTTATACTTTAAGTTCTAGAGTACATGTGCACAACGTGCAGGTTTGTTACATATGTATACATGAGCTATGTTGGTGTGCTGCACCCATTAACTTGTCATTTACTTTAGGTATATCTCCTAATGCTATCTCTCCCCTCTCCCCGCTCCCCACAATAGGACCCGGTGTGCAATGTTCCCCTTCCTGTGTCCAAGTGATCTCATTGTTCAATTCCCACCTATGAGTGAGAACATGCGGTGTTTGGTTTTCTGTTCCTGCGATAGTTTGCTGAGAATGATGGTTTCCAGCTGCATCCATGTCCCTACGAAGGACATGAACTCATCCTTTTTTGTGGCTGCAGAGTATTCCATGATGTATATGTGCCACATTTTCTTAATCCAGTCTGTCACTGATGGACATTTGGGGTGATTCCAAGTCTTTGTTATTATGAATAGTGCCATAATAAACATACGTGTGCATGTGTCTTTATAGCAGCATGAGTTATAATCCTTTGGGTATATACCCAGTGATGGGATGGCTGGCTCGAATGGTATTTCTAGTTCTAGATCCTTGAGGAATCGCCACACTGTTTTCCACAATGGTTGAACTAGTTTACAGTTCATTTCACTGTTAGCTTGAGTTGCCTTCTCCTTTGCTGTTATATCATTCCCACTGGCACCTGGAAATCCTTCCAAAATGTTTTCCTGGCCTGGGGCCATCACACAGCCCACCTGCATGGCCAACCTAACTGCTGAGTGTTTGGTCTTATGACCTTGAATAGCCATGTAGGAACTCTATGGTGGACTGAGCCACTACTGGGTAAAGACTGGATCTCTGTACAAACTTGGATAACCGGACAATACATATAAATAGGTACCCTAGATCCATCTAACACCACACATGCAAATGTGAGTGATTGAGATATGACATTGAACAACTATAGACAAAATTTAAGTTTTTCCCTAAACATGTCCCACAGGAGGCAACCATAAAAGTGAAAACTGCCCTGAAGAGCACCAGTTTCTGGCAATGGAGATCATACTGGCAAATGTGGGATGGCTTTCTTTAGCTCATCCCTACAGCAAGGATGCTCTCTTGAGTTGCAGAGATCTGTTAGGAACAACTTAATCACGCTAAAGACATTCAGGTAATGCCTAAGGTATTCTAGTACCTAGGTTTCCTCCCAACTGCCCAATGCCAATACACCATTATCCTTAAGGACACAGATTGATTTGTCACAAACAGTCTTGTAGGCCAGGAATATACTGAATTGCCCCAAATGGTACCCAGTGGCTCTGTGCTACTAACCTCCGGCCCAGGCTTCCCCTGGGGTGGCTTGGATGACTCCAGAATCTCTGACACCATTCCTGTATCCCTCAATGAGTCCATCTGGAGAAGTCAGTGGAGTAGGTCTGTTTTTTCTTGGTGGGATTACTTATTGACTATATTTGTGCCTCCAGTAGGTTCTTCTGATATCACGTAGAAGCTGGAAGCCCTTCAGAGATTCGTCTCCACAGCTTTGCATGATGCCAAACATGGTATGGAGGCCTTGAACATTGAAAAAGCATCAATGAAAAAAGTTGTCTACAAAACCAAATGGCCCTAGAGATGCTGACATCTGTGCAAGGGGGAACCTGCGCCCTTTTCAAAAGTGAACATTGTGTGCATATTCCAGACAAAGAAGCTGAAGTTAATCAATCCATCCTTCACTTATAAAAGCAATTACAGCTTACTGACCACATAGAGTATGCCAAGTGGTCTACACAAAGTCATGTTTTCCAGGATGGGGTCCTTGGTGGAAAGCTCTGCTAGCAAGCGTTTTGGAAAATGTGATTTTAGATCTTGTCATGTGCACTTGTATTTACTGTTAGCGTAGGTTTTGTTTGCTGTGTTTCATAAAGCCAGGGGAAAGAAATTGCCGACGATCCCACCCTTTCTGACCAGCTCAGGGAACATATAGGAAGAGATGGGCATGTGAAATTGTAAGAGCCAATCAGGAAAATGGATTGCAGGATCTCTGACTGGAAATCATAGAGCCTTGACTATTCTGTGACTGAAAATCAGAGTGCCTTGACCTCTCTTTGACCTAGCCAGCTGCAGCTTTTTCCCAGCATGCTTGAACCCAAACTTGGGTCTTGAACATTCTCAGGCACTGATAAAGGTATCTAAGTTGTCGCCAAAAACACTGAAAGAAACTAGCTCTGGCCCTGAGCCAAATTCTTTAAACCCTCATATAAACTCCATACCCTGACCCCCTCACTGCAGACATATCTAGGTAGAACACCCCTTTTCTCTCCTATCCATGGGGAGGATTTCTGCAACACGATGTAAGTTCCCTCAATAAATGCTTTAGACTGATCACCTTGGCACATAGTGCTTCTTTCTTTGGAATTCCAACCAGCCCCAACTAGGACAGTTTTGGGCACTCCCTTGTGTGAACTCCCCTGCCACCACTTTCGAGGGACAAAACAGTACATATCTAATGGAATCATCTTGTTAAAAAGCAAGGGAACAACAAATACAAAATTTGTGATAGTGTTTCCTCAGATGAGAGGTAGTACAGAGAGGGACTAGAAAAAGAGTAGTATTAAATCTAAGTTGTTGTCAATCTATAGTTCTTATAGATCAGGTAATGGATTAAAAAATGTTCACACTTTAAGGCCACGCATGGACCAATGACAGCCAGTGGTTATAATTAATACCATTTTGAATATCTGAGTTCCACTGGAGTAAGGCGATGAATCAAACAAGGCCTTAGAAGAAAAGTTGCATGGGAATGCAGGAAGGTTTTGCAGAGGAGGTGAAGTTTCAGTTGCATCCCTGTTGCGTGGGCTTCAATTTCACCGTCTGAGATTTAAATAGAGGCAGGAGTCACTCAGGCTAGAGTGCAGTGGTGCAATCACAGCTCACTATTGCAGCCACCACTTCCTGGGCTCAGGCGATCCTCCCGCCTCAGCTTCGTGAGTAGCTGGGAGTACAGGTGCACTCCACAACCCTCGATTATTTTTTTTTTTAAATTTTTGTAGAGACAAGGTCCCAGCTATGTTGCCCAGGCTGGTCTCGAACTCCTGAATTCAATTAATCCTCCCGTGTTTGCCTCGCAAAGTGGGGAATTAGAAAAGTGAGCCAACACGCCCGGCCCACTAGTGTTAAAAAATAAAAACAAAAGCAAGAATCTGACAGATAGAGCCAGGGTCTCTTCAAGGGTCTCTTCATAGCCCTTCTCAGGCTTGTACGCCTCATAAGAAAACTATCACATATGACTGCAAAACCCACCTTACACCAAAAATACTTCTGCAAGGACATCTGCCCAGCAACTGTTTGTCTAACCTCAGACTGGTGTCATCCTTGTTACCAATCTTTGTAGTCAAGGATAATGATTTTAAACAATCACATAAACCTCCTCATTCTTCCTTTAAAAACCTTTGTCTTCCCTTACCTCCCTGAATAGAAACATAGTTTACTCTGGCAAGTCTATTCTTTAATGCAATTTCCTATTCCCGAATAAATTTTTTTTTTTTTTTTTTTTTTTTTTTTTTTTTTTTTGGTGGAGTCTTGCTCTGACGCCTAGGCTGGAGTGCAGTGGCATGATCTTGGCTCACTGCAACCTTCACTTCCTGGGTTCAAGCGATACTCCTATCTCAGCCTCCCAAGTAGCTGGGACTACAGGCACTCGCCACCACACCCAGCTAATTTTTATATTTTTAGTAGAGACAGGGTTTCACCATGTTGGCCAGGCTGGCCTTGAACTCCTTGTTAAATACAGTGCGTTCTAAATTTCTCTTCAAAGAACCAGTATGTCAGTACCTTCAGTTCTTTGTTCTCCATTTTAAAGTTTAACTTCCTCATTTTCCTCATCTCCTTGCTTCTAGTTTCAGTAAACGACCTTTTCCGCCAGTTCTAATCAGTAGTTCACATCTGTTTCCCTGGTGACCTGCTCCGTCCTGAGTCACCCCTAGTCACCTGCTCTGTCGTGAGTCACCCCGGTGACCTGCTCTGACCTGAGTCACCTTTAGTCACCTGTTCCGTAACCGTCCTTCGCGCCGAAACTACTCACCTCACCACCCCGGCTCTTACCCCTGCTCTCTTTAAAATAGCCAATCGGAATTAACTTAGACTGTGCGGCCCAACCCTAGCCAGCACGGGAACGACACAGCACTAGGGACTACCTGCGTCAGGGATAAGAACTCCTTCCCTTCCTTTGATCAGGTGTGCTCTAGCCATTGCTCTATCCGTGAGACGCACCCTTCTATAGAAGTAAATTGCTTTGCTGAGAAAATTTGTGCTCGAGTGTAAATATTTTTTTTTTCCTTCTTCTTCTTTTTCTGAGTCTCACTCTGTCACCCAAGCTGGAGTGCAGCGGCGCGGTCTCGGCTCACTGCAAGCTCCGCCTCCCGGGTTCAAGCGAGTCTCCTGCCTCAGCCTCCCAAGCAGCTGTGACTACAGGGGCGTGCCACCACGCCCGGCAATTTTTTTTTTTTTTTTTTTTTTTTGTATTTTCAGTAGATACTGGGTGTCACCCTGCAAGCCAGGATAGTCTCGATCTTCTGACCTCGTGATACGCCCGCCTCGGCCTCCCAAAGTGCTGGGATTACAGGCGTGAGCCACTGCGCCCGGCCAACGTCATTTTCTTTTCGAGAGTCCCCTCTGTTATTTAGCGAGACACACTACTACAATGGAGAAAAAAGACGCCTTCTCCTTCAAGCCCTGAGAGCTTCAGGACTTTGGCGAAAAGTCTGCGCCTGAAGCGACCCAGGAAGGATTCTCGGAATCATAGTCCCAAAGGCATCCCGTCTTCTGCGCAGACTCACAAGTCCCTGTGGACGGAATCCTTGAAGTGTAGTGCCGCTCAGTCCTTCCACCGGAAGTGTCCGATCGGAATCAGCCCTGTCGGAGAGGTGAGTCCGGGTTTGGGGACCCAGACGTCCAGCCCTGTTTCCCCCTCCAAACATCCAGTCCCTCTCATATTGCCTTTGAAATTAGCAGCCTCTGGGTGACCAGACCTTGGACCTCAGAGGAATCCCGGAGAAAGGTGGAACCAGCTTCGGCGTTGGGAGGGCAGGCGCGCTTACGTATTTAGTGAGGGTTTGGCGGTCTCCATAGTTACCTCCGCCGCGCGTGACGTCATAGTGGGGCGCTGAGAGGGCGTGGTGGCGTGGGGTGGGGGCTGTCCTGCTGATCCTGAATTTGGGGTCACTGGTAAGAGGAGTTGCCCATTCCAGCCAGGTGGAACGGGGAGGGGTGTCAAATGTCTCGCATCTGTTATTGTCTGCCAAAAGAAACTGCTGTGACGACCATCCCCAGTCCCCTGCTTCCCTTGGGAAGAGTAACTGCCCTTTTGTAGGACACTTGGGGACAACCCCGGCTTGTCCTGAAATTTATTGACACGGTAAATAGTATTTCCTGTGTGCCGAGGATGCAGTGAAACCAACACTGACCTACCCTTGAGAAACACAAGGTACTATGGGAGCCTTTACCAGCATGCCCCTTGACGCCTCTGTTCTGCTTTGTGGTCTCTACCGGATTTCCCCTGACTCTCTCCCCCTCCACCAACAAAACTCTCACCCGTTTTCCCCTCCTCCATATACCCACCAAGGCATGGTCATCCATCAGGAGCCCTCCTCTTTAACCTCCACCTTTCTCATAATTAATTACTCGTTCCTCTCTGTTCTCCTAGCGTTTGTTTACACTTCTGCTTACCCGTTTTTGTAAGTCCTCCTAACACTATTATAAGGCACTAGATGCTCAAGAAATATTTATTAAAGCTACTAACTTTAGAGGGACTAGGTTTTAAATGGATGAGAAGTGATAAAACACCTGGAGATAGGACTGTCAGCTGAGATAACATGCTTAGCATAATTAAAGTTTCATTCGGATTATATGGGCCTACTTTATACCCATCTACTATGGTAAATGAGATCATGCTCATTAAGCATTAGGACACTACTTGGTTAGGGCATCTAGGAAACATAACAAGAAACATCAAAGGAATGGCCCAGTAAAATATAAGGGATTGAGACTCTCTGGTTAATATACCATGGAACTAACCCCCTCCTTTTTTTTTTATCATTGATAAATTTTGTTCTTATACTCACTCAAACTGTTTGTTTTCCAAGGTTCAGTCTGAACCTGTGATATTTATTTCATAGTCTTGGAGAATTAATACAGATAGATATCTTCAACTACCCTTTTCATGAATCTTGTCTGCGGAGACCAACTCGGTCGTAGAAACCCTAACGCAGTGGCGCTAGAGAAATTAAAGACACACACACAGAAATATAGAATGTGGAGTGGGAAATCAGGGGTCTTACAGCCTTCAGAGCTGAGAGCCTTGAACAGAGATTTACCCACATGTTTATTGACAGCAAGCCAGTCATAAGATTTACTAAAAGTATGTTAATGAATATATATTAAATATTCATATAATTTCTTGCAAATATTAAGTAAATGCACATTGAATTTAATCTCTATATGTTTAAAAATGTATAGATATATGTATAAAAAAATAAATTCATCTAAATATTAGCATTTTAAAAAAAAAAGTATTCCTTATGGGAAATAAAGGGATGGGCCGAAATAAAGGGATGGGCTCTGGCTAGTTATCTGCAGCATGAACATGTCCGTAAGGCACAGATCGCTCATGCTATTGTTTGTGGTTTAAGAACTCCTTAAGCCATTTACCACCCTGGGTGGGCCACGTGTTCCTTGCCCTCATTCCGGTAAACCAACAGCCTTCCAGCGAGGGCATCAAGGCCATGATGAGCATGTCACAGTGCTGCAGAGATTTTGTTTATGGCCAGTTTTGGGGCCAGTTTATGGCCAGATTTGGGGCCCTGTTCCCAACACTTGTCAAAATCTGTCTTCCCATTCCAAGTTCCTTTCCATTATTGAAATATCATTGTTTCTGTTGGAAATATTTTTCCAAGTAGATGTCTTATTATCATCTTAAATACAGATCATCCAAAACAGAAGTCATCTGAAACTTTCCAAATTTTTCCTTTCATTCAATCAACAAATATGAAGCCTTAAGAACACTTAATAATGCATGGTCCTTAACCTCATGGAACAGCAATCAGTTGATGAAAAAAAGAGCCAAACAACTAAAAATAATACAAGGACTTATATATTCATATATGTATGTGTTAGGAATTGTAAGAACTCAGACTAGAGTTGAGCAATTTCTTAACAGAGGCAGTAGAGTTCTTAGTCACTCCAGCCACCATACCCTGTAAGCTGATCTCACCATCAACCTGCTGCTCATTCCCACTTCCTCAACTCTGTTCCTGTCCTTTCCTTTCTGAATCTTTCTCATCCTTTATTGTCCAATTTAAGCCCCATGTTAAATACAGTGAGTTCTACATTTCTCTTCAAAGAATTATTATGTCAGTATGTTCAGTTATTTGCTCTCCATTTTAAAGTTTAACCTCGTCTCCTTGCCCCTAGTTTCAGTAAACAACCTTTTCCACCAGTTCCAATCAGTAGTTCACATCTATTCCCCTGGTCACCTGCTCTGACCTGCATCACCTTAGTTACCCGTTCCATAACTGTCCTTCCCGCTGAAACTGCTCACCCCACCACTCTGGTTCATACCCCTGCTCTCTTTAACATAGCCAATCGGAATTAGCTTAGACTGTGCAGTCTAACCCTAGCCAATAGGGGAATGACACAGCAGTAAGGGCTACCTGCGTCAGTGATAAGAACCCCTTCCCCTCCCTTGTTCAGGTGTGCTCTCGCCATTGCTCCATCTGCAAGACGCACCTTTCTATAGAAGCAAAATTGCCTTGATGAGAAAATTCATGTTCGAGTGCTATTTATTTTGCCGCCCAAAAATTTATTTCTAACACCCACCACCTCTGGGAAATACCTTCTACCATTGACAGTCTCTTCCCACCGCAGGACAGTTAGAACATTCAGCATCTCCACCATAAATTCATTTTATACTTCAATATTCAACATTTAACAAACATGTGCAATGTATATGTCATGTTAAATGTTTCTCATTTAAATCTTTTATTTCCATGTTTTATAATTTCTTCCCAACTAGTTCACAAACTCAAACACTTCTTGTTTAATCCATTAAGCTGTATATTAGAATACAGATTTTCCAGGCATATGCCATACTGACCAAGTTACCATCTCTAGGAGCAGGGCCCAAGTCAGCATCTCCAGAGGTAGGGTCTAAGAAGCTGTTTCTACCAGAGATCCCATATGATGATTAGGCAGCAAGCCCAGTGTCAGATTCAGACTTTCTTGTAAACCATCGCTATACAACTTATAGCCCAACACTGTGCTTGTGATAAGATTCTTAATAAAATGTATGTGATTGCATCAGTCAGTAGTCAACTTAGTGAAATGTTCAGTAAAAGAACCTCAGGCCTGGCACGGTGGCTCACACCTGTAATCCCAGTACTTTGGGAGGCCGAGTTGGGCAGTGGGCAGATCACAAGGTCAGGAGTTTGAGACCAGCTTGGCCAACATGGTGAAACCCCATATCTACCAAAAATACAAAAAAATTAGCCAGGTGTGGTGATGTGCATCTGAAATCCTAGCTACTCAGGAGGCTAAAGCAGGAGAATCACTGGAACCTGGGAGGCGGAGGTTGCAGTGAGCCGAGATTGTGCCATTGCACTCCAGCCTGGGTGACAGAGTGAGACTTCCTCTCAAAAAACAAACAAAAAGAACCTCATACTTTCATGAATACAGTGGCTTCTGTCTTTTCCTATTACTACCCACCCTAGAAATTAAGAACATATTCATCTCTACAGTGTTCAGCAGGTCATTCTGCTCAGAAGAATTGACTCCTCTTCAATGACTCCTTAGTGCCTAAAAGATAAACTCCAAATTCATGAACCTGACATTTGATGTTTTCTGCAGTGACATCTCCAAGCTTTGTCTCGATAATTTTCTTATACAAACCTACTAAACATTTTGCTTTCCCACTTCTGTATTCCTACCCTTACCCAATTGTTCAGACTATTTCTCTGTTTGTAATTTCCTACTTCTTTCTCTCTCGCATCCCAGTCAAATCTTTTCTATTCTTCAGAATTTCATTTTTTCATTAAGCTTCCCTTGACCACTGCAACCATCTGTATTTTTCCCATCTCCATTTTATGAAGCACTTCTGTCATTTTTCTTTTTCATCCTTATTTTCTCTGTGACTTTTAAAATTTAATAACATGTACCTTGTTAATATTTAGTATTACATTTAAGTTTATTGTTTCTAATTTAAATTCTTATTTTTAAATTTAAACGTTAAGCTATCTTGAAGCAGAAATCATAACAGTTGTATTCTACAAATCAAGTATGTCAGTGCTTTTGCATACAATAAATGCCCAGTAAATTTTTGTGTAATGGAGAATGATGATTTTTATTACATGGTCTTTCATTTTCCTAGACAGTAATAGTAATTTTTGATCCCTCAGGAGGACTTGAAACTAAAGAAGACCCTTTCCAAAGCAGTTCTGATAATATATTCTTTCCACAGATGGCTACAGAATCAAAGAAAGCTGCAGCCCAGAACTCTCCAGAGGATGAAGGACTTTTGATAGTGAAGATAGAAGAGGAAGAATTTATCCACAGGCAGGACGCTTGCTTACAGAGAAGTGAACTCCTTAAGCAGGAGCTCTACAGGCAGCTTTTTAGGCAGTTCTGCTACCAGGATTCTCCTGGACCTCGCGAGGCACTGAGCCAGCTCCGGGAGCTCTGCTGTCAGTGGTTGAAGCCGGAGATCCATACCAAGGAACAGATTCTGGAACTGCTGGTGCTGGAGCAGTTCCTGACCATCCTGCCAGGAGATTTGCAGGCCTGGGTGCATGAACATTACCCAGAGAGTGGAGAGGAGGCAGTGACCATAGTGGAAGATTTGGAGAGAGGCACTAATAAAGCAGTACTCCAGGTGCATAGGGGATGGGAGATCTAACACCTCCATAATGGATAAAGTCCCAAAATGGGAGGAGAGGCCTGAGATTGCGTATCTAGCTTGCAGGAGCTATTGGTTGAATGTGCATTTATGTCTCCTTTCCTGTCTGTTTGATTCCACATGACATTTTACAAATGACTCAGACTCGATTCTTCCTTCCCCAGTTTTGTATTCCTATGGGAGTTTCTCTTCGTTGTTAGAAGATGTTTAACACAGGGATTCTTTTATAGCCCAAATGTACTTTATTTTTCTCAGGTTCAAGCCCATGAACATGGACAAGAAATATTCAGGAAAAAAGTGTCACCACCTGGACCAGCACTTAGTGTCCAGTTACAGCCAGTGGAAACCAAGGCCTATTTTGATTCATCAGAACCCCAGCTCCTATGGGACTGTGGTAAGGGGCAGAATGCCATACAGTGCACATCACTGAAGAAACAGGAGAATGAATCTCCCTTCACAAACTAGTCTTGGTAACTGTAGGTGGTCCTTTCCTTTATTACCCAATGAAAAGAGAGAATTTGTGGCCAGGTGCGGTGACTCATGCCTATAATCCTAGCACTTTGGGAGGCCGAGGCAGGCAGATCATGAAGTCAGGAGATTGAGACCATCCTGGCTAACATGGTGAAACCCCGTCTGTACTAAAAAATTAGCTGGGCATGGTGGCAGGCACCTGTAGTCCCAGCTACTCGGGAGGCTGAGGCAGGAGAATGGTGTGAACCCAGGAGGCGGAGCTTGCAGTGAGCCAAGATCGCGCCACTGCACTCCAGCTTCGGCGACAGAGCGAGACTCCATCTCAAAAAGAAAAAAAAAATGAAAAGAGAGAACTTGTTTTCCTGTGAGTCTTTGGCCAATTGTGGGGGAAAAAATAATTTTGTTCCTTATCCAGAATATTTCCAAAACACAGAACATGTTTATGATATGACCAAATTAAAGGAAATAAAAGTGAATGAGTGAAAAAATATCATAAAAAGAGAAAAGAAGCAAAACAAAAAGAAATACATGGGCAGAAGCAAAACATGTTCATAGAGAAGTACATATAATGATCAAGAGAAACAGATACACGATGATATACTGAGAAATAGTATATAATTCACAAGTAACATAGACCCTGGTCCATATTTTTCCTCTTATGCTCTTGGTCTTATAAAGCTCTTTTACACTTTTATAGAAAGTTAGCTATACTTCTAGAGACTACTTCCATAGACTATGCATCTCTATTCTAAAACTCATCTATTTAAAAGATTCATAGATGCAGTATCACTTAAGGTGTGAATGGTCCCTATAGTAAACCCAAGAATAACTTACTGTTTGTTCGTTTGTTTTGTTTTGTTTTGTTTTTTCCCCGAGACGGAGTCTTGCTCTGTCACCCAGGCTGGGGTGCAGTGGCGTGATCTCGGCTTACTGCAACCTCTGCTTCCTGTGTTCAAGCAATTCTCCTGCCTCAGCCTCCCGAGTAGCTGGGGTTACATGTGCCTGCCACCAAGCCTGGCTAATTTTGGTATTTTTAGTAGAAACGGGGTTTCACCATGTTGGCCAGGCTGGTCTCAAACTCCTGACCTCGTGATCCACCTGCCTCAGCCTTACAGAGTGCTGGGATTACAGACATGAGCCACCACGCCCAGCCATCATTAATTTTTAATAAATTTCTACACATTCTGCCTTCAGGTTTGTTCTGGAAACATCTCCATCTATCCTATATAAAATTGTAAATTTCCCTCACCCCGCGAACAGCACTCCCTAACCCTCTTTCCTGCCCTAGCATATTGTAGACAAAGGATACCTTATAACAAAGAAGGGCAATTCAACTCCAGCATGGTATAGAGCTACAAGGTGGGATTTGTGAAGACTAGATGATAAATGGATCTTGGAAACCAGGCTGGGGAGTTTAGTCTTGTAACAAAAAAGAGAGAGAGAGAGAGATTCAAGGTTTTTGAGTAGAGTATGTAAGGATGACAGTGTTTAATGACCATTAGTCTAGTAAGGATCTTTAGGATAACTAGGAAGAAGAAAAGTGCAGTCAAAACAGCAAGGAGGCAGTTAAAGTCTAGATAGGAAATGGTGAGGTTGAAGGCTACAGCAATGGTAGCAGAAATGTAAAAGAAGGGATTTATACAAGGGACACTTAGCGGACAGAGATGACAGGATTTAGAAGACTGATTTACCATGGAATATGAGGAAGAAATAGACGATAGTTGGATGGAAGTTTTCTCACACATACTTCAGAGTAACATAGCTTTACTTTTTTTGTGTTCTAATCTGCTTTCTTTGAGGTAGTGCCTCCATTTTCCCTCTAGAAATGTATCATAGATCCAAGGTTCCCAAGATCCCCTTCAGTCAACATTGTAGAGTTCCTTCTCCTTACTCCGTCTCCCCCTATCTCTTGAGTTCTTGCTGATGGCAATCCTCCTCCCAATCTTTTCTAATATATATGCTTCACATGTCTGATTCCTCTCTCTGCCAACCACTGCAGGCATTACTTGTTCTTACCAATGTTTCTTTCATTCCTGTCATCCTCTTTCATTCTATCATTCCTCTCATATGAAAGGTCATATATTAAAGTGGGCATATCAATATGTTACTATCTTGAGCATGCTGCAAAATTTTCTTTCTTCTAGTGCAGCAAACAGGTGATATTTACCTCTTTCTTTTTTATTTTAGATAATGAGAGTGAAAACAGTAGATCCATGCCAAAGCTGGAAATTTTTGAAAAAATTGAATCACAGAGAATTACATCTGGAAGAATCTCAGGATACATATCAGAAGCATCTGGTGAATCTCAAGACATCTGTAAGTCTGCAGGCAGGGTAAAGAAGCAATGGGAAAAAGAATCAGGGGAGTCTCAGAGACTGTCATCTGCCCAGGATGAAGGTTTTGGTAAAATCCTCACCCACAAAAATATAGTCAGAGGTGAAATAATAAGCCATGATGGATGTGAGAGGAGATTAAATCTGAACTCAAATGAATTCACACACCAGAAATCTTGTAAACATGGTACCTGTGACCAGAGCTTCAAATGGAACTCAGATTTTATTAACCCTCAAAGAATTTATGCTGGAGAAAAAATTCACCAATATGGAAAATCTTTCAAGAGCCCAAAACTTGCTAAACATGCAGCAGTTTTCAGTGCAGATAAAACTCATCAGTGTAATGAATGTGGGAAAGCTTTCAGGCACAGCTCAAAACTTGCTAGGCATCAGAGAATCCACACTGGAGAGAGACGCTATGAATGTAATGAATGTGGGAAAAGCTTTGCAGAGAGCTCAGATCTTACTAGACATCGGCGAATTCACACTGGGGAAAGACCCTTTGGGTGCAAAGAATGTGGGAGAGCATTCAACCTGAACTCACATCTTATCCGGCATCAGAGAATTCACACCAGAGAGAAACCCTATGAGTGTAGTGAATGTGGGAAAACCTTCCGAGTGAGCTCACATCTTATTCGACACTTTAGAATTCACACTGGAGAAAAACCCTATGAATGCAGTGAGTGTGGAAGAGCCTTCAGTCAGAGCTCAAACCTTAGTCAACACCAGAGAATTCACATGAGGGAAAACCTATTAATGTAAGGGACTTAAATTTGTATGTAAATGCTGAGGAAATGACACAATATGAAAAATATTAAATAAAAAATAAATATTGGGCAAGATGAAAGACTGAAAGACCAGTGTCTGGTCTTCATCTGTGTGTGTGTACTTTCTGTGAGACTGATGATGTACCCCTTCTTTCATTGACTACTAAAGTCAAACCGAAAGAGCTACATTTAGGGGGCCTAATAAATAGGGTAGTCTATGGCAGTGCAGTGTAGAGAAATAGAGACTGGGGAAACAACCATGATTACAGTGTGGGAAGAAAATAAAGATTTAGGTAAAGAGACTGATAATCAGTCCTAGTTTATTTTCCTAGTTAGTTTTGCACAAAAAGAGGTCAGCTAAACCCAGGAGTGAAATAGCTTGCACAATGCACTGCAGAACAGTGTTTTCAGAGCATCCCTTTAAAAACTGAAGACCACAAAACTAAGTTAGATGCTAATGTTAAGTTAGAGAGTCATGTCAAATAAGGACATATGTAATGGTGGCATTCCTATATGAGGCCAAAATCTGTGTCCAGAGGTCATACCAGGGAGTAAAAAAGCAGAAGAGCACCCCAGGGAAGAGGCCAGAATCCAGATATTTAAGTAAGACAGGAAGAAATAGAATTGGGTTAGGAGTGAGAAAATATGTTCAAATTGAACTAAACCTCAGAAGTTGGAGGATAAACACAGGATAACCAGGCTTTTACTGGTTTTTGGCACCTTTCTGGGGTAGGTTGATAGGGACTATAGTGAGCTCTCCTGACAGAAAGTGATAGGATTCTCTGGCTACTGGCAATTGTGGTAGATTACTGAGGAAGTTAGTACTGGAAATAATGGTCCTGAAATGTTATTTCATTGCTGCTGGCTGCTGTCTACAGAAGACTGAGAAGAGAGTGTAGAGCAATAGTATATGAAAGAGGGTAGGGAGGAATGATTTAAGTCTGAAACATTCCATAGTATGTAAGGTTTTTACATTATAAAATGTAAACAGGAGCTTGATGTTAGATGTATGATAATGTGAAATGTACAAAATCTCCCACTAAGAGGCTTTGTAAGAGATAGCATTTACTTTCAATGACTTTAAAAATGTCCTGACAGGATCTAAGTAACACAATATTTGGTTTGTTTTTTAAGGTAATGTTGAGCCCACAGTTTTTTACAGGCACTATACTAGTATGTCCTACTTCATTCTGTAACGGTTATTATTTTTCACATTTTATAGGTGAGAAAACTCAGCAGTAATGAAGTTAATTATCTTGCTAAAGATCACATAGTAAGTGGTAGAACCAAGATTTTAACGCATTTTATTCCAGGGCCCTAGTTCTTAACGCTTAAACTTGATTATGTCACTGAAAATATTCCTATGGAATATAACATCAGAAAAGATAGCGCTTGTACACCACAACTCTAAAGTTGGTGGCAGGGGAAAGAGGGAGACCTAGCACCCTTCTAGAAGGTTAATGCATCAACATTTCAAAATCATGGAGGGAGCTGCCACCCGCTAGGCTAGGAACCGACTGCACCCTTAAACCCCGCGGCGGCTCCCTCCCAATACGGGGTGCGCGAGACCACCACGGAGAGCCTCTTCCTAGAGGGGCCGGAAGCAGCAGGAGCCCCGGTACACGCCCATCTTCCGGCCAGGATGTGTGTCCCGGGTGAGTGAGTGTCCTGTGGCGTCCGGGACCGAGTTTGTGGCCCAGGGTTATGTGCAGACTTCACACCTCTAACTTTTCTCAGGGTTCCTATTGATTGTTAGGAACAGGATTTCGGGGATGAAGGTGGCAGCTGCAAGAGGAGGCTGCGACTGAGACCCCAGATTCGTCCCCCCTTCACCACACACAACACCAAGATGGGCCCCAGGAGGGCATGGAGAGAAGACTTCCTTTCTTCTCCTCTCCCCTCCTGGTGCTGGCAGTATGAAGCTGTCTCCCAGAGGCATTAGTAGAGGAGCCCTGTGGGAGAAATGAGGTGTATAATCACACTTAAATCTGTTTATGCTGTCATTGAACCTCTAAACACAATTGGATTATTTTCTAATGATCAGAAGTGTTATGTGTAGATGTATTTGTAGTGAGACACACTAGTATGCTTGCTTTGGTGTCTTAATTTTATAATATTTGTAGTCAAGCTTCACATTGTTTCCATTGTTAAACTTAAAAAAAGTTGACTCGCAAATGAGAAATGAAGATTATAACCTAGAATGCACAGAATGGCAAGCCACTAATGCATTCAGTGAGGGAAGGGTAAAGGCAAGTTTTTATTAGCAAAAAGAGAGGTTCATATAAGCTGCTTAGAGACCGTGTTCATTGGTTTCAGAGGCTCAAATCTGGAGTTGTCAGTTCATGGTGGAGATGCCATAATTGGGCAAGTGTTCTTTCCAGAACATCGTATCTGAATTATAGCAGTCCTAAAGAATGTCTACTGATAAACCTTGTCAAAGCAGGAGATGCATGGAGGAAATGAAAGGGTTTCTTGTGCGGTGTTTAGAAAGACCTTGGAAACAGTTCTTATCTCAAACATGTAAGCATGAGCCTCCTCTCCTTCATGCCTTCCCAGCCGTATTTTACCTGGGTCTGACAAAAGTGATTTCATCCTCGTATCTGCAGTTTTCAAATCATATTATTAATTGTATGTCTGTCTTACCTAGTTTGTGCTTTCTGTCGCACATGATAAAATTCACCCGAATTGTCCATTTTCCTTTTGAATTTGTGGTTCAATGAGTTTCAAGATAACTAGATGTCTTTAATCTTAAAAAAATAAATAAAAGTTCTTAGCAACCTTTTCATTTCTGCAAGTTAGTAATGATTTATTTTGCCTTGGGAGTGACCCAAAAGAAACTTGCCCAAGGACAGCCTCCTTAAAGCAGACTTCTATATACCCCAACCTGCAAAATAAGACTTTACATGAACTGTTATAGCCCATAACAGCTGCAGCCTTGACTAATAAATCTCAAAGGGAATAGAAAAGTCGCCTGACAGTTAAAGCAGAGGACTACACTAGGGGCCAAGATATGGGCTACTTCATATGGAAGAACTCCAGCAACCAGGAGGTAGCTCATCAGAACGTTAGGCATTTCTGCTACCAGGAGGCACCTGGACCCTGTGAGGCTTTGAGCTGATTCTGGGAACTTTGCCATCAGTGGCTGAGGCCAGAGACCCGCACCAAAGAACAGATCCTGGAATTGCTGGTGCTGGAGCAGTTCTAGACTATGCTGCCAGAGGAGCTCCAAGCCCAGATGTTAGAGCATCAGCTGGAGAACAAAGAGGATGTGGTGATCATGGCGGAGGATTTGGAAAGAGAGCTTGATGAAACAGAATGTCAGGTGTGATTAAAAGGCACATGAACACCCTAGCCAGAGAAAGAAGCAGCCACACACCCAGGGAAGCAAGGTTGCAGAGCTCAATCTCCACTCCCTCCCACTAGATATATAATTCTCTGTGTTTCTCACTCTCATCCTTTCTGGTTTGCTCCTTACTTCTTAAGGGTGGAAGAAGACTGTGTCAGCATTCTTTCTCTATTCTATGCCCTGAGATGTGTTCTGTAAGATGTCTTTTAAATATATTAACTGTGGTTCCCTCATTGAGTCTTTCACAAGCCCAGCCATATCTAATCGTTTCCAAGTTGCAGCCAGTGCATGTGGAATGGGACTGCACTCAGAATATCATCATCAAGCAGCACAGGAGCCACCAACTATTCCTTTCCAGCCAATGAAAAGACAGTTTAAATGGGAATATCCAGAATTCCAGGCCATTCATGAGCAAGGTGAGCATTGCAATCCATCTCAAGAGAAAGGGAGTGGTTGAAAGCTCTGCCAGTTACCCAGGCTGAACAGCATTAGGAGCATCTCAGACATAACACCATGCTGAATCAGACTGAAGGTCCATCTCCTGAAGTACTACATTCCAGCTTATGTGGCACTAACAGAGGACCTGATGCAGAATGGCATAATGCTGTCCTCCCTCATATCAGCCTCAGCAGGAAGTTGTACACCAGCTTCCCTAATATCTTTTAAAAAGCTATTCTAGGCCACTCTCATAAAACAAAAGTACCTTTAATTTTTTGTAATATTTTCATAATATATAACTTCATATACCAATCTCTACTACACATTTAGTGCTTTCTCTGTAAAGTAGACTTTATTCTTTTGTCTTAAAATTACCTTTTCTGAATCCCCTGGATCACCTAATGCCATTTTGTACCCTCTTTTCTGTTCCCTTGTAATAGAAGCTACATAATTGACCTGATCTTTTAGACTCATCTAAACATTTTTATTCTTTAGTCCCTGTTGTCTTTAATTCAAACATTACAAATAATTCTAAAATATCCCTTAGGTCAATCGTCTTCAGTATTACTTCCTCATTGGACCCATTACTTCTAACTTCAGTATGTTGGAATTTGTCCTGACTCTCAATAGAAACAAATTATTTTTCTCTTACCTGTCACTTTCCACATGCCATCTTCAGAACTTCCACTCACTTTCATCCTCCTCTACTTTTGACACTCATTTTTACTTCCATTGCTCAACACAGCTCTCTTCTTGGTTGTTCCTTTATTCTGTCTCTTCCTTTGCTCAGTGGTTTGGACTGAATGTTTGTGGTAACACCAACAACCCCCAAACAATTTATACATTGAGGCCCTAACCTCCAATGAGTTGGTGTTATAGATGCGGCCTTTGAGAGGTAATTAGTTCTTGAGGGCAGGGCCCTGGTATAATAGGATTAATGCCCTTTTAAAAGCAGACACCAGAGAGCTTGATATCTCTTCCATGCACACATGAAGGTAAGGTCTTGTGAGCACAACAGCAAAAAAGTGATCATCTGAAAGCCAGAAGGAGAGCCCTCCCTAGAAACCAACCATATTAGTACCCTGATTTCAACCTCCAGAACTGTGAGAAAATAAATTTCTCTTATTTAAAACCACCAGTATAGTATTTTGTTATGGCGGCCCAACTTAACACCACTTCATGTCCCAATTCTGTGGCAATAATGTGCACGAGAGGTCTCCTTCCATTTACCAGCTATCTTATTCCTCGCTTACAAGGAATATATTCTTAGAGATATCACAAGCAGGGAAGATAGTTATCTGCATGGAGCATAGCTTGCTTGCTTAAAGAAAAGGACAAAAGTATTAATAGTAGATTTTGACTGAAGAACCATTTACATTTTCTAAGGGCCATTTTTTCACAGAAAACCAGTGTGTGCTCCCAAAAGTATAAGTAACCCAATTTAGTATTTTATTCAAAGTGAAACATATACTTAGGAATAGAATTCATGAAAAATTTTAAAAATATAGGATGCATACTCCATTCACAGTGGCTATATCCTAGAAAATCCCTAAGTATTACTCTGTACTATATTTCTTTCCCTTAATTTGGGGAAACTTTAGTTACTGAGATTATACCCTTGAGATACAGAGATCTTTACGATTCAAGACTCAGACTTAACTAGCCTAGTTTTCCTTTTCTTTATTCTGGTTCCCCATCTTCCAAATGAGTCTGTAGTTGGAAACTCTCACCCCTTAGTTTCCTCCCAATCAGCACCAGTTTGGGGGAGTTAAGGAATTATTTTTCATTTCCAGCTCTGGCTCTAAATAATGTGTCTCCAGCAGTGAAATGTAGGCCAAGATAGCTCTCTGATATGTAGCTCCTACAAAGGAACCCACTTCTCAGAAGCACTGAAAAAGGCAAATTATGAAGGTTCATAATACAATATAATAAAAATTCTTTAGTCATCCACTATTACAGATAATAAGCCAAATTTTAAATTCATACTGTATAACAAATTTGAATTTAGAAATAATTCCTCTTTATTCTTTTCATTTCAACCCAAAGTTACTTACTGATATAGTTCAGATATGTGTCTCTACCCAAATCTCATGTTGAATTCTAATCCCCAATATTGGAGATAGGGCCTGGTGGGAGGTGATTGGATCATGGAGTTGGATCCTTCTGAATGGTTTAGCACCATCCTCTTGGTACTGTTCTCCTGATAGTGAATTCTTGTGTGATCTCGTTGTTTACAAGTGTGTGGCACCTCTCCCTTCTCTGTCTCTCTTGCTCCTGCTCCTGCTCCTGCCATGTAAGAATCCTGCTCTCCCTTTGCCTTCTGCCATAATTGTAAGTTTTCTGAGGCCTCCTCAGAAGCCAAGCAGATACCAGCGTCATGCTTCCTGTACAGCCTACAGAAGCATAAGCCAATTAAACCTCTTTTCTTTATAAATTACCCAGTCTCAGGTATTTCGTTGTAGCAATGTGAGAACGAACTAATACACTAACTCTGAAACATAACTTTTTATGTATCCACATCATTTCGTAAAATTTTGTAGAAGTCTTAAAATATTTTAATCCCATCTTTCTCATCTGAAAGCACTGACATTCCACGTTTTTTCAAGAAAAAATATTTGGTTAGAAACACAGTAAAGTTTGTCTTCTGAGTATGAACATTTTATAAAGACAAAATAAAAAACCCTTTATAACATAAAGCCTGGGAAAAGATTTTGTTCCATAGCCTAGAAATACATTTGTAATATGTTGCTTAAATGAGATTCATGACATTTTAACAGGTATTTTATGATTGTTTATTTCTTTACTTATATGTCATATAATCCTTTTGTTCTTCCATTTTGATTTGGCAGAGCCAATACTCACCTATACTACAGCTTTCTTATGCCAGCACAAGAATGCTGTATTCAAAATACTTTCCATGTATTATCTTCTTTTATCCTCAGATATCCTTGGCAGATAGTAGGGCAGATATTACCCTCATCTTATTGAAGAAAATTCTGAGTATAAGGAAGTCAAATAACTTGTCAACAGTTACACGGTTATGAGGCAAAGAAGCAACAGTCTCCAAAGCTACAGCTATTTATACAAAGACAATACATAAACCCTTACATTATAAGTGTCTAGTGCATTGCAAAGAAGACTTATGAGTGTTTAGCTAGAAGACTGAAGGAATTCAGGAAATGCCACTCCAAACTATGCCAATTTGGTATATGGGTTAATTCTAGCCAAAGCGACTTGAAAAACAACAAATGTAAGGAGAAGCTTTCTCTGAACTCCCCCTATCTGCCTAAAGACAGATCCTCCAAAAGGAGCTCAACTGTCATCAGTCCCCTCCCTGAGAGTTTCATCAGCCAGGGAAGATTAACTCTTATCACAAGAGAAGAGGCTAGAAGTTGACACAGCACCTAGACAAACTTCTTCAAAAACTATCAGCTCTTCTGAGGACCCATTCATCTTTCCCAAACATTATTTCTCCCCTAAATTGCCTACATCTCCCCTCCCCTCCCCTGTAGATAGAAACTCCTGAATCTCACTGGTTGTTTAGGTGTATGCTTTCTTTTCTGTACTGCCTCCATGCACATAATAAAATTGTACATCTTCTCATGTTAACCTGCCTGTTATCAGTTTCTGTCATAGACTCAGTTATCAAATCCTCAGAGGGTAGAGGGAAAGTCTTTTCACCTTGCAAGACGTTTTGAAGAATCATCTCCATATGAGGGCCATCAAGTCAGGAAAAAATGTGCCATGTGAGAAGGAAATGACTTTGGAGCTTTCTTTGTGCTCCTTCTCATAACATCCTTTTCCAAAATGCATTATCCATTGGGAAAGGCCTGAATTCTTAGCAAAATTGGTCCCCATATTTATTCCATTATTAGGGTCTCTTATCTACATGGAAGTTTGGTGCCTTATCAGAGCTGAGCTCACCCGAAAACTTCTCTTACATTCATTGCATTCATAGAGTTTCTCTACTGTGTGAAGTGTCTTGTACTGAATAAGGCTGGCACTTTAATTTAAAGCTTTCCCACATTCTTTACATTTATAAGACCTCACTTTGACATAAATTTTCAGGATAACAGTGTTGACCAATTACACTTATTACAATGATACAGTTTCTCCCAAGACCGACTTCTCAGATACCCAGTTAAGTTGGAAACACTAAATAAAGATTTTTCCACTCACTATAATTATAAGGTTTTTCTCCAGTCTGGTTTCTCCTGTGTCTAATGAGATTTGAGTTCCAGGCAAAATTATCCTCACAATTACAACTTGTATGTTTAAAGGCTTCTCTGCAATTGTCTTCCTTGTCAGTTTCCCCATTGAGTCTGCTAGATCTTCATGCCTGGCCTCAAAGATGTGTGACCTATGCAGTCACACAGGCCACAGGGCCCAGTATTCACGAGGGTACTGTGTTTAGAGAGCCCTGAGCACAGTTTAGTGCTCTGTTGTCACAGGCTTGAAACTGTTAATTTTACCTTTGAACTTGTGTTTTGTAAGTGAGGTAAGTAGAACAATAGGGCATCCACATGAGCAGAAGCTCTCCATGCTATATGTGTTATCTGTGGTTTCCTGCTGCACCATTCACATATGGCACTTGTGATCCTCCATGAGCATGGAATTCTGGTGGGTCAACAATGCATCACAGTTCATTCAGCAAGATTCAGAGTGAGTACAAGGAAAGTATTTGAGTAAGCTGGGGCACTCACAGCCTGGAGAGATCATGCTTTCTGCAGGAACCAGAACTTGCTTTTAAGTCAGAAATCTGTCAATGGCAGGGTCTAAAAAACTGGAGTAGCCAAGGAACTATCAGGGCTCAAAGCATGGTGTGCCAAAGTATGGCACCTTGGCATGTGCTGAAGGAGACAGGAGGACTTCAGAAGCAAGAAAGTCTCTCTGACCTTCTCCTCCCTCCTGTCTCTTGCCCATCTTTCTCTTTTTATAGTTTGCTTTCTCAAAGCAAACTATAACACCTACTAAGGTCACTCTCTCTGACCTACCTCCCTTGAAAGTAGGTCACAAGATCCTCATGGGTCAGATGTCCTGCCTTATACTTAAAGGAAAGGAATTCATGCAGAGAGACCAAGAAGAATCTGAACAAAGAGACCTTGCTCAGTTTATTACCGTAAAATCATACCCTTTTTGTTCAATCAGGTTTCTCCACAACCATCTGCTTTTTTCATCATACTTAGGCTAAAAATACAGTTTTACCTGATTCAGTCTTCATTTCTGAAGGTTCTTGTGGCATGTAAAACTTTAATTAGATAAATTTGTAATGCTTTCCTCTTGTTAATATGTCTTTTGTTATAGGTGTGTCAGCCATGACTCCTGTGTTTCATAAGGAAAAAGTATTTCTTTTTTATTCATGTTACTTTCTATATTAGGCAAACACTTCCTGAAAATGACACAGAAGGAAAGGGAAAGATTGAGCAACTCATAGTTCTTTTTTCTTTCAATCCTTCCTAACTCATCAGTAAGCTAAAGAGAGAGAGTTTTGGTAGACTGTGTGCCTTTCAAGTGATGAGTTCGTTTTATACAGTGTTTTCACTAATGTGGTAAGAACAAAATATATATGCATGTAGAAGCTACAAAATATGAATTTTGTGTAATCTTGGTAATTCTACACATGAGATAAATCCTTTTATGTTTGCATTTAAAACTGGCATTGCATAATATAAAGATGAACAATAAAATTAATGCTAATAATTTAAAATACACCCCTAGCTATTATGTTTCCCTGACTGGTCTATAAAAGAGGGAAAAATAATTTTCCCTTTACCCTTCTAAGTTTTTGTTGGGGCCCCTGTAATAAAAGACAAATTAATAAGAAAAAAACAAATAAGATGGTTAACATGTATTATATCTCATGTATGCATGGGGAAAAGCTCAAAGAAAGAGTAACTCTCGAAGAGATGGCTTAGAATTCAGGCTTAAACACCATCTTTAGCTAAAAACAGAGGTGTGAGAGAGACCAGTTATGGAAATGACCAGGAAAAGTAAACAAGAATAAGGTTTGTTGTACAAATCAAAGTTTGTGCCTTCTCCATTGATATGACTGTCTTGTAATTCAGTCTTCCTTCTCTTCCTGGTATAGAGAGGGAGACACCTTTACAAATAGAGATGTCCTGTTTCATAAATACAAGTTTCACTTTCATTAGGGTAACTTCTACCTTGTTTTCAGATCTTCTCCCATGTTTGCTGTTTCTCAGAATAATCCTTATGTCAAAAAAGTGTATTTGGGTTGTGGGGGGAAGAAAAGAAAATAAACCTTTTATCTAAGAAATGTGAGCCCCTTTAAATTATCAGGCCCAGAGAGATATTAGAATGAAACAGCAATCATGTCACTCCACCTCAAGTTAAATAATTATCTCTTGAAGCCACCTGCTGTGTGGACTCTCAAATAACTGATGCCAAGAAGCAATAAAGTACAATATGCTGGACACCATAACTCATACCCCATAGTTCATATAGCCAATGTTAACATATAACCAATCATTAATCAATGTTATCTCTGTAAACCAATGAGAATTACTGTCAAACATTGTTGCATCAGTTCACTCCTTGTTCCCTTTGACTTTAAAAGCCTGCTTGTAACCAAGGCTGGCACAGCACTCCCCAGGCAACTTGGAAGTGTGTCCTGGGCAGCTGTCCTCACTTTGGCTCAAGTAAACTCCTTAAATTATATTTTGTGCCTCAATCTCTTCCTTTTAGGTTGACATTTTTGGCACTGTGAGCAGGATTCAGAACAACCCATCCCCTACCATCCAACGTTCCTCCTGGACTCAAGAGGTTGGCTGCCTCCAACCCCTTATGTTCATTCTTCTGACTCCGAGAGAAATTGTTGAAGATAAAGGGGTAAGTTCTACTGAAAATCTGTACCTTTTCACTTTTTGGTTTAAAGTCTATACTTTGTTTGAGTTATTCTTTCCAATCCTCCCTTTCTAGAATGAAGGTTTTCTGTTGTCACCCTGCAGATAGAAGATTTGGGTTACAGGAAAAACTGCCTTTTCTGCCTCTGCCTGAGGACAGAAGGTTTAGGTCACAGTCAGGCAAAGAGCTTTGCAGAGAATTCCTGCCTTTTCCACCTCTGTCCCACAGAGGGTTCAGTTCAAAGTACTAGCAATTAGGCACTGGTGGTTTCATTTTACATGGCATGCTTTTAAGACTACAGGTGTTTTCTATTGCTGGAAATCCAGATGTAGATTTTCATTTGTTACTAATTCCTGTTAGTTATAACTGAAAAATATATGAGGGTGAGTTCTCTTGACCTGAAGAAAAGAAGCAATTGCGCCTTCTGACCCATTCAGGTGTTCCAGATGACTGAAGACTTTGCAGAGGTGTCAGGTATATGGCCTAGGATGTGAAGTGGCCTTGTAGGGCATTCCTCACCAAAATAACATTTTAGGGATCCCCTTCTGCTCTTCAGGTATAATATGAGGGTATGGTCCCCTATACCTTGAGCACTCTAATGTCACCTGGTAGTTAGAGATAGCCCAAGATATGTAAGAGAGCAATTCACAACTCTTGGGTGACACCTAGAGCAGTGACGCTTATAAGCAGCACACTTGGACTCAAAACACATTCCTAGCCTTAGTCACTTTTGAAAAGTTCCTAAAATATGAGAAATCAAGCCTAAAAATCTAAGCACTCTTTTAAGGGACAGCCACTTTTAGAAATACCAATTGAATTTATAATGTTTACGGAGTGTCCTCTTATAAACACCTAGGAATGTGGACCCACCTAAACCAGGATGGTCATAGCAGCAATGGCCAAAATAGGCATCTTTAGAAATGGCTAAATCATTTATTGGTGCACACAGTTGGAAGAAGCTGGTTTAGAACCAGACAAATTGAATGGGGAGACTTACTTCCAACGGCAACTAGAAACTTCTAAAGAAATTCTGAGAAAATTTTCTCTATTCAAGAATGTGACAGGAAAATACCTTGGGCCCCCAAAATCACTAAGCTGAAAGGAAAACTCAAGCTGGGAGCTACTTAGGGCAAACCTGTCTCTCATTCTATTCAAAGTTTTCTCTCTGCTCACTGAGATAAAAGCATATCTGATTGCCTCCTTTGGAAAGGCTAATCAGAAACTCAAAAGAATACAACCGTTTGTCTCTCATCTATCTGTGACCTGGAAGCCCCCTTCCCACTTCCAGTCTTCCTGCCTTTGCTTCAAGTTGTCCCGCCTTTCCGAACCGAACCTATGTACTTCTTATACGTATTGATAGATGTCTCATGTCTCCCTAAAATGTATAAAACCAAGCTGTGCCCTGACTACCTTGGGTACATGTCGTCAGGACTTCCTGAGGCTGTGTCATGGGTGTGTGTCCTCACCTTGGCAAAATAAACTTTCTAAATTAACTGAGACCTGTCTCAGGTTTTCGGGGTTCACAAGAGGTAAACAAAAGAATATCTGAAACTATTTCTGAATTTTAAAAGACTTCAGAGACTTGCTTTCTTTCACCTCCAGCTCCTCCTCCTTCTACTCCTAAAATAGCCTCTGCAAAAATTATAACTCAGGAAATTATGACAATGAAAGGATCAAACTAACCAACTCCATCTTGTTTGTAACCTCTAAGCTGTCCTTGTTCATCTCTGGGCATAGGCCGAACTAACCTTGGGAAGGAATTTATCATCTAACATTGAAACAAAAATTATAATAGCCCTTTCCCAGAAAAACAAAACAAAAAAACAAAACAAAACACACAAATCCTTCTTGCCTGGGGACCAGTCTACTTTAGTAGTACTAACAAATTAGCTGTAAGATTACTGTTTGAGGCCATGCAGCCTCCAGCTGCAAGAGTCTGAACCTCCTCAAGGGGCTCCTGGGAATAACATCACTGGTGTAAACCCCAAGATCAGTTCTTGAGATATTTTGCAGATCCTGCATTCCAGTGCATCAGCTGACACCACCAGACGGTAATCTGGATCAACCAGTTCTGCAGTCTCACCCAGGAACAGAAGACAGCAAGAAAAACTCACTTGGACCCCCTGTGATTCCATCTCCAACCTGACCAATCAGCACTCCCCAATTCCGGAGCCCCTACCTGCTAAATTATAGTTTAAAACTCTGATCCCTGAGTTTACAGAGACTAATTTGAGTAATAATAAAACTCCAGTCTCCCACACCATAGGCTCTGCATGAATAACTCTTTCTCTATTGCAGTTCCCCTGTCTTGATATATCAGCTTTGTCTAGGCAGTGGGCAAGGTAAATCTGTTGAGTGGTTACATCCCTGTGCCTTCATATTCTTTCTTATCTGAACTCCCCTGTCGTGACTTGCCTCTCCTTCCATTATCACTGCCTGAGGAAGTCTCCTAGGTCTTTTCTAAACATGTAGATTAGAGTAGAATTCCACAAGGTACTCAAACATCAGTTGATTCTGTACTTGATTATTTTGAACGATTTGAAGAAAACTTTTAAACAAAATTCTGAATGGCTGATTCTAATCTCCAAGATCAACAGAATGATTATCTTATAAATTCTACTTTCCTCAACGACTTAAATGAGGACTTGGTTATCTTAATTAAAAGACACCAGCTTAATTGGGTGAATATATAAATTCATGAATTAGCAAGCTTAGCAGATCAACTTTCTAAAGCTACTAAGAAAAAAAAAATAACTAAGGCCTGAAAGAGGCCTTAGTTTGTAACTACGACAATTGACTAGTCAAACTAGGCCTTTTGAGAAAAGATGAATGATCCTTTCTAATGACAAAAGAGGCATTTGCTTCTATTGCAAAAAGCCTGGCCATTTTACTTATTTATTTATTTATTTGAGATGGAGTTTCGCTCTTGTTGCCCAGGCTAGAGCACGATCTCAGCTCATCGCAACCTCCACTTCCTGGATTCAAGCGATTCTCCTGCCTCAGCCTCCCAAGTAGCTGGGATTACAGGCATGTGCTACCACGCCCGATTAATTTTGTATTTTGAGTAGAGATGGGGTTTCTCCATGTTGGTCAGGCTGATATCGAACTCCTGACCTCAGGTGATCCGCCCACCCTGTCGGCCTCCCAGAATGTTGGGATTACAGGAGTGAGCCACCGTGCCCAGCCATGCCTGGCCATTTTTAAAAGGATTGTGGAAAACTTAAATGACAACAGGAACAACAAGAGGACAGGGCCTGACAAGATAAGTAGGGTTGCTTCAAGGACCAAAAGGGGGCTTTCCCATTTCTCCAAATGTATCTTACATCTTCATGAATGGAGAACAGACACATACCCTCAAAACACTAGAGCTACTTTTTCTGTCCTCTACCCTACTACCTTAAACTGTCTGCTTCCTCAGAGTAATGAAACTAAATGGTAGGCGTATCTAATCAACCTATTACTGTATGTAAGTCCAAAACCTTAGAATTCCAGGTAGGTTTCCTCAGTGTTGTTCCTTTCTGCTTGTTCCCTCAGCTCCCGTATATCTCTTAGGCAAATATTTTTTGGAATTTCAAAATGCACACATTTTCTTCTCTTGAAAGGGAGAAATGTATTTAAATTTGTAACAGAAGGAGCAAATGAACAACTACGGAATAAGAATGAAACTCCTAAGATTATAAAAAATACATATCCAATAATATTTTTCTACACTGGGACTAATAAATGCCAGTGATAATTTATTGCAAGCTTTGCCAGACCATTTATGGTCCCAATCCTCCACTGACATTGCTAAAATGTATTCAGCTGCCACCATTAAAGTGGAAGTAAACCCGATTAAATCCTTACCCAATATCAGCCAATACCCTTTGAATGTCTTGCTGGATTTTGCAGTCTCTTGAAGATATAAATCTTATTATTCATTTGAAATGTTAACATCCAAGGAATTAGCTAAGCAGCATTCTAGCTGAGATCAGATTTGAAAGAGTTAAAATTCTTTAGGCCATCACAAAATTCCTTTCCTCAGTGGATATGTTACCAGAAAGGGGTTCTGATCCAGACCCCAAGAGAGGGTTCTTGAATCTCGTGCAAGAATTCAAGGCAAATCCATGGAGTAAAGTGAAAGCAAGTTTATTAGCAAAGGAATAAAAAATGGCTACTCCCTAGGCAGAGCAGCAGCTTGGGCTGCTTGACTGATAATACTTGAGTATGTGCTAAACAAGGGGTGGATTATTCATGAGTTTTCTGGGAAAGGGATAGGTAATTCCCCAGAACAGAGGGTTTCTCCCCATTTTAGACCATATAGGGTAACTTTCTGATGTTGCCATGGCATTTGTAAACTGTCCTGGTGCTGGTGGAAGTGTCTTTTAGCATGCTAATGCATTATAATTAGCATATAATGAGCAGCGAGGACAATCAGAGATCCCTTTCTTAGCCATCTTGGTTTTGGTAGGTTTTGGCTAGCTTCTTTACTGCATCCTGTTTTATCAGCAAAATCTTTGTGACCTGTATCTTGTGCTGACCTCCTGTCTCATCCTGTGACTTAGAATGCCTTACCTCCTAGAATGCAGCCCAATAGGTCTCAGCCTGTATTTTGCCCAGCTCCTTTTCAGGATGGGGTTGCTCTGGTTCAAACACCTCTAGCAGACACCATTAGCTCAGGGGAAAACAAACAAACATATATTAGAATAAATTTGAGTTATTTGTTTCAAATTATTCATATGACTCTTGACATTTTGGGGTACTCATTTGTAATTCTTTCTACTATAGGAAACTAAAATATTCCTCTCTAAAATACTGAGCTAGAAAAGGTGAAAATGCATGAGGACATTCTGCCTCCTTCCTTGCTTGCCTGATGGCAGGAAAGCGATTTTCAAAGACAAAGGTTTTCCTGCCTTTTCCCACCTGAAGACTGGTCCTTCTACAAAGCTTACATATCAGCTCAGAGACAGCCCCAGAGAATCTAGAAGCAGACTTTACTCTTCCCATAAATTTACTTTTCCATATTTTCCCACCTTTGGCACTACCCCTATAGGCACCTTTGGTTTTCCTGTTTTACCAGCTGTCTCTTTCAATCTTCCATTTGGCCTTTATGTGTAGGACATCAGCTGAGAAGCAGAGACCCTAGAGAATATGGCCTGACTAAAACATAGGTTGTATACCATTTGTGGCTTGCAAGAATTTCTTTCTTTGACATTTGAGTTGGTTCTGGGTCTTGTGAGGACTGCTTTGCACCTCTTTGGAGATTTCCTTGTGCATCACAAGGCCTTAGGTAAGGCTTATTGGTTCAGGTGAGTCACTTGAAAAGGTACCTTTGGTTTAAAAGAAAGAAAAAAAAAAGCTTAAAAGCTCGGAATATTGGCTGTTTGTCCCAGATGAAATCTGATAAAAGATGTGAAAAGAATTTTATTAAGAGCTCTATGGTCAGAAGTCAGCTTAATTAAAAGCTGATAATCAGGCGTGTGTGTGTGTGAGAGAGAGAGAGAGTGTGTGCGTGTGTGTGTGTGAGTGTGTGTGAGAGTCTGTGTGTGTGTGCGTGAGATGTATGTATATATGGCCTTTCCGCTTTTTCTCTTTTGGATTCTGTTTCCAGGAATTTTTGTTTGTTTTTTCCGTCAACATAAACCACCTTTTAATTATATGCTTGGTCCCTCACTTTGCTTGCATGACTTTCTTTTTCTTTTTCTTTTTTTTAATTATTATTATACTTTAAGTTCTGGGATACATGTGCAGAATGTGCAGGTTTGTTACATAGGTACACATGTGCCATGGTGGTTTGCTGTACCCATCAACCCATCATCTAGGTTTTAAGCCCCGCATGCATTAGGCATTTGTCCTAATGCTCTCCTTCCCCTTGCCCCCAACACTACAACAGGCCCCAGTGTGTGATGTTCCCCTCACTGTGTCCATGTGTTCTCATTGTTCAACTCCCAATTATAAGTAAGAACATGTGGTGTTTGGTTTTCTGTTCCTGTGTTAGTTTGCTGAGAATGATGGTTTCCAGCTTCATCCATGTCCCTGAGAAGGACATGAACTCATTCTTTCTTATAGTTGCATAGTATTCCATGGTGTATATGTGCCATGTTTTCTTTATCCAGTCTATCATTGGTGAGCATTGGGGTTGGTTCCAAGTCTTTGCTATTGTAAACAGTGCTGCAATAAATATACGTGTGCATGTGTCTTTATAGTAGGATGATTTATATTTCTTTGGGTATATACCCAGTAATGGTATTGCTGGGTCAAATGGTATTTCTGATTCTAGATCCTTGAGGAATCACTACACTGTCTTCCACAATGGTTAAACTAATTTATACTCCCACCAACAGTGTAAAAGTGTTCCTATTTCTCCACATCCTCTCCAGCATCTTTCGTTTCCTGACTTTTTAATGATCGCCATTCTACCTGGCATGAGATGGTATCTCATGGTGGTTTTGATTTGCATTTCTCTAATGATTAGTGATGTTGAACTTTTTTTCTTATGTTTGTTGGCCATATAAATGTCTTCTTTTGAGGAGTGTCTGTTCACATCCTTCACCCACTTTTTGATGGGGTTGCTTTTTTCTTGTAAATTTGTTTAAGTTCCTGTAGATTCTGAATATCAGACCTTTGTTAGATGGATACATTGCAAACATTTTCTCCCGTTCTGTACGTTGCCAGTTCATGGTGATGATAGTTTCTTTTGCTATGCAGAAGCTCTTTAGTTTAATTAGATCCCATTTGTCAATTTTGGCTTTCGTTGCAATTGCTTTTGGAGTTTTCGTCATGAAATCTTTAAGTCTTTGCCTATGTCCTGAATGGTATTGCCTAGGTTTTCTTCTAGGGTTTTTATGGTTTTGGGTTTTACACTTAAGTCTTTAATCCATCTTGAGTTAATTTTTGTATAAGGTGTAAGGAAGGGGTCCAGTTCAGTTTTCTGCATATGGCTAGCCAGTTTTCCCAGCACCATTTATGGAATAGGGAATCATTTCTCCATTGCTTGTTTTTGTCAGGTTTGTCAAAGATCAGATGGTTGTAGATGTGTGGTGTTATTTCTGAGGTCTCTGTTCTGTTCCATTGGTCTATATGTCTGTTTTGCTACAAGTACCATGTTGTTTTGGTTACTGTAGCCTTGTAGTATATAGTTTGAAGTTAGGTAGGCATGATGCCTCCAGCTTTGTTCTTTTTGTTTAGGATTGCCTTGACTATATGGGCTCTTTTTTGGCTCCATATGAAATTTAAGGTAGTTTTTTTCCAATTCTGTGATGAAAGTCAATGGTACCTTGATGGGAATAGCATTTAATCTATAAATTACTTTAGGCAGTATGGCCATTTTCACAATGTTGATTCTTCCTATCCATGAACATGGAATTTTTTTCCATTTCCATTTCTGTTTCTTTGTCCTCTCTTATTTCCTTGAGCAGTGGTTTGTAGTTCTCCTCGAAGAGGTCCTTTACGTCCCTTGTAAATTGTATTCCTAGGTATTTTATTCTATGCAGCAATTGTGAATTAGAGTTTATTCATGATTTGACTCTCTGTTTGTCTGTTATTGGTGTATAGAAATGCTTGTGATTTTTGCACAATGATTTTGTATCCTGAGACTTTGCTGAAGTTGCTTATCTGCTTAAGGAGTTTTGGGACTGAGATGATGGGGTTTTCTAAATATACAATCATGTCATCTGCAAACGGAGACAATTTGACGTCCTCTCTTCCTATTTGAATACCCTTTATTTCTTTCTCTTCCCTGATTGCCCTGACCAGAACTTCCGATACTATGTTGAATAGGAGTGGTGAGAGAGGACATCCTTGCCTTGTGCTGGTTTTCAAAGTGAATGCTTCCAGCTTTTGCCCATTCAGTATGATACTAGCTATGGGTCTGATATAAATAGCTCTTATTATTTTGAGATATGTTCCATCAATACCTAGCTTATTGAACATGTTTATTTGTTTGTTTTGAGATGAAGTCTCGCTCTGTCACCCAGGCTGGCGTGCAGTGGCACAATCTCAGCTCACTGTAACCTCCACCTCCCAGGTTCAAGCAATTCTTCTGCCTCAGCCTCCTGAGTAGCTGGAACTACAGGCGCACACCACCACGCTAGGCTAATTTTTGTATTTTTAGTAGAGACGGGGTTTCACCGTGTTAGCCAGGATGGTCTTAATCTCCAGACCTCGTGATCCACCCACGTTGGCCTCCCAAAGTGCTGGGATTACGGGCATCATCCACCATATTGAGTGTTTTTAGCATGAAGGGGTGTTGAATTTTATTGAAGGCCTTTTCCACATCTATTGAGATAATCATGTGGTTTTTGTCATTGGTTCTGTTTGTGTATTGATTACGTTTATTGATTTGTGTATGTTGAGCCAGCCTTGCATCCCAGGGATAAAACTGACTTGATTGTGCTGGATAAGCTTTTGATGTGCTGCTGGATTTGGTTTGACAGTATTTTATTGAGGATTTTCACATTGATGATCATCAGGGATATTGACCTGAAATTTTCTTTTTTTGATGTGTCTCTGCCAGGTTTTGGTATCAGGATGATGCTGGCCTCATAAAATGAGTTAGGGATGATTCCCTCTTTTTCTATTGTTTGGAATAGTTTCAGAAGGAATCGGATCATCTCCTCTTTGTATCTCTGGTAGAATTCAGCTGTGAATCCACCTGGTCCTGAGCTTCTTTGGTTGGTAGGCTATTATGCTGCCTCAATTTCAGAACTTGTTATTGGTCTATTCAGGGATTCAACTTCTTCCTGGTTTAGTCTTGGGAGGGTGTATGTGTCCAGGAATTTATCCATTTCTTCCAGATTTTCTAGTTTATTTGCATAAAGGTGCTTTTAGTATTCTCTGATGGTAGTTTGTATTTCTGTGGTACCAGTGGTGATATCCCCCTCACCATTTTTATTGTGTCTATTTGATTCTTCTCTCTTTTCTTCTTTATTAATCTGGCTGGTGGTCTTTTTTTTTTTATCTTTTCAAAAAATCAGCTCCTGGATTGATTGATTTTTTGAAGGCTTTTTCGTGTCTCTATCTCCTTCAGTTCTGCTCTGATCTTAGTTATTTCTTGTCTTCTGCTAGCTTTTGAATATGTTTGCTCTTACTTCTCTAGTTCTTTTAATTGTGATGTTAGGGTGTTGATTTTAGATCTTTCCTGCTTTCTGATGTGGGCATTTTGTGCTATAAATTTTCCTCTAAACACTGCCTTAGCTGTGTCTCAGAGATTCTGGTATGTTATCTCTTTGTTCTCAATGGTTTTAAAGAACTTACTTATTTCTGCCTTAATTTCGTTATTTACCCAGTAGTCATTCAGGAGCAGGTTGTTCAGTTTCCATGTAGCTGTGTGGTTTTGAATGACTTTCTTTATCCTGAGTTCTAATTTGATTGCACTGTGGTGTGAGAGACTGTTATGATTTCTGATATTTTGCAATTGCTGAGAAGTGTTTTGTTTCCAATTATGTGGTCAATTTTAGAATAAGTGCTATGTGATATTGAGAAGAATGTATATTCTACTGATTTGGGTTGGAGAGTTCTGTAGATGTTTATTAGGTCTGCTTGGTCTAGAGCTGAGTTCAAATCCTGAATATGCTTGTTCATTTTCTGTCTCATTGATCTGTCTAATATTGACAGTGGGTCGTTAAAGTCTCCCACTATTATCGTGTGGGAGACTAAGGCTCTTTGTAGGTCTCTAAGGACTTGCTTTATGAATCTGGGTGCTCCTATATTGGGTGCATTTATATTTAGGATAGTTAGCTCTTCTTGTTGCATTGATCTCTTTACCATTATGTAATGCCCTTCATTGTCTTTTTTGATCTTTGTTGGTTTAAAGTCTGTTTTATCGGAGACTAGGATTACAACCCCTGCTTTTTTTATTTTTTTTTTTTCCCTGCTTGGAAAATATTCCTCCATGCCTTTATTTTGAGCCTACATGTGTCTCTACACATGAGATGAGTCTCCTGAATAAAGCACACCAATGGCTCTTGACTCTTTATCCAATTTGCCAGTCTGTGTCTTTTAAATTGGGCATTTAGGCCATTTACATTTAAGGTTAATATTGTTATGTGTGAATTTGATCCTGTCATCATGATGCTAGCTGGTTATTTTGCACATTAGTTGATGCAGTTTCTTCATAGTGTCATTGGTCTTTATATTATGGTATGTTTTTGCAGTGACTGGTACATATTTAGTGCTTTCTTCAGGAGCTCTTGTAAGGCAGGCCTGGTGGTGACAAAATCCCTCAGAATTTGCTTGTCTGTAAAGGATTCTATTTTTCTCCTTTGCTTATAAAGCTTAGTTTGGCTGGATATGAAATTCTGGGTTGGAAATTCTTCTTTATAAGAATGTTGAATATTGGCGCCCACTCTGTTCTGGCTTGTAAGGTTTCTGCAGAGAGATCCACTGTTAGTCTGATGGGCTTCCCGTTGTAGGTGACCTGACCTTTCTCTCTGGCTGCCCTTAACATTTTTTCCTTCATTTCAACCTTGGAGAATCTGATAATTATATGTCTTGGGATTGCTCTTCTTGAGAAGTATCTTAATCATGTTCTCTGTATTTCCTGAATTGGAATAATGGCCCATCTTACTAGGTTGGGGAAGTCCTCCTGGATGATATTCTGAAATGTGTTTTCCAACTTGGTTCCATTCTGTCTGTCACTTTCAGGTATACCAATCAATCGTAGGTTTGGTCTTTTCACATAGTCCCATATTTCTTGGAGGCTTTGTTCATTCTTTTTCATTCTTTTTTCTCTAATCTTGTCTTCATGCTTTATTTCATTAAGTTGATCTTCAATCTCTGATATCCTTTCTTCTGCTTGATCGATTCGGCTATTGATACTTGTAGGCTTCACAAAGTTCTCATGCTGTGTTTTTCAGCTCCATCAGGTCATTTATGTTCTTCTCTAAACTGGTTATTCTAGTTAGCAGTTCCTGTAACCTTTTATTAAGATTCTTAGCTTGCTTGCATTGGGTTAGAACATGCTCCTTTAGATCAGAGGAGTTTGTTATTATCCCCCTTCTGAAGCCTACTTCTGTCAGTTCATCAAACTCATTCTCTGTCCAGTTTTGTGCCCTTGCTGGAGAGGAGTTGTGATCATTTGGAGGAGAAGTGGCATTCTGGTTTTGGAATTTTCAGCATTTTGGGGGCTGGTTTTTCCTCATCTTCATGGATTTATCCACCTTTGATCTTTGATGCTGATGACTTTTGGATGGGGATTTGGGGTGGGCGTCCTTTTTGTTGAAGTTGATGTTATTGCTTTCTGTTTGTTAGTTTTCCTTCTAATAGTCAGGCCCTCTTCTGCAGGTTGGCTGGAGTTTGTTGGAAGTCCATTCCAGATCTGTTTGCCAGAGTGTCACCAGTGGAGGCTGCAGAACAGCAAAGATTGCTGCCTGATCCTTCCTCTGGAAGCTTCATTCCAGAGGGGCACCTGCCTGATGCCAGCCAGAGTGCTCCTGTATGAGGTGGCTGTTGACCCCTGCTGGGAGGTGTCTCCAAGTCAGGAGGCATGGGTGTCAGAGATGCACTTGAGGAGGCAGCCTGTCCTTTATCAGAGCTTGAGTGCTGTGGGAGATCCGCTGCTCTCTTCAGAGTCGGCAGGCAGGAATGTTTAAGTCTGCTGAAGCCGCACCCACAGCTGCCTTCCCCCCAGGTGCTCTGTCCCAGGGAGATGCAAGTTTTATCTATAAGCCCCTGACTGGGGCTGCTGCCTTTCTTTCAGAGATGCCCTGCCCAGTGAAGAGGAATCTAGAAAGGCCAATCTGAACTTCACGGTGGCTTCCTTAATACTGTGAGGGGAAAACCGCCTACTAAAGCTTCAGTAATGGTGGGTGCCCCTTCCCCCACCAAGCTTGATTGTCCCAGGTTGATTCCAGACTGATGTGCTGGCAGTGAGAATTTCAAGCCAGTGGTTCTTAGCTTGCTGGGCCCCATAGGAGTGGGACCCGCTGAGCAAAACCACTTGGTTCCCTGGCTTCAGCCCCCTTTCCAGGGAAGTGAATGGTTCTGTCTCCCTGAGGTTCCAGGCAACACTGAGGTGTGAAAAATAATACTCCAGCAGCTAGCTCGATGTCTGCCCAAACAGCCACCTGGGTTTTGTGCTTGAAACCCAGGGCCCTGGTGGTGTAGGCACATGAGAGAATGTCCTGTTCTGTGGGTTGCAAAAACCATGGGAAAAGCATGGTACCTGGGCCAGATAGCACAGTCCCTCATAGTTTCCCTTGGTTAGGGGAGGGAGGTCCCCTGCCCCTTGCCAATTCCCAGGTGAGGCGATGCCTCACCCTGCTTCTGTTCACCCTCCATAGGCTGCATCCACTGTCTAACCAGTCCCAATGAGATGAACCGGGTATCTCAGTTGGAAATGCAGAAATCACCACCTTCTACATTGGTCTCGCTGAGAGCTGCAGGCTGGAGCTGTTCCTATTGGGTCATCTTGTCAGATCCCTTTGTCATGACTTTTGCTGAGAAAAATGTAAAACTTAATTGGCCTTTTGGAAAGCTTAAACTCTTTCTCTTCACTTTGAGATGTAAACTTGCTACCTTGTTCTCTAAAACTCAGTTAAGGCTTCAGCCTTGTGAAACAGATAAACTTTAACTTCTTCCATTTACAAAGGCACAAATTGTCCTTTTAAACTAGTGAGTTTTATCTACTTCATGGAAAAGTTTTAAAATAAAAGCTATAGGCTGGGCGCAGTGGCTCATGTCTGTAATACCATCACTTTGGGAGGCCAAGGTGGGTGGATCACGAGGTCAGGAGATCAAGACCATCCTGGCTAATATGGTGAAACCCATCTCTACTAAAAATACAAAAAAAAGCCAGGCGCAGTGACAGACACCTGTAGTCCCAGCTACTCGGGAGGCTGAGGAAGGAGAATGGCGTGAACCCAGGAGGTGGAGCTTGCAGTGAGCCGAGATCATGCCACTGCACTCCAGCCTGGGCGACAGAGTGAGACTTTGTCTCAACAAAAGAAAAAATAAATAAAAATAAAATAATTTTTAAAAATGCTATAAAAGTTTTTGTCTCTACTTTTATGTATACCTGTATACCTATCTGTTTGTATATTATCTACATGGTACCAAGTTGACTTATAAATAACTGAGCACTCATGAATTAATAAGCCCAAATATTTTTCAGGTTCATGGGACTTTAGTAATCTTCATTAAATAAAACTAGTTTTAAAGTTGTTGGTAAATTTTCTTTTGTGCTCGTATCTCTAGGAAAAACATTGTTGGTAAAGTAAAAATGTCTTCAGAATTGTCAGTATTAAATATAATTCAGACATTTTGCTTGGGTCTGCTGGTCAGACAGGTTTAGGCTTATCTCTACTAAATGTTTTAAGTCATAAAACTGTTCCTTCTGTGATATTCTTTGATACTTGCTCAATTTGTGTGTGAGCATATGTCTTAGAGCCATTAAATTCTGGAATCTAGACAGGTGGCCATGTTAAGGCCTGGGAATATATGTATGATGACAGCACTTCGGCCAATAGCTGCAGGGAAGTACCAAACAAGTATATTCTCCCTGGCTCAGCTGTATCTCCTGGACATGCTAGGAAGGGTTAGTTTCACCAGACATTATCTTCACAAATCTATCTTTTGTCCTGGACTCTGCATCTGGTACATAACAATGAAAATTGCTTAAATTGCTTACTCGGGATCAGCACAGTGGCTTACAGCTGTAATCCTGGCACTTTGGGAGGCCAAGACAATAGGATCACTTGCTGGCCTGAGCCCCTAGGGAGAGGGGTGGCTATAGTCTCCACAGACCAAAAGATGTAGACTTTCCTGCTGCTAGTTCTGAGGAATCTAGGCAGACCAAACGAGTGGGCTTCTCCCCCGAGAAGCACACCCCCTCCACCAAGGGACAGTCAAAATGCTTCGTTTAATGGGTCCTGTTCCCTGTGCCACCCAACTGGGTGAGACCCTGCAAGAGGGGTTGTCAGACACCCTATACAGGAGTGTTCCTACTGGTATCAGTTCGGTGCCCCTTGAGGTCAGAGATCCTAGAGGAAGGAGCAGGCACCCATTTTGTGCTCTCCAGCGTCCTCAAGTGACATCTCGCCCTCTGTGGGCTGCACCCACTGTCTAACCAGTCCCAATAAGATGAACCAGTTACCTCAGTTGGAAAGGCAGAAATCACTCACCTTCTGCATTGGTCTCACTGTAAGCTGCAGTGAACCAGGTGAATAGGGCCTGAAGTGAACCCCCAGCAAACTGCAGCAGCCCTACAGAACAAGGACCTGACCATTGCAAGAAAAACAAATAGAAAGCAACAACAACAGCATCAACAACAAAAAGAAAACTCCCCACAAAAACCCCATCCAAGGGTCAGCAGCCTCAAAGATTGATACTAGAAAAATTCATGAAGATGAGAAAGAATCAATGAAAAAATGCTGAAAACCAAAAAGGCCAGAGTGGCTCTTCTCTTCCAGATGATTGCAGTGCCTCTCCAGTAAGGGCACAGAACTGGACAGAGGATGAGATGGACAAATTGACAGAAGTAGGCTTCAGAAGGTGGCTAATAACAAACTCTGCTGAGCTAAAAGAGCATGTTCTAACCCAATGCAAAGAAGGTAAGAACATGACAAAAAAAATACAGGAACTGGTAACTAGAATAACCAATTCAGACAGAAACATAAATGACCTGATGGAGCTCACAGCACGAGAAGTTTGTGAAGCATACACAAGTATCAACAGCCAAATCAACCTAGCAGAAGAAAGGATATCAAAGTTTGAAGACCCTCTTGCTGAAATAAGGCATGCACACAAGATTAGAGAAAAAGAACGAAAAGGAATGAACAAAACCTCCAAGAAACATGGGACTATGTAAAAAGATCAAACCTACGATTGATTGGAGTTTCTGAAAAAGATAGGGAGAATGGAACCAAGCTGGAAAATACACTTCAGGATATCATCCAGGAGAACTTCCCCAACCTAGCAAGACAGGCCAACATCCAAATTCAGGAAATACAGAGAACACCACTAAGATACCTGACGAGAAGATCAACCCCAAGACACAAAATCATCAGATTCTCCAAGGTAGAAATGAAGGAAAAAATGTTAAAGGCAGTCAGAGAGAAAGGCAAGGTTATCTACAGAGGGAAGCCCATCACACTAACAGCAGACCTCATTCAGGAGGAAGTTGTTCAATTTCCATGTAGTTGTGTGGTTTTGAGTGAGTTTTTTTTTTTTTTTTTTGAGACAGAGTCTTGCTCTGTCGCCCAGGCTGGGGTGCAGTGGCCGGATCTCAGCTCACTGCAAGCTCCGCCTCCCGGGTTTAGACCATTCTCCTGCCTCAGCCTCCCGAGTAGCTGGGACTACAGGCGCCCGCCACCTCGCCCGGCTAGTTTTTTGTATTTTTTAGTAGAGACGGGGTTTCACCGTGTTAGCCAGGATGGTCTCGATCTCCTGACCTCGTGATCCGCCCGTCTCGGCCTCCCTAAGTGCTGGGATTACAGGCTTGAGCCACCGCGCCCGGCCTTGAGTGAGTTTTTTAATCTTGAATTCTAATTTGATTGCAATGTGGTCTGAGAAACTATTATTATTTCAGTTATTTTGCATTTGCTAGAGTGTTTTACTTCCAATTATGTGGCTGATTTTAGAATAAGTGCCCTGTGACACTAAGAAGAATGTATATTCTGTTGATTTGGGGTAGAGAGTTCTGTAGATGTCTCTCAGCTCCACTTGATCCAGAGCTGAGTTCAAGTCCCGAATATCCCTGATTAACATCGATGTGAAAGTGCTCAATAAAATATTGGCAAGCCAGATCTACCAGCACATCAAAAAGGTTATCCACCATGATCAAGTTGGCTTCATCTCTGGGACGCAAGGCTGGTTCAACATACATAAATCAATAAACATAATCCATCACATAAACAGAACCAATGACAAAAAGCACATGATCATCTCAATAGATGCAGAAAAGGCCTTGGATAAAATTCATCTTTTTCATGTTAAAAACTCTCAATAAACTAGGCATTGATGGAACATATCTCAAAATAACAAGAGCTATTTATGACAAACTCACAGCCAATAGCATATTAAATGGTCAAAAGGTGGAAGCATTCACTTTGAAAACTGGCACAAAAGAAGGATGCCCTCTCTCACCACTCCTATTCAACGTAGTATTGAAAGTTCTGGCCAGAGCAATCAGGCAAGAGAAAGAAATAAATGACATTCATATAAAAAGAGAGGAAGTCAAATTGTCTCTGTTTGCAGATGACGTGATTGTATATTTAGAAGACCCCATCATCTCAGCCCCAAAACTCCTTAAGCAGATAAGCAACTTCAGCAAAGTCTCAGGATACAAAATCAATGTGCAAAAATCACAAGCATTCCTATACACCAGTAATAAACAGAGAGCGAAATAATGAATGAACTTCCATTCACAATTGCTAAAAACAGAGTAAAATACCTAGGAATACAGCTGACAAGGGATGTGAAGGATGTCTTCAAGGAGAATTATAAACCACTGCTCAAGGAAATAAGAGAGGACACAAAGAAATGAAAAAATTCCATCCTCATAGAAAAAAAGAATCAATATCGTGAAAATGGCCATACTGCCTAAAGTAATTTATAGATTCAATGCTATTCCCATCAAACTACCACTGACATTCTTCACATAATTAGAAAAAACTACTTTAAATTTAATATAGAACCATAAAAGAGCCCATATAACCAAGACAATCCTAAGCAAAAAGAACAAAGCTGGAGGCATCATGCCTACCTAACTTCAAACTATATACTACAAGGCTACAGTAACCAAAACAATATGGTACTGGTAGCAAAACAGACATATAGACCAATGGAACAGAACAGAGACCTCAGAAATAACACCACACATCTACAACCATCTGATCTTTGACAAACCTGACAAAAACAAGCAATGGGGGAAATGATTCCCTATTCCATAAATGGTGCTGGGAAAACTGGCTAGCCATATGCAGAAAACTGAACTGGACCCCTTCCTTACACCGTATACAAAAATTAACTCAAGATGGATTAAAGACTTAAGTGTAAAACCCAAAACCATAAAAACCCTAGAAGAAAACCTAGGCAATACCATTCAGGACATGGGCATGAGCAAAGACTTCATGACGAAACTCCAAAAGCAATTGCAACGAAAGCCAAAATTGACAAATGGGATCTAATTAAACTAAAGAGCTTCTGCACAGCAAAAGAAACTATCATCAGTGTGAACAGGCAACGTACAGAATGGGAGAAATGTTTGCAATCTACCCATCTGACAAAGGTCTAATATCCAGAATCTACAAGGAACTTAAACAAATTTACAAGGAAACAACAACCCCATCAAAAAGTGGGTGAAGGATATGAACAGACACTTCTCAAAATAAGACATTTATGTGGCCAACAAACATAAGGAAAAAAGTTCAACATCACTAATCATTAGAGAAATGCAAATCAAAACTACAATGAAATAGCATTTCATGCCAGTCAAAATGGCGATTATTAAAAAGTCAAGAAACAACAGAAGCTGGTGAGGCTGTGGAGAAATAGGAACACTTTTACACTGTTGGTGGGAATGTAAATTAGTTCAACCACTGTGGAAGACAGTGTGGTGACTCTTCAAATATCTAGAACCAGAAATACTTATTGACCCAGCAATCCCATTACTGGGTATATACCCAAAGGAATATAAATCATTCTACTATAAAGACACATTCACACGTCTGTTTATTGCAACACTATTCACAATAGCAAAGACATGGAACCAACCCAAATGTCCATCAATGATAGACTGGATAAGAAAATGTGGCACATATACACCATGGAGTACTATGCAGCCGTGAAAAGAAATGAGATCGTGTCCTTTATGCAGGGACATGGATGAAACTGGAAGCCATCATCCTCAGCAAACTAACACAGGAACAGAAAAACAAATACTGCGTGTTCTCATTCATAAGTGGGAGTTGAACAATGAGAACACATAGACACAGGGAGGGGAGCATTACACATGGGGGCTTGTCAGGGGGTGGAGGCAAGGGGAGGGATAGCATTTGGACAAATAGCTAATGCATGCAGGCCTAAAACGTAAATGACGAGTTGACAGGTGCCAAAAACCACCATGACACACATATATCTATGTAACAAACCTACATGTTCTGCACTTGTATCCCGGAATTTAAAGTAAAATTTTTTAAAAAATGGTTGCTTTAAAGTGAAAGGCTTAAAAAGAATAATAAACTGAATGGATACAGAAATTTGGGAAAAGAGAATAGGAAAAATTGTAAAAGGTTATAAAAAGTTTGTGGAAAAGGTTTTAAAAAGTTCATGGTCAAAGCTTATGAGAATAGATGGATCTGTTTATAAGGTATTATTAAAATTATGTTTAATATTAACAATACACTGATACAAAGTAGAATTTCATTGTCTTGCTTGAACAATATAGTATTAATAAGAGATATAAGACTGGTGTTCATCTTTTGAATAAACTGTTAAAAATTTAAAAAGGAGAGAGAGAGATTCTTGTTTTGAATCTCCTCTCTTTCAAAGAGTAAAGGTTTATGCTTTTTGAAATACTTCAATTATCACTTTGGCTAAATAAATGATTATTATGACTTGTGATCTTATTTTTGATATCAAAGGTTTTAAGACTTTGATATTTGGCATACTTCCCAAAATCAAATTTCAAATTCTAAAATTAAGTATTTTCTATAAGGAATGTCTGATAGGTCAAGAGAAACATATTAGGCTTATTTGGCATGTTAAAATCACACAGGAAGCATTGTCAAATAAGAAATGGCATTTAACTTTCATTGACTAGAAGATGTGGGAAAAGGCAAAAAAAAAAAAAAAACCCCAAAACTTTCAGTCACATCTGTATAAATGTTATTAACATGTGTTCCAAAATCGTATATTCCTAAATTCTGACGTGTCTTTGTTATCAGTCATAATTATGATTATGGCAAATTTTGTAGGCCACAGAAGTAACCAAATTTTCTTGTTAACTGTGTGTTTAACCATGGCTACTCTAAGCCTTTTGTCATCCCCAGACAATTATTGTCTTTCTTTACTTCTCAAAAAGTGATGTACAATTCGCTACAGTCTAAAATTTTATTTTTCTTCAAGGAAATTCATGGAAAGGACACTGCCAAGTACTCTTGAATGCAGGTCTCCGATAACTTTGGAAATCACACCACTGGACTAACTAAAAACTTCCAGAACTCTTAAAAAAAAAACAAAAACAAAAACAAAAACTGATGGATTCATGAAGATTACAAACCCAACATCAAGCAGAACAAGAATTAATAACATAGGCCTAATCTGATAGAAGACTACAGTGATCTTTTATGACATTTTGTTTGAAACAATTCTGATTCTTTTTTCGTTTTGTTTTCCAGAGTCAAGAAAGACTTCATTTTTATTTTGAGCCATTTATGGTTACAGTGATTGGGAAAAGTGTACTTTTGTGAGAAAACTGAAATTCCAGGTATGTGGACAGGGATGAAGTGGGGGAGGTTCCCGCCTGCCGACCCGAGCGAGCGGGGAGTACTGACGGACTCATCGCTGCGGAACTGGCACTCAAATCCTTTGTTTGGGATGAGACAAGTTGTGAAACAAAACCCCATGCCTAAGCGACCCCATTTAGAGACTCCGCGGCGCGCACTGGGGACCTCACACGGTGCGCACCTCTTTGAAGCCTCTGGAAGCTGGGGCGCAAGGTCGGAAGGGGTTCGCAAACGCACTTCCGCCGGCGGCCGGGCAGGGCGCAGAAGAGCTAGTTAGAGCTGGGCTGCAGCGGCCACTCGGCCCAGGTAGTAGGACTGGCGGGAAGAGAGCAGGACGCCGCCGCCGGAGTCTCCCGGCTCAGCCAGGTGCAGGCGGGAGGAGCCCCGTGTTTGCTCATCCCCGCGCTGGAAGCGCCGTCCGGAGACACTGCACGGGGCGGACTGGTGGGCTTCCCGGCACTGGCACCGCCGGGTTGCCCTAGCTAACCGGAGCCCAGCTCCCCACGCGGCCCAGACGTTTCCCCAGACGTTGCGAAGTCCGACTCTGGTTCACAGACGCCGACCTGGTCGGTCTGTGCGGACCACCCTTTTCTCCAACGTGACCGCCGATTACTGGAATTTTTTTGGGATCTGTCAGGCCCTGATGGCTTAAGCAACATAGCCAGATCTTGTTGAGTCCGAGGCTCGTTATGGTTGTCCACTGATGATCTGCCATTTCGTTTATGTTACAGAGTAAACAGGGAAGGTGTTTGCAGTCTCGTTGGTTAACATGTATTTTGCCTTATTCTTTCAAAGATCTAAACTAGTGGAAGGCAACCTGTAGAACCCGCTTCCATGTCCTTTATCTTGAATGATTCCTGAAACAGCCTTTCTCCAAACCTGCTCCAGAAGCCCCTGAATTAATCCTTAGAGCCCAGGAAGTGAAGATATCTTTCAAAGATGCCGATTGGGTAACAGAAGTTAAGCACAGAGAAGGCAGTAGAGGGCCTTATTGCGTGGTCCTAAGTTCTGTGCCAAAAAACAGAGAAGTGTCCCTGAGCACCAGGTGTGGACTCCCCTGCCAGCCCCTGGATGACCAGGTCAGCGATAACTGCAGTCCTTTACTGAGGTCTTACTAAGTGCTAGGCACTGAGTCTAATGCTTTCCAGGCACTGCATCTAATGCTTTTTGTAATTTTTCTAAAACAACCCTATATTATCAGGTCTGTGGTTTAACCACATTGTACCAATACTATTTTTTGGCCTTGCAATTGTGCTATGGTTATGTAAGATGTTAATATAATAGGAAGCTGGGTGAAGGATATAGGGACTATTCTATACCTTTTTGGAAATTTTCTCTAAGTTTAAAATTAGTTCAAAATAAAAAGTTACAAACAAAATTAGAAGTTTGTTTTTAACAGCGGAAGGGGAATAGAAATTTAGAGAGATTAGGCCACTACACATAAGAGAATGTGACAAGATTTGCCCAGGACTTTTGGAATTCTCAGCCCATGCCCTTAACCACTGCCCACCATGTTAATCCTGGGTAACAGATAGGCCCTGCCTAAATCAGTTATTACTTGGAAAATTGGAAATGCCTATACCCACACAGCCTCCTAACTACGTTGGCATAATTTTACTATTCAACTGTCTTTACTAATGTGATACTACTATTGTACTGTCTTTATCAACATGACTTTAGTATTCCAGGACATTATTGCTGTAGGAGATAAAAATTGCAAATATTTTTGTTTCAAGAACTTCCCCCTCAAAAAATCTATTTAAATGAACATCACATTCTTCAACTTTAAATAATTAGCATCCAGACTTTTTGAAACCCTCACCTCAAAACCTTCATCTTAATGAATGTGTCCATCAACCTTAAATTATTGTATCACCATCCTTGCCCAGTCCTAATTCTGCTTTGAAAGATCAGCATTAAACCTTTCAAATCTTGTAAATATCCTGACTTTGCCTTCCTCCCTCAGAGATGCTACTAGGACTCTGTCAAGGTAGTGCTTTTTATCACCCACAAGAATAAACTTCATTTTGCCTTACCAACATTGTTTTGTTGTTACTTTTGGGAAACAAGCATCCAAAAATTTTCTCAGGACTGTGAAAACTGCTGTTTCTTGACAAACATTCCTTCTATTTGAGAAAAGGTTTGAACTGCTTTACACTTTTATTTTTTGAACTATAGTTTCTGTTACCTTAGGAGTGTGTCTTAACATAACACTTACAGCAGCAATCCTCTTAGCCCATTGGAGCTAGAATGCCCACTGTGTCCCTTTCATGGGCTCCTGAAGAGACAAAGCAGCTCTTTGAAGTAAACAACAAAGAAAGCCTTGCCATGGAGCAGGGATCCAGCCCAAAAAGGAGTAGCCCAAACAAACAGGAGTTGTTCTGCCACCACTTCTGACAGTTCTGATACAAGGAGACTCCTGGGCCCTGTGAGGCCTTGAGCCAGCTCTGGATGCTCTGCTGTGAGTGGTTAAGGCCTGAGATGCACACCAAGGAGCAGATGTTAGACTTGGTGCTTGAGCAGTTCCTGGCCATTCTGCCCATGGAGCTCCTGGCCTGGATGTATGAGCATCATCCAAAGAATGGAGAGGAGGCAGTGGCTTTGCTGGAGTTAAGAAAGGGTCCTATACACTTGGGTAGAACAGCCTGGAGAGGGTATCCAAGCTGGTCCTTTGTGGGATCTCTGGGGATCATGTACACTGTCGCCCCTTCAGATGCCCAAGTGAGCCTGCTAGTCCTCAGGTTTCAGCCCAGGTCCATGTGCAGGAAGTGCTTTCTTTTTTTCTTTTTCTTTTCTTTTCTTTTTTTTTTTTTGAGACAGAGTCTCACTTTGTCGCCCAGCCTGGAATGCGGTGGCACGATCTTGGCTCACTGCAACCTCCGCCTCCCAGGTTCAAGCAATTCTCCTGCCTCAGCCTCCCGAGTAGCTGGGACTACAGGCACATGCCACCATGCCCAGCTAATTTTTTTGTACTTTCAGTAGAGACGAGGTTTCGCCATGTTGGTCAGTCTGGTCTTGAACCCCTGACCTCAAATGATCCACCTGCCTCGGCCTCCCAAAGTGCTGGGATTACAGGCGTGAGCCACTGCACCTGGTCAGGAAGTGCTTTCTGAGACTTCAGTGCCTCTCAATCCTTCCGTGGAGACTCAGCTTAAAAGTGACTCTCAGGACTCTCAACAGCAAAAGGATTGTGGTTAGTGTTGACACTTGGGTCATATGGCTCCCCTGGAGACCTTAGAATCATCCATCATTTGGCAAATATATATTTACTTTTTATGTGCTAGGCACTGTGCAAGGCTCTAGGAATAGTGAACAAAGCAGACATGATCTTTGCTTTCATGGAGACAGTCTTGTTGACAGAGGTACTAAACACACAAATAAATACACTGTGACAGATTGTATATGGGGAGAGAGGGTAGTCAGGGAACGCCTCTTTGAGGAAGTAATATGGGAGCTGAATCTTAAAGGTGGTGTAGAAATTAGCTAAGTGAATAATAGAAAGGAAAGCATTCCAGACCAAAAGAGCATGTGCAAAAACTGGAGTGGGAAAGAAATTGGTGGGTTTGAGGAATTGAAAGAAAACCAGTGTGACTGCAGCATGGAGGCAGAGCCCCAGAGAAGAGGTGGTCAGGGACCAGGACATGAGAGCTTCGTGGCTCCTGTTAAGAAGAAAGAAAATGTCAGCTACTCAGCAGGCTGAGGAAGGAAGATCGCTTGAGTCCAAGTGTCTGAGACCAACCTGGGCAACACAGTGAGACTCCAGTCCCCCCACCAAAACTTCACTAAATATTTAGCTTTCACAGTGTGTAAAATCTAGCTCTGGTTTCTATGAGGGTCCCTGCCCTAAAGGAGTTGGGTACCAATAAAAAGATTGCCTCATTTGAGGCAATGAATGATTGCCAAATAAGAGATAACAGTTCTGAGAAGGGAGAAATCTGTCTTTTCAGGCCCTGATGGTAATGTTAGTGGAATGATTGGAATTTGAAGTGGATCATAAAGAACTGGTAACATTTCACTGGGCAGACAGTATCAGGAACGATATTCCTCATACTTACCCCTCTTCTAGCTCTCTGTCCCTCTATTATCTTCTTCTGTCACATTAAGACTTACAGTCATTCATCCCTTTTTTCCTCTCAATGTTTCTTTCCCTGTCCCATCAGACCCATGGTACATTTCGGATTTTTGCATCGGACCCATGGTACATTTTAGTTTTTTGCAAATATGGCCAACATTTTTCCACCCCACTGCCACATACTCACATGTACACACACACCTCCACCTTGTTGAGCTAGTCTTGTAAAATACCACCTCTGACCAAACCTTCTCCATTGTTCTGCCAACCCAATTCATAGCTATTCTTCAAGATTCAACTCAGTTGTCACCTTCTTTAGGAAGCCTTTCTTGATACCCCCCACATGTTTGAGTTATATGATGCATCTTATGCATACTTCTGTCATAGCATTAGCATACTGTATTAACTGCTTCACTTGTCTGAAGTTCTTGTGTATCCCCTGCAACTGATATGTAGAAAATGCTCAGTAAAGGTGAATGATGAAGTCTAAGCAGAGGAATACTGTGGAAAAGTACAAACAATGATAAGAGGATGTGAGTGTATCAGTTTGGCTGAGACAGAGTAGCCAATAGAGGAATAATGCTAACTAGGTGGTCTGGAACAAAATTGTAGACAGCCTATTTTTCTTTTCTTCTTGAGATGGGGGTTAATTTGAGCAGTTGGTTTGGCTCTGTGTCCCCACCCAAATCTCATCTCGAATTGTAATCCCATGTGTCCAGGGAGAAACCTGGTGGTAGATGACTGGATCATGGTGGCAGTTTCCCCCATGCTGTTCTCGTGATAGTGAGGGAGTTCTCATGAGATCTGATGGTTTTAAAAGTGGCAGTTTTCCCTGTGCACTTTCTCTTTCCTGCCACCTTGTGAAGAAGGTACTTGCTTCTCCTGAACCTTCCACAATGCTTCTCCTTAACCTTCCGCCATGATCGTAAGTTTCCTGAGGCCTTCCCAGGCAGGCAGAACTGAGTCAATTAAGCCTCTTTTGTTTATAAATTACCCAGTCTCAATCTTTATAGCAGTGTGAAAACCAACTATACAAGCAGGAACTAACATGTGCCCTATAAACTAGATATAAGCTGTATTGCAGAGGGAGGAGAAAAAGGACCACTTTAAAGACTGTTGCTATAGTTGCAACTCAACATTATGAGGGCCAACAGTAGCGCAGCTTCAGGTGGTGGATGGAGAGGGAGCGAGAGATTTAGCTAGATCACTTGTCCTAAAGCTCCAGAGCATACTGGAAAGAGGACAGAATGGCTCTTTCTGACACCTCTCCTGGCTTCAGTAAGGATCCAGGTATCAGGGTTGGAATCTTCCTATGTCTGATGGGTGGAAATGATGCTCACTTTCCCAATGGAAATGAAGAACATAATTTTTGGAACTAGTGTCATCTAAAAAATATGAGCTATGTTTTCTTCATAATGGTCTTCCTCATTATACCTAGGGAGGACTTTTAATGACTGTAGGATACATCTTACCTATAGGGGTATGTTTGTTCATTCTGGTATCATTGTGAAATGCATGTTTTCCAAATTTTCTAGTAAGAGCATTATTAGAAAATAAGGTGTTCTACATGCTAGGGTTTCCCTAAATAACTGAAGCTTGCCATTTGTTGGTCAAACTTTATTATTTAATGGTCATCTTACTAAGATGTATAACATATTCTTGGAGCAGGGTGAACACAAATGATCCTTTTCATGAAGATTTAAATTAATTACAATTAATTTAATTAATAATAAAACTATTGTTCATAATTTAGAAATTTTTATAAATTATGGACATGAGTGCTCACTCTGGCCTGCAAATCACTGCTGCCCTTAGAGGCTCTAGGTAGATAGGTCTATCAGATTTATCCTAAAATGGTATTAGACTGCCATATTAATAGATAGCAGATGTAGAATTTAAATAGCCTGTCTCCAGAGCCCATGTTCTTAACTCTATAGTAGAGATGGAATGTAAAAATGTGAGAGAGGTGAAGAGTTAGGAAAATGAAACTGGAAAGGTAGGCAGGGCAGTCTCACATCAGAGTGATGTGATTGTGCATCTGGATGACTTTAAAAATTTATCAGTGGCTGGGCCTCACCCTCAGAAAGTGGATTTTCTTTGGACTACAGTGGGGCCCAGGCATGGGCTTGCTTTTTCTTCTTAACTCTCCAGGTGTAGCTAGGGTCAAGAATCCCAGTTCTAGGATCATGAAGGGCTTGTATGCTCAACAGATGAGTTCTTTAATAGTAAATTAAATTTTTTGATAATTTTTATCAATTTCCGAGGTCACCATTCTTGTATACTAACACCTTTCCTCTGGGTTCACTCTTGTTGAAGTCTATCCTTTAAAAATTATTTTAGCTGGGCGTGGTGGCTCAAGCCTGTAATCCCAGCACTTTGGAGGCCAAGACGGGCGGATCACGAGGTCAGGAGATCAAGACCATCCTGGCTAACACGGTGAAACCCCGTCTCCACTAAAAAATACAAAAAACTAGCCGGGCGAGGTGGCGGGCGCCTGTAGTCCCAGCTACACAGGAGGCTGAGGCAGGAGAATGGCGTAAACCTGGGAGGTAGAGCTTGCAGTGAGCTGAGATTGTGCCACTGCACTCCAGCCCGGGCGACAGAGTGAGACTCTGTCTCAAAAAAAAAAAAAAAAAAAATTATTTTAGTGAGGTTCTTTGGGTGGTAGACTGAGCTTTTGCATGTTTGAAAGTTCTCTTATTTTACCCTTCCTTTGAAATCATGTAGCTGGGATAAAATTCTAAACTGACATTTTTTTTCCCTTAGCATTTTGAAGATACTATTAATACTTTACTCTCTTCTAGCTTCTATTGTTTGCTAGCAAAAAGCTACTAGTAGTCTGCCTTTTAAAAAAAAAAAAAAAGATTCCATTTTTTCTCTTTAGTAGCTTTTTAAATTTACTCTTAACTTTTATGCTCTGAGTTTCACTAAGTATGTCCAGTACGGTTTTATCTTTGTTCAGCTTGCTTGGCCTATAAATGCACACTTTTGCTCTAATACCCATGTTTTTCTTCAATCTGGGGAATTCTCAGCTATGAGTTCCTTAAATAAGCATCTTTTTTATTCCTTACATTATCGTCTGCTGGGGCTTCCAACATGTACTCATTAAAACCACTTACCAATCATCGATTCCACTTAACTGCTTTTTCACGTTTTATGTCTTTGTCTCTGTGGTACATCCTAGTGGATTCCTCTTCTACTATCTTCCAGTTTATTCTCCCTTTGACTGTCTTCAGCTTATCCATTCCACTGAAGATTTTATTTCAAAAACTATTACTTCTAAAATTTCTATTCAGTTTTCATAGCAATTATCCTTGTTCTGCTTATTTCGTTTCATAAATTTATGTTTATTTGCCATGGATGGTATGTTATTTATCTTTTTTCCCCATATCTTTAATCTATTAATTTCATCAGGATGTTTGATGAAAGTAATTTCATCTGGATTGAATTCATCTTCCAGTTGGTGATTTTGTCACCATCTTTCTTAGCATTCAATTCATTCGTTTTGAAATTTCTATTTCTAGCCTCATTTGGAGTTCTGGCCTATTTACTTTCTCTTCTTATTTGTTTACCAATTCTGTTGTACCTTTACCTGCACCTCGTCCTCCAGAACGAGGTTTTATACAGTGATATTTTAGGACTCCTGTTCCATGTGATATCACAAATATCATCAACGTAGTCACAGGCTTCCAGATGGCTTCACACGGTTCTTGGCCACAGGGTACTGTCTTGCTCTGTGCATGTTAAGGTACTTGTGTATGTGGGTGCCTGTCTGTTCCACCTAGCCTTTGGAACCATGCAGTGTGATGGTGCCAGTCCCTCCTCTCATGGAGCACTTGTAGTTCTCCAGGTTCCCCTGGTGACAAGACTTCAGTCATTTTTTAAGACCAGGAGCCCAGCAGGCCCAGAGCTTCAGCTATAGCCACCATTCTGTGTTTTTGCTTCCTTTCTGGTACACAGAAATGTTTATCTTGTTGGGTTTTTTTCCTTTTCCTTTTTTTTTTTTTTTTAGCACAGATGTGTTTACAGATTTTTAATTTTTATCTATTACTTTTTGTATTTGGAGGTGAAGTATGAATTCTGTGGGGAAAAGAAAGAGAGATCAGACTGTTACTGTGTCTATATAGAAAGAAGTAGACGTAAGAGACTCCATTTTGTTCTGTATTTGAGATGCTGTTAATCTGTGACCCTACCCCCAACCTTGTCCTTGCAAGAGACATGTGCTGTCGTCACTCAAGGTTTAAAGGATTTTGGCCTGTGCAGGGTGTGCTTTGTTAAACAAGTGCCTGAAGGCAGCTTGCTGGTTAAAAGTCATCACCATTCTCTTAATCTCAAGTACCCAGGGACACATATACTGCCAAAGGTGGCAGGGACCTCTGCCTAGGAAAGCTAGGTATTGTCCACGGTTTCTCCCCATGTGATAGTCTGAAATATGGCCTCGTGGGAAGGGAAAGACCTGATCGTCCCCCAGCCTGACACCCGTGAAGGGTCTGTGCTGAGGAGGACTAGTACAAGAGGAAAGAAGGCCTCTTGGCGGTTGAGATAGAGAAAAGCATCTCTCTCCTGCCCGTCCCTGAGCAATGGAACATCTCGGTGTAAAACCTGATTGTATGTTGTGTTTACTGAGAAAGAAAACTGCCTTAGGGCGAAATGTGGGACTTGCTAGCGCAATGCCGCTCTTTATGCACTAAAAAGGTTTATGAAGATGTTTGCATATGCTTATTAAGGCACAGCATTTTTCCTTAAACTTATGTCACAGAGATCTTTATTCATACGTCTTACTGCTGACCACCTCCCTACAATGATCCTATTATCCTGCCACTTCCCTTTTTCTAAGATAGTAAAGATAATTAGCAATAAATACTAAGGGAACTCAGAGACTGGGGCCCGTGTGGGTCCTCTGTATGCTGAGCGCTGGTCTCCTGGGCCCACTTTTTCTTTCTCTATACTTGGTCTCTGTGTCTCATTTCTTTTCTCAAGTCTCTTGTTCCACCTAACGAGAAACGCCCACAGGTGTGGAGGGGCAGGCCACCCCTTCAAACTCACTGTGCCATCTTGACTGGAAATACACCATTTTCCTCAACCTCTTTTATTCAGTTACTAATTGAGTTTCTATGTTGTGCTTCTTTTTTATAATAATCCATATATTTTCTTCTGATGCTAATATGGATTTTAGTTACTATATCTGTAGTAGTCTTTTGGATGCCATCTATGATAGTCACTTTTTTATCTGCTAATGGTTCTAAAAGACTATGTTCTTTTATAAATGTGTATCTGTGCAATTTGCTTTCAGATTCTGCACACAGATATATTTCAGGTAGCTCTATGGTTTGAACCTGTCCCCCAGAGTTCACATGCTGGAAACTCAATCCCCAGTGCAACAGTGTTGAGAGGTGAGATATTCAGGAATTGACTAGGTTATGAGGGCTCTGCCCTCATGAAAAGATTAATGTCTTTATTGTGGGAGTGGGTTAGTTATCATGGGAGTAGGTTCCTAATAAAAGGATGAGTTTGGTGTGTTTTTTCCTCCAACACCTCTTTCCCCTTTTCTTTCTCTCTCTTCCCCTCCATCTTCTGACTAGGATGACACTGCAGGAAGGCCCTCACCAGATGTCAGCATCTTGATCTTGGACCTTCGAGCCTCCAGAAGTCAGGAAATAAATTTCTGTTCTTTATAAATTACCTCGTCTATGTATTCTGTTATAGCAGCACAAAATGGACCAAGACAGGTAGCTGCAACATAAAGTTTTAAAGTACCCAAAGACTTTAAGATAACCTTAAATAGCCACTAACAGTGAGGGGTTTTTAAGCAGTGTGGCAAGCTGGTATGGTGAGATTATTGCAGGCTCTGGTGTAAAACGAGGCCCCCAGAGAAGGTTGATCTCACTGTTGGCAATGTGCTTTCTCAGCTCTGCCTCATCCCTTGTTCCTGCCCTTCACAGAAGTTCCAAGACCCAGATGAGAGTCATTTTTCTCAGACAGATTGCTTAGTGAACTTTATTCCTCATCCACATTCTCAAAGATTTGAATTCACTGTCTCACCATGGCTCCTTCTCTTCTTCATCCGAGTCTGTTTAGTCAACACATTTTAGTACAATGAATCCCACTGCCTCTGCCTAGAGTTAGCTGTGACTTGTCCGTGTCCTAGTGCTTCAGCTGTCTTCATGATTTTTTTTTTTCCATTTAATGTTCCTTATCCACTCAAAACACTGCTTTTCTCTGTGTTCTTCCTATGTAGTTACAAATTCTCCCCTTTACTCTGGGTCCTAAAAATAGGATTAAGTTCAAGCAAATATGCCTTGGGTATGAAAATCTCATGTTTTCAAAAACTATAGATTACTGAGGATATGGCCACATCTCCTGCCCTGAAGAAATGAGGGTATTGAGACCCTGCTCAGAGGAACCTCTCCAGAAAATATAGGCAGAGGAATTATAGGAACATGGATCCCCTGGGCAAAGACAGATGCAAGTTGAGGGTCTGTTAAAGAACCTTCTCTCTATTAGTGACTGTTAGCCTGGGAAGTCTGAAATGACCCACAGAATGCAGTTTCAAGCTTGACAGATCCCCAGTGTTCTCTACAAAAAAAGTAGTGAGGTCTTTAGGGACCAAAGTAATTTCTGTTCTATTCCCGTGATAACATCTTGTTTTGTCTAAGGTGCCTAATCTGTTTGTTCTGCACATGGGAAATGGGATACTTCCCTGTGCTCTGATTCCCTGACTTTTTCGGTATTCCCAGAGGCCTTCAGGGCAACCTGCACAGAACTATTTCATGGCACTCACGGGGTACCTGCCACTGTTGACTTCCTGTCTCTCTTTTTACTTTTCTCTACTCAACTTCCGGCCTTTCCTGGTGAACATATTTTTATCTTAGATCTCTTCTGTTGTTTACTGTGCTTGCTCATTGGATCATGATTATCATTCCTCCCTACTTTTCTCCATTCTTTTCTTCAATCATGCCTTCAAAGTTCTGTCCATCCTCTCTTCCATTGCCATCCCCCAATTTCCTCCTCAAATGTTTTAAAACCATTTTGTTGGTATATTTAAGCCATTTACTTCTAGTATATGATTTTAGTTCCTGTATACCCCAGTGACATTTGGATGCTCTACTTTTTATTTCAGATTATGTTATCAGAATCAATAATATAGAACTGATTCAAGGGCAGGAACTTACTGTAGATATGGAATCCCAAGAAAATTTGCCTGGCAAAATCAATGGAAAGGCTTCTGAATGAGGAGAAACCCAAGAACATGAAGGATGGACAGAAATATATCAGAGAGCCAAGCGCAGTGGCTTGTAATCCCACCACTCCAGGCAGAGATGGGCGGATCACCTGAGGTCAGGAGTTTGAGATCAGCCTGGCCAACATGGTGAAACCCCGTCTCTACTAATACAAAAATTAGCCAGGTGTGGTGGTGCAAGCCTGTAATCCTAGCTACTTGGGAGGCTGAGACGAGAATCACTTGAACCTAGGAGCTGGAGGTTGCAGTGAACTGAGATCGCGCCACTGCACTCCAGCCTGGGCGACAGAGCGAGACTCCGTCTTTAAAAAAAAAAAAAAAAAGCAAAGTAGTATATCAGAGAAACACAATCAACTGAGAGAAAATATAAGTGTGATGAATGTGGGAAAACATTCACTCAAAACTCAAGCCTCATTAGACATAAAAGAATCTGTACCGTAAGACACGCTGTTCATGTATGTAATGTATGTATCAAAACTTTTACTCAGAGCTCACAACTTACTGACCATCAGTAAATTTTAGTTTAGCCAAATAAAACCCTATCAGTGTGATGAGTGGGGAAGTCTTTTATTACAGTTCATATCTTATTCAGCATTGAAGGACCCACACAGGAGAAACATTTCCAATGTAGTGAGTGTGGGAAAGTTTTTCATGACAGCTCAGATGTTATTTGACACCAGAGAACTCACACAGAAGAGAAACCATACCAGTGTAATGATTGTGGGAAATCCTCTCTGAGCTCATATCTGAGACAACATCAGAGTTTATACTGAAGAGAAGCCATAGCAGTGTAGTGAGTGAGGGAAAAGCTTTAGCTAGTGCTTGGGCCTCTTCTGTCACAAGAAAATCCACAGTGGAGAGAAACCATATGAATGGGACAAGCATGGAAAGGCCTTCAGATACAGTTCAGCTCTTGTTAGACACCAGCGAATCCATGGTAGAGAGAAGCCCTATGAGTGTGATGTGTGTGGGAAAGCTTTCAGTAACAGCTCACATCTTTTGGGACACCGAAGAACCCATACTGGAGAAAAGCCCTGCAAATGTGGTGCATATGGAAAACTTTTCCAGCGGAGCTTACACCTCATTTTACATCAGCAAATCCACACTGAAAAGAATCCCCGGTGATGTCAAGCGTGGTGCAACATTGTTCATCTACGCTCATTCCTGTGGAACATCAAAAAAGCCCAACTAGAAAAAGATGCCACCAATACAGTCTTGTAGGGAACTCTGCAATCACTATTGCAATTTCAGCAGTCATTTAAAAATACAGCCAGGCATGGTGGCTCAGGCGTGTAATCCCAGTAGTTTGGGAGGTGAAGGTGGGGGATCACTTGAGACCAGGAGTTCAAGACCAGCCTGGGCAACATAGAAAAATTACATATAACAAAAAATTACATACAACATACAAAAAATTTAAAAATTAGCTGGACATAGTGGTGCATGCCTGTAGTTCCAGCTACTCAGGAGTCTGAGGCAGGAGGACTGCTTGAGCTCAGGAGTTCAAGGCAGCAATGAGCTATAATTACACCACCATACTCCAGCATGAACAATAGAGCAAGACTCTGTCCCAGAAAAAAGGAAAGAAAATATATGTGAAGGCTGAAATGGGCAAGCACCTGCAGGCTTGCTAAACAAGGCTTTCTGATTCTCTGCCATTAGGCACATCCCCTGATAAACTGGGACTCTGCAGGGGCTTATTCCATACTCTCAAAATGTCTCTAAAGCAAGTGGCTCAGGAAATCTAAAAATTCTATTAGACATATACTGGAGGTTTTAGCAATTACTACTGTTCTCTTTCCCCTTCCCTTTTTCTCCTCTTCTATTTGCTTTCTTTGAAGTTGGAGTAATAATCTTCTCTAGAGTGTGAAATTAGAACATCTGATCTACATAAAAAAGCCCTGTATTTTTTTAACTTGATAAAATACTATAGCTTTTTACTTACTTACCCTAAAAGCATTGTGAAATACAAAAGCCATTTTGTAATATTAGAGTGAATTATTATTTACACAGGTAGGATGGTTCAGTGAGGGTAAAACAAGATTCATCATACCAATTCCCAGTAACCTTTCACATCTTAGAGAAGGCAAACAGTCCAAGTGGGCTGTATTTGGCCTGCACAGGCATTTCCTCCCAATGCAGTATTTTTAAAAATATTTAAAACTATTGCCATTATTTAAGAATCTGGAGATTTCACATAAAATCTAACTTTCCAGATACTTTTACAAAAATGCATGACGTGACTACATTAGACACCACATTCCCACATGGCAGCAGTTGACGAGCTGATTCATTCTACTCTCACCTAGAACACAAAGTACTAAAAATACTGCATTGGGTGGGGAAATGCCTGTGCAGGCCAAATACAGCCCATTTGGACTGTCTGCCATCTTTAAGATGTGAAAGGTTACTGGGAATTTGCGTGACGAATCTTGTTTTACCCTCACTGAACCATCCTACCTGTGTAAATAATAATTCATTCTAATAATTCATTCAAATTCATTCTACTCTCCAGTTGGACACGGTCCTCACTGCCACACAGCTTCTGTTGCTTTATACTGTCCTGTGGGGAAAAGAGAGATCAGCCTCTTACTGTGTCTATATAGAAAGAAGTAGACATTAAGAGACTCCATTTTGTTCTGTATTTGAGATGCTGTTAATCTGTGACCCTACCCCCAACCTTGACCTTGCAAGAGACATGTGCTGTGGTGACTCAAGGTTTAATGGCTTTTGGGCTGTGCAGGATGTGTCTTTGTTAAACAAGTGCCTGAAGGCAGCTTGCTGGTTAAAAATCCTGCCCGTCCCTAGGCAATGAAACATCTCGGTGTATGCTCTGTTTACTGAGATAGGAGAAAACCGCCTTAAGGCATAAGGTGGGACTCGCTGGCGCAATGCTGCTAAAAGGTTTATGGAGATGTTTGCATATGTGTACCAAGGCACAGTATTTTCTTTTGAACTTATTCATGTCACAGAGATCTTTATCCATATGTCTTACTGCTAATTTTCTCCCTAAAATGATCCTATTGTCCTGCCACTCCCTTATCTTTAAGATGGTAAAGATAATTATCAATAAATACTAAGGGAACTCAGAGACTGGGCTGGCCGTGGGTCCTCTGTAAGCTGAGCGCCGGTCCCCTGGGCCCACTTTTTCTTTCTCTATACTTTGTCTCTGTGTCTCATTTCTTTTCTCAAGTCTCTGGTTCCCCCTAAGGAGAAACACCCACAGGTGTGGAGGGGCAGGCCACCCCTTCACTGTCCCCTTCATTCACCCATTTAAACTGTGTGCCCTAAGGATTTCTTACTGAGGCTTCAAGGACTGTAGATGCTTTACCACCCAAACAGCTTCACTTTCATTAGTTTTATATATTAGCCTTCCAATTAAATTTTTCTATGAAGAATAGGTTTTCTGCTAACAAATCTGAAGATTTAGATTAAAAATTTTAAATATATTCTTTGATCACCTGAAGTTAGAGGAAAGCCACTTCGAAATCTTATTTGGATAGAATTTGTAGGTAATCTATGGGAAGTCAACTATAATAGCTTCTAGGAGACTCCTTAAAGACTAGTTCTTTGGGTAAGATAAAAAACACATGAAGGGGGTCAACATTAAGTGTAATAGTGAAAAAACACTGGGCCAAAAGCAGGTATTAAACTGAGGAGAGAATCATTTACATTTGAAGTATTTAGTATTAGGAGCAGTTGTGGGAAAAATGGTAGAATGGGGCCAAAGTGGGAAAATGGAGAGGTAGGCTGAAAAAAGCAGCGAAGAATAAGGGAAGGATGGGAATAAACTCTATGAGCAAAGGAAAGTGAAGAGAAATTAGGAGGGGGGAAGGGAAAAAGTGGTTAAAAAGGACAAGGACATGACAAAAACAAACTAAAAAGAGGAAATGGAAGCCAAGCTAGTGAAAGTATAGTAGGGGAGAACGCAGCAACCTTTAGAGAAATGTGAGATGGAAGCTGAAGGTCTCTGGAGGTAGGAGTACTTTATGTTCTTTTTATCACTGACTTCAGAGTAATAATCAACCTTTTATTTCCAAGCCATGTAAGCCAAATGCCTTATATGAAGGATCCTAACCCAAATCTAAATTTACTACTATTCCTTGAGGGCCACTCAGGATCCTTGCCCTGTGTTAGTCTCTGAGTGTTGACACAGGATACCTCTCCTGTCTACCACTCTAGGCCCCAATTTGTTGAATCCTGCTCAGCCTAGATGCCACTTCAGCAAAAAAGGTTCTCCTGAGGAGCAAAAATATATGCTTGGCTTCTCCAGAGGCATCCAGAGTGCTCCTTTGTGGGAAGAAGTTTGTCTATTCCCCCTCTCCACCCTGCAACAGTATTTTCTGAGATAATAATACTCATTCTGAATTAAATAAATGATACATGCAAAAGGAAAAGCCCTTATAAAGTATAGCAATAGTAGCTGCCATTTGTTGAGCACTTACTGTGGTTCAGACATTGTACCAAGCACCTTATATATTTAATGTAAACTTTCCAATTCTTCTTTTAGGTTCTATATATTTTCTTAAACAATGTATAGACAAATTATTCTTATGAAAAGTTTATAATAAAATGACAAGTTTTTATTACATTAAAATGTCAAGTAGCGGGCCGGGCATGGTGTCTTACACCTGTAATCCCAGCACTTTGGGAGGCTGAGGCGGGTGGATCACAAGGTCAAGAGATTGTACCATCCTGGCCAACATGGTGAAACCCTGTCTCTACTAAAAATTCAAAAATTAGCTGGGCATGGTGGTGTGCGCCTATAGTCCCAGCTACTCGGGAGGCTGAGGGAGGAGAATCACTTGAGCCTGGGAGGAAGAGGCTGCAGTGAGCTGAGGTAGCGCCACTGCACTCCAGCCTTGGGAAAGAGCGAGACTCCGTCTCAAAAAAAAAAAAAAAGTCAAGCAGCATAGCCGTGCTTGTGTTCTTTTCATCACTGAGTATATTACATAATATAATCACAACTATGTAAAATATTTAAAATATTAAAAATTGAAAGGAAATTACAACAAACTCAACTGTATTTGGGTAATTAGGTAATTAGATTTCCCCTTTTTTCTTCCAATTTCTGTATATTCCAAATGGAAAAGTTAGAAAGAATTCATCACACACATGTAAATGCTTTTGAAAAATTAAAATGCTACAGAATTATCTGAGTCCAGAGATTATTCTTTCATAACATTTTCAATTATTGTCTTTAGGGTAGGGTTAGTTTATTTAGATTTGTCCACTTCTCAAATGAATTTTGGAACTAATATTTTTTCCCAGAAAATCACTAATTTCATTGAGATTTTCAAAAATGTTAGCAGGCTATTTTCCTCTGCTATTTGTGATTTATAATGTTTAAATGTTTTCTCTCAATTGGATTTACCATAGGCTTGTTAACAAAGATTTTATTTTTGTATTTATTTATTAATGTCACTATTTTTCTATTTTCTATTTTCTAATCAATTTTCTTCTGCTTTTACTTTATTTTTTTCTAGCTTTTTCCTTGGGGGCAGGGGAGGCTTTCTCCTTTTTGTAATTCCTTGAGTTGGATGCTTAGTTCATTTATTTTCTTTCTTTTTTCTATAACGAAAGCAAGTGAGAATATACATCTTCCAAGTACTGTTATTTTTTAAATAGTCCACTGTAGGGATTTGTGTGTGGCAGGGGTGAGAAGGTTGGGGCTTTCTGTTTTTGTAGTTTTGGAAGATACAGGGGCAGGAGAGGAAGGTCCTGCTTGTCATATACCAGACTGTATACTTAGACTAATGAAGACGTCAGAGAGGCTTTATCCTAGTACAGGAAGAATACACCTAAGCTGAGGATAGAGCCAGGATTTTAACAAGATCTGCGACAATGATTGGAATCCTCCTTTTGTCTGGTGTTCAGCCACTCACGTTACCACAGCAGGTGCTCCAAGGTGCTAGCCAGTTAATTCTCCGAAGTTGGATGATGAGCCAGGGGCATATTTGAATATTCTGGGCTATTTAGGAAGTTCAGGAAGGTTGACCTGTGGCAGGTGTCATCCAGAAAGCAGGCTGGGCTTGTGCTTAAAAACCTGATGAGATAATTTAATTCAGTAAGATATTTAAAATAAAGAGAGCAAAATATACTGATAATACACTGTGCACTAAAGGGGAAGCAGGAAATTACTAAGCATTGTCTGGATTTTTTATCTGTTCAGTTGCCTATGAGGGACATGTTATGTCACAGTCAAGGGAAAAAGGGACTTTGGCTTTTGATCATGTACTTCTAATGGAAAGAAATGCAGGGGTTATACTTTTTCTAAAATTTTCTTTCCAGAGTGGAGAGTGTTCTAAAGTTTATTTGAAAATTATTTATATCTACACTTTCTAAATGTTTCACACAAATTTATTTGCTCACTTATATTTACTGTTTAAAAGCACAGGGAATTTGAATCTGATTTTCATCTTAAAGGAATTATACCCTTTTACAAGGCATAATTCCTTTAAGATGAAAGGTATATATCTACAAAAGGTATATATCTACGGAAGGATATACATTTCACACACAAAAAAAATTGTCAAACTAGATGCTGGGGACATTTATTCTTTTTAATAAATTTATGTGAATTCATTACTTATCTTTGACTTGTCAAACAAAGAATTTCAGAGGAGGAAAATAGATATTGATGAAATTCTCCATCAATTTGTAGGTTGTGGAGAATAAATAGGTTTTTAAGAACAATTATCTTTTCCCATTTCCCAGTAGCAAATCTTCATAAGAAATTGAAATATTCCAGAAATATACAATGTATAAAATGCAAGTTCTCCTTAAGATTACCCCCAACTGATACTCACGGTGAATTTTATTTATTTATTTATTTATTTATTTTACTTTATTTTGTTTTTCTTGAGACAGAGTCTCACTCCGTCACCAGGCTGGAGTGCGGTGGCATGATCTCCGCTTACTGCAACTTCCACCTCCTGGGTTCAAGTGATTCTCCTGCCTAAGCCTCCTGAGTAGCTGGGACTATCAGGCACATGCCACCACGCCCAGCTAATTTTTGTATTCTCAGTAGAGACGGGGTTTCACCATGTTGGCCAGGATGGTCTCGATCTCTTGACCTCGTGATCTGCCTGCCTTGGCCTCCCAAAGTGCTAGGATTACAGGTGTGAGCCACCGTGCCTGGCCAACATTTTTAAGATAATAATTTTCACAAAAACAATCATACCATATCTTTTGTAACTTTTTATTTTACTCAATATACCTTTGGCATCTCTTAGTTTCTAAAAACTGGGTGGTATTTTAATGAATAGACATATAGAAATTTAAATTCCAAATATTAGGCATTCGAGTTTCCCAATTTAAATAAACAGTGCTTCTTTGTACATACGTTCAAACATTTAAGTAAGCATTTCTATATAGATAAATCCAGGAAGCTAAGTTTTGAATCAAGGGGTATGGACAACTTCTCACCTTCTAAATAAGTCTTACCTTCTAAAAATGTACAACTAAGTATGCCCGTATATCCATACACTTCCTAACACTGAATATTATAAATTGTTTGTCTTTAGCAATCTGAAAGATTTTTAAACATCTTTCTTGTTTTATTTAAATTCTTATTAGTGAATCTTTTCATATTCATTATTCTTAGTTTTGTGTTCTATAAATGTCATCTGAGTTCGTGTGAAGAGAGTCCACCAGGCTTTGTGTGAGCAATAAGGCTGTTTATTTCACTTGGGTGCAAGTGCGCTGAGTCCAAAAGGAGAGTCAGCAAAGGGAGATAGGGATGGGGCAGTGTTACAGGATTTGGGTAGATAGTGGGAAATTACAGTTAAACGTGGTTATCTCTTGTGGGCAGGGGCGGGGGTCACAAGGTGCAGGGTGGGGAGATCATGAGACTCATTGTCGGGGGTGGGGGGAATGTCACAAGGTCGATTGATTAGTTGGGGTGGGGCAGGAACAAATCACAATGGTGGAATGTCATCTTTTGTGGTTCTGCAGTTACTCCAGGTCATCTGGATGTATACTTGCTGGTCACAGGGGTTATGATGGCTTTGTATCATATTGTCAGAGGCCTGACAATAAATGCATGCAGGTTAAGTACTTTGTCTATTTTTCTATTGGCTTGTTCATATTTTTATTTTTTGGTAAGATAAAAGGTCTTTGTATATAAGGAAAATCAGCTGTGTCTTTTAGATGTGTGGCATATTTTACTTTTAATTTATATTTTATTTTTACTTTTTTCATTCAAATATTTTAATTTTACAAGACCAGTTTCATTTATCTTTTCCTCCATGGCCTTTTCAGTTTTATGTCTTTAGGGTTTTGCGTTATTCTTAAAAAGCCCCTTCCCAGTCCAGTTTTCCAACCTGTCTCCCTGCTTCTGCCCTTGCCCAACCCCTTCACATTCAAGTCTACTGTTAACATAGCAGCCAAAATAATAATTTCAATACCCAAGTTTAATCATGTTACTTCTCTACTCAGAAATCTCGAATGAGCCATGCTGTGTAGCTCACACCTGTAGTTCCAGCTAGTCAGGAGGCTGAGGCAAGAGGATCACTTGAGCCCAGGAGTTTCAGGCTGCAGTAAGCTATGATCACACCACTCACTGCACTCCAGTCTGGGTGACAGAATGAGACCCATCACTTAAAAAAAAAGGAAAAGGAAAGAAAAGAGAAAAGAAAATAAACTTTCAGTAGCTTAGCATTTTATCATTTTAGAGTAAAAATACCCTTGCACTCACCGAAGGTTCTCACTCTCTCTCCACCCAATGCTCTTTTGCTCACTCAGCTCCAGAAAAACAAGTATCCTTCCTTTGCCCAAATTACTTAAAACACACCTCACTCCAGGCTTTTGCATTTGTTATCCCTCTCCCTGAAACATCTTTATTCCTGATGGCCCATTCCCTCAGCTCCCTCAATCTTTGCTCAAATGTCAATTTACTAGTCAGGTCCTCCATGAATATCCTATTTAAACTGTATCACTTCATTCTCACCCCAAATTCCCTATTTCCTTTATTTTCTCCTTAGCACTAATATTCACCATCTATACACTATATTTTTTTTGGTTTATTGCCTGCCTTGCCACCACACACACACATACACACACACACACGATTATAAATTCCATGAAAGAAAGGGCATTGTTTTGCTCAAAATTAGTTCCAGCTTCCACAATAGTGCCTGGCATAGTAGGTAAGTCAATATTTGTGGAAGAAACGGGAAGAGGGAGGAAAAAACTAAGAGCATTTTTCAACCATCAGTTTAGCAAAGATCAAAATATTTTATAACACTGTGTTGACAAATATAGGTAAATAAGAATATTGCTAGTAGATTCTATGATTGGTGATTTGGCATTAACAAAAGTACAAATTTCCCTCTTCTATGCTGTAGTAACTCCCTTTCTAGAAATGCAGACTATGGATATATCCTTACACATGAAAAATGTGAGTTCACGGTAAGTTATTGCAGCAATGTTTGAAAAAGAAAAATTGGAAACAACCTCATGGCCACCAATGGGGGTACTTTATTAATATATTACGGCACATAATACACAGTTGAATACTGTGCAGTTGTTTAAAAAGACCAAGATCAAGGAAACAGTTATGTACAGTCTTTACCAAGATCACTTGGTAAAAAGAAAAATAAGAAAGTTACAGAAATGCTACTCTTTATGCAGAGGGGAAAAAGCGCAGACAATCTATAACGGTGTAATGTATCTATGGAAGGATATACAAGTCACGAAAAATACTGTCAAACTAGACGCTGGGGGACATTTACTTTTTTTAATAAATGTATGTGAATGCATTACTTATCCATATTACTTATTTAATAATTAAACCGGAAAACATTTTTAAAAAGTAGAAATAAGACTTGCTTGCAGGCCCCGCAATCCCATCAATACGAGGTGTAGAACCCGGGTCCTCCACTGCCTAGGGCTGAGGAGGCAAGCCCTAAAGCTGCCACAGAGGCGAAGCTTCCTAGAGCGGCCCGGAAGTGCCCGGCTGAAGCGGCCGGGCGCTGATTGGTGTCTTTTTGAGTCTAGTCTTTGTTCGGGGCTGTCCAAAGGACGCTAGCTATTGCACCTGTTCCTCCCCGCGCGTAAGGTGAGTGTCTCCCGGCTCCCAGGTGGAGAAAAGGGGACAAGGCGCAGCTGTGGTCAGCAGCAACACCCTCCCCACACCTCCCTGTCGCGGGCAGAGTGTAATACTCCTCTCCCTCCCTCCGTCCCCCAACAGATCTACGGGAGAGGAGTTGGCCCGACCTTCTGGGAGAGGACGGGTGGAAGGGGGACACTGGTTGCGGGTTCCTTTGCAGAGGCATCTGATTCCCTTCCAGGGCTGGCACACATATCCTATAACCAGTGAATCCTGGGGACACAAATGGCCCATGCATCTCATAGTAACAGAATGAAGAGCCTTTTAACAAAGCAGTTAATAATACTTGGTGTTTATTTAGTGCTTACTAGTGCCTGCTGCCATGCCAGAGACATTGCATACGTTCTCATGTAATCTATGTATCAACCCTGTAACACACATGAGAATTGTACATGAGGATCTGTAGTTCTAGTCCAAATAAATAACTTCCCAAGTTACACAATAGAGCACAGATTCAAACCATGTCCCTGCATCACTGTTTATTGTTTTGTGTTGTTGTTTTCAGCTTCCTATAAGACTGTTTTCTCTGATTGACTTCTGGTGGCTTGGCTTCATTATGATGTGTTTATGTTCACAGCAATTTTTGTAATTTCTCTATGGTAACAACTTTTTATGCCTTAGGAGTGTCTCTGAGGCAGGATTCTAAGAGATTCTCTTTGACTCAATCTCTCCTGACAGAGCCCAGAATGACCACAGCCCTGGAACCTGAGGAACGAAAAGGACTTCCGATAATTAAGGCAGAAGACCATTACTGGGGACAGGATTCCAGCTCACCAAAGTGCAGTCCTCACAGGAGGGAACTCTGTAGACAGCACTTCAGGAAGCTCTGCTATCAGGATGCACCTGGACCCCGTGAAGCTCTTACCCAGCTGTGGGAGCTCTGCCGTCAGTGGTTGAGGCCAGAATGCCACACCAAGGAGCAGATTTTAGACCTGCTGGTGCTAGAACAGTTCCTGAGCATTCTTCCTAAAGACCTGCAAGCATGGGTGCAGGCACACCATCCAGAGACTGGAGAGGAGGCAGTGACTGTGCTGGAGGATCTGGAGAGAGAGCTTGATGAACCTGGAAAGCAGGTGTGAAGGGGCAGTCATCTGGCTGTGAGTGATAAGGGCATATGGATGGAGCCAAAGCAAAAGGCATATGAAAAAACATCTCAAAATATTTATACTCTAAAGAACAAGGCATAGGAAAGGACCTGACTACCTATGTCAAATAATTAAAGTGTGGCTGGGTAAAGAGAAAAAGAGTCACTAGACTGATTCTATGCCTGTTTGGAAGGCTAAGATCAATGGGAAGTTACCAAAAGGCAATCAGGTATTAGAGGAAAAGAAATAATTTTCTGCCATTCATAGATACCCATAAATAAAATAGGCTACCCCATAAGAAACTCCCTTTCCATATAGGTATTCAAGCGGAGATTCAAGTAGATGTCAAGGATATTGCAGAATAGACCTGTCCAACAGAAATGTAATGAAAGCTGTATATGTATTTAAATTTTCTAGTAGCCACATTAAAAAAACAAAAACAGGTGAAATATATTTTTAACCCACGATATTTATCTCATTTGTACTAGCCATATTTTAAGTACTCAGTGACCACATTTTGCTAGTGACTACCATATCAGACAGAATGGTTATAGAAGAAATGCTCCCATTTGCTGGAAGTTGGGCTAGATGATTTTTAAGCTACCTTCCAAATCCCAGTGCTCTGATCCTGGACTTCTGCAGATCAATGAAAGAAGAGACACTGAATTTTACTCTCTAGCGTCCTCAATTGTAGAGATTAGCCTCTGTTCCTTTTCCTAGCCATTATTGCCATTTACAATGAAATGAGACTTTGTCCCCCCTTCCTATGTCCCTGGCAGATGTTTCATTTGATTATCTGAAGTTACTTAAGTTTCCATAAAGTTCACCTTACACACCTTATTTTCCCTAGGTCCCAGGCAATTCAGAGAGACAGGACATACTCATGGACAAGTTGGCCCCCTTGGGAAGGCCATATGAATCACTGACTGTCCAGCTCCATCCCAAGAAGACCCAACTGGAGCAGGAAGCTGGGAAACCACAAAGGAATGGTAAGCAGGAACAGCTCTAAGTATATGAGGGAAGAGGTGCTTCCTTAGGTGAGAGGAGAACTTTCTCCTTTTAAAGATTCCCTGCTTGTCCTCCACCTCACTGTGGATAATTTTCTCCTGTTATTACCCTTGCTCCATGATAGAGTTATATTTTAGTTTCTCACTGGACAAAAAAAGCTGTTATTTGGCCCAAGGGATGAGGATGGAGTTTATTTAATATCCTTATAATTCTGTTGTTATCTAATGATTCTAGTTCCAAATCTCCCTAAATTTCCATTTTGAGACAGGAGAACTTATGGCACCCTGTATTGGTCAGCGAGGCCTGCCATACAAAATATCATAGACTTATGGGTGGCTTAACAATAGAAATTTATTTTCTCACAGTTCTGGAGGCTGGAAGTCCAAGAAGAAGATGCTTACAGGGTTAGTTTCTAGTGAGGCTTCTCTCCTGGGCTTGCAGACTTCTTGCTGTGTCTTCACATGGCCTTTCTCTGTACACACACACTCCTGGTGTCTCTTCCCCTTGTAAGGACACTAGTACTACTGGATTAGGGTCCTACCCTTATGAATTCATTCAACCTTAATTACTTCATTAAAGGCCCTATCACCATATACAGTAATGTTTGAAAGGGGTTAAGGCTTCAATGTGTGAATTTGTGGAGGAAGACAAGTCAATCCATAACACATTCCCATGATGAAAGAAGTAGGGAAAAGAGACAATGATCAGTCAGTACAGCAAAGTTTCTTGTTTTTATCTGCATGTCAAATTAACTGGGTTTGGTCCCCCATCCCAGCTCCCTAATTACAAACGAGGGTGTCTAGTGTATCCCCCAGGCTACATTAAAAAGCAGGTGAATTTTAAATTCCAGTTTGTCCAAACCCTACCTTTTTCAGTGCTTACCGCCCTTTCTCTAGAGGCTCTCATGTCTAATAATGCCTCTCCGGGTAGTTCCTTTTACTCCAGCCTATTTTGTATTCTTACTACTTAAGTTTTACCAATATAGTTCTCCCATTTTGTAGGATCCCTACCCAATGATTTGTCTAATCTGAAAGATTATTTTGAGCGAAGATGTTCCTAGCTGCTATCTGGAAAGGATGACATTTAATTATATGTAACATAAAGAAGCATTTAAGTGCTTTAACTCTAGGAGTGGAGTACTGGTTAGTTTGACTTTAGAAGTGAGATTGAGAACCTCCTATCTGTTCTTTTTTATTTTTATTTTATTTTATTTTATTTTATTTTAGAAGAGAGGTCTCACTATGTTTCCCAGGCTTGTCTCAAACTCCTGGGCTCAAGTGATCCTCCCACCTTAGTTTCCCAAGTGCTAGGATTATAAGCGTGAGTCACTGTGCCTAGCTCAACCCATCTTTTGATTCATTCATCTTTCATTGAGCATTTACTAAGTAGCAGCTGTATGCCAGGCACTATACTAAAATAAATGTAAGGAATCCAAAGGTAAGACACTTACATTACTTCTCTTCAAGAAGCAGGAGAGTGAGCACTTACAATAGCATAATAATTACTGTACTAGAGATACACTGTGAACTGCAAAGAGGATAGCTATCCCTAAGGTGCACCTGCAAAAGTATCACAGAGTAGGCTTGCTTGAGCTGAGAAGGTCATGTGGGAACTGAAAGGGGGTGACATTTTAGGCAAAGAAACAGAGAAAAAAGCATCAGAGAATAGTATTCTAAGAATAGCAACTGCTCTGAGTTTGATTCTGATAAGGAGTCATCTGTGGGAGGGAAAATCAGCAATCTGTGTTTTAATAAACCATCCAGCTGATTCTGATGCACAGTAAGGTTAGAAACCACTAAGCTAGGATTTAGACAGGAGGCGATAACAGCAAGAACATCAGTTTCAGGAAAAAAATATTTTATCCAGCATATACACTGACTATCCATTGTCATTTCCTATTCCTTTTCATTCCTCTGTTTACCCTGACCTGCATGTTGTCACCCTGCTTCCAGCTAATTATTATCCTTCAAACACACGCCTCTCCTTGGATGGTTCCTATTCACTATATTCCTTTCAGACCCCAAATCCTATTATCCTCTCCATTCACTTTTACTTGATTTTACTTGCCACCTATGTTTCAGGCCCCTGCATGTTTCTCCCAAACTTTTACCTCCATCCCCATCTCTGTTCTCCAGTCTCTCTAATTATCCTTGGCATATCTATAGTCCTCTCATTTATCCTTCTTCCCTTATACAGTATTGCTAGCTTATCTTTTGAGCTCTATTTTTGCCTTTTCTTCTTAATCTACTCTCAAACAACTTCTTCTGCTTATATCTTCCTTCTTTATTTCTTCCCTCCATTGTGACTCTGTGCTATGATGATACCAAAAATAAGATGGTACCAAATATTTGATATGTGTGTTGTTATGTTGACTTTCATTATTTTATAACACATTTATAACATTTACATGTTCTTTCTTCCATAGGCTGTTTGCTTCTCAAACATACAATAGGACCCGTTTGTGTACTGTTTGTTTGTTACAGGTGATAAAACTAGGACTAAGAATGAAGAGTTGTTCCAGAAGGAAGATATGCCCAAAGACAAGGAATTCCTTGGGGAGATAAATGACAGACTGAACAAAGATACTCCTCAGCATCCTAAGTCCAAAGATATTATGGAAAATGAGGGCAGATCAGAATGGCAACAGAGGGAAAGAAGACGATATAAATGTGATGAATGTGGGAAAAGTTTCAGTCATAGCTCAGACCTTAGTAAACACAGGAGAACTCACACTGGAGAGAAGCCGTATAAATGTGACGAGTGTGGAAAAGCCTTCATTCAGCGCTCACATCTCATTGGACATCATAGAGTACACACTGGAGTAAAACCCTATAAATGTAAAGAATGTGGGAAAGATTTCAGTGGGCGCACAGGTCTTATTCAACATCAGAGAATCCACACAGGTGAAAAACCCTATGAATGTGATGAGTGTGGAAGACCTTTCCGAGTAAGTTCAGCTCTTATTAGACATCAAAGAATTCACACAGCAAATAAACTCTACTAATATAGTAGTGATATCAAAAGTTCTTTAGACACTCAGGCCTAACTAGTTATCAGAGAATCTAATTTAGAAACCTTGAGTTTCCTCAGTGTGGTCAAAGCTTCAGTCATCATTAAATTTCTCTGGCACCAAAGAATCTACCTGAGTAAAATGTCCTTTTATTTCAAATTAGTTCAGTTTTGAGGGGGAATCAAGAATTCTTTCAGAAAGCTTTGTCCACTGACAACACTGGTCACCTGCAGTCCAAGATCAATGGTTCCTGGATGAAAGACAGTGAATTAATTCTGTCTCTGCTCTAGATCCTTTTAGTTGACCATTCACTGTCTGACTTTAGGCAAGACATACAGTTTTTCTCTGCCTTCATTTCCCCTTCTGTACAGATGATAATGGAAGCTCACCAGGTGTGTTTTGACAAGTTAAAACAGATGAAAACTACTTTTGAGATTAACATATAAAACAATGCTAATTATTTGTTTTCCATCATTACTCATATAATATCCTAAATATCCCTTTTTTATCTTAAAATGGGGAGTATGATTATTTTTTGGAAATTTTTGTTTGCCAGTGATAAAGAATAAGCCATCAGAAGACAAGGCCAGCCTGGTCAACACAGCGAGACCCCACCTCTACAGAAAATTAAGAAAAATTAGCCAGGCATGGTGGCACACACCTGTAGTCCCACACAACTATTTAGGAGGCTGAGGTGGGAAGATCACTTGAACCCAGGAGTTCAAGGCTGTAGTGAGACGTGATTGCACCATTGCACTCCAGCCTAGGCAACAGCAAGACCTTATCTCAAAAAGAAGAAAAAAAAGGAGGCTGAGGAAAACAAAATGGAGGAGAAGGCAGTCTGTGATCATTAGGAGTTGCTGGGGAGAGGAAAGGATCTATAACTAGATAAATAACTTCTTTTCTGGATTTCAGGTTATTTTAAACTGAGGGAGATAGGAAGGGGTTGATCTAACTTGGTCCAGTTTGTCCAGATTGGTGGCCAGTACTCACATTAACTCAAATAAAATGGAAAATTCAGTTCCTCACATTTCAAGTGCTCATAGCTACATGTTAGTGGCCACTATATTGGATAGCACAGATACACACTTTTTTTGTCTTTTTTTCACCCAGGCTGGAGTGATCCTCTGTTCACTGCAAGCTCCACCTCCCGGGTTCAAGCGATTCTCCTGCCTCAGCCTCCTGAGTAGCTGAGATTACAGGCATGCACCACCATGCCTGGCTAATTTTTGTATTTTTAGCAGGATTTTGCCATGTTGGCCAGGCTGGTCTCAAACTCAAGTGATCTGCCCACCTCAGCCTCCCAAAGTGCTGGGATTAAAGGTGTGAGCCACCACACCTGGCCACATCACTAATTTGAGAATCTTATACCATGACAGGAATTGTGGCCGAAGGCCTTGCACATTCAAATTCACACCACCAATCAAACTGCCAAGAGCAGAACTCTGGTTCTTTGCTTAGTTCTAGGAATAATGATCACCAAAACAATCAGGAAAGAAGTGATCTAATCTCTTCAAATCTCTTGTTTTCAATTAAGAGATTTCAATTGAAGATATCTATTAAGAACACCTGCTTTATCGTTGTGTTTAAGATCAGGAAAACTACAAGAATCATTTTTATGTCTACAACTATAGGAACATGAATCTTTAAAAAATAATAATAATAAAGAGTTTAGCCTCATTGTCCAGGCTGGAGTACAGTGGCACAATCATACCTCACTGCAGCCTGGAACTCCTGGGCTCCAGCGATCCTCCCACCTCAGCCTTCCTAGAGTAGCTGGGACTACAAGCACACACCACCGTGTCTGGGTATTTTGTTTGTTTTAGAGATAGGGTCTGACTATGTTACTCAGGCTAGTATCGAATTCATGGCCTCAAACAATCCTCCCATCCTCCACCCAAAGTGCTGGATATTACAGGCATGAACCACCATGCCCCGCCAAGAAAATGAATCTTGAGGTATTTCTCATAATGCCCTAAACATAAACTGAGCTTTTATGTCCCTTTAACATAATGGTCCTTTAAAAAAAAATGTATATTTACTTTGAATATCTTACATCAACACATTTTTTAATGTCAGGTTTCACACGAATACTTGTTTTGTGACTTACTATAATTACCTGAGCAATATTTCAAAGAATTTGAAACAGTCAAAGAAAGGATTTTCTTTAATGGTCCTGAAAAGTAAAGTATGAAATATTTAATATTAGTATTAGAAACATCCTTATTTTAAAAATAAAGTTAGGTGCTTTCTGAATAATGGCTTTTCCCCTTTTACCTTTAATCTTTCTGAGAAACACTACAATGCTTAGAAAGTGTTCAGATCTTTAAAGGGGAAACTCACGTTTCTGATCTTATCCTTCCTTGAATTTAGGGAGGCTTCTGCAATGGTAAGAAAGATGATTTTGGCTACCCCAAGAGTAGATTTCCTAAAATTGGTAAACACATGACAGACTGATTTTCCTTTATCCTCTGTATCAGCAGTCCCCAACCTTTCTGGAACCAGGGACTGGTCTCGTGAAAGACAATTTTTCCAGGGACAGGGAAGTGGGTGTGGTTTCATTTATCATTAGATTCTCATAAGGAAAGTGCAACCTAGATCCCTCGCATGTGCAGTTCACGATAGGGTTTGCGACCCTGTGAGAATCTAATCCCACTGCTCATCTGACAGGAGGTAGAGCTCAGCTTTGCTTGCTCACTGGCCCCTCACCTCCTGATTTCCTGGCCATGGCGGGGACGTGGGGACTTCTGCTATATATGACAGAACATTCCATTCAGCTAGTAGTTTTGAATACGTATTATGTACAAAGAGCTATTCTAGTCTTAGAGTTCTGCACCCTTAAAGGCTGAGTGAAGAGCAGTCTGGAGCAGTATAACCATTCTACCCTTTTTAGATTTTTTTTTTTTTTTTTTTTTTTTTGAGACGGAGTCTCGCTCTGTCTCCCAGGCTGGAGTGCAGTGGCCGGATCTCAGCTCACTGCAAGCTCCGCCTCCCGGGTCCACGCCATTCTCCTGCCTCAGCCTCCCGAGTAGCTGGGACTACAGGCGCCCGCCACCTCACCTGGCTAGTTTTTTTTTTTTTTGTATTTTTTAGTAGAGACGGGGTTTCACCGTGTTAGCCAGGATGGTCTCGATCTCCTGACCTCATGATCCACCCGTCTCGGCCTCCCAAAGTGCTGGGATTACAGGCTTGAGCCACCGCGCCCGGCCCCTTTTTAGATTTTATGTTGATTCCAAATTGCCACCACAGTGCCCACCACAGGTTTGGTCTAATGTTAATCAGAAGGGTAACGGTAAGAGTCAGGGAGGGACAGAAAGACATGGGGCCAGAGACAGCCTAGCATGATGTAGGTAAGAGAAGAACAGTCAGTGGGATCTAGGATAATTGCAGGCAAAAGGCAAAAGAGGCATGAGGTCAAAGGAAATCGAAGTAGTTGCTGGTACTATGGAGACGCAGGCAGTGTCTTAGTAAGCATGTAGAAACCCACAGAAGAAACGGGTGAGAGTGCAACCAGTTGGAAATAACACAGCTCAATCAAGCCACATTTCTTGGAAGAGGAGGTGTAATATTTTGGACACTGTATCAGTTCTAGAAGAGAGCCATCCCGAATGGACAGCACCTGGTCTGAAAAAAACAAAAACAAACAAAAAAAAAACCCTGAACATCGAAAGCAGTTCCTCAGAGAGTTGTGTCGAAAGCAAATGTGTTGTTGTTCTTCATATCTTTCTGGAGGGTTTTTTTTTTTTTTTTCCTGGGGGAGGAGTCAAGAATTTATATTTTGTAGTTTCATGGACTAACAAGACAGTAATTACAACAGACAGCTATAGGGATTATGGGGGACAGCTCTCTCAGACACAGATGGGATGGTAGTGAACTGGCAGTTCTAAGTGAGGGTGTCAACAGGTATGAATGGAACAAATAGATGAGTGTTGAGGGAGGGTTTATAGGAGGTGTCAGTGGGTATTGATGAAAAGGGGGAAAACGAGGAGAAAGGGATGAAAAGAGAATAATTTTAAAAGGAGGGCAAGGGCATAGGGAGAGGAACAACTATAAAACAAGGGATGGAGATAGGAAAGATAGACAAGTGATTCTAATATATTGGCATCAATCATTGTTGGAGACAGTGGATCATCTGATACAAGCCATATAAAGGTAAAAAGACTAGCTCCTGATCCCAAGTGCTTTGAGTCTTATGTGTACAGCACACACTATATTAGCTTTATTAAATGGTCTACATTCTTATCCTGAGGATGAAATTATTTTATTATAGTCTCATCACAAAATCCATCAACAGTGGAAACAAATGGAAACGGAAATGCTTCAAAACAACCTGTTTTTCCCATCATACTATTACAAGGGAGTTAGGCTGAGGTTTTAAAAGAGTAGGTATCTCAGTCTTTCTTACTCAGATCCTCTAGAGCAAGGTTTCTCAACCTTGAGAAACTATTTCTATTGACATTCTGGGCCAGACAATTGTTTGATGTCAGGGGCTGTCCTCTGCACTGTAGGATGTTTAGCAGTATCCCTGGCCTCTACCCACTAGATGTTACTAGTACTTCCACTTGTGATATCCAAAAATGTCTCCAGGCAATTTGGTGGGCAGGCTGAGTGAGGCAAATGTCCCCTGAGAGGCAAAATCACCCCCAGTTGAGAACCCCTGAACTATAGGAAAATAATCAGATTTCTATGACTGTTCCACATCATATACAATAAAATTCTACTTAGAAATGCTACATGTGGCCGGGCACGGTGGCTCACACCTGTAATCCCAACACTTTGGGAGGCCGAGGTGGGTGGATCATCTGAGGTTGGGAGTTCCAGACCACCCTGACCATCATGGAGAAACCTCGTCTCTACTAAAAATACAAAATTAGCTGGGCATGGTGGCGCATGCCTGTAATCCCAGCTACTCAGGAGGCTGAGGCAGGAGAATGGCTTGAACCCGGGAGGCAGAGGTTGCAGTGAGCCGAGATCATCGTGCCATTGCACTCCAGCCTGGGCAACAACAGCAGAAACAAAAGGAAGGGAAAGGGGAAGGGAAAGGGAAAGGAGGGAAAGAAGGAAATGAAAGAGAGGAGGGAAAGAAAGGAGGGAAAGGAAGGAAAGAGAAGAAAGAAATGCTACATGTGACCAGCACTACTGGACCATTTTCCTACCCCAGAAAATTATTCCCAACATATCTAAAATCAGTGCAGCAATGATGCTAAAAAGTAGTCTACTTTAGAAAGCCTTACCTTATTTACTAGTGAGGACTAGTAATGTGACTTCAGTGTGACTTGCATAAAGAGCTTACACTGCATTTTTGCAGACCTTCCCCTTCCCTCCTTGCCACACTTCTGGTGCAATTTTCTTCTTTGCCCCTTGACCCAAACATGAACATAGACATTTTATCCTTGATCTAAATCTGTACTGTCCAGTGTAGTAGCCACGAAGTACATTCGGCTCTGCAACTGAGGAACTAAATTTATAATTTTAATTAAACTTTAAAACTCATAATTCACTAGGTAACTTTTAAGTATGTTTGAAATAATTTGGATATGTGAATCTATTTTTTCCATTTTAAATTTTATGTAATCTCAGTATAAATTATTTATGAAAATGTAATATGTGAATTGAGATGTCCAATAAGTATAAACACACTGGCTTTCAAAAAATGGAATACAGGATATTAATAATTTTTATAATGATTAGATGTTGATATAGTAATATTTTGGATATGATGGTTTAAACTAAAGATAATTTCACCTGCCTTTTTGCATTTTAATATGGCTCTTAATAAGAAAGTTTTAAATTACATAGGTGAATCCTATTATCTTCCTATTTATTAGACAGAACTGACCTTCAGTTCTGCAGAAGACCATTCCACACAAAGGAGAGAGGTAATGCAAAGTCTCTGATTAGGAATGAATTTGGTGTGTTACAGGAACTGAAAAAGGTCACGTGTTGAAAGCACTGGATTAAGGGGAAGGTCACACAAGATTAGGTTAGAGAGGTGAGCAGGGGCCGGGATGTGTGTTCTAAACGTGATGGGGAACTACTAGAAGGGAGGAACATAATCCAATGTTTGTTTTTAAAAGATCATTCTGGCTCCTTAAAGAGGCAAGAATGAGAAAATAGCAGAAGTAAGGAAATCAGTCCAGAGGCTACTGTAGTAACCCAAGTGAGAGAAGGTGGTGGCATGGACCATGGGTTCCCAGTGGGTATAAAGAGAAACGAACAGATTTAAGATACATTTTGGAGATGAAAATATAATCTTGCTCATTGTTGTAGATTCCTAAATTCTGCTTGAAAAGATGTCTCTGTATTAGGTTAAACAAATGAAATCCCTTGTTTTTGTGGGTCAAAATGGTTAAATACCAGAAAGGTAAAATGATTTAACCTAATAGAAACAAATAATGACAGAGAAGAATCAGAGGCATGAAACTGGAGAGGGGACATTGAAATGGGGCTTATTTATTAAAATGAAAATTTTTATTGTTCTCTTCTCCTTAAATCTCTCTGTGGAAGGCACCCTTGTCAAAAAAAAAAAAAAAAAAAGAGAGAAAAAGAAAAAACAAACAAAAACAAACAAACAAAAAACCCTTTGTTTAAAGACAAATTGCCAACAAACCCGATGAGATTCAGAACACTGCTGCAATAACGTATCTCTGTAGAAACTTATACTTTCACCTGGACAGCAAATTTCCTAAGCTGATAAAACCAGGTTATCAACGAAAGGCGAGAGTACAGAATTTAAAGGAAGAATGCCTGAGTATGAATCTTTGTTCTGCCAGTTACTAGTTATATGACCTTGGCTAATACACTTATTTTCTCTGAAACTCAGGTTCCCCATCTGTAAAACAGTATTATAATGATATCTACCTCATAAAGTAGGAATTAAATGAGTGACCAAATGTGAAAGGTTTAGAAGAGTGATTGGCCCATAATGTTATAAAAGTCTTAGTCCCTAACAGCGCACTTAGATCTTTTTGTTAGCCTTAAATTCAGCATTTTCTTCCTATCAAAGCTGCTTAAATCAGTTAACTGACATTTGATCTTCATGGACTCATTGTATTGTTGCTGTTGTGTGTATTTTTAAATAATACTCGTAATCTTAACAATTAGCATAATTTTGAACCGCTCCCTAATACTTAACCCCAATCCCAAACCGGACGGTCGAGCGTATCCACCGGCAGAGAACACCACCCAACCTCGCTCTCACTCTGACACTCACCGGCCAGACCTTTTCTTCCGTCCGTTTTCTGCCTCTGGCCCAGGGCCCAGCTCACGTAGCGTTTTCGTGGGCTGCTTGGGAACCGTTAGCAACCGGAAGTGGCTAGAGGTCGCGAGAGACCTGAAAAAGGGGGCCGGTCTTTCCCAGCCGCCTAAACACTTGGGTTCCGGCCTGGAAGGAGGCCCAGGGCTCCCACAAGGAGAAATTAGGGACCTATTTGGATGGATCCGAAGAAACACTGTCTGGCATCTGATTTGAACGAGGCTCGCCGCAGCTGGGCCCTTTTCGCAAAGTAGGCCCACTGCAGACCTGTGGGAACCTCCGGGATGCCTGGGGACCCGCATCTGCCGCTACCCGCAATTTCCTATCCCGACCCTCTCTGCAGTTGTCGACCCCAGCCTGAGACTTTGAGCGTGGGGTCCCGCAAACCCTGGCACCGAGGGGGCCGAAGCCGAGCGATCTTGGGGTAGAAGAGTGGTCCTATAGAGCTGCCGCTTCGGGAGAGCCCCCAGTCGACCGCTGATGGGGAATGGGGGATTTTACTGTTTTAGTGCAGCCCGCCCCCGGAGAAAGGCGGGCTCGGACGTTCTTGACTTTAGGATAGACTGGGGAGGGGCGCCGAGGAGCATTCCTCCCTTTACGTCTCGCGGTCGCAGACTGTATTTGCCGGTGCCCTGCTCACTGGGAACTGGCAGGACCTTGCGGACTTACGGAGACGACAAGGGGCCTATTTTGAGTTTCTCTGATCCTTAGGGGAAATGAGTGTCTAGAGCGAAATAGGTGCAGAGTGCCGGCACTGGAATTCTTTAAACCTGGATTCAAATTCTGACTCCACCACTCTCCAGTGAGGACTTAGGGCAATTTATTTTTTAACTTCTTCAAGCCTCTGTTTACTCGTTTATGTAAGTCAGGCTAATAACGTAGTGCCTATTTCATAGGGTGGCTTTGACTATTAAGTGTGAGAGTGCATGTAAGAACAGTCTAAGGGCATTTCCCTGCCTTTCCCCTTGTCTGCTGTCAACTCTCATCCAAGTCAGACAAATGGAATTAATTAACCAACTTCCGCTTTTCTGAAGCACGGGTGAAGAAGAGTGAAGTACAGGACTTGGGTAAAGGAAAGACCAAGAAGGATACAAAAGATGGATGGATGACAGAGGTGCTCATCCCAGCACTTTCTCCTCACTTGTCGTCTGTCACATGGTGGGTGCTTGATAAGTACTTGGGTGAATGAGGACCTACCTAAGGAGAAGGAATTATTGAATAAGACTAGAATTGAAGGAAGAGGATGAATCAGATTGATTAGCTACTTGACAAAAAAAGGCAAACCACTTTTCCTGTCAGAAATGTATGGCACATCTGCATATTTCAAGGGCTACCACTTACTAGAACTGGGAGGGAGATCTCAGAACCGACACCTCAACTATGGAAGCTTTAATCTATTGACAGCAAATGTAACAATAGCAAGTAATATAAGACAGAATGTGATCAGTGCAAAATCGAATAATAAAGTCTTGAGAGGGGGTTATTAGAATAATAGACGAGTGTTTAGATTGAGTAGTGAGCAATGAGATAAGTCCTTTGACTTGGGGGTACAGGGGAATTGTGACCAGGGGTATGGGATAGGGAGAAGGTCATTCTGGAAGGCAATAAAAGGCAGACTGGATGCTAGTGGTATAAAAAAAGGAAAACACTTGTTTATCAATGTCTATCAACGGGGAAGAATTACATATGACATATGCTATTGAGGAATACCTTTCAACCGTTAAAATGATAAATGATCAGTGACAAAAGGAGTGTCAGAACAATATATATTCCATTTTTGTTGAAAAATTTTGTGTATATAGATATAATTTGTGGGGTATTTGTACAGGAAAAGGATGCACTCCAGACTTAACAGTGATTACCCCATGTCGAAAATTGTGAAACTTTTACCCTACTTTGCAAGCTAACAATTTAACTTGCCACAGTTTTATGGATACTAACAGAAGACACTGGACTCCTGCGTCAGAGACATAAGACTTTATTACTTAATAACACAGGCAACATAAGCTTTATATTCCCTTGTTCCCAAAGCTTATGTTCCCAAAGCCCACAGAGTGGCCTAAGCTTGGCATTCCTCTGCTAGGATGGAACAGTGGGTTTGCAACCTAACAGAGGAATGCCAAGCTTAGGAAGCCCATCCTTTGCTTAGCCTTGCCCCAGAATGAGCCATTATCTTTATCCTGGTCAGGAAACAACTGTGCTCTAAAAGGAGATACAAATATCCTTGAAAAGCTAACCTGAAAGAAAAATCTACCATAAGACTAGGAGTAATTTGAGAGACCATTAAAGAATTATCCCCCAACATTCTAGGTAAATACCATTTGAGGGTAGAGATACCAGCTTTTAATAATTTGATATATCATGTTTCATTTATTTTTAAAAATACAAAAAATAAAAGGCAAACAGAGAAGTTTAAATTTTACTTAGAGATAAGGAACCACTCAGGGTTAGTGATTGGAAGAATGATAATGATATTTAAGGACCACGTCTTGGATAGTTAGGAAGACTATCTCAAGTCTGTTGCAGTCACATAGGTATGAATTAATTAGAACTGAGGATGGTGGTTACATTAATGGAGAAAAGTAACATTTCAAAGGAGAAATCTGGTGCTGATAATTTCTCCTTTATCTCCATATTTCATTGAGTAAGCTAAGGAAGCCTCTCAAACCTGGATAACTTAGAAATTGGTGATATTATCAACCATTCTAATGGATATGTGGTGGTAATTCATTGTGGTTTTAACTTTGCATTTCCCTGATGAATAATTATTACTTTTTAGTGTGCATACTGGCCATTCTTTTATCTTTTGTAAACAAAGTGTTCAAATATTTTGCCTATTTGTGTTGAATTATCTTATTCATTTAATTGTGAGAGTTCTTTATATATTCTGGATAGTTCTTTGTCAGATAGATGTATTACAAATATTTTCCAGTGTATAGCTTTTTCTTCACTTTCTTAATGGTGCTTTTTTTGAGAAGATTTAAATTCTGATGAGAATTTAAATTTAAAATTTTGAAGTCAAATTTATCAATTTTATCTGTTATAATCGGTGTCTGTGTGTCCAGTTTGAGAAAACTGCCTATAGCATGATGCTATTTTACTTCCTATGTGTACACAATTTTATACATAGTATGTGCAGTCATAGTTGTGTGCACATTGAATTTGTACAACTACCTATGTGCACAACTTCAGACTTAAAAATTATTTGTTTGTTTATTTAAGATGAGACAGGGTCTTGCTCCACTGATCAGGCTGGAGTGCAATGGCAGGATCTCAGCTCACTGCAGCCTCTGCCTCACAGGCTCATGTGATTCTCCTGCCCCAGCCTCTGGAGTAGCTGTGACTACAGGAGCCCACCACCATGCCCGGCTAATTTTTGTATTTTTTGCCAAGATGGGGTTTTGCCATGTTGGCCAGGCTGGTCTCAAACTCCTGAGCTCAGGTGATCCTCCCGCAGCTTCCCAAAGTGCTGGGATTACAGTCATGAGCCACCTTGCTCAGCCAAAAAAGTTATTTTTTAAACGTAAAAAAAGAAACAAAGTAGAGTTCTAATCTGTCACCAGTTACTTCCAGTTACCATCCCAGGTGGAAAGCAACAGCTGTGAAATAAAAAGCAAAAATAAGTGCTTTGAAGGAGTCCAGAAGCACTGTAGCTTCCTAGTGTTTACTATTATTTACTTGTTTTCATGTGATAATTAGATGACAAAACCCTTAAATCAAAACAACTTTGTCAGTACACAAAATTTGGGGAGTTAGTAATTGGGAAGGGATAGAAACGGTGGTGGTAGCTACCAGCAGGAGCAGATAAAGAGGGAAATTAAGGTGAAAATTGGAGGAGCCCTGAGAACTCAATAAATAGGTGGTTGGGAAAGGCGCTGAAGGAAATAAATACATGAGACCTAAACAACAAAAATTAACTCTTGCCACAACCTCCACCCCTGAAATCCTATTAGTCTCAAAAGTTAAAAAGCTGTAATGCAACAGGTCTGTTCATTACATAGGGCCAGGGCGGTGGCTCATGCCTGTAATCCCAGGACTTTGGGAGACTGAGGCAGGAGGATCACTTGAGCCCAGGAGTTCGAAACCAGCCTGGGCAACATACTGAGACCCCCCCACCCCCACCCCGTTTCTACAAGAAAAAATTTTTTAAAGCTGAGGTTGGTGCACACCTGTAGTCCCAGCTACTTGGGGGACTTAGGTGGGACGATTGCTTGAGCCCAGAAGGTTGAGGCTGCCGTGAGCTATGATCACACCAATACACTCTGCAATAGCGCCCCGTCTCAAAAAAAAAAAGACTAGCAAAAAAAGAATGAACATAGATTTGTTCCCCAAATTTTGTGGTATTAAAACTAGGGTTTACTCCCCAAGCTTACATCATAGGTTTAGCATTAAAACAGCTAAGCAGCAAAGCAGATGTTGTAAGCAATTGAAATTCATTAACATAGGAAAGAGTGGGAAATATGTAAAGATCCAAAAATAATATATATTTAATTACGATTTTTTGAATACTTAATAAAGTATGCGATTCCTAAGTGCCATGCCATAGGGATTTCACAAAACTATGAACTGTGATTAGCAGGAATTTCTCATGAAGTTTGTACTCTATGTGGGAGGATTGGATATATTTATGAATATATTTATGAACAGTAAAGTACAGGGTATGTAACGGGGCCAAACGCGAGTCCAGTTGGAATCCTAAGGAACCATGAAGTGCTCCCTCCTCCAACACTTTCCTAGCCTCCTTACACAGCTCTAGCCTCCCTACGTCGGATATCTACCCCCAGGGGGCCGTTACTATTGTCAGCGAACGCGCGGAGCTGCACGAGCACACAAGGCAGAGGGGACACCAAGGTCCGTTATTCCCCAGCACGTTCACTGCCCCAGCGACGGGGAAGCCTGAGGCACGCAGACGAACCCGAGGCACAGCACACAGCAGGTGAGGGGCGTGGTACTCCTGTACCCGCAGTCGGCAGACCATAGAGCTTTTAGACCTCCAGGACTCCTAGAGAGCTTCCGGAAGTGCCTTTGGGGCAAGATGCGTGCTGGACGGTGTTGTGCCTCCGCAGATTTGGAAGTTAGTGGCCGGAGGGCCCTGGTTGGAGTACAGTTTTCATCTCCTTTACTTCCCGACCTTTCTCCGGGTGTGTTTATCCGTTGCAGCGTACCTTCCCCCCGCCGGGGCGCCTCTGCAACTCACAGTGAGTACGGTCGGGCTCTGGGTCGGAGAAAAGTGGGTGCTTTGTGGCTGGTCCAGGCCGCAGCTGAGGACTGGCGTGAGGGGTCCGCAGAGGGGCCTGTGCGGTGGTCGTCGCCGCGGACCGATTCCGACGCCTTAGTTGCTGGTACAGGCAGAGTACGTCCCCACGCATTGCCCTCGAACTTTTTGCGAGGGAACCTTTTATGAAGCTTTCTTCATAGATAATCGTTTTGTGGTATGATTTTGTAGTCGATCGTGTTTATCTTAAAATGGGGAACTGACCCCCCCCATGTTATTTTTTATCCAATTATTTCCAGAGTCTGAATTGTTTTCAGATAGCGCTATTTTGCGTTTCGGTCACAACAAAATTCTCAGTTTTTAAAAAAAGACATATTTTGCTTTTGGAAGCCCCAGTTTTCCATGCATACCCATTTTTGCTGTTACTCTGCTTTCTTTAGTGTTTTCAGAAACTGGTGGTGTGTTGACTAGATAATTGTACGAAAGTTTGTTTTGTTTTGTTTTAATTTCAAGGTAATTCAGAATTCAGCGTTATCAGAATGCCTATTTCATTCGTTAAAGCAAACTGAAGTTAGCCAACGAGGAACTCTGGGAGGTCCCCATTTCCAAAACTCTGGTTAGTCATGAATAATTTTTGTCAGGCTACTTTGACTGCCACCACCACCTTTAAAAACATATTTCTGGTGTTTGTTAGTTCCGTTGAGTATATTTACGAACAGTCATTGTTTTAGCAAATACATACATGTTTTGAATTTCTGTTGTGGTTAAATGTAAAATGTGATGTTAATTAAAACTTTCAGCTAATGCAATTTGAGATAACAAAGCATAGTATTCGCTTCACCTACTTTTTCTTGGATTTTAAATCCTGGAAAATGTCTTTTTTGTTTTGTTTTCAGTTCCCAAACATTTCTCAAATTAGACTTAGTCTGAAGGAAGAATACATTCCTTCTACAACTATTGAAAAAATAATGCTGTTAAAATTGAGTTGTGCCTTCAGTATCTCACAGGATTACAGCATTTAAAATTCAGAGGAAGCTTTAAAGATGGCATATTAAACTCATGTAAACTTGACTAGGTGTTATTTAAGGAGACTGTAAAAATCAGTCTGTATCCACACAGTGCTCACCAACTTAATACAGACATGTACGCACAAAACTGAGAGGAAAGTACATAGTAGAGTAATTTTGCACTCAGTTATTTATAGGTTGTAATTCTCAAAAACTAGCTGATTAGAGAGGGAAGAGACTTAAAAATATGGAAAATTAGC